>NC_086444.1:588038769-588742695 GCF_028390025.1 Pseudophryne corroboree | reverse complement strand
TTGTTCTAATCAATGGTATTATTGGTCCAAATCACTGGAAGAAAATGACAAAATCACAGGAATTATTCGTTCTAATCAATGGTATTATTGGTCCAAATCACTGGAAAAAAATGACAAAATCACTGGAATTAAATGGCAGTAATGTTGGGAATTATATCAAATGGCAGTACCACTGGACATATACGGAAGTGTCAGACAGGATGGCACTTAAAAAAATAGTCTCCAAACAGCACATGATGCAAAGAAAAGAGAAAAAGAGGTGCACTGTGGTCACTGGATGGCTCAGCTACGCGACACAAACACCTCAATATCACAGGAATTATTTGTTCTAATCAATGGTATTATTGGTCTAAATCACTGGAAGAAAATGACAAAATCACTGGAATCATTTGGCAAGATCACTGTCATTAATAATTAATTATAAATCACTGATATTAATTGGTAAAATCTCGCTATCGCCTGCCTAGTGAAGTGGAATTTAGATGGGATTTTGTACCGGGAACACAGTAACTTCACCAATTGTCTAAATCTCAATGCACTAATGGTGGAAAACGGGCGCACGTCTAACAGCGCACTGATTATACTGAGAACTGATTATACTGAGCACTAATTTTACTGAGCACTGATTTTACTGAGCACTGATGATACTACGGAGAACTGACACTGAGCAGCGAGAACAGCACTGGACTATTGTACTGTAGTATACTGGTCACCACAATGCAGCACTGACACTGAGCACAGATATTAAGCACTGATCAGGATACTAGAAGTGACACGGAGCAGCAAGATACAGCAATGGCCTGCTGTACTGTACTACTCTATATATACTGGTGTTCCCCAAAATGCTGCACTGTACTACTATACTGCTCACAAACAATGCAGCACAGATATGGATACTTGAAGTGACACGTAGCTGCAAGATACAGCAATGGCCTACTGTACTGTACTACTATATATACTGGTGGTCCCCAAAATGCTGCACTGTACTACTATACTGCTCACAAACAATGCAGCACAGATATGGATACTTGAAGTGACATGGAGCTGCAAGATACAGCAATGGCCTACTGTACTGTACTACTATGTAGAGTCGGATTGGCCATAGGGTTTACAGGGAAGATTCCCGGTGGGCTGACACACCCGTGGGGCCTGTTTTGTTTGAGGACATGTGGTTCTTTTTATAGACATAATGAATAAGATGCAAAATAATTTGCATATATGAAAATTACTTTGTCACTTAGCCTGTGATTGCAGATGATCTAGTGTATGCTCTGTCTGCCTGCTTGGCTGACATATAAGATTGAGTGAATAGTGATTGGGATACGGTTGGTGTAATAAGCAAGAAAATATATCTTTCTAAAGAATTATATAGTTTCCTAAATTCTGAAGGTGTATCATATAATGTGCTCATAATATGTAATTTTATTTTTTTTTACCTTCCCCCTTGATGCTGGACATGCCCACTATCTGGAAAGTCTTGGGGGGAAGGGTGCTGATGCCATGCCCATGGCTAGACCTTACACCGCTGGTGCTGCCCATGTGGGGCCACTAGTACAAATTTTTTCAGGGCCGCTTTTTGTTCCCAATCCGCCCCTGCTACTATATATATATATATACTGGTGGTCTCCAAAATGCTGCACTGTACTAGTATACTGCTCACAAACAATGCAGCACAGATATGGATACTTGAAGTGACACGGAGCTGCAAGATACAGCAATGGCCTACTGTACTGTACTACTATATATATACTGGTGGTCCCCAAAATGCTGCACTGTACTACTATACTGCTCACAAACAATGCAGCACAGATATGGATACTTGAAGTGACACGGAGCTGCAAGATACAACAATGGCCTACTGTACTGTACTACTATATATACTGGTGGTCCCCAAAATGCTGCACTGTACTACTACTCTGCTCACAAACAATGCAGCACAGATATGGATACTTGAAGTGACACGGAGCTGCAAGATACAGCAGTGGCCTACTGTATTGTACTACTATATATATATACTGGTGGTCCCCAAAATGCTGCACTGTACTACTATACTGCTCACAAACAATGCAGCACAGATATGGATACTTGAAGTGACACGGAGCTGCAAGATACAGCAATGGCCTACTGTACTGTACTACTATATATATACTGGTGGTCCCCAAAATGCTGCACTGTACTACTATACTGCTCACAAACAATGCAGCACAGATATGGATACTTGAAGTGACACGTAGCTGCAAGATATAGCATTGGCATACTGTACTGTACTACTATATATATACTGGTGGTCACCAAAATGCTGCACTGTACTACTATACTGCTCACAATAAATGCAGCACAGATATGGATACTTGAAGTGACACAGAGCTGCAATATACAGCAATGGCCTACTGTACTGTGTACTACTATATTACTAAATTACTAGAAAAGAAAGAAAAAAAACGGAAAAAAAAACACCTCTCTTTCCTTTTTCTATCTGTGTGCAACACCCCCCACTTGATGTAAGGTAATTACACACAGACAAGAAAAAAAAAGCATTCACTTATCTCACTATTTACTCTCACTAGGCCCAATTGAAACTATTTGTAATTGACTATGGCATGGGTTAAATAAATTCATTGGTAACTTAGAAATGTTGCTGGATTTGTAGATATGTGGAAACTTTGTGACAAAAGAAACTGATTGTTCTGACCAGACTGAAAATCAGCTATTTAGAAAGTGACCTTCCTAAAATGGCCACTGCTCCTCCCCCTTCCACATCCATGACGCTTACACAAGATGGTGGACAGGCCATGTGGCTAGGCCAAAATGGAGAACAGACCATGTGGCTCCTTTGTCACAAAGAAATCACACTCTATACAGGCACCAAAAGTTACTTTAGGACTGAGTTTAAAAAGTATACACATTTTCTCAGCATGCTAACATAGCTATATTATGGCTATGCAGCAACTTTTAAATGTATTTTAAATCTACTTAACAGATAAACAATCCAATCTAAATCAAACACAATATGACTTATTTGAACTTTGTTTTGCAACAATAAAAATATGCTTTAGCATTTTAAATATTGTGAGAAACACACTGTCTCTTGGGTTTTACTATATATGTACACGAATGACACCATACTTACCAGTTCCACTAGTCTCAGCCACTTCCTTGGCAGGCTACTGCTCTTCTTTTACTGGTTGGATACTCCTCTGAGTGCACGAGAAATGTCTGAAACCAATCAGGTCACATTCTCCTCCTAGATAAAACATTCATTAGTACATATATAGGTTACATTCATATTTTTCAGATTTTTATTTTTATTATTTTCTATAGTTTGTATGCTGGCTGTAACTGCTTCCACATCTACATATGGCGGTGTACTTGCTTTCTCTTTTTTTTCTACTTGTTTATTGTTGCTACAAGTTAAACAGTTCTTATATGTTCTACCTATATATATACTGTACATTGTGATATATTGAATACATATCCTTTTAATAACAAATATATACATCAATGAGCTTTGGAACTCAGATAATGTGAGGGTGTATTATTTTCTCTTATGGGATGTAGTGTTTTTGCGATGTATAGCGCACATTCATAGCACATGGTAATAAGATGCACAGGCGTCCACGGTATATATTAGAGCTGGCATTTTAAATAGTTGTTAGAAAGTAATTTGACTTTTACAACTACTATACTGGTGGTCACCAAAATGCGGCACTGTACTACTATATATAATATATATAGTATAAACTGGTCACACAACAATGCAGCAGATATTGAGCACTGATGATCAGGATACTGTCTAGAACTGAGTCTGACACGGAGCTGCAAGATACAGCAATGGCCTACTGTACTGTACTACTATAATTATATACTGGTGGTCTCCATAATGCAGCACACTGAGCACAGATATTTGCAGCACCCTGAGCACAGATATGGAGATTTTCAGGCAGAGAACGTAGATATTTGCAGCACACTGAGCACAGATATGGAGCTTTTCAGGCAGAGAACGTAGATATTTGCTGCACACTGAGCACAGATATTTGCAGCACACTGAGCACAGATATGGAGCTTTCCAGGCAGAGAACGTTCAATCTCCAATGCACGAGTGAAAATGGCGACGACGCGCGGCTCTTTATATGGAATACGAATCTCGCGAGAATCCGACAGCGGGATGATGACGTTCGGCCTCGTTCGGGTTAACCGAGCAAGGCGGGAAGATCCGAGGCTGCCTCGGACCCGTGTAAAACAGGTGAAGTACGGGGGTGTTCGGATCTCGATGAACCGAACCCGCTCATCTCTAATTGCCAATAACATAATTTCTTATCATTGAGTCATATTTCTCAGTGTGGTTGTGTATATTACTGCTCCGTTGTTGTTACCCACACTACTTAGTATGTATTGGACTTGATAAATAATATAAAGTGCAATGCTGCACTCTCAGGTCGCCCTCTCCTCTCCCCTTATATACTGTCCCACTGTGACTATCTTACACACACCGCTGGCCTGAATAAGCACTATGCGTGTGTCTAAATGGTGTGGCTCGCATGTTTCCTAACCCCCGCCCCCCCCCTCAAATTTTACTCTGCTCCAAAATAGAAACGCATGAGCCCAACATGATGTATAAAATACCGGTGAAGTGTGTGTGTGTGTGTGTGTGTGTGTGTGTGTTTTTTAGAAATTACAAAGTATCATTCTGAGGATAGAACGTCACAAGAAAAGATACTTTTGTTGCAATAGGCCAAGAAACTTAACCAGAATGTTATAAACATGTTACATATGCTGTGAGGTGGAGATGATAATGTACTGAGAATAGTAGAATAACAATTGTGCAGGACACTACAATAAAGAATACGAATTGACACAGACTGCATAAGTATTTAATATTTCACCAGTTTCATAAATGATTTTAACGTATATCTAATAAAGAATGGTAATTTTAACCAATTATTGTGGTTCCAGTGCATCCAGATGAGATGCTTCTCTTGTCACTTTCTTTTTTCCTTTGCATCTCCGGGACCTCTGGAGTAACGAAACAGGCTTTTGGACCGTGAAGCCACTCCCCCCCCCACGCGGGCATGCCCCATTAGCAGCGAGACCACGACTCCTTTTGCCTGTGCGCAGCTTCCACACTCACACAACGTGCCCTCCCGCACCGCGTGTCACCGCTGTCAGTGTATGTGTCCTACTCCCAAGAGATCAGTTCACTTTTAAACACAGACTGAGTAGGAGTGTGTCTGCTGTGCAATATCTGCCATCCTTTCCCTGATATGGATATGGTTATGCCATCAGAACTACCCATATGCCCTTCAGTCCTTACCACATGTCTCCCCAGAGGCCTATTTTGTGCCAATTAGATCAACCCACATGCCTCTTACACAGAGTGCGCCTGATCAATTTGGTGCCCTAGGCAAGATTTGTTGCCCCCAACCCCCATATGGCAGCTTTTATGCATGCTCAAGACACACACGCACATGAAAAAGTGGTATGGCCTCGTGGATGAGGCATTGTCTCATGGAAGGGTGTGGCCTTGTGGTGCTATGCTCTTCTTTCCCCAATGTGTTGTGTTTTCCAACCCACAAAGCCTCTTTCCCCTTGTGTCTCTCCAGCCCTAGCCCACATAAGTTTCTCTTCAGCCCCAGCTCCAGAACGTTGTTAAATAGTGCACACTAATAAATATTTATATATATATATATATATATATATATATATATATATATAAAATATCTCAAACAACATGAATGAATCCCTGCAGACTCCAGCCGCAGCCCACACAAGTGGTTCTCCAGCCACAGTTCCTGAACGTTGTTAAAATAGTGCAATAAAGCTACAGAGGCTGCAATAAAGCTACAGCTTAAAACTGCTAATTATAATTTAGATGTCCAGCCTGCCCAGATGCCATTGGGCTTTTCAGATGCCCCTATACATTTACCACTACTGCTCATGCCAGGCCAGGCCAACCTGTGGCTCTCCAGCTGTTGTAAAACTACTCATCCCATCATGCCCTGCCGCTGTTTTAGCATTCCCTAATAACAAAACTGTAGCAGGGTATGCTGCATACTTACCTACTCTCCCGTATTCTGCGGGAGACACCCGGTTTTCGGGTAGTCCCCCGCAGCCCCCGGAAGAGTAGGCACCCCTCCCGCATTCTGCCCACTTCCTAGTGAATTGGGCAGAATAGGGAGAATAACACCTTAAAATCACGGACCCGACGGGGGGCGGAGCCTAATGACGCGATCAGATGTTAATCGTGTCATTTTAGCCCCGCCCCTAGCCAAATTTCATCCAATTACCGTCTTTTCCCGGTGGGTGGGCGGGGCCTGCTGATGTAATCAGCTTGGCTCCTCCCTCATCACCGCCCACCTGCTTCTCCTCTCCGGTCATCTCCCGGAGAGGAGATTTAAAATATCGGCAAGTATGGTATGCTGAGGCTTGTAGTTTCACAACAGCTGTAGAGTCATAAACAAGCCAGTAAAAGTACACAGGATGTTGGAACTATAGCATACAGTAGTCTGCAAGCTCTCACAAACACAGACAACAACCTACTACTAACCATCAGGCCTGCTGCTTATTTATAGTGATAGGGGATGGAGATTGGAGGCCAAGGCCATAAGATTCTACCAGCAACTTGCACTTGCACTATCAGTTTCACAAAGCCATAGATCTGTGGCAGGGCATTTATCCATCTTCTCAGCCTGTGGGCAATTCTACAGAAATTGAGTAAAGAATATTTATGAAGTTTATTATAACAGCACCCTGATACATGGAATATGTATTGTGCAGATGCCACATGGATTGAACATTCTAACATCAGCATGGCATAAGGGCGGTGCAGTGGCGGAACTAGCGAGCGGTAGGCCCAGGTGCGACAAAATGCTTTGGGCCCTTCCCCCCCTCTCATCCCATCCAAGTCCACCCCCTCACCCCTGGAGAGGATCTGGTGAGGGGGACCTGCTCAGGGCCAGAGAAATGGATACCTAGCAATAGTGCCGTAACTAGACATTTTAGCACTGTGTGCAAGAAACGGCATCGGAGCCCCACCCCTGCATGCAAAACAGGGGCAGTGCGCGCCGTAGACGAGCGCAAAAATACATAGTGGCGTGGCTTCGTGGGGAAGGGGTGTGGCCACAAAATAATACCAATTCATAAAACGGTTCACAGTAGTCTCCATTGTTCAAATTACGCCGCACAGTAGCACCACTACACCAGGTAGAGACCCTTTTACACCTTACGGCGGACAGATTCCTCTTTTTACACATTACAGCAGACAGCGTCCCCCTTTTTACACATAGCGACAGACAGCGTGCCCTTTTTACACATTACGGCAGACAGCGTGCCCTTTTTACACATAACGGCAGACAGCGTCCCCTTTTTACACATTACGGCAGACAGCATCCCCCTTTTTACACATTACGGCAGACAGCGTGCACTTTTTACACATAACGGCAGACAGCGTCCCCTTTTTACACATAACGGCAGACAGCGTGCCCTTGTAACACATAGCGGCAGACAGCGTACACTTTTTACACATAACGGCAGACAGCGTGCCCTTGTTAAACATAGCGGCAGACAGCGTACACTTTTTACACATAACGGCAGACAGCGTCCCCCTTTTTACACATTACGGCAGACAGCGTCCCCTTTTCTCTAACGTCCTAGTGGATGCTGGGGACTCCGTAAGGACCATGGGGAATAGACGGGCTCCGCAGGAGACAGGGCACTTTAAGAAAGAATTTGGATACTGGTGTGCTCTGGCTCCTCCCTCTATGTCCTTCCTCCAGTTTGAATCTGTGCCCGGACGAGCTGGGTGCTACTTAGTGAGCTCTCCTTAGCTTGCTATAAGAAAGTATTTTGTTAGGTTTTTTATTTTCAGGGAGCTCTGCTGGCAACAGACTCCCTGCATCGTGGGACTGAGGGGAGAGAAGCAGCCCTACTCTCTGAAGATAGGTCCTGCTTCTTAGGCTACTGGACACCATTAGCTTCAGAGCTCCTGCTTCAACGCAAACTATTGCTCGCTGGATCTGTAACACGATTCAGCAGGCTCATTCTGCGGCTGGATTGCCGCTTCCAAAATCAGTAAAAGCCCACTCCACAAGGAAGGTGGGCTCTTCTTGGGCAGCTGCCCGAGGGGTCTCGGCATTACAGCTTTGCCGAACAGCTACTTGGTCAGGTTCAAACACTTTTGCAAAGTTTTACAAGTTTGATACCCTGGCTGAGGAGGACCTTGTGTTTGCTCATTCGGTGCTGCAGAGTCATCCGCACTCTCCCGCCCGTTTGGGAGCTTTGGTATAATCCCCATGGTCCTTAAGGAGTCCCCAGCATCCACTAGGACGTTATAGAAAATAAGATTTTACTTACCGGTAAATCTATTTTTCGTAGTCCGTAGTGGATGCTGGGCGCCCGTCCCAAGTGCGGACTTCTTCTGCAATACTTGTATATAGTTATTGCTTAAATAAGGGTTATGTTGTGGTTGCATCAGGGTTGATCTGATGCTCCGTTGTTGTTCATACTGTTAACTGGGTAAGTTTATCACAGGTTATACGGTGTGATTGGTGTGACTGGTATGAGTCTTGCCCTGGATTCCAAAATCCTTTCCTTGTACTGTCAGCTCTTCCGGGCACAGTTTCTCTAACTTAGGTCTGGAGGAGGGACATAGAGGGAGGAGCCAGAGCACACCAGTATCCAAATTCTTTCTTAAAGTGCCCTGTCTCCTGCGGAGCCCGTCTATTCCCCATGGTCCTTACGGAGTCCCCAGCATCCACTACGGACTACGAGAAATAGATTTACCGGTAAGTAAAATCTTATTTTTACACATTACGGCAGACAGCGTACACTTTTTACACATAACGGCAGACAGCATCCCCTTTTTACACATTACGGCAGACAGCGTGCCCTTGTTACACATTACGGCAGACAGCATCCCCCTTTTTACACATTACGGCAGGCAGATTCCCCCTTTTTACACATTGCGGCAGGCAGATTCCCCCTTTTTACACATTGCGGCAGGCAGATTCCCCATTTTTACACATAGCGGCAGGCAGATTCCCCATTTTTACACATTGCGGCAGGCAGATTCCCCATTTTTACACAATGTGGCAGGCAGATTCCCCCTTTTTACACATTGCGGCAGGCAGATTCCCCATTTTTACACATTGCGGCAGGCAGATTCCCCATTTTTACACATTGCGGCAGGCAGATTCCCCATTTTTACACATTGCGGCAGGCAGATTCCCCATTTTTACACATAGCGGCAGACAGTCCCAACAAAGACAGAAAGAAAGTAAGAAAGAAAGAAAGAAAGAAAGAAAGAAAGAAAGAAAGAAAGAAAGAAAGAAACAGAAAGAAAGAAGAATTATACTTACCCTCTCCGCTGGCTCAGGCTCCTGGGTGCAGCTTGACGATTCCCGGGCAGTAGAGAAGGAGGAGGAGGGAGGTGGAGAAGGGAGCCGCAGCAGCGCTGTGTTATTGGTGGAGGCGCTGCTGCTGCTGCCCCTCTGCTTCACTATAGGCTGTTCTCGGAAGACAGCCTATAGTGAAGCAGAGGGGCAGCAGCAGCAGCGCCTCCACCAGTAACAAAGCGCTGCTGCGAATCCCTCCTCCACCTCCCTCCTCCTCCTTCCCCCGTACCGCTGCTTCTCTCCTCTCCGGGCGGCTGTGCGCTGTGGGCAGCGGTTGCCCGCAGCATACAGCGGCATGTAATGAGTCAGTTTGACTCATTACATGCTTTGGACCCCTGGACAGAGGCGGGCCCCAGTGCAACGCACTGGTTGCACTGGCGGTAGTTCCGCCTCTGGGGCGGTGGTTCCCAGAATATTGCACAAGTAAATATGCACATAACATCGTTCCCAGCAGATCACATATGAAAGATGCCCGTAGTATTATCAGCGACACAAGTAATATCAAACCAACCAACATTACTTCAGTAAAGGTAGAGGTGTTCAGAAAAGAATATCAATAGGTACAGTATTATACTAGGGTACTTCTATTTTGCCCATACAACGGCCTCCAAACTGAACTGTATTTTAAGTACCAACCAATCAGCTCCTAAGGGCCATTTTTCAAACACAGACTGTAACTTGGCAGGAGCTAGTTGGTTGGTTGATTGGTTGGTACTGTACTTTATCACCGTGCAATGGTGGTCATTCCGAGTTGTTCGCTCGCAAGCTGCTTTTAGCAGCTTTGCACACGCTAAGCCGCCGCCTACTGGGAGTGAATCTTAGCTTATCAAAATTGCGAACGAAAGATTTGCAATATTGCGAAAAGACTGCTCTGTGCAGTTTCTGAGTAGCTCGAAACTTACTCTGCCATTGCGATCAGTTCAGTGCTTGTCGTTCCTGGTTTGACGTCACAAACACACCCAGCGTTCGCCCAGACACTCCTCCGTTTCTCCAGCCACTCCCGCGTTTTTCCCAGAAACGGTAGCGTTTTTTCACACACACCCATAAAACGGCCATTTTCCGCCCAGAAACACCCACTTCCTGTCAATCACATTACGATCACCAGAACGAAGAAAAAACCTCGTAATGCTGTGAGTAAAATTCCTAACTGCATAGCAAATTTACTTGGCGCAGTCGCAGTGCGGACATTGCGCATGCGCATTAGCGACTAATCGCTCCGTTGCGAGAAAAAAATAACGAGCGAACAACTCGGAATGACCCCCAATGTACTGTATAACTCTCCAAGGCTTGATAAACTGGGCCTAAGTCTCTGAAGAGGATCTAACTAAATAAGTTGAGATGCAATATATTTGAGAAAATGTTCTGTGAACACCCAATCAGGAACATCTTGTCAATTTAACCAGTGCATCAGACCTGCTGATTTTATACAGCTTTTCTGCACTGCCACTGTAGCCATCACAAAAAGGGGGTGGTCTTCTGTTTGCCGGCGGTCGGGCTCCCGGCGCTCAGTATAACGGCGCCGGGAGCCCGACCGCCGGCTTACCGACACTTATTTTCCCTCGTGGGGGTCCACGACCCCCATAGAGGGAGAATAAAATAGTGTGGCGCGCGTAGCGCGCCACCGTGCCCGTAGCGTGGCGAGCGCAGCGAGCCCGCAAGGGGCTCATTTGCGCTCGCCAAGCTGTCGGTAAGCCGGCGGTCGGGCTCCCGGCGCCGGGATGCTGGTCGCCGGGAGCCCGACCGCCGGCCACCCGTAGTGAACCCCAAAAAGGTGAAGGTGTCTGTAAAGCACCCAGGTGAAAATTTCTTTGGTGTTAACATCCCCTGAGATAGTTAACAGTAACCATGATGAAACGTGTTTAAACATACATCTTTTGTTATAACTATAGACAAGCGGGTCCGGTTCCCTGAGAACCACTAAACCCTCCCCCCGAATATCCCGTTCCAAGCCCGTATCCAAGTCCGGCACGGGACTTCCCGCCAGACTCGGAAACCAGAACGAGGCAAAACGTCATCCTGCTTTTGGATTATCGCGAGTTTTGGATCCCACATAAACAGATGCGCATCACCGCCATTTTCACTCCAGACATAAAGAGAAAGGGAGACAAACCTTTGTCTCTCTCTGTGGGTGGTGGCATTGGGCAGTCACTGTGGTGTACCTGTGCTGTGTTAGGGGTGCTATCCTGGCTGTCACTGGTGTTTCATGTGCTGTTATGGCAAGTTGCTGCAGCTGTACATAGGTGTTGCTGTCCTGGCTGTCACTGTGTTGTGCAGGGGCACTGTTCTCCTGTATGCTGTAAAATATAAGGATACTGCTGGCCCTGTATGTTGTAAAAATTCAGGGGTGCAGTTGTTAAAAATTAAAAGCACACTGCTCCTGTGTGCTGTAAAATATAGGGGTGCTGCTGTTCAAAAAACATTACACTGGCCCTGTATGTTGTGCTGCTGTTCAAATAACATTACACCGGCCCTGTATGCTATAAAAATTCAGGGGTGCAGTTGTAAAAAATTAAAAGCATGCTGCTCCTGTATGCTGTAAAATATAGGGGTGCTGCTGTCACTGTATGTTGTAAAAATTCTGGGGTGCAGTTGTTAAAAATTAAAATCACACTGCTCCTGTATGCTGTAAAATATAGGGGTGCTGCTGTTCAAATAACAATACACTGGCCCTGTATGTTGTGCTGCTGTTCAAATAACATTACACTGGCACTGTATGCATAAAAATTTCAGGGGTTCAGTGTTTAAAAATTAAAAGTACACTGCTTCTGTATCCTGTAAAATATAGGGGTGCTGCTGATCAAATAACATTACACTGGCCCTGTATGTTGTAAAAATTCAGGGGTGCAGTTGTTAAAAATTAAAAGCACACTGCTCCTGCATGCTGTGAAATATAGTGGTGCAGTGAAAATAAATGTACACTGGCCTTGTCTTGTATGTAGTAAAATTACAGGGGTCTTGTGAAAATACAGGGATGCTGGCACTGTCCGCAGTTGCGATATCTAGGCAAAACCTTCACAACACTGTATGGGAAGAGGAGGCTCCTACCACAATTTGCACACACCCCTGCATGTGCTGGGAGGAGCACCGCCAGTCCAGTTGCTGATATTGAGATTGAGGATGTCACTGTAGAATTACACCAGGATGAGGAGGATTTGGGTGTAGCTGGCGCTGCGGAGGAAGTTGACGATGAGGATTCTGATGGTGATGTGGTTTGTTTGAATAAGGCACCAAGGGAGACAGTTGTTGTCCATGGGATGAAAATGAAAAAGCCCATTGTCATGCCTGGGCAAAATACCAAATAAGCCACCTCTTCGATGTGGAATTATTTCTCCACAAATCCAGACAACAGGTGTCAAGCCATCTGTTGCATTTTTCAATCCATAATAAGTAGGGGTAAGGATGTTAACCACCTAGGAACATTCTCCCTTATATGTCACCTGCAGCGCATTCATCATAAGTCATTGCCAAGTTCAGAAACTTTGGGTAATAGCATAAGCAGTCCACTGACACCTAAATTATGTGGTTTTCTTTGAATATTGGCCCTCATTCCGAGTCGTTCGCTCGGTATTTTTCATCGCATCGCAGTGAAATTCCGCTTAGTGCGCATGCGCAATATTCGCACTGCGACTGCGCCAAGTATCTTTGCTATGAAGAAAGTATTTTTACTCACGGCTTTCTCATCGCTCCGGCGAACGTAATGTGATTGACAGGAAATGGGTGTTACTGGGCGGAAACACTGCGTTTTATGGGCGTGTGGCTGAAAACGCTACCATTTCCGGAAAAAACGCAGGAGTGGCCGGAGAAACTGGGGAGTGGTTGGGCGAACGCTGGGTGTGTTTGTGACGTCAAACCAGGAACGACAAGCACTGAACTGATCGCACAGGCAGAGTAAGTCTGGAGCTACTCTAAAACTGCTAAGTAGTTTGTGCTCGCAATATTGCGAATACATCGGTCGCAATTTTAAGATGCTAAGATACACTCCCAGTAGGCGGCGGCTTAGCGTGTGTAACTCTGCTAAATTCGCCTTGCGACCGATCAACTCGGAATGAGGGCCCTTATTTCTCTGTGAGGATGAGGATGTAAACACTGAAAGGGGGGAGGGGGGAATCTGAGGATTAGGATGACATCTTGCCACTGAAGAGCCAGTTTGTGCAAGGAGAGATTAATTGCTTTTTTTGTGGGGGCCCAAACAAACCAATCATTTCAGCCACAGTTGCGTGGCAGACTCTGTCGCTGAAATGATTGGTTTGTTAAAGTGTGTATGTCCTGTTTATACAACATAAGGGTGGGAGAGCCCAAGGACAATTCCATCTTGCACATCTTATCTTTGCCACATCATTCCAGAGGTGCTGCCCTATATGGTTGCTGCCCCTCTGCCCTATCAGTCCAAGGTGCTGCTCCACTGCCATTTAAGTCCAGGGGTGCTGTTGCCTGTCTGCTGTGCTGTGTAAATCTCCAGGGGTGCTGCCTGTGCTGTATAAATCCAGGAGTGCTGCTGTATTTGATCCTAGGTTTAAATGAAAGCCTAGATATGAAACAAACTTCAACATCACAGATTTGTGAAAACTAGCCACAAAGGTGGAAATGGAAATTGCCGAAGTGTTTTTAAATGAAGTGGGGAGTGACCACATTTGTGGCCAAAATCAGTGTGACTCAGAAGAGATTGATCATAAACCAGCACAACTGCTGGAGAGGTAAAAGTGAGATTTTCTGACAGAGTATTAGAGAGAGGTTCATCAAAATTATTTCATATTAGGGACTCACTTAAATGAATGGCTCCAATTCGTCAACCTTAATTTTGATGTTCCAGATTTTGGGATTATTTATCTAGAAGATGCGCATTTGTTGTACAGGGATCTTCTTTACCTAAGGGCTGCGTAGGGTTATCGCAAGACCTTGCGGTGTTAGAAGAATAGAGTTTCAGTGATCTTGCATTGCATCAGCTTTCCATTGTTACAGTTACTGAATAAGGCCAAGTATGGAGTCTCATGGTGGCTTACAGCCAGGAAGATGTCTGGCTTGCCAGGCTGTGGCATGCTGTGGACACAGAGGTTAGCATTGCTTCCTCCCACAGTCCTACTTATAGGGGGATATTCAATTGTTTGAAAAGTCAGTTGGGTGTCTGTTTTTTTCCTATCTAATAGGAAAAATCAGACACCCAACCGACTTTTCAAACATTTGAATTCTCCCCATAGTATGAAATAAGTTTGGACTGTAGAGTGGTAAACTCCACTAGGGCAGGAGCTCAATGACAAAAAAAATTACTGCACAGTCGTGCTTAGTACTTTACCGAACCCACACAAACTCAACTTGCACCATCTGGGGCTGCTGTGGGGGCACAGGAGGGGCTGCTAAAACATCTAAGGGGCTGCTTTATTTAAAAATAAAATATGAATAAAATAAACAAGACACAGGAATGCTTACATGCGTGCAAATGGGACACACAGGTATGCTCACATGCGTATAACTGGGAGCTGTGAAAAACAAAAATAAGGCATCTGCCACAAAATGTGTAAATAAAAATGCAATAAAAAAATGAAAAAAAAAGAAACCCACAAGAATTTCACAAAATAAGTCTCCAGACTCCGTGGAGGGGAAAATATTCCATCTTGATCTTGTGGTATTAACTAGTTTATTTGCATCCCAGCATTAAATCCGAGATTATCTTAATCCCTGAAAATGGAGAAGTGGGGTACAATTTTGGAGGCTTTGGCCCCTAGTTTTTCAGTTTGTCCATTAATGTGGTAATTAATAATTATATATTTGCTTTGTTGAAGTACTTTCTGTTCCACACCAATATAGGAGTGGAGGTGAAAGCCTGTGTGTTGTTCCTCATTGCATGTGCCTCTCTAATTTTTAATCACCTTCTTGACACTGTTCTCTTCCTCTTGCATCTTCTCTTAATGTGAAAATTCATCAGATATGGAGGTGGTATGTTTGTAGCTAGCTATGTTTCAGAGAACTTGGCAAGCTTTTTCCAGGAGGACTACCTGTCGCTGAAATGATGGGTTTATTAAACTGTGCATGTCGTGTTTGAACAACATAAGGGTGGGTGGCATTATGTGCTCTTTGGGGCCTAGTTTTTAAAACTGCCATACTATCTGCCACTGCAGTGCCACTCCTAGATGGGCCAGGTGTTTGTGCCGCCCACTTGTGTTGCTTAGCTTAGTCATCCAGCTACCTCGTTGCACCTCTTTTTTTTCTTTGCATTATGTGCTCTTTGGGGCCTATTTTTTTAAAATGCCGTCCTGTCTGCCACTGCAGTGCCACTCCTAGATGGGCCATGTGTTTGTGCCGCCCACTTATGTCGCTTAGCTTAGTCATCCAGCGACCTCGGTGCAACCTTTTGGCCTAAAAACAATGGGGGTCATTCCAAGTTGATCGCTCGCTGCCAATTTTCGCAGCACAGCGATCAGGT
Organism: Pseudophryne corroboree; assembly: GCF_028390025.1. Taxonomy (NCBI): domain Eukaryota; kingdom Metazoa; phylum Chordata; class Amphibia; order Anura; family Myobatrachidae; genus Pseudophryne; species Pseudophryne corroboree. The sequence continues at coordinate 588,726,888 of NC_086444.1, read as the reverse complement.
GAAAAAAACGCAATTTCTGCACATGCGTATGCCCCGCAATGCACACGCGTGACGTACAGGTACAAAGCTCTTTGTGGTTTTACTCAGGTTCTAGCAAAGTTTTCCTTCGCACTGGCGGCTGCAAGAAGATTGACAGGAAAGGGGATTTTCTGGGTGTCAACTGACCGTTTTCAGGGAGTGTTTGCAAAAATGCAGGCATGTCTGAAAAAACGCAGGCGTGGCTGGGCGTTCGCTGGGCGGGTGTTTGACGTCAAATCTGGACACGAATAAGCTGAAGTGATCGCAAGCGCTGAGTAGGTTCAGACCTACTCTGAAACTGCACAAACTGTTTTTGCAGAGCTTGGCTGCACATGCGTTGCACTTCTGCTAAGCTAAAATATATTCCCCAGCGTTTGGACGGCTGCTAAAACTAGCTAGCGAGCGATCAACTCAGAATGACCCCCCATATTGTGAGGTGTGATGTGTTCATAATAGACTGGAAATTAGTGAAAATTCATATTATTGAGGTTAATAATACAGTAGGATCAAAATTACCCCCAAATTCTGTGATTTTAGCTGTTTTTATGTTTTTTTTTAAAAATCATCCAGATCCAAAACAAAAACCCGAAAGGGTGGTTTTGAAAAAACCAATCCAGATCCAAAACACGAGCGGGGATCCAGATCCAAAACCAAAACACAAAACACGAAAAGTGTCCGCCGCACATCTCTAGTTATAACCAGTCTTATGTGGACAGGCGTTACATTTTTTCCTTGTGCCCGGTTTTAATCGATGAAATAACTTTCTTTCAAAGGTGGAACATAGTGGTCTGGATGGGCAGCCTCTACTCAGTGGCGTATCTATAATGGATGAAAGGCAGGGGCTGGCTGGCAACTTTTAGCCTGGGGGCAAGTCCAGAGCACTGGCCCATAAGTAATGGCACCATCTTAAATGGAGTTTTTTGTATAAAAAAATATTTATTAATAAAAAAAAATTAGGCCTGGTGTAAATTATCCCAAAGATACTTTATTATAAATTTGTCAGTGCGGTCGCTGCTTCAGCAGAGCTGTGTAGTGCAGGGGTGGCCAACCAGTCAGTAGCAAAGAGCCAGAAAAGATCTGTAGTCATGGGTAAGAGCCATATCATGCGCGCGCCTTCGGCGCGTGAGCAAAAATGGGGGTGTGGCATAGTTGTCACAAAGCCACACCCCATTTTTATGCGCACATCTTTCGGTTAGATGTTTGTAGGAGTATGACCTTGTGTCATAACCACATTTTTAGTCATGTTGTACAGTGCCACATACAAGTAAAGCCCCTGTACAGTGCCACATATATATAAAAACACCAAAAAATGGGTGCCTCCACAGTGCCAAATACATATATGCCCCCACAGTGTCAGATACATATATGTTCCCACAGTGCCAGATACATATATGTTCCCACAGTGCCAGATACATATATGTCCCCACAGTTCCAGATACATATATGTCCCCACAGTGCCAGATAAATACAGTATATTCCTCCACAGTGCCAGATACATATATCCCTCCACAGTGCCAGATACATATATGCCCCCACAGTGCCAGATACATATATGTCCCCATAGTCCCAGATAATCCCCCACTGCCAGATACACATCTCCCCAGTGCCAGATATGCCCCCACTGCCTGGTACACATCTCCCCAGTGCTAGATATGCCCCCAGTGTAAGATACACATGTCCCCACAGTGCCAGATATGCCCCCAGTGCCAGATATGCACACAGTGCCAGATGTGCCCACAGTGCCAGATACACATGTCACCCCTGTGCCAGATATGCCCCCAGTGCCAAATATGCCCCCAGTGCCAGATATGTCCCCACTGTTAGCTACATGTCTCCCCAGTGCCAGATATGCCCCCAGTGCCAAATATGCCACCACTGTCAGCTACACGTCTCCCCAGTGCCAGATATGCCCCCACTGCCAGCTACACGTCTCCCCAGTGCCAGATATACCCCCGGTGCCAGATACACGTCCCTCCCCAGTGCCAGATATGCCCCCAGTGCCAGAAACACATGTCTCCCAGTGCCAGATATGCCCCCAGTGCCAGATACATGTCCCCCCAGTGCCAGCTATGCCCCCAGTGCCAGAAACACATGTCCCCCAGTGCCAGATATGCCCCCAGTGCCAGATACATGTCCCCCCCAGTGCCAGCTATGCCCCCAGTGCCAGAAACACATGTCCCCCAGTGCCAGGTATGCCCCCAGTGCCAGATACATATCCCCCCAGTGCCAGCTATGCCCCCAGTGCCAGAAACACATGTCCCCCCAGTGCCAGATATGCCCCCAGTGCCAGATACATGTTCCCCCAGTGCCAGCTATGCCCCCAGTGCCAGAAACACATGTCCCCCAGTGCCAGATATGCCCCCAGTGCCAGATACATATCCCCCCAGTGCCAGCTATGCCCCCAGTGCCAGAAGCACATGTCCCCCCAGTGCCAGATATGCCCCCAGTGCCAGATACATGTTCCCCCAGTGCCAGCTATGCCCCCAGTGCCAGAAACACATGTCCCCCAAGTGCCAGATATGCCCCCAGTGTAAGATACACATCCCCCCAGTGCTAGATATGCCCCCAGTGTAAGATACACTTGTCCCCACACTGCGCCCCCCCAAGTGCTGCTCACCGCCGCGCTGCTGCTCTGCTCAGTCTGCTGCTTGGTGTAGTGGAAGGTGGCGGCCGGCCCGTGACCCTTGGCAGTAGCGTGGCCCAGGGGGCAAATGGCACCCTGCCCCCAGGCCAGTCGGCCTCTGATGCAAGGTGTGCCATGTACACGGGCACCAGGGTGCTGTGGGATCCACACCACACACCCTGCACCAATTTATTGAATGCTTATCCTTCTGGAGTCCCACATTGGCGGCAGAAGCGCTGCACAAATCAGAGAGAAAATGTCACCTGGAAAATGGTCAAACTACTTTGACTGCACTGAGAAAAGTAAATAATGCACTTTTATTTTCACAATATTAAAGAGGTTTACTAAGCAGCTTTGCACATCATATATTCTATACAATCAGTCACATTCACCCCAATATCTGACACACACAAAAGAACAAAGAACCAGAACAGGACCAGGACAAAGTAGGGTGTCTCTGTCTATGCAAGTTGAAGTACTCTTATCTTTTCATCCAAGATCCTGCCAAAAGTCCTGTTACAAATTGTGATTCTGATGTGAGAGTTTGATCAAATAAACAATAAAGAAAAATAAATAATAAAATAAACACTATGGAGCGCATAAGAGATAAGATAAAACAGTACATTTGGAATGGATGATGAATTTGAACTTTACACAGAGTGGCAGCTTCTTTTTAAGTGACACCGCATCCAAACGTATTGGCTCTCATTTAGGGGGTCATTCTGATTTGTTCGCTGGCTTCCGTTTTTCGCAGCGCAGCGAACAGGTTACTACTGCACTTGCGAAGTGGATCATTGCTGGGCAATGGTTTTAACGAAAAATCCATTCGCACAGCCGATCGCAAGGAGATTGACAGGAAGAGGGCATTAGTGGGTGTCAACTGACTGTTTTCTGGCAGTGTTTGGAAAAATGCAGGCGTGTTCAAGCGTTTGCAGGGTGTCTGACGTCAATTCCGTGACCAAAAAGACTGAAGTGATCGCAAGGGCTGAGTAAGTCCAGAGCTACTCAAAAACTGCAAAAAAGCGAAAATACACTCCCCTGTGGGAGGCGACTATGCGCCTGCACGGCTGCAAAAAGTAGCTAGCGAGCGATCAACTCGGAATGAGGGCCATAGTGTAGTACTGTATCTAAACATTAGTTGCATCTTTTAATTTATTTGCATGCGGGTCAACTGGAGATGCACGTCTTTTGCCCTGGGAACCAGACCACATTTTGCACTTAAATTCCTTTCTTACATTTTCTTGCATTCTTGTACTGTATAGGGTACAATGGCTTCTTCGCAAGCAGTAATATATTCTCCAAGCAGGCTCAATTTGTTCCTCTTAAAAGGCTTCCCTCACCTTCATCAAAGAAACATACTGCCTGCATGGATGCCAAGATGGCATTACTTCAAATCGAGTAATTCAATGAGATTCAGTATGATTTACCAGCAGACGGGATGCCGGCTGTCCACATCCCAACAGTGGCATCCTGCCCGTCAGAATATCGGCAGCGGGGCAAGCGCAAAAAGACCCCATGCTGCAGGCTCGGCAGCTCGCTGCGCTTGTTACTGGATCTATTCCCACTTTATGGGTTTTGTGGACACCCACGAGTGGGAATAGTCCTGTTGTGCCGGGATTCCGGCTTGCGGCATGGTCAGCTGGCGGGATTCCAGTGTAGGTATCCTGACTGCCGGGATCCCAACAGCCAGCAAATGAAATGCATCCTATCCAATGTACTATACGATTTTGGAAAGTTTTCTGTTACATGCTCCAATTTATAGATTTCTCCCTACTACAAACCACCTATTTATTTAGAACTATTTTTTAAATCAGTCTATTTATCTAACACTATTTCTTCTGTGGTTTCCATCCAAGAGCTTGTTCTTAAACTGGGTACTACTCTCTAGAATCAAGTTCAGACATTCACCAAACCACTTATGAAACCCATAACTCCTTTCTCTGGAAATCAAAAAAGCTTAATCCATATCAATGCAAGGTGGGTCAGCAATTTTTTTTCTAAAAATCTTTGGCTGAAATGGACCATTTCAAAATAAGCTGAAAAATATATTGGAAATGGACCATTTCAAAATAAGCTGAAAAATATATTGGGCCTTTTATAATGATGAGAATTAGAGATGTGCACCGGAAATTTTTCGGGTTTTGTGTTTTGGTTTTGGATTAGGTTCCGCGGCCGTGTTTTGGATTCGGACGCATTTTGGCAAAACCTCCCTGAAATTTTTTTGTCGGATTCGGGTGTGTTTTGGATTCGGGTGTTTAAAAAAAAAAAAAACCTTTAAAAACAGCCTAAATCATAGAATTTGGGGGTAATTTTGATCCTATAGTATTATTAACTTCAATAACCATAATTTTCACTAATTTCCAGTCTATTCTGAACACCTCACAATATTATTTTTAGTCCTAAAATTTGCACCGAGTTCGCTGGATGACTAAGCTAAGCGACCCAAGTGGGCGGCACAAACACCTGGCCCATCTTGGAGTGACACTGCAGTGTCAGAAAGGATGGCACTTAAAAAAATTGGCCCCAAACATCACATGATGCAAAGATAAATAAAAAAAAGAGGTGCAAGATGGAATTGTCCTTGGGCCCTCCCACCCACCCTTATGTTGTATAAACAGGACATGCACACTTTAACAAACCCATCATTTCAGCCACAGGGTCTGTCACATGACTGTGGCTGAAATGACTGGTTGGTTTGGTCCCCCACCAAAAAAGAAGCAATCAATCTCTCCTTGCTCAAACTGGCTCTGCAGAGGCAAGATGTCCACCTCATCATCATCCTCTGATTCCTCACTCCTTTAACTGTGTACATCCCCCTCCTCACAGCGTATTAATTCGTCCCCACTGGAATCCACCATCTCAGGTCCCTGTGTACTTTCTGGAGGCAATTGATGGTGAATGTCTCCACGGAGGAAATGATTATAATTCATTTTGATGAACATCATCTTCTCCACGTTTTGTGGAAGTAACCTCGTACGCCGATCGCTGACAAGGTGACCAGCTGCATTGCTGCACTGCTCTTTCAGAGTACACACTGGAGGGGGGGCAACTTAGGTAAAATAAAGCCAGTTTGTGCAAGGGCCTCCAAATTGCCTCTATTTCCTGCCAGCATATGTACGGACTGTCTGATGTGCCAACCTGGATGTTGTCACTCATATAATCCTCCACCATTCTTTCAATGGTGACAGAATCATATGCAGTGACAGTAGACGACATGTCAGTAATCGTTGGCAGGTCCTTCAGTCCGGACCAGATGTTAGCACTCGCTCCAGACTGCCCTGCATCATCGCCAGCGGGTGGACTCGGAATTCTTAGCCTTTTCCTCGCAGCCCCAGTTGCGGGAGAATGTGAAGGAGGAGCTGTTGACGGGTCACGTTCCGCTTAAGGTGACAAGTGTCTCACCAGCAGGTCTTTGAACCTCTGCAGACTTGTGTCTGCCAGGAAGAGGGATACAACGTAGGCTTTAAACCTAGGATTGAGCACGGTGGCCAAAATGTAGTGCTCTGATTTCAACAGATTGACCACCCATGAATCCTGGTTAAGCGAATTAAGGGCTCCATCCACAAGTCCCACATGCCTAGCGGAATCGCTCCGTTTTAGCTCCTCCTTCAATCTCTCCAGCTGCTTCTGCAAAAGCCTGATGAGGGGAATGACCTGACTCAGGCTGGCAGTGTCTGAACTGACTTCACGTGTGGCAAGTTCAAAGGGTGGCAGAACCTTGCACAACATTGAAATCATTCTCCACTGCGCTTGAGTCAGGTGCATTCCCCCTCCTTTGCCTATATCGTAGGCAGATGTATAGATTTGAATGGCCTTTTGCTGCTCCTCCATCCTCTGAAGCATATAGAGGGTTGAATTCCACCTCGTTACCACCTCTTGCTTCAGATGATGGCGGGGCAGGTTCAGGAGTGTTTGCTGGTGCTCCAGTCTTCGGCATGCGGTGGCTGAATGATGAAAGTGGCCCGCAATTCTTCGGGCCACCGACAGCATCTCTTGCATGTCCCTGTCGTTTTTAAAAAAAATTCTGCACCACCAAATTCAATGTATGTGCAAAACATGGGACGTGCTGGAATTTGCCCACATGTAATGCACGCACAATACTGGTGGCGTTGTCCGATGTCACAAATCCCCAGGAGAGTCCAATTGGGGTAAGCCATTCTGCGATGATGTTCCTCAGTTTCCGTAAGAGGTTGTCAGCTGTGTGCCTCTTATGGAAAGCGGTGATACAAAGTGTAGCCTGCCCAGGAACGAGTTGGCGTTTGCGAGATGCTGCTACTGGTACCACCGCTGCTGTTCTTGCTGCGGGAGGCAATACATCTACCCAGTGGGCTGTCACAGTTATATAGTCCTGAGTCTGCCCTGCTCCACTTGTTCACATGTCCTTGGTTAAGTGGACATTGGGTAGAACTGCATTTTGTAGCACACTGGTGAGTCTTTTTCTGACGTCTGTGTACATTCTCGGTATCACTTGCCTAGAGAAGTGGAACCTAGATTGTGTTTGGTACCGGGGACACACTACCTCAAGAAATTCTCTAAGTGCCTGTGAACTAATGCCGGATACCGGACGCACATCTAACACCAACACAGCTGCCAAGGCCTGAGTTATCCGATTTGCAACAGGATGACTGCTGTGATATTTCATCTTCCTCGCAAAGGACTGTTGGACAGTCAATTGCTTACTGGAAGTAGTACAAGTGGTCTTCCGACTTCCCCTCTGGGATGATGATCAACTGCCAGCAGCAACAACAGCAGCGCCAGCAGCAGTAGGCGTTACACTCAAGGATCCATCAGAGGAATACCAGGCAGGAGAGGACTCGTCAGAATTGCAAGTGACATGGCCTGCAGGACTACTGGCGTTCCTGTCTAAGGAGGAAATTGACACTGAGGGAGTTGGTGGTGTGGTTTGCAGGAGCTTGGGTACAAGAGGAAGGGATTTAGTTGTCAGTGGACTGCTTCCGCTGTCACCCAAACTTTTTGAACTTGTCAATGACTTCTGATGAATGCGCTCCAGGTGACGTATAAGGGAGGATGTTCCTAGGTGGTTAACGTCCTTACCCCTACTTATTACAGCTTGAGAAAGGCAACACACGGTTTGACACCTGTTGTCCGCATTTCTGTTAAAATAATTCCACACCGAAGAGGTGATTTTTTTTGTAATTTGACCAGGCATGTCAATGGCCATATTCATCCCACGGACAACAGGTGTCTCCCCGGGTGCCTGACTTAAACAAACCACCTCACCATCAGAATCCTCCTTGTCAATTTCCTCCGCAGCGCCAGCAACACCCATATCCTCATCCTGGTGTACTTCTGTTATGAGCCACGGCTGTGGCTCATTCCTGTTTTGCATGTCAGTTAGGTATTTTATGTTATTCTTCTGTTCATGTTCCCCGTGGGTGTCATGGGGTGCTCGGAACTCACCCTTAAGGAGGGGATACTGTTATGAACCACAGGTAGTGGTTCATTCCTATTTTATGTTTTTTAGTTGATTCGCAGGCCAGGATTTCCAGTTGCTCTGTTTAAGAGTACTCTTGGTTGCTGCCGCTAGTGAGTCTGTGTAATTGCAGCTTGTTCCCATGTGTTCAGCCTCACCTGGCTGCTAGTTGCATCTTGTCAGTTTGGAGTCATGCAACAGGGCAGCTGCATGTGATTATTAATTAGGCCTCTCTGTTATATGCTGGCTCAGTGCTATTCACAGACGCTGGTGATATTTCTGGGTTTTCAGTCTGCTTGAGTTCTGAGCTTGGTTCCTGCTAGTTCCTGAGCTTCCTGTGTCGATTCCTGTGTCAGTCCCTGTGTCGATTCCTATGTCTGATCCCGTGTCCTGCCGTGAGGCGTTCCTGTCCTGAGGTCCAGTGCCGTTGCCTGTGCCTGGTCAAGTTTCTGGCTTCTTGGTGTCCACCGGTCTGTCGTTTGGGATTCTGCCTGTCCTCCAGTTCTGAGAGTCTGTGTCAGCAGCATTGGGAGTTCCTGTCCATTTGCCAGTATTCGTACCGGTTCCGTGAGTAGCGGCACTGCCGCGTCCGTCGGCCTAGGCCGCTGTATTCCCTTATTATTTCTGTCACTGGTGTTTTGCAGAGGGTTCTGCTTATGCTGTCACCGCCGGTACATAAAAGTATTGTGTCGGCGTGTGGTCAGCATTTCCTTTGTTGTTCTTTTCCTTTGGCGGCAAGCCGCACATACTTTGGTTTTAGGTTTGTTAGTAGCCCCTGGCCTTGTTGTTTAGTCAGAGGGCCCCTTGTTATCACCCTGTCTCGGTTCACTCTTTGTCTCTCATTAAGACCTGAGGGGGCATCGAAGTTGGGCATACCTAATCCGCCCTTCAAATGCGGCTACCATGGGCTCAAGCAATCATAGTCTCGCAAGAGTGTACTGACAGCACGGGCGAGACAACGGAGATAGGGCGCCAGGGGCTATTCCCTTTCCATTCCCCTTTCCCAGCATTACGTCCTGGTGCTCTGGACTCGCTTCATAACATCTCCCTTGTTCTGAGCACCAGGAACCTAACATTATCACCAGCCATACCACAAAAAAGAAATAAAACTTTTTTTCTTTTCTGGCCCAGTCCAGTGTCTAGTCTAGAAACCAGTCCTGTCTAGAATTCAGTGTGCAGAATCCAATCCGGTGTTTAGAATCCAGTCCTGTCTAGAATTCAGTGTTTAGAATCCAGTCCGGTGTTTAGAATCCAGTCCGGTGTTTAGAATCCAGTCCGGTGTTTAAAAAAAAAAAAAAAAAACAGTCTTGTTTTGTTTAGCAAAAATTTAGTCTTGCCTTGTCTAGTCTTGCCTTGTCTTGTCTTGTCTAGTTTTAAATCCTCCTATGTCTACTATGCACGCCCTGCAGGCATCTCTCTCAGCCCTGAACTGTGCTTTCAGTGCTTTGAGACCAGAGCGACTAGAAGTTTTGCAGCAATCATTTAAGCAACTGCAAAACCTTCTGACTAAAATCTTGCTCATCTTGCCAGAAGTCGTTGAAAGTACATCTATCTCTAAAGAGACTCTTGTTCACAGTATGGTGACAAGAGAATCCTCTGGTTTAATTGAAGAGAAAAGGTTTAAAAGTTTTCTGCGGCCCAGGCTCTCAGAAGAGGAGCGTCTGCGTCGCAGAAACTTAAACTTATGCCTATATTGTGGGGGTTTAGGCCACTATCTGCAGACCTGTGAGTTGCGCAAGCCAAAGTGTGGTGACGAGTCTTGCCCTCTGGCCAAGTTGAGTCAGGATACAAGACCTACTCCTGTCTCAACTGTGGCAGAGGTACTTGTCACACAACCCACACTAAAAAGCTCTCTGTCCTATAATTGGGGTCCTTGGGCAAGGGAGCCCCATTATAGATTCAGGAATCAAAAGAGAATGTTTCTCTCCTCTATTGAGGTTCCTGTTGAAGCAGAGTTGCAGGTTCCTGGAGTGGTGCCCGTTGCCCAGGGTCCTGGAGTGGTGCCCGTTGCCCAGGGTCCTGGAGAGGTGCCCGATGCTCAGGAACTTGGTGCAGTACCCGATGCCCAGAGTGCTGGAGCGGTACCCGATGCCAAGAGTACTGGAGCGGTACCCGATGCCCAGAGTGCAGGAGCGGTACCCGATGCCCAGAGTGCTGGAGCGGTACCCGATGCCCAGAGTGCTGGAGCGGTACCCGATGCCCAGAGTGCTGGAGCGGTACCCGATGCTCTAGCTTATAGAGGGACATCAAATATTATAGCTCAGGTTTCCATACCAGAAGGGGTCTTAGAAGCTGTTACCCCAGGTAGGGACTTGAAGAGCGCAACCCCAGAAAGGGTATCTGAAACCATAGTTCTAGAAGGGAACTCGAGAAGCAAAACCCCAGAAGGGATCTTTGAAGTAATATCCCCAAATGGGGTCTCGAGAGACGCAGCCTCTAAGAAGGGTCTAGAGGTCGCTTCCCCAGGAAAGAACTTAAGAGGTGTAGCATTAGTGGAGGTGCTGAAGGTTATAGCTTCAGCAAAAGTCCCGGAAGTCATAGTCCCGGGAGAAGTTTCGATAATTATCGACTCAGAGAGGGAGGCCAATGGCTCGGTCCCAGTGAGGGAGGCCGATGGCTCGGTCCCAGTGGGGGAGGCCGACGGCTCGGTCCCAGTAAAAGAATCTGAGGTGCTGACCCCAGCGGGGGTTCCCGGAGGCCACTGCCCCAGCGGGGTTCCCGGAGGCCACTGCCCCAGCGGGGTTCCCGAAGGCCACTTCCCCGGGTGGGGTTCAGAAAGTCACTGCCCCGGGTGGGGTTCAGAAAGTCACTGCCCCGGGTGGGGTTCAGAAAGTCACTGCCCCGGGTGGGGTTCAGAAAGTCACTGCCCCGGGTGGGGTTCAGAAAGTCACTGCCCCGTGTGGGGTTCAGAAAGTCACTGCCCCGGGTGGGGTTCAGAGAGTCTCAGCCTCGAGTAAGGTCAATAGTGATTAGGTCCTAGCAAAGCACTCCAGTCAGTCAGATGGGAAGGAAACAGATCCTGACTCTGATGTCTCAACATCCATAATCTTTGATGGGGACTTAGCCCAATTTCTGGCGCTTTACAAACACTATTACATTATTATGTTGTCTAGACCATTTCTGGGCATCACTTCAGAGAACATTGTGCTTTATCTGATTTATTCTTTTAGAGGAGAGCCTTTTGAGTGGGCGACCAGCCTAATGAAAGCTGAAGATCCCATTCTTCAGGATCCCCCAGCATTCAGTGATGCAATTATTAAAAGATATGGTTCCAAAGAAATTGGTTCAGGTTCCTCTAAGTCACCCGTCTAGTCTGCTGAGAGTCCACCAAATACTGTAAACTCGGCACAAGAGTCCCAGACCGTTGTTTTGACTGCAGGATGTGCTTTTCTGACTTGTTCTTCTAATAATAGTACTTTGCCAGAAAGTTCAGCTCCCAAGGATAAGAAACCTGTCTCTGATTTGAACGCAGCCTTGCTGGGTGGTACCATCAGTTCAGACAATGTTTGGGGAATTACCTTGGTCAGACCTAAAGAGCTTTGTAAAAAGAAGAAGAAGAAAAATAAATAATTTTTGACTCTTGCCTTGATATAAAAAAAAAAAAAAAGATTTTTTTTCCTTATCTTGTGTCCAGTGGCCACCGTCAGGGGGAGGGCACTGTTACAAGCTGTGGTTGCAGCTTGTTTCTGTTTTCGTGTCTGTTAGACCAGTGTGTCAGGTTTTTTTTTTGTATCCCTTGTTTTGGATAGTCTGTATTTTGGGGTCCTTTGACCCCTCCTCAAGGGGGGGGGGGTACTGTTATGAGCCACGGCTGTGGCTCATTCCTGTTTTGCATGTCAGTTAGGTATTTTATGTTATTCTTCTGTTCATGTTCCCCGTGGGTGTCATGGGGTGCTCAGAACTCACCCTTAAGGAGGGGATACTGTTATGAACCACAGGTAGTGGTTCATTCCTATTTTATGTTTATTAGTGGTTTCGCAAGCCAGGATTTCCCGTTGCTCTGTTTAAGAGTACTCTTGGTTGCTGCCACTGGTGAGTCTGTGTAATTGCAGCTTGTTCCCATGTGTTCAGCCTCACCTGGCTGCTAGTTGCATCTTGTCAGTTTGGAGTCATGCAACAGGGCAGCTGCATGTGATTATTAATTAGGCCTCTCTGTTATATGCTGGCTCAGTGCTATTCACAGACGCTGGTGATATTTCTGGGTTTTCAGTCTGCTTGAGTTCTGAGCTTGGTTCCTGCTAGTTCCTGAGCTTCCTGTGTCGATTCCTGTGTCAGTCCCTGTGTCGATTCCTATGTCTGATCCCGTGTCCTGCCGTGAGGTGTTCCTGTCCTGAGGTCCAGTGCCTTTGCCTGTGCCTGGTCAAGTTTCTGGCTTCTTGGTGTCCACCGGTCTGTCGTTTGGGATTCTGCCTGTCCTCCAGTTCTGAGAGTCTGTGTCAGCAGCATTGGGAGTTCCTGTCCGTTTGCCAGTATTCGTACCGGTTCCGTGAGTAGTGGCACTGCCGCGTTCGTCGGCCTAGGCCGCTGTATTCCCATCCTCATGTGAAGCTCAACCACTAGCCATGAACATAGGCCAGGGCCTCAGCCATTCCTTGCCACTCCGTGTCGTAAATGGCATATTGGCAAGTTTACGCTTCTCCTCAGACGCTTTTAATTTAGATTTTTGGGTCATTTTTACTGAACTTTAGTTTTTTGGATTTTACATGCTCCCTACTATGATATTGGGCATCGGCCTTGGCAGACGACGTTGATGGCATTGAATCGTCTCTGCCATGACTAGTGGCAGCAGCTTCAGCACTAGGTGGAAGTGGATCTTGATCTTTCCCTATTTAATCCTCCACATTTTTGTTCTCCATTTTTTAATGTGTGGAATTATATGCCAGTAATATTATTATATCAATAGCAATGGCCTACTGTACTGTACAACTATATACTGTTGGTCACCAAAATGCTGCACTGTACTACTATATATACTGCTCACAAAAATGCAGCACATATATGGAATGGATACTTGCAGTGACACAGAGCTGCAAAATACAGCAATGGCCTACTGTACATCTATATACTGTTGATCACCAAAATGCTGCACTGTACTACTATATATACTGCTCACAAAAAGGCAGCACAGATATGGAATGGATACTTGCAGTGACACAGAGCTGCAAGATATAGCAATGGCCTACTGTACTGTACAACTATATATTGTTGGTCACCAAAATGCTGCACTGTACTACTATATATACTGCTCACAAAAATGCAGCACAGATATGGAATGGATACTTGCAGGGACACAGAGCTGCAAGATACAGCAATGGCCTACTGTACTTTACAACTATATACTGTTGGTCACCAAAATGCTGCACTGTACTACTATATATACTGCTCAGAAAAATGCAGCACAGATATGGAAGATACTTGCAGTGACACAGAGCTGCAAGATACAGCAATGGCCTACTGTACTGTACAACTATATACTGTTGGTGACCAAAATGCTGCACTGTACTACTATATATACTGCTCAGAAAAATGCAGCACAGATATGGAATGGATACTTGCAGTGACACAGAGCTGCAAGATACAGCAATGGCCTACTGTACTGTACAACTATATACTGTTGGTCACCAAAATGCTGCACTGTACTCCTATATATACTGCTCACAAAAATGCAGCACAGATATGGAATGGATACTTGCAGTGACACAGGGCTACTACTGTACTGTACAACTATATACTGTTGGTCACCAAAATGCAGCACACTGAGCACAGATATCTGCAGCACACTAAGCACAGATATGGAGCTTTTCAGGCAGAGAACATAGATATTTGCAGCACACAAAGCACAGATATTTGCAGCACACTGAGCACAGATATTTGCAGCACACTGAGCACAGATATGGAGCTTTTCAGGCAGAGAACTAAGCCACGTCCTCTCCGTTCAATCTCCAATGCACGAGTGAAAATGGCGGTGACCTGCGGCTCCTTATATAGAATACGAATCTTGCGAGAATCCGACAGCGGGATGATGACGTTCGGCCGCGTTCGGGTTAACCAAGCAAGGCTGGAAGATCCGAGGCTGCCTCGGAACCGAGTAAAATGGGTGAAGTTCGGGGGGGTCCAGATCTTGATGAACCGAACCCGCTCATCTCTAATGAGAATACTGTAACAGATAAACATAAAAGTCCATGTAACTAATGGCCTAATTCAGACCTGATCGTGCTGATCTGCGCATGCCCTGCGATCGTCTTAGCCTGATTGACAGGGGAAGGGAAGGGGCGGGCTTGTGGCGTTTGGCCACCATTTAGGGGGCATGGTCCGGGCAACATAGGCGTGCCCGGCAGTGCCATTACTAGCCATTTTATCGCTGTGTGCAAGAAACGGCATTGGTGCCCCCCAAGCAAGATAGGGGCCGTGCGCGCCGTAGACGCGCGGAAAATATATAGGTGCGTGGCTTCATGGGGAAGGGGCGTGGCCACACAATAATACCAATTCATACTATGGTGCACAGTAGTCTCCATTATTCAAATTACGCTGCACAGTAGCGCCACTACACCAGGTAGAGCCCGTTTTACACATTACTGCAGACAGTCCCCTTTTTTACACATTACGGCAGACAGTCCCCTTTTTTACACATTACGGCAGATAACGTCCCCCTTTTTACACATTACGGCAGACAGCGTCCCCTTTTTTACACATTACGGCAGATAGCATCCCATTTTTACACATTATGGCAAACACCGTCCCCCTTTTTACACATTACGGCGGACAGAGTCCCTTTTTTACACATTATAGCAGGCAGCATCCCCTTATTACACATTACTGCAGACAGCGTCCCCTTTTTTACACATTACGGCAGATAGCATCCCCTTTTTACACATTATGGCAAACAGCGTCCCCCTTTTTACACATTACGGCGGACAGAGTCCCCTTTTTACACATTACAGCAGACAGCGTCCCCTTTTTACACATTACTGCAGACAGCGTCAACTTTTTACACATTATGGCAGGCAGTCCCCCTTTTTTACACATCTTGGCAGACAGTCCCCCTTTTTTACACATCATGGCAGACAGTCCCCCTTTTTTGACACATTATGGCAGGCAGTCCCCCTTTCTTTTCTTTTTTTTACACATTGTGGCAGGCAGTCCCCCTTTTATGGGAGGGAGAGGGAGAGAGAGAGAGAGTTATGCTCACCCTCACCTGCGATCCGGCATCAACGGCAGAGGAGGCAGAGACCCGGGAGCTGGCGGTTGCGGCATGATCCTTAGTCCTCTGGCAGCCGGCGGGAGACAGACAGAGCAGCAGCGCTGGACAGAGAGCAGTGGCTGCAGCTTTGGCCCTGCTCAGATCGCGGCGGGGGGGGGGGGGGGCTCCGGCGGCTGGTGGGAGGCAGACAACGCAGCATCGCTGGACAGAGAGCAGTGGCTGCGGCTTTGCCCCTGCCCAGATCGTGGCAGTGAGGGGGGGGGGGGCTCTGGCGGCTGGCAGACGGCAGCACTGAACAAGTGGACAGTGACTGCGGCCATGCGGGGGGTGGGTGCTGCCGATGGTGCGCCTTCAGTGCATGTGCGCTGTGGGCAAGGCACCATCCGCACACACCTAGTTAAGGCATTGGTGCCCAGACCATTGAGGAGACGGGCCACGGCAGCTGCTGCGTCCCTCACAGTGACAGGTAGCCCCCTGCCAGTGTGCAGGAGCTGCACTGGTGGGGAGCTACTCTTCAAGTACAAAAGCATCGCCGCTGCGCGACGTTTGTGTACTTGTGCGACGCAGCAGGGACTGACATTCGGGGTGGACTTGCCCTGTGCTGGGCGTCTCCCCGCATGTCAGGGAAGCTGATCATAGATGTGCTAAATTTAGCACATCTTCGATCAGGTCTGAATTAGGCCCTAAGTCCATACATCCAGTGTTCCATGTATGATTACTTAAACCTGCATGTCCTTTAAGAAAAATCTTCAAAAACTCCAACACATATTAGTTCAAGGACATCTTGGACTCCCTCAGAGTCAGAGAGCATCAAAAGACCTACCGTATGTTAATAGACATTAACAATATGTCTCTCTCCCAAAAATATCAAACTCTGCTACCTTCTCTCCGACATGCTCCCTATTGTGTCAACCATATAACTTCTGAAGTGCATTAATTAATGTTTTTCACATTTTTGTTTAAAAGTCATTGAAGATTGTTCCTACATCAAATCAGAATTTTAAGTAAAACAATCTTTTAATTCTAAAATTGTGAAAGATGACTGATCCTTGCCTGGAGACGGGCTCCAATAAGAACCTGCCCTGCTTACAATATCACTCTACTTCCGGATTTGGAGTCTGTGTGCATGTATCGACAATAAAAAATCCCACTCACAGTAGCTCATAGGCTACTTTAGAGTAACAGTATCTTCAAATGGCTTTAGATAATAGTTCCGAACTCTGTGATGCAAAGTTTTTTTTAAATACGACTGAAGAAACCTATGGGGCTGCTTTGTGCTTGGAAATGGAGGGGCTACGGCAGATATTGAGAACAGTGGTCATTCCGAGTTGATCGCTAGCTGCATTCGGTCGCTGTGCAGCGATGAGGCAAAAAAACAGCACTTCTGCGCATGCGTATGTGGCGCAATGCGCACGTGCAACGTACTATTACAACGGGCGATGTAGTTTTACACAGGGTCTAACGAAGCTTTTCAGTTGCACTGCTGACCGCAGAGTGATTGACATGAAGAGGGCGTTTCTGGGTGTCAACTGACCGTTTTCAGGAAGTGTTCGTAAAAATGCAGGGGTGCAAGAAAAAACGCAGGCGAGGTTGGGCAAACGCAGGGCTTGTTTGTGACGTCAAAACAGGAACTGAATAGTCTGAATTGATCGCAAGCACTGAGTAGGTTTACAGCTACTCAGAAACTGCTAGAGATGAGCGCCTGAAATATTTCGGGTTTTGTGTTTTGGTTTTGGGTTCGGTTCCGCGGCCGTGTTTTGGGTTCGAACGCGTTTTGGCAAAACCTCACCGAATTTTTTTTGTCGGATTCGGGTGTGTTTTGGATTCGGGTGTTTTTTTCAAAAAACACTGAAAAACAGCTTAAATCATAGAATTTGGGGGTCATTTTGATCCCAAAGTATTATTAACCTCAAAAACCATAATTTACACTCATTTTCAGTCTATTCTGAATACCTCACACCTCACAATATTATTTTTAGTCCTAAAATTTGCACCGAGGTCGCTGTGTGAGTAAGATAAGCGACCCTAGTGGCCGACACAAACACCGGGCCCATCTAGGAGTGGCACTGCAGTGTCACGCAGGATGTCCCTTCCAAAAAACCCTCCCCAAACAGCACATGACGCAAAGAAAAAAAGAGGCGCAATGAGGTAGCTGTGTGAGTAAGATTAGCGACCCTAGTGGCCGACACAAACACCGGGCCCATCTAGGAGTGGCACTGCAGTGTCACGCAGGATGTCCCATCCAAAAAACCCTCCCCAAACAGCACATGACGCAAAGAAAAAAAGAGGCGCAATGAGGTAGCTGTGTGAGTAAGATTAGCGACCCTAGTGGCCGACACAAACACCGGGCCCATCTAGGAGTGGCACTGCAGTGTCACGCAGGATGTCCCTTCCAAAAAACCCTCCCCAAACAGCACATGACGCAAAGAAAAAAAGAGGCGCAATGAGGTAGCTGTGTGAGTAAGATTAGCGACCCTAGTGGCCGACACAAACACCGGGCCCATCTAGGAGTGGCACTGCAGTGTCACGCAGGATGTCCCTTCCAAAAAACCCTCCCCAAACAGCACATGACGCAAAGAAAAAAAGAGGCGCAATGAGGTAGCTGTGTGAGTAAGATTAGCGACCCTAGTGGCCGACACAAACACCGGGCCCATCTAGGAGTGGCACTGCAGTGTCACGCAGGATGTCCCTTCCAAAAAACCCTCCCCAAACAGCACATGACGCAAAGAAAAAAAGAGGCGCAATGAGGTAGCTGTGTGAGTAAGATTAGCGACCCTAGTGGCCGACACAAACACCGGGCCCATCTAGGAGTGGCACTGCAGTGTCACGCAGGATGTCCCTTCCAAAAAACCCTCCCCAAACAGCACATGACGCAAAGAAAAAAAGAGGCGCAATGAGGTAGCTGTGTGAGTAAGATTAGCGACCCTAGTGGCCGACACAAACACCGGGCCCATCTAGGAGTGGCACTGCAGTGTCACGCAGGATGTCCCTTCCAAAAAACCCTCCCCAAACAGCACATGACGCAAAGAAAAAAAGAGGCGCAATGAGGTAGCTGACTGTGTGAGTAAGATTAGCGACCCTAGTGGCCGACACAAACACCGGGCCCATCTAGGAGTGGCACTGCAGTGTCACGCAGGATGTCCCTTCCAAAAAAAACCTCCCCAATCAGCACATGATGCAAAGAAAAAGAAAAGAAAAAAGAGGTGCAAGATGGAATTGTCCTTGGGCCCTCCCACCCACCCTTATGTTGTATAAACAAAACAGGACATGCACACTTTAACCAACCCATCATTTCAGTGACAGGGTCTGCCACACGACTGTGACTGATATGACGGGTTGGTTTGGACCCCCCCAAAAAAAGAAGCAATTAATCTCTCCTTGCACAAACTGGCTCTACAGAGGCAAGATGTCCACCTCATCTTCACCCTCCGATATATCACCGTGTACATCCCCCTCCTCACAGATTATCAATTCGTCCCCACTGGAATCCACCATCTCAGCTCCCTGTGTACTTTGTGGAGGCAATTGCTGCTGGTCAATGTCTCCGCGGAGGAATTGATTATAATTCATTTTAATGAACATCATCTTCTCCACATTTTCTGGATGTAACCTCGTACGCCGATTGCTGACAAGGTGAGCGGCGGCACTAAACACTCTTTCGGAGTACACACTTGTGGGAGGGCAACTTAGGTAGAATAAAGCCAGTTTGTGCAAGGGCCTCCAAATTGCCTCTTTTTCCTGCCAGTATAAGTACGGACTGTGTGACGTGCCTACTTGGATGCGGTCACTCATATAATCCTCCACCATTCTATCAATGTTGAGAGAATCATATGCAGTGACAGTAGACGACATGTCCGTAATCGTTGTCAGGTCCTTCAGTCCGGACCAGATGTCAGCATCAGCAGTCGCTCCAGACTGCCCTGCATCACCGCCAGCGGGTGGGCTCGGAATTCTGAGCCTTTTCCTCGCACCCCCAGTTGCGGGAGAATGTGAAGGAGGAGATGTTGACAGGTCGCGTTCCGCTTGACTTGACAATTTTGTCACCAGCAGGTCTTTCAACCCCAGCAGACCTGTGTCTGCCGGAAAGAGAGATCCAAGGTAGGCTTTAAATCTAGGATCGAGCACGGTGGCCAAAATGTAGTGCTCTGATTTCAACAGATTGACCACCCGTGAATCCTTGTTAAGCGAATTAAGGGCTGCATCCACAAGTCCCACATGCCTAGCGGAATCGCTCCCTTTTAGCTCCTTCTTCAATGCCTCCAGCTTCTTCTGCAAAAGCCTGATGAGGGGAATGACCTGACTCAGGCTGGCAGTGTCTGAACTGACTTCACGTGTGGCAAGTTCAAAGGGCATCAGAACCTTGCACAACGTTGAAATCATTCTCCACTGCACTTGAGACAGGTGCATTCCATCTCCTATATCGTGCTCAATTGTATAGGCTTGAATGGCCTTTTGCTGCTCCTCCAACCTCTGAAGCATATAGAGGGTTGAATTCCACCTCGTTACCACTTCTTGCTTCAGATGATGGCAGGGCAGGTTCAGTAGTTTTTGGTGGTGCTCCAGTCTTCTGTACGTGGTGCCTGTACGCCGAAAGTGTCCCGCAATTTTTCTGGCCACCGACAGCATCTCTTGCACGCCCCTGTCGTTTTTTAAAAAATTCTGCACCACCAAATTCAAGGTATGTGCAAAACATGGGACGTGCTGGAATTTGCCCATATTTAATGCACACACAATATTGCTGGCGTTGTCCGATGCCACAAATCCACAGGAGAGTCCAATTGGGGTAAGCCATTCCGCGATGATCTTCCTCAGTTGCCGTAAGAGGTTTTCAGCTGTGTGCGTATTCTGGAAAGCGGTGATACAAAGCGTAGCCTGCCTAGGAAAGAGTTGGCGTTTGCGAGATGCTGCTACTGGTGCCGCCGCTGCTGTTCTTGCGGCGGGAGTCCATACATCTACCCAGTGGGCTGTCACAGTCATATAGTCCTGACCCTGCCCTGCTCCACTTGTCCACATGTCCGTGGTTAAGTGGACATTGGGTACAACTGCATTTTTTAGGAGACTGGTGAGTCTTTTTCTGACGTCCGTGTACATTCTCGGTATCGCCTGCCTAGAGAAGTGGAACCTAGATGGTATTTGGTAACGGGGGCACACTGCCTCAATAAATTGTCTAGTTCCCTGTGAACTAACGGCGGATACCGGACGCACGTCTAACACCAACATAGTTGTCAAGGACTCAGTTATCCGCTTTGCAGTAGGATGACTGCTGTGATATTTCATCTTCCTCGCAAAGGACTGTTGAACAGTCAATTGCTTACTGGAAGTAGTACAAGTGGGCTTACGACTTCCCCTCTGGGATGACCATCGACTCCCAGCGGCAACAACAGCAGCGCCAGCAGCAGTAGGCGTTACACGCAAGGATGCATCGGAGGAATCCCAGGCAGGAGAGGACTCGTCAGACTTGCCAGTGACATGGCCTGCAGGACTATTGGCATTCCTGGGGAAGGAGGAAATTGACACTGAGGGAGTTGGTGGGGTGGTTTGCGTGAGCTTGGTTACAAGAGGAAGGGATTTACTGGTCAGTGGACTGCTTCCGCTGTCACCCAAAGTTTTTGAACTTGTCACTGACTTATTATGAATGCGCTGCAGGTGACGTATAAGGGAGGATGTTCCGAGGTGGTTAACGTCCTTACCCCTACTTATTACAGCTTGACAAAGGGAACACACGGCTTGACACCTGTTGTCCGCATTTCTGGTGAAATACCTCCACACCGAAGAGCTGATTTTTTTGGTATTTTCACCTGGCATGTCAACGGCCATATTCCTCCCACGGACAACAGGTGTCTCCCCGGGTGCCTGACTTAAGCAAACCACCTCACCATCAGAATCCTCCTGGTCAATTTCCTCCCCAGCGCCAGCAACACCCATATCCTCCTCATCCTGGTGTACTTCAACACTGACATCTTCAATCTGACTATCAGGAACTGGACTGCGGGTGCTCCTTCCAGCACTTGCAGGGGGCGTGCAAATGGTGGAAGGCGCATGCTCTTCACGTCCAGTGTTGGGAAGGTCAGGCATCGCAACCGACACAATTGGACTCTCCTTGTGGATTTGGGATTTCAAAGAACGCACAGTTCTTTGCGGTGCTTTTGCCAGCTTGAGTCTTTTCAGTTTTCTAGCGAGAGGCTGAGTGCTTCCATCCTCATGTGAAGCTGAACCACTAGCCATGAACATAGGCCAGGGCCTCAGCCGTTCCTTGCCACTCCGTGTGGTAAATGGCATATTGGCAAGTTTACGCTTCTCCTCCGACAATTTTATTTTAGGTTTTGGAGTCCTTTTTTTACTGATATTTGGTGTTTTGGTTTTGACATGCTCTGTACTATGCCATTGGGCATCGGCCTTGGCAGACGACGTTGCTGGCATTTCATCGTCTCGGCCATGACTAGTGGCAGCAGCTTCAGCACGAGGTGGAAGTGGATCTTGATCTTTCCCTAATTTTGGAACCTCAACATTTTTGTTCTCCATATTTTAATAGGCACAACTAAAAGGCACCTCAGGTAAACAATGGAGATGGATGGATTGGATACTAGTATACAATTATGGACGGGCTGCCGAGTGCCGACATAGAGGTAGCCACAGCCGTGAACTACCGCACTGTACTGTGTCTGCTGCTAATATATAGACTGGTTGATAAAGAGATAGTATACTCGTAACTAGTATGTATGTATAAAGAAAGAAAAAAAAACCACGGTTAGGTGGTATATACAATTATGGACGGGCTGCCGAGTGCCGACACAGAGGTAGCCACAGCCGTGAACTACCGCACTGTACTGTGTCTGCTGCTAATATATAGACTGGTTGATAAAGAGATAGTATACTCGTAACTAGTATGTATGTATAAAGAAAGAAAAAAAAACCACGGTTAGGTGGTATATACAATTATGGACGGGCTGCCGAGTGCCGACACAGAGGTAGCCACAGCCGTGAACTACCGCACTGTACTGTGTCTGCTGCTAATATATAGACTGGTTGATAAAGAGATAGTATACTCGTAACTAGTATGTATGTATAAAGAAAGAAAAAAAAACCACGGTTAGGTGGTATATACAATTATGGACGGGCTGCCGAGTGCCGACACAGAGGTAGCCACAGCCGTGAACTACCGCACTGTACTGTGTCTGCTGCTAATATATAGACTGGTTGATAAAGAGATAGTATACTCGTAACTAGTATGTATGTATAAAGAAAGAAAAAAAAACCACGGTTAGGTGGTATATACAATTATGGACGGGCTGCCGAGTGCCGACACAGAGGTAGCCACAGCCGTGAACTACCGCACTGTACTGTGTCTGCTGCTAATATAGACTGGTTGATAAAGAGATAGTATACTACTAATATTATATACTGGTGGTCAGGTCACTGGTCACTAGTCACACTGGCAGTGGCACTCCTGCAGCAAAAGTGTGCACTGTTTAATTTTAATATAATATTATGTACTCCTGGCTCCTGCTATAACCTATAACTGGCACTGCAGTAGTGCTCCCCAGTCTCCCCCACAATTATAAGCTGTGTGAGCTGAGCAGTCAGACAGATATATAATATATATAGATGATGCAGCACACTGGCCTGAGCCTGAGCAGTGCACACAGATATGGTATGTGACTGACTGAGTCACTGTGTGTATCGCTTTTTTCAGGCAGAGAACGGATATATTAAATAAACTGCACTGTGTGTCTGGTGGTCACTCACTATATAATATATTATGTACTCCTGGCTCCTGCTATAACCTATAACTGGCACTGCAGTAGTGCTCCCCAGTCTCCCCCACAATTATAAGCTGTGTGAGCTGAGCAGTCAGACAGATATATAATATTATATATAGATAATAGACAGTGGCGTAAGTTCGTCCCAGTCGCCCGGAGGCATGATACATTTTGGTGCCCCCCTACACATACACACACATACCATATGTAGCTGTCCCGCACCCAGGGTGAACAGTAGAAGGGTGCTCAGGTACCTTTCCCAATAGTAATATAGATACACATAGAAAGTGGACGCACTCCAAGTCAGTCATTACAATAAAACAGACACCAGCATACCATTATAGTACACCTACAGTGCTCCCTCACCCACCAGGTCTCCATGGAGATGCTTTGGCGCATCGGTGTGCCAATATAATTAGTGTTCACTGTAGTATTTTTTTTTTAGGGCAGGGTGCTGATCACGGGGAGGGCACATTTTTCATTCGTGAGGGTAAATTTTTAAGTTAAATGGGCAAACTTAGGTACATACTATAATGCTTGGTGCTCCCATTCCTATGGGCAAAACATGGACAGTGCGCACTGAAGGTGCGCAGCAAAAATCTAGGGGCGTTGTTTCGTGGGGAAGGGGCATGGCCACATAATAGTGTAAATTCACATTACACCACACGGTAGTGCCCCTAATACACATTGCACCAGTTAGAACCTCCTATACACACTGCGCCAGGTAGAGGCTAGAGCACGTTATACATATTGCGCCAGATAGAGCACATTATACACATTGCGCCAGATAGAGCACATTATACACATTGCGCCAGATAGAGCACATTATACACATTGCGTCAGGTAGGGAGCACTGAAGCACATTGCACCAGGTAGAGAGCACTGAGGAACACTGCACCAGGTAGAGAGTACTGAGGCACACTGCACCAGGTAGAGAGCACTGAGGCACACTGCACCAGGTAGAGAGCACTGAGGCACACTGCACCAGGTAGAGAGCACTGAGGCACACTGCACCAGGTAAAGAGCACTGAGGCACACTGCACCAGGTAGAGAGCACTGAGGCACACTGCACCAGGTAGAGAGCACTGAGGCACACTGCACCAGGTAGAGAGCACTGAGGCACACTGCACCAGGTAGAGAGCACTGAGGCACACTGCACCAGGTAGGGAGCACTGAGGCACACTGCACCAGGTAGAGAGCACTGAGGCACACTGCACCAGGTAGAGAGCACTGAGGCACACTGCACCAGGTAGGGAGCACTGAGGCACACTGCACCAGGTAGGGAGCACTCAGGCACACTGCACCAGGTAGGGAGCACTCAGGCACACTGCACCAGGTAGAGAGCACTGAGGCACACTGCACCAGGTAGGGAGCACTGAGGCACACTGCACCAGGTAGGGAGCACTGAGGCACACTGCACCAGGTAGGGAGCACTGAGGCACACTGCACCAGGTAGGGAGCACTCAGGCACACTGCACCAGGTAGGGAGCACTCAGGCACACTGCACCAGGTAGGGAGCACTAATGGCACACTGCACCAGGTAGGGAGCACTGAGGCACACTGCACCAGGTAGAGCACTGAGGCACACTGCACCAGGTAGATAGCACTGAGGCACACTGCACCAGGTAGAAAGCACTGAGATTAATGTTTACAGCTGCAAAATACTTACAAGGTTAATTTAGCCCAGGGGGACTCTCATGTACGTACCGGGTCCGGCGGCGCACGGCTGGATCCGGCGACGTGGCGGGGTCCGGCAGGCAGCAAACGGCGGGGCGGCAGGGCGCACAAAAACGGGCAGGGCGGGATTCAGCTGTCTAAAAAAGGGGCAGACACCTAGCGTGAACACTAGATATATATTAAAAAAAAGACAAACGCCTCATTCACTTAAACACACGTCTCACTTAAACACACACGCCTCTCACTTACATACACCTCTCACTTACACACACCTCTCACACACGTGCCTCTCACTTACACACACCTCTCACATACACATGCCTCTCACATACACGTGCCTCTCATATACACATGCCTCTCACTTACATACACATGCCTCTCACTTATAGGCCCTACACACATAGCGATTTCACTGCACGATATGAACGATCTTGTTCATTAATGAACGAGATAACGTTCATATCGTGCAGTGTGGAGTCCCCAGCGACGAACGATGCGCGACCCCGCGCTCGTTCATCGCTGGGGCCATGTCGGCTGTGCATGCCGGCCAATATGGACGAGATCGTCCATATTTGCCTGCAAGTCTACGGAGCCGGGTGACGGGGGGAGTGAAGAAACTTCACTCCCCCCGTCACTGCCCCCCCGCCGCTGGGTCGCTCGTCGGCCGTCGGGCACCTCGGCGGCGCATCGCCGAGTGTGTAGGGCCCCTTACATACACATGCCTCTCACACACACACACATGCCTCTCACTTACATACACATGCCTCCCACTTACATACACATGCCTCTCTCACACACACACACACACACACACACACACACACACACACATGCCTCTCACTTACATACACATGCCTCCCACTTACATACACATACATGCCTCTCACACACATGCCACTCTCACACACATCACACACACACATGCCTCTTTTACTTGAATGTACAACTTTCCTTAAAAACACACACACCTCACTTAAAAACAAGCACACACAAAACACAGTACTTCCCCCCAAATACACCTCTCCCCCACCCCCCACACAGTGCCTACCTTTGGCTATCATCCAGAGCATGGAGGAGCAGAGAGTTCTGAGCTTCCCTCGGCTGGCTTACTAAGGGCCCGGGAGGAGCTGTGCTCTGGAGCTCCCCCTAGCTGCAGCCAGTGCCATCTCTCTCTACAGGAGGCAGCTTCCGTGTCACTGACACAGCTCCTCCATCTGCAATAGCAGCGCAGTTCTCAGGCTGCGGGAGACAGTGGAGGAGATGCGCCCCCTTGTGGCCAGGAGCCCGGCGGCAGCCGACTCCACTGCCTCCCACAGTTCCGCCCCTGATAATAGATGATGCAGCACACTGGCCTGAGCCTGAGCAGTGCACACAGATATGGTATGTGACTGAGTCACTGTGTGCTGTGTATCGCTTTTTTCAGGCAGAGAACGGATTATAAATAAAAGTGGTGGTCACTGGTCACTATCAGCAAAACTCTGCACTGTACACTACTGAGTACTCCTAATGCTCCCCAAAATTAGTAAATCAAGTGTCTAAACGGAGAGGACGCCAGCCACGTCCTCTCCCTATCAATCTCAATGCACGTGTGAAAATGGCGGCGACGCGCGGCTCCTTATATAGAATCCGAGTCTCGCGATAGAATCCGAGCCTCGCGAGAATCCGACAGCGTCATGATGACGTTCGGGCGCGCTCGGGTTAACCGAGCAAGGCGGGAAGATCCGAGTCGCTCGGACCCGTGAAAAAAAACATGAAGTTCTGGCGGGTTCGGATTCAGAGAAACCGAACCCGCTCATCTCTAGAAACTGCACAAAAAAACTTTGTAGCTGCTCTGCGATCCTTTCATTCACACTTCTGCTAAGCTAAAATACACTCCCAGTGGGTGGCGGCATAGCGTTTGTACGGCTGCTAAAAACTGCTAGTGAGCGATCAACTGGGAATGACCACCAATATCTGCTGCAGTTCCTCCATTTAAAGTCTCGGGGGTGCTTAGTATTTGTGGGTACAGTATATTTCGGGAGATATCCATCCAGCAAATATCCTATATAATAGAAGGCTAACGCTACTCCTCACCTCTATGGGGGAACTGAAGTGTTTGCATACTAGGGTCCTTCCCTATGGCCCATACAACCACCCCCCAAACTGAACATTTTCTCAGTCAGATTAGGTGCCCCATAAGTGCGTGAGTTTACGGAATATTCAAAGCACAGTACACTTTTACAGAGGTGGATTTAGACCTCATGGGGCCCTAAGCAAGATACCGATTTCCAATTCATAGCAATTTATTTTCATTCCTGATTTATGCCACTTACATTATGTGTTATTTTTACTTAATATATTCTATTACAGTATATCACTTCCCCCCTTCCTTGATTGCACCATGGGCCTAATTCAGATCTGATCGCAGCAGCAAATTTGTTAGCTAACGGGTAAAACCTTGTGCACCGCAGGGGGGGGGGGGGGGAAGGCGCAGATATAACATGTGCAGAGAGAGTTAGATTTGGGTGTGGTGTGTTCAAACTGAAATCTAAATTGCAGTGTAAAAATAAAGCAGCCAGTATTTACTCTGCACAGAAACAAAATAACCCACCCAAATCTAACACTCTCTGCACATGTTATATCTGGCACACCTGCAGTGCACATGGTTTTGCCCATTAGCCAGGGCTGTCTTTTCGTATGAACTCAATGGGCACTTGCCAAAGGGCCACAGGAGTATAAGGGTCCTAGGCTGATAGCTGAGGATCCCCTCTTTCCATGGGTACCAGATTTTTTAAAATCGGCCCAGGGGAACCGGAGATATCTGACTTCAAAGCAGTGGTCCCCATCCAAGGCCAAAATTTACTAATATTCGTGTTTGAGTCGGTTTGTGTAGTGTTTAAACTCGTTTTGTATCGGGTGCATTTTCATGCAACTTTTTGAAACTATGGCCCTCATTCCGAGTTGTTCGCTCGTTCTTTTTCATCGCATCGCAGTGAAAATCCGCTTAGTACGCATGCGCAATGTTCGCACTGCGACTGCGCCAAGTAACTTTACTATGAAGAAAGTATTTTTACTCACGGCTTTTTCTTCGCTCCGGCGATCGTAATGTGATTGACAGGAAATGGGTGTTACTGGGCGGAAACACGGCGTTTCAGGGGCGTGTGGCTGAAAACGCTACCGTTTCCGGAAAAAACGCAGGAGTGGCCGGGGAAACGGTGGGAGTGCCTGGGCGAACGCTGGGTGTGTTTGTGACGTCAACCAGGAACGACAAGCACTGAACTGATCGCACAGGCAGAGTAAGTCTGGAGCTACTCTGAAACTGCTAAGTAGTTAGTAATCGCAATATTGCGAATACATCGGTCGCAATTTTAAGAAGCTAAGATTCACTCCCAGTAGGCGGCGGCTTAGCGTGTGTAACTCTGCTAAATTCGCCTTGCGACCGATCAACTCGGAATGAGGGCCTATATACGCCAAATTACTAAGCATTTGAGTTTATTGTTTTCATGTTTTCCGATGTCGATGCCAGTCGTTTTTTTGGGGCACATTTACGGCCGTCATTGTCGTTTGCGTACGTGTTTTTTGTTGTTTTTGCTGGGTTTTTTTCTAAGTTAAACGCGGCAGGGTTTATTTAAACCCCGGCCGCATTTTCACTTTTAGTTTCATTTTTCATCCCCGTTCGTGATTGGTTGTGTTTCAGATGTAGGAGTGTCTGTGCGCAACCATATAAATACGCCCCAAACCGTCCGCACCTCGTGGGTTTAGTTAGTGGTGAGGAGGGAGGTTGTGCTGTGGAGGTTGGTGAGTAGTTTGTTTGGTGAGGAGTTTTTTGGGCGATTTCTGAGTGTAGTATTGTGTTTGAAAGTAGTCTTGTCATTCTTTTAGTCTTGTGTTTTTTGGTTTTGTCTCATTTTTTGTCCAAGTTTTTTTAATTTAGTGTCCCTTGTCTTGTGTGTGTGTGTGTGTGTGTGTGAGTTGTGCAGTGGTTGTGGAGGAGTGTGTTGTTTGTTTTTTTTCTTCTGTGTTAAGTGTTTAGACACACAATTATGTGGGACTCAGAGGTGGGTGAGGTGGAGGGTGTGAGTGAGGGGGAGGAGGTCAGTCAGGTGGAGGAGGTGAGTGTGAGTGAGGTTAGTTAGGTGGAGGAGGTGGGTGAGGTTGCTGCAGCAGCCTCAAGTGACAGTGATAGTGACAGTCAGAGAGCTCCGCAGCCACGCACCACTACTAAGACTGGGCGGAATGTCAAGTTTAGTTATGCAGAAAATGTGGCATTGGTGCTGGAGCTGATGAAGTATCAGCGGCAGCAATTTGGGCCTGAGTCCGCCAAGGTGCCAACACGGAAGAAGACGGTGTTGTGGGCGAAAGTTGTTGCTGCTGTCAAGAGTGAGGGGGTTGTCAAGCGGACGGAGGACACGTGCCGCAAACGGTACTATGACATAAAGCGACGTGTCAAGTCCAAAATGGCCAAGGAGGCGAAGTCGGCTCGAAAAACTGGTGGTGGGCAGCCCTATATTGCAAGATATCTGGACTATGAGGAGCCCATGTGGAGTGTAATACCTCCTGAAGTAGTCTCTGCAACTCATGTCCGGGATTCCGATCTGCCCAGGAAGAATGGTGAGCATGTGTATTTGCATTAACATTCTATGACCTTATTTTGTTTTTTTTCAAATGTGTGTCATGTGACGTTGCATATTACTCCCATCTTCTAGTGTGTGTCAGCAAATACATTTTTTTTGGTAATGTTTTCTCCAAAAGCCAATGTAACAACTTACTTTATTGTATGTCATGTGTTTTTTTATGTATATTTTCCATGTGTAGTTTGGACTTGGTGTGTCATTGAATTGTCCAGCAATAATGTTTTCCTTTTGCACATTTTTACGTTTTTAATTTGGACTATGGCCCTCATTCCGAGTTGTTCGCTCGGTATTTTTCATCGCATCGCAGTGAAAATCCGCTTAGTACGCATGCGCAATGTTCGCACTGCGACTGCGCCAAGTAACTTTACTATGATGAAAGTATTTTTACTCACGGCTTTTTCTTCGCTCCGGCGATCGTAATGTGATTGACAGGAAATGGGTGTTACTGGGCGGAAACACGGCGTTTCAGGGGCGTGTGGCTGAAAACGCTACCGTTTCCGGAAAAAACGCAGGAGTGGCCGGGGAAACGGTGGGAGTGCCTGGGCGAACGCTGGGTGTGTTTGTGACGTCAACCAGGAACGACAAGCACTGAAATGATCGCACAGGCAGAGTAAGTCTGGAGCTACTCTGAAACTGCTAAGTAGTTAGTAATCGCAATATTGCGAATACATCGGTCGCAATTTTAAGAAGCTAAGATTCACTCCCAGTAGGCGGCGGCTTAGCGTGTGTAACTCTGCTAAAATCGCCTTGCGACCGATCAACTCGGAATGAGGGCCTATGTTTTATATTTAGGTTATCCATGTGCAGTGTAGCAAAAACAGTGGTTGTCATGTTAGAGGCTGGAGTAGTGGAAAGTGGTTTGGGAACCACTTACATGTGTAATGTCATTAGTACTGAATGTATACATTTTTTTAGATAAACCCACTATTTGTATGTTCAGTTTGAGTCTGTATTTGTACCCTGACACAACACTGCAGTCTCCTTTTTTTAATTTTTTTTTGGGGCTTTTGTTTTTGTTTGCCTCATATAGTGGTAATGTGTGTTTGGAGTGCCACATCACAGAGCAATTTCTATATTGCATCTGTTAAATTTTTTCTTTCATTACAAAATTAAGATGTGTGTGTTTTTGGTTCTTAGTGTATGTATTTTTACTTGTGTCCTGTACATGTTTTCCTGTGTTGCACTTTCCATAGTGCATATGGCTATTGGACAATGTTTTTTGTTTTATGTAGTGGTTTTTTGGTTTACGGACCTTATTTTTTTGGTACAAAAAAAAACCAAGCATTTTTTACAGAATTAATGTTTATAAGCATAATGGGTGGCTGTATCCACAATAGCATGAATACATGATTTTTTATTTTGGTTTTACAGTGTTGGAAAAAAGCAGTACTGCTCGTCCTACAGTAACTCCCATGACATCTGATGATGATGATGCTGCGGAAGCAGGTAAAGTGTCCATTGTAGTATAGGGTATGTTTGTAAAGGAATGGCCATAACAACATTTAACTTTCAATACTAGGTCCATCAAAAGAAGTCTGGAGCAGCAGAAGTCGGACTTCTGTAACACACCACCAAAAAAAACATGTGGCAGCAAAGAAAGCAAGGTCTGATGTCCAGGGCCAACCACAGCAGGCTACCCCGCCACGAAGATTATCGACAGTATGTTCGGTCCCCCCACTCCAAATTTTGGACACACCTCCAAGACGTGAACCACACTCCCCTCATCTTGATTGTGAGTATCAAACTGAAATAAGTTTATGAAATTTCAGATCGTAATTAAACTTTTACTTAAACGCATTAAGTCAAAACACATCAAAATCTGATATACTTACCGTAGTCAGTAAAACATGAAATGTAATCCTACAGAAATGGCCTTGTCCACATCCTGTAAATATATGTATGTCCACTTCAGCCATACAGTAGCACATTGTGTGTAAGATGCTGCAACAGAAACTCATGTTTAATTTTGGAAATTAGTAAGGTTGTTTAAGAATTTTTCACATGTGTGTTTGACCTAACATTGCCAAATACATATAAAAACATTACTATGTTTGTTTTTGAAAAGCTATAAGGTAACACATTATGGATTACAATGTGTTTTTATGGTGGAGTATGTTTGATATGCAATAAAACCAATGTGTTTGCTTTCACAACGAAGTAACCAGACACATTTGCCACAAACAGGCATATGTATGTATTGAAGTTATGAGTGATGATGTTGCTAGGCAGGATATCTGAAAGCAACAGTCAATGACATGTGTTCCATGTGTAGTGATTTGTTATAATTTATCAAACATATGGATAGCTAACGGATAATTTTTCAAAATTTCAGCTTCTAGTCCTGGTAACAGCATCCCTCTGCAACAACAGCAACACAGTGACATGGATGAGACAATCATGTTAGAAATGCAGCCATTAAGCCAAGGAATCAGGCCCCCAGCACCTGTGAGTACACCACCACAGCAAAGCACACCACCACCACAACACAGCCCAACCACACCAGTAACACAAGGCCCTGGTCACGTGTTTTGGAGCATTTGAGCTAGACAGCAGGCCACTAATGAAGATTGCCTGCGTAGGCAGACACAAATGTTTGCAAGCCTACCATGTCACCTCAGTGTTACGTTCTTGGTGCTCTGAACAAAAAGGTATTGCGTAGAAAGTCCAGAGCACAAGAACGTGACGCTGAAATGATGGCAAGGTGGAATAATAGCCCCTAGCAGCCTACCTCCGTTGTTTCCCCCGCATGGTCAGTTTACGCCTGCGAGACTATGGTTTCTTGGGCCCACGGCAGCAGCGTTTGAAGGGCGGATTATGTCTGCCCAACTCCGATTCCCCCAGGTCTTAATGTGAGACAAGGCGTAAACCGAGACGGGATGATAACAAGGGGACCTCTAACTAAACCAAACAGAGAGCTAGGGGCTACAAAGAGACCTAAAACTAAAACGTATATGCGGCACAGCCGCCAGGATAAACAACAAAGGAAATGCTGTCCACACGCCGACACAATACTGTTGTGTACCGGCGGTGACAGCATATGCAGAACCCTCTGCAAAACACCAGTAACAAATATAGCTAAAGAATACAGCGGCCTAGGCCGATGGATGCGGCAAAGCCGCTACTCACGAAACTGGTCCAAATACTGGCAAACGGACAGGAACCCCCAATGTAGCAGACACAGGCTCTCAGAACCGGAGGACAGGCAGAATCCTAAACGACAGACCGGTGGACACCAAGAGGCCACAAGACTTCTGGACAGGAACGCTTCACGGCAGAACACTGGGTCAGACACTAGATCAGACACTGGATCAGACACTGGAACAGACACTGGAACAGACACTGGAACAAGGCTGGAAGCAGCTAGACAGAAGCTGCTAGACAGGAACTGTCAGGAACTGGACAGGAACTAGCTCAGAACTATCACCGGCGTCTGTGTATTGCACTGAACCAGAATATAACAGGGAGCCCTAATTAATCATATCGTGCAGCTGCCCTGTTGCACGACTCCAAACTGACAAGATGCAATTAACAGACAGGTGAGGCCAAACACATGGAAACAGGCTGCAATTACACAGACTCACCACCGGCAGCAAACAAGAGTCTTCTAAACCAGAGCAAAGGGAAATCCTGGCCTGCAAGAGAACAACAACATAAAATACATAAATGGAAAACAGGAATGAATCACTACCTGTGGTTCATAACAGTACCCTCTCCTTAAGGGTGGGCTCCAGACACCCCATGACACCCACGGGGAACAGAAACAGAAGTATAACATAAAATACATAACCAAAATGCAAAACAGGAATGAGCCACTGCCGTGGCTCATAACACTCAGAAGAATAACCAGAAATATGAGTAGACAAAATGAACAAACCACGAGAATTGGCAATACCATGGAACTCATGCATGCAGACATTACACAGGTCATGGGCAACTTACAGCGCATAATGGAAGAACAGCACGGACTAATGGAAGAACAGCACAGACAACAGCAAAGCTATATGATCATTTTTCAAAACAATCAAAAGATAAAAATGAATCTTTATTCCGAATTGTAGACAATCAAAATGCTGCTACACGTGAACTCAATGCCACCCTCACTAACCTCAATGAAACACTCAGATCCATGCACCAACAGCAAACAAGCAGCAGTTCAGGTACGACTACTCCAAATATCACGCCAGTGTCCTCACCACCAAGGTGCTCCACCAGAGCACGCCAACACGACAGTGGTAAAGGCAAAGGCCAGTCCAAGCAGCCAACACCAAATAAATAAAAAATAGATACACCAATCTCTGTATAGAGAAGAAAATAAACACAGTTAGTAAGTGTAGGTTTTTCACAATATATATAACACTTACCACCTTGACAATTTGTTGAACATCATTAATTATAAGTGTTACAAACAACAACAGGATTTTTGCCAACACATTTATTCTTTCACATCTTAAATTTTTTTGTGAGGAGGAGAAAGTTATTTGATCTGCACATTGATGTTAGCATGCAGTAACAAGACCACTTGATTTTTTTCTAATCATTACTCTTTCTAGATTCCAATCATTCTCATATCCTGCAGGCAGACTAATTGGCAGCCATGCAGAATGTATTTAGCATGCAGTAACAAGACCACTTGATTTTTTTCTAATCATTACTCTTTCTAGATTCCAATCATTCTCATATCCTGCAGGCAGACTAATTGGCAGCCATGCAGAATGTATTTAGCATGCAGTAACAAGACCACTTGATTTTTTCTAATCATTACTCTTTCTAGATTCCAATCATTCTCATATCCTGCAGGCAGACTAATTGGCAGCCATGCAGATTCATCCATGACCAATACAAATTACAATGTGTTTGTTAACTCTTTTACCTTTCTTCTGTATACGACATTACAAGAATAACACAATTGAGTTGGCTAAAAAGGTCGTAATATGTTGTAATAGCATTTAGATAATTCAGTGCCAAAATAAATGTTATTATTGTTGTGCCATGTTTGTGTGTGTGTTAAAAATGAGTAATCAGTTTAGTACACATGATGCAGAAACAAATAAATGGTATTTGTATTTAATGAGCACAAATAATGTGCATAATAAATGAATATATGTGGGAAACTGTATTGACTTAAAAATCAGCAAGTTTACTGCAGCAAACATTATGAAATAATTTTTTTTGATGATACTAAGTTTGTGTCCCTTAAATACGATGGAGCATCACACATAGGGACACATGTATTCCTCAAGGCTAACATATTATATGTGGAGGAGTGTTTCATTAGGACACAGGTTCTCTAACTCGGTCCTCAGGACCCCACACAGTGCATGTTTTGCAGGTCTCCGCACAGAATCACAAGTGACATAATTATCTCCACCTGTTAAACTTTTAAAATGTGTCTGTGAGTAATTCATACACCTGTGCTCCTACTGGGTTACCTGCAAAACATGCACTGTTTGGGGTCCTGAGGGCCGAGTTTGAGACCCTGTGCATTAGGACGTTACACACAATATTAAAGTAAAATACTAAAACAAATACTTTGTGGATTATGTGTGCTTGTAATAAATTATCAGTGCAAGTTTAATAACACTTATCCAGACTTCATGCATGCCACTCATAATCTGTTTTGAGTTGTAAAATAAACACAATACACATGCTACATTTGTTTTGCATAAAGCGAGGGTATGTTTGTATGCCTCAAGGAGACAGACACATTCTGAGTGATGGTTTTTAAAAGAAAAATGGGACAACATATATTAATGCTTACAAAACAAATGAAAGAAGCAAACAAAACTTACCTTAAAAAAACTATTTATGAGTTCTTGCCTGACCTGCCTCCCTACATCTGTACACCAAGTATCACCAGATGTCTCTAATTCCTCTGCTTGCTGGCTGCTTTCTTCCTCCTCCTCCTCCTCCTCAACATGTGGCAGATGTTGTTGCAAACACATGTTATGAAGAAAGTAGCAGCAGAACACAATTTGAGTCACCTTCAAGGGACTATACAACAAAAGGCCACCAGACTTATCCAGACACCGAAACCTAGATTTCAGCACACCAAAAAACATCTTTCTATCACATTCCGCGTGGACTTATGTGCATGCTTGTAATTGTGTTCAGCAGGGGTATCAGGTCAGGACAATGGAGTTAGAAGCCAAGAGAAACAGCCATATCCCCCATCACCTAAAAAAAAATATAGTAACGTGATTCATGTTAAGATACAGCAACACATAAGTAACACACTGTGGGGCAGATTTATTAACCTGGAGAAGGCATAAGGAAGTGATAAACCAGTGATATGTGCAAGGTAATAAAGGCAGCAGGCAAACAGATCCTAACTGATAATTGACATATTGGAGCTGATTGCCTGGTGCCTTTATCACCTTGCACATATCACTGGTTTATAACTTCCTTATGCCTTCTCCAGGTTAATACATCTGGCCCTGTATTTGGACAAAGTATACACATGCCTACACATATCAAATTACATACCCAGCAGCCACCCATCTGGCATTTGTCTGTCCTCAAACTTATCAAAGAGGGATGACTGATTGAGGATGAAGGAGTCATGGCAGCCCCCAGGGTAACCAGCAACAACACTCATTATTTTGAGATTTGCATCACAAACCACCTGCACACTTGTGGAGTGCTCTAGATGTCGATTGGTATAGATGTGCTGCCTGCCCCTAGGTGGTCTCAGCTGAATGTGTGTGCAATCTATGGCCCCCAGCACATTGGGCATGCCAGCCAGCTCATGGAAATCTACCCTGACGGCATGCCACTGAGACTCCTGGGTAGGGAAGCAGATTGAGGCATCGATGTGGGGCTGCAAAACAGCCAACACCTGTGTGTATATTTGAAAGAAAATAAAACATGAGATTTTTGGACAGAACTGGCCACCGACAGTAATCAAAACCAACCAAAAACATAGGAGGTAATTAGGTATACATCACCTGTGTTAAGATTCTAGAAAATGAGGGCTGTGAGATTCCTATGACATCCCCAGACACAGCCTGAAAGCTGCCAGTAGCCATAAAGTGCAACACAGCCAGGAGTTTGTGCAGGCCTGAGACAGAGCGAAAGCGTGCTGTCTCAGGGTCTAGGCCCAGTTTGACACGGTCATACAGACGGGAAATGTTGTTACGATTTAGACGGAACATCTGTATGACCCTATCATCGGACAATGCGTTCAAGTTTAAACGCCCCCTAAAAAAATGAGGCCTGCGCAGCCTCCGCGGAACCTGTATAACCTTCTGACCATGTTCAGTTTGTTGGCCCTGGTTACTTACAGGCTGATGTCTGAGTCTGAGAAATCCCACAGCACACAAAATATCACTGGCCCACAGTCCTGCTGCCATTTCTTAGAGTAGGTGGATTGAAATGGGCCTAAGATCCTTTTATAGGCAACCTAATTCAGGTGTGAGTGATTTGTTAGTTGCAACACATGTAAACACGCCTGGAAAAAACAGGTCTATTTTTTTGCCGCTTTTTTTAACGAATCGCAAAAAAATACTACCGCAATTGAGCACTCAGAGACTAACACCCAAATACGAATGAATAGTGAATACCCGTGTTGTAGGAAATAACAGCCGCGTTTGACCGATGGTCTATTCATTCGTATTTCTGAACTTTGTCATTCAAACCATTACGAATAGTCCAAACACTGCCGAGATTTGTGCTTAGTGAATTCCCGTGTTGGGACTTAGAAAAAAAAACACAAATCGGACAAACTCGATTTTTTAGTAAATTTTGGCCCAAGACTGTTAATTGCTATTCCCAGCCAGATATCTCGGGTTTTGTCTGACATAGGGGTATATTTACTAAGCTCCCGATTTTGACCGAGATGGTGTTTTTTCTTCAAAGTGTCATCTCGGGAATTTACTAAACGCAAATCTCGGCAGTGATGAGGGCATTCGTATTTTTTTTCAAGTCAAAGAAAAAAATACGAATGATACACCATCGGTCAAATACGCCTGTTTTTTCATACAACTCGGTAATTTACTAAAAATTGTATTTCACAAACACTGCCGGCAATAGCCAAACACTGCCGTGAAAAAATACAAATCGTAAAAAAAAGCAGTTTTAAAACAGACCTGCTTTTTTTTACCGTGTTCTGATAGTCATGCACGGATCCATGATATTCGTGCATGGTTATCAGTGGGAATGGGTGGGAAATGATGTAAAATTCGAAAAAAAAAATGTGTGGGGTCCCCCCTCCTAAGCAAAACCAGCCTCGGGCTCTTTGAGCCGGTCCTGGTTGAAAAAATATGTGGAAAAAAATGACTGGGGTTCCCCCATATTTAATCAACCAGCACCGGGCTCTGCGCCTGATTCTGGTGCAATAAATACGGGGGACAAAAAGCGTAGGGGTCCCCCGTATTTTTTACATCAGCACCGGGCTCCACTAGTCAGAGAGATAATGCCACAGCCGGGGGACACTTTTATTTAGGTCCCTGCGGCCCTGGCATTAAATCACTAACTAGTCACCCCTGGCCGAGGTACCCTGCCACGTACTTGGCAAAACAACAAACCGCATACCTGATCCACGCACTGAAAGGGGTCCCATGTTTACACATGGGACCCCTTTCCCCGTCTGCCGGGACCCCCCCTGACTCCTGTCAAAGAGGGTCCCTTCAGCCAATCAGGGAGCGTCACGTCGTGGCACCCTCCTGATTGGCTGTGACCTCCTGTAGTGTCAGTGAGGCTGTGCAATGAAGATACAATGTAGCGCATAGGTGCTCCATTGTATCCAATGATGGGAACTTTGCGGTCAGTGGTTGAGGTTACTCGCGGTCAACTGCTGACCGCAAAGTTCCCATCATTGGATACAATGGAGCGACTATGCGCTACATTGTATCTTCACTGCACAGCCTCACTGACACTACAGGAGGTCACAGCCAATCAGGAGGGTGCCACGACGTGGTGCTCCCTGATTGGCTGAAGGGACCCTCTTTGACAGGAGTCAGGGGGGGTCCCGGCAGATGGGGGAAGGGGTCCCATGTGTAAACATGGGACCCCTTTCAGTGCATGGATCGGGTATGCGGTTTGTTTTTTTGCCAAGTGCGTGGATTACAAAAAAAGGACACGACACACTGGATTTAGGTGAGTATAATTTTATTTTCAGGTACCCTGGAATCGACGTCGAGATGTGGGCCGAGTCGGCATCTGAACATAGGTAAGTATGTGTGTGTCGGAATGTATGTAATAAAGTTGTACTTTCAAGGTGTGTGTGTCCTGTTTTTATTTGGGTATTTTTTATGCAGAAGAACTATAGGTACCAGCGGGCCCGTTTAACCCCCGCATGCTGGTACTTGTGGTTCTCTAAGTACCAGCTTGCGGGGAGGCTTGCAGGGACTTGTAGTTCTTGTGCAAACTACAATATTCTTTTATTTTACACTTGGCTATCAGCCCCCCATCCGCAGCCCATGGATGGTGGGGACAGCCTCGGGCTTCACCACTGGCCCTTGGGTGGCTGGAGGGGGGGACCCCTTGCTTTAAGGGGTCCCCACTCCTCCAGGGTACCCTAGCCAGGGGTGACTAGTTAGTGATTTAATGCCAGGGTCGCAGGGACCTATATAAAAGTGTCCCCCGGCTGTGGCATTATCTCTCTGACTAGAGGAGGCCGGTGCTGGTGTAAAAAATACGGGGGACCCCTACGCTTTTTGTCCCCCGTATTTTTTGCACCAGGACCAGGCGCAGAGCCCGGTGCTGGTTGATTAAATATGGGGGAACCCCAGTCATTTTTTTCCACATATTTTTTCAACCAGGACCAGCTCAAAGAGCCCGAGGCTGGTTTTGCTTAGGAGGGGGCACCCCACGCATTTTTTTTTCAGACCTTAAACTATTTTTAATTTTTTTGAAGATGCACAATGAAACCCTGCACGGATCTCACAGATCCGGCCGAGTTTCATTGTTTTAATGTCGACAGTGTTTTACTATTCACTCCCGTAAAACACTGCCAAAAAATACGAATGACATCGACATCGGAAAACTCGAAAATGTCAAATATGACAGCTTAGTAAATGAGTCGTAATAAATTCAAAAAGTTGCAAAATTACACATTCGATGTCATTCGTGTTTGAACTTTAATCTCATTCTGAAAAATACGAATTTTAGTAAATATACCCCATAGAGTTTTCCTGAGGGTATTCTCCAATAGCTGATACTCTCCACTTTCAGAGGACACTGGCAGATTGTCTTTACTATGCCCAGAACTAGAGATATAAGCCTCCACACATCTCATTTGCAGTTTTATATTTTCACTGGTGAATTGCTCTGGCTCCTGAACTCTGACTACCAAGTCCCCAGTACCTCCTGAAAGATGGGATTTTCTAGTTTTTTATCCCATTCAAAGCTAAGAAATCTATTTCCAGGAACTGGAGATATCTGCAGTCAACCAAGCTGCCCTCCCACAGGAAAATTATGAATATTAAGCCCACTCCACTATCTGGTGTAGTATGTAATGCCAATGGTAGGGATCCCGGCGCCCAGCATACCTACGCTGGGATCCCCACCACCGGCATGCTGGCAGCAGGGCAAGCGCAAAGAGGCCCTTGCGGGCACGGTGGCGCGCTACGCGCACCACACTATTTTTTCTCACCCCAAGAGGGAGAATAGCTGTCGATATGCCGGCTGCCGGGATTCCGGCGCCGGTATACTGAGTGCCAGGATCCCAACAGCTGGCATATCTAATTCCACCCCTCCCTTGCGTATTAAACACCCACTACCACCCTGGAAGTCATGTACCGGGCCCCTTCATTCAGCTCAATGCACCTTCTACAGTTTAGTGTTCTCCCTCCCATCCCATCTCCCACCATCTGTGCAGTAAAGGAGTAATTAGCAGAAATCACTGCTCCAGGTCCTACATGCTGAGCGGAAGATAGAACACCCCCTACCGCCCGCGAGACATCAAATATGCTGCTGATAGCAACCCCCACCGCTACAGCTGGAGGATGGGTAAGGGCCCCAGTGCATTGCTGTGCCCAGGGGCCTACGCTGCTGTTAAGACGGCCCTGCCATTAGCTAACGATCAGATATGAATTAGACCCCATGTCCCCTCACCTCTAATTTCCATTATTACACCACTCAGTTACTGCATTTTAGATCAGTTCTCCCCTCACTGAATGTAGCAGGTCCCCATACCCCATTATTACACCCTTACTTACTGAATGCATTGTATATGAGTTACCGAGGCTTATTGATTGTAGCAAACCTCATTGCCTAAAATACTTATTATTATCCCCTCTCACTCACTGACCACATTTTATAACAGCATTTTATATTAGTATATTATAATATCCATTATTACACCCCTCAGTCAGTAACTGTATTGATTATATTTCAGTGCCTGCTACAATCAATGAGGAGGGGGAGGCATTGATATAGTCGTATAATGGTGCCACTCTAAAGGCACTGATATACAATAAATACAGTCACTGGGTGAGGGGTGCAATAATGGGTTTCATAAAGGATGGGGGGCCTGCCATTAGGGCATGGGGGACGGGCTACAATCAGTTGGGGGGGGGGGTGCACTGGTATATAATGCAGGCACCCATATACCTTAAAATACATAGGGGGTATCCAATTGTTTTGTCAGGGGTTATCTAAATATCCCAGATAAGCCGGTGTGAGACGCGGCTTATCAGGGATTTTGTTTCACCTGCATCAAGCAGGCGAAACCAAATCCCTGGAAACCGCTCAGTTTTCACCCTAAACAGGGCTGTTTCTACCAAAAACGCACAGTTTTCACTGTGCATCTCCTATACACAGTAGTACTTAAAATAGAGTATAATAGCATATTGATATATCAATGTGTGTGCTTCCTTCCCCTAGCCATAATTGTAGCAAGCAGATGTTATACAATGTACTTAAAATAACACGGTCCACTCCCACTTCCCGCGCACCCACACCTGATTGGAATTTGAAGTAGGGGGATATTATACAAAATAACTACTGTAATAAAGTACACCGGAAGACCATGTGTTTTTCTCTGTGCGTGTTCTGGCTCCTCTCTCTGTGCGTCTGGCGTCATAGACATGTGTGTCATGATAGGTCACACTCACAGTACTGCAGGACTGGAGACACAGGTATGTGCTGGAGTTGGTACCCAACAGCTGTCTAATCACTGGCAATCTGCCAGGAGTATTCAACCAGCCCAGCTCTTGGACAATTTTGGTGGAGTTGGCAGTCTGCTTGAAATGCCCTTTATACAACCTTGTCATCAGGCCCCTGACAGCCACAGGGCCGTAGGAAGCTGTGTTGGTTGCCTTGTTATAAATCCGCTACTGCACTTTTCTGATAGTCGGTGCCTCAGCTTACTGGTATAATGAATAATATTCTTGTGGAAATGACATTAGCCATTCTCATTTATATTCTTACAAACTTCCCTCAAGCCCCAGTGACATCAGACACACATGCCCGGTTTATCTAAGCACCAATGAAACTATCATTATCAAGGGCAGGAACTGCAAGCTCACTCTCCTGCTCTCTTGCTGTATAATACCACCCCTCCCCATCCCTCTCACCAACTCTGACATCTTTTTCCCATGTATCTGGTGAGGAAGTCATGGCTCTCATCTGCTTCCCCCCCCCCCACCACCTCACCATTTTACCCTATCCCCTCCCACCTCCTTCGCTACCTCTCTCTTTCTGCCAGTTCCCACCTTGCCCACCTTCTCAATCTCTCCCTCTCACCAGACACTGTCCCCTCTGCCTTCAAGCATGCACTCGTCTCTACTATTATTAAAAGACTTACCCTTGATCCCAACACTGTCTCCAACTACCGACCCATCTCTCTCCTCCCTTTTGCCTCCAAACAACTTCAGCATATTGTCTACAACCGCCTTACTTCCTTTCTTTCCTCACACTCATTGTTTGACCCATTCCATTCTGGTTTCCGCTCTCTCCACTTCACTGAAACTGCCCTCACAAAAGTCTGCAATGACCTCCGTGCTGCCAAATCTAAGGGCCACTACTCTCTGATTGTCCTTTTTGACCTCTCAACTGCTTTTGACACTGTGGACCACACTCTTCTTCTGCAAATCCTTCACTCCATTGGTCTGCGTGATACTGCCCTCTCTTGGCTGTCGTCCTACCTCTCTGCCCATTCATTCTCTGGCTCCTGTCATGACTCCACATTCCCCCCCACTTCCACTAACTGTAGGTGTCCCCCAAGGTTCTGTTCTTGGTCTTCTCCTTTTCTCTCGCTATACGTCCTCTTTAGGTGAACTTATTAGTTCTTTTGACTTCCAATATCATCTATATGCTGATGGCACTCAAATCTACCTTTCCTCTCTGAACCTCTCCCTCACTCTCCTTACTCATATCTCCAATTGTCTCTCTGCTATCTCTTCTTGGATGTCCAGCGCTTTCTTAAATTTAACATGTCTAAGACTGAGCTGATCAACTTACCACCGTCCCACACAAACTCACCTCCCACAATTCAATTCATGGCATAACTATCTCCTCTAGCCCCCAAGTGCGCTATCTTGGGGTAATCCTTGACTCCTCCCTCCCCTTCAAAACACACATTCAGCACCTCTCAAAAACCTGCCATTTTCATCTATAAAATATTTCCAGGATCAGACCCTTTCTGACCCAGGATGCTAATAAGACCCTTATTCACTCACTGGTCATCTTCAGGCTAGACTACTGTAATCTCCTCCTGCCCGGCATCCCTGAGAAATGCCTCTCTCCACTCCAATCTATCCTCAATGCTGCAGCCCAGCTCATCTTCCTCATAAAACGCACTACGTCCACCTCCCCTGTCCTACAAGCTCTTCACTGGCTTCTCTTCCCTTTCATTATCCAATTCAAGCTTCTCACACTCGCCTAGAAAGCTCTCACCCACTCCTCTCCCATTTACATCTCTGACTTATTTCCCTTTACACTCCCACCCGTCCTCTTCGCTCTGCTTGTGCATGCCGACTCTCTTGTCTACTGATTACTTCATCCCACTCCTACTTCCAAGATTTTTCACATGCT
Source organism: Pseudophryne corroboree (assembly GCF_028390025.1). Taxonomy (NCBI): domain Eukaryota; kingdom Metazoa; phylum Chordata; class Amphibia; order Anura; family Myobatrachidae; genus Pseudophryne; species Pseudophryne corroboree. Next base: position 588,683,588 of record NC_086444.1, on the reverse strand, counting down.
GCTCCCTTTCTCTGGAATTCTCTACCTCTCCTCCTCAGACTCTCCACCTCTCTACAAAACCTCATACGGGGTCTTAAGACCCACTTCTTCATCAAACCCAGACAAATCTCATCCTAACCCTCTGTTCTACGCTTTTTGTCTACCCCATCAGTGTCACCCTTGTCTGTCTGCCCCTCCCCTTTAGAATGTAAGCTCTCATGAGTAGGGCCCTCTTCCCTCATGTGCTTATCCTTTTCTTACTTTAATAACCTTCAGCTGCACCAAATCCTGCAGTTTTTTGTCACCTGATACTCATGTCAGTGTCATCTGCTGATGTTGCTATATTTAGTGACCCTGTACTTGTCCTATATTGTCTTCAACTGTAAGTCGCTGTATTCCTGTTTTGATTATTTGTTTATGTACTCTATAATTGGGCGCTGTGGAACCCTTGTGGCGCAATATAAATAAATGATAATACAAAAACACTCCATCACACCCAAAATTCTGACCCATAGCACTTAAGCAGCAAGTACAATAAAACGGAATCCCAGCGTTCAGGATGTCGGCGGTCAGAATACCGACACCGGCACTCCGGCAGTAAGAATCCCAACAGTGATTTGTAAGGAATGTAAGCCTAATCCTTACCCTTACCCTCACCCTAACCCTAACCATCCCTCCCGCAGCCTAGCCCTAACCCTCCTGCAACCAAACTCTACCCCACCCCCACCACAGCCTAACCCTACCCTCTCCCTGATACATTCAAGATGCCAACTTTTGGTATTCTGACCAGTATTCTGACTGGTGTCAGGATTCCGGTGACAGTTTTCTGCCTGATGGCCCCTGAGTGTCGGGGTTCTAATTACATCCCGACTAAATGTACATTATTTCATTAAACAGGCAAGGTGTGCACAGGTGTCATCCATAAACAGTGACGTGCGGTGACAGAGCCTTTCCGGTCATACTAACATATAGTTCTGACTATAATCATCCTCGTATGCCTCTGTAGGTACAAGTGTTACTGTGTATGTCACGACCACACTTCTAATTTGGATTATGTAGAAAGACGTACTATGGCCCTCATTCCGAGTCGTTCGCTCGGTAATTTTCTTCGCATCGCAGCGTTTTTCTGCTTAGTACGCATGCGCAATGTTCGCACTGCGACTGCGCCAAGTAATTTTGCTATGAAGATAGTTTTTTTACTCACGGCTTTTTCTTCGCTCCGGCGATCGTAGTGTGATTGACAGGAAATGGGTGTTACTGGGCGGAAACACTGCGTTTTATGGGCGTGTGGATAAAAACGCTACCGTTTCCGGAAAAAACGCGGGAGTGGCTGGAGAAACGGAGGAGTGTCTGGGCGAACGCTGGGTGTGTTTATGACGTCAAACCAGGAACGACAAGCACTGAACTGATCGCAGATGCCGAGTAAGTCTGAAGCTACTCTGAAACTGCTAAGTAGTTTGTAATCGCAATATTGCGAATACATCATTCGCAATTTTAAGAAGCTACGATTCACTCCCAGTAGGCGGCGGCTTAGCGTGTGTAACTCTGCTAAAATCGCCTTGCGAGCGAACAACTCGGAATGAGGGCCAATAAGTACAGACATTTATTATTATTATTATTATTATTATTATTATTATTATTATTGTAATACAATATATGTATTGTATTATTACAATATTATTATAATAATAATAATAATAATATTGTCATCATCAGCAAGAAGCCAGTGTGTTACTAAGTATTTTTACATTGTGTTCATGTCTTCAATTGATCTATCTACACAATAGCATATGTTCTTGACCTTTCTGTTTTATCAGCACAAACAGCTCTTTCATCCTAGTGAATAATAAGAGAAGGACATGGGATGGTATGTTCCAATTGCAGTGAGAGAAAGTCACTGAACATGACATTCCTCCCACTAGAGATATTACATAATTGAATTAAAATCCACTTTTATTTTACGTATTAATTATTAGTATTAGGGATGAGTGGGTTCGGTTCTCAGAGAACCGAACCCTACTGAACTTCACCATTCGAGCCCGGATCCGAGTCAGGCTCAGGTTTTCCCACCTGACTCGGAAACCAGAACGAGGCAAAACGTAATCACCCCGCTCTTGGATTCTCACAGGGTTTGAATTTCATATAAGGAGCCGCGCATTGCCGCCATTTTCACTCCGGCATTGGATAGTGTAGAGAGAGGACGTGTCTCCATTCTCTCAGTGTCCTCAGTGTCCATGTCTTGTGCTGAATCTGTCCAGTCACAGTGCTTGTGTCCTCTGCTGCCATATGTCCAGTGCTGCTGTATAGGGTGCTGTGTTGTGCTGCATCAGTTCAGTGGTGGTGTATTGTGCTGCATCAGTCCAGTCACAGTGGTGGTGTCCTCTGCTGCCATATGTCCGGTGCTGCTGTATAATAAGTCCCTTACAGTGTTGCTGTGTTGTCCTTCCTCAGACCAGTGGTAGTGTCCTGGGCAGGAGTGGCTCCAGTGGAGCGCGAGCTCCAGGCGCTGTAAAAGTTAGAGGACGCACCGCAGAGCAGGAGGAGGAGCAGCAGAGGAGGAGCAGCAGAGGAGGCGCACACTGACTCTGCAACTAGGTTTTGAACAGGGCAGGTAGAGGAGACAATAGTAGACACTGACAGTCAGCAAATGCTGGAGCTCTCCCTGCCCTTCAAGCTGCTGCGGAGTAACTAATTCTGCCCCTCAGGCAATTCTGGGACATTATTTTCATTGAGAAGTTGGGAGATTATCAGATCTGGGGAGGGGGTCAGTTTTGGGGCATTATTTTCATCGAGAGGTTGGGGAGTTTATCAGGTCTGTGGGAGGTCACATTTTGAGCATTATTTTCATTACGTGATTGGAGGGTAGTGAGGTCAGGTCAGTCAGGGCATACATAGTGTTTCTAATTTATTTGAATTAAAAAAGTAAATAATTGAATACAGCTATTTCCATAGTTGCTCTACTGTGGTGTAACGTGTATGAGGGGCTCTACCATGGCATAACATGTATAAGGGGCTTTACTATGATGCAACATGTATAAGGGGCTCTACTGTGGCACAATGTGTATAAGGATCTCTACTGTGGCATAATGTATTTAAGCAGCACTACTGTGTGGGGTAATGTGTATAAGCAGCTCTTCTGTGTGGTGTACATGAATAAGCAGCTCTTCTGTGGCGTAACGTGTATAAGCAGCTCTACTGTGGGATAATGTGTATAAGCAGCTCTACTGTGGGATAACGTGTATAAGCAGCTCTACCGTGTGGAGTAACGTGTATAAGCGGCTCATTACTTTGTGGCGTAAATTCTATAAGCAACTCTACTGTGTGGCGTAACATGTATAAGCGACTTTACTGTGACGTAACGTGTATAAGCAGCTCTACTGTGTGGTGTAACGTAAATAATGGACACTACTGTGTGGCGTAATGTGAATTGGTACTATTATGTGGCCACGCCCCAATATTTTAGTTGCGTGCTTTTGGCGAGCACTGTCCATATTTTATACATGGGGCACCCAAAGGAAACCTTCGCAATGAGCTCTACAAGGTCTAGAGCTGACCATGTCACCAATTTAAATATTGTTTCTTTTCAAATGTAACATGCCATCACATTTTGGACAGGCCCCAGTTCAGTACAGGGGAGAGGGGAGTCAAAACATACCCTTGCTCCATGCACCATGGCACCTAGCTACACCTCTGGTCCTGGGCATCAGTCAGTCCAGTGACCATTCACAGTGGTGGTGACATCTGCTGCCATATGCCCAGTGCTGCTGTATAATTATCTGTGTTGTCCTGCATCAGACCAGTGCTAGTGTCCTGTGCATCAGTCAGTCCAGTGACCATTCACAGTGGTGGTGTCATCTGCTGCCATATGCCCAGTGCTGCTGTATAATTAGCTGTGTTGTCCTGCATCAGACCAGTGCTAGTGTCCTGTGCATCAGTCGGTCCAGTGACCATTCACAGTGGTAGTGGCATCTGCTGCCATATGCCCAGTGCTGCTGTATAATTAGCTGTGTTTTCCTGCATCAGACCAGTGCTAGTGTCCTGTGCATCAGTCAGTCAAGTGACCATTCACAGTGGTGGTGGCATCTGCTGCCATATGCCCAGTGCTGCTGTATAATTATCTGTGTTGTCTTGCATAAGACCAGTGCTAGTGTCCTGTGCATCAGTCAGTCCAGTGACCATTCACAGTGGTGGTGTCATCTGCTGCCATATGCCCAGTGCTGCTGTATAATTAGCTGTGTTGTCCTGCATCAGACCAGTGCTAGTGTTCTGTGCATCAGTCGGTCCAGTGACCATTCACAGTGGTAGTGGCATCTGCTGCCATATGCCCAGTGCTGCTGTATAATTAGCTGTGTTGTCCTGCATCAGACCAGTGCTAGTGTCCTGTGCATCAGTCAGTCCAATGACCATTCACAGTGGTGGTGTCCTCTGCTGCCAGATGCCCAGTGCTGCTGTATAATTATCTGTGTTGTCTTGCATAAGACCAGTGCTAGTGTCCTGTACATCAGTCAGTCCAATGACCATTCACAGTGGTGGTGTCATCTGCAGCCATATGCCCAGTGCTGCTGTATAATTATCTGTGTTGTCCTGCATCAGACCAGTGCTAGTGTCCTGTGCATCAGCCATCAGTCATTCCAGTGACCAGGCAGTCACAGTGGTATACGTTGCTGTTATATGTCCACTGCTACAGTATAATAATAATAATAATAATAATAATAATAACAACAAGTCCCTTACAGTGTTGCTGTGTTGTCCTGCATCAGACCAGTGGTAGTGTCCTGTGAATCAGCCATCAGTCATTCCTGTGCCGCATATTGTGTTATATAACTCCAGAAATATAATGGAGAACAAAAATTTGGAGGATACAATAGGGAAAGATCAAGAACCACTTCCTCCTAGTGCTGAAGTTGCTGCCACTAGCCATGACATAGACGATGAAATGCCATCAACGTCGTCTGCCAAGGCCGATGCCCATACTGATAGTAGAGGGCATGTAAAATCCCAAAAGTAAAAGTTCAGTAAAAAGACCCAAATTTTTTTTTTAAATGGTCTGAGGAGAAACGTAAACTTGCCAATATGCCATTTACGACACGGAGTGGCAAGGAACGGCTGAGGCCCTGGCCTATGTTCATGACTAGTGGTTCAGCTTCACATGACGATGGAAGCCCTCATCCTCCCGCTAGAAAAATTAAAAGAGTTAAGCTGGAAAAAGCACAGAAAAGAACTGTGCGTTCTGAGATGGTATCACAAATCCCCAAGAAGAGTCCAAGTGTGTTGGCGGTTGCGATGCCTGACCTTCCCAACACTGGACGGGAAGAGGTGGCTCCTTCCACCATTTGCACGCCCCCTGCAAGTGCTGGAAGGAGCACCCACAGTCCAGTTCCTGATATTGAAATTGAAGCAATCAATGTTGAAGTACACCAGGATGAGGATATGGGTGTTGCTGGCACTGAGGAGGAAGTTGACAATGAGGATTCTGATGGTGATGTGGTTTGTTTAAGTCAGGCACCGGGGGAGACACCTGTTGTCCATGGGATGAAGAAGCTCATTGTGATGCCTGGGCAAACTACCAAAAACACCACCTCTTCGGTGTGGAATTATTTCTCCAAAAATCCGGACAACAGGTGTCAAGCCGTGTGTTGCCTCTGTCAATCTGTAATAAGTAGGGGTAAGGATGTTAACCACCTAGGAACATCCTCCCTTATACGTCACCTGCTGCGCATTCATCAGAAGTCAGTGTCAAGTTGTGAAACTTTGGGTAAGAGCGTAAGCAGTCCGCTGACACCTAAATCCCTTCTTCCTCTTGTACCCATGCTCCAGCAAACCACACCACCAGCTCCCTCAACATCAACTTCCTCCTCAGCCATGAACGTCAGTAGTCCTGCAGGCCATGTCACTGTCAAGACTGAGGAGTCTTCTCCTAATCGGGATTCCTCCGGAGGATCCTTGAGTGGTACGCTTACTGCTGCTGCTGCTGCCGCCACTGCTGTTGTTGCTGCTGGGAGTCAATCATCATCCCAGAGGCGAAGTCGGAAGACCACTTGTACTACTTCAACTAAGCAACTGACTGTCCAACAGTCCTTTGTGAGGAAGATGAAATATGACAGCAGTCATCCTGTTGCAAAGCGGATAACTGAGGCCTCTACACTTATGTTGGTGTTAGATGTGCGTCCGGTATCCGCCATTAGTACAGTGGGATTTAGACAATTGATGGAGGTATTGTGTCCCCGGTATCAAATCCCATCTAGGTTTCACTTCACTAGGCAGGCGATACCGAGAATGTACAAAGATGTCAGGAAAAGAGTCACCAGTGTCCTACAAAATGCGGTTGTATCCAGTGTCCACTTAACCACGGACATGTGGACAAGTGGAACAGAGCAGACTAAGGACTTTATGACTGTAACAGCCCACTGGGTAGATGTATGACCTCCCGCAGCAGCAACAACAGAAGCGGCAACAGTAGCAGCATCTCGCAAACGCCAACTCGTTCCTAGGCAGGCTACACTGTGTATCATAGCTTTCCATAAGAGGCACACAGCTGACAACCTCTTACGGAAACTGAGGGACATCATTGCAGAATGGCTTACCCCAATTAGACTCTCATGGGGATTTGTGATATTGGACAACGCCACCAATATTATGCGTGCATTACATCTGGGCAAATTCCAGCACATCCCATGTTTTACACATACAATTAATTTAGTGGTGCAGAATTTTTTGAAAAATGACAGGGGTGTACAGGAGATGCTGTCTGTGGGCCGAAAAATTGCAGGCCACTTTCAACATTCAGCCACCGCGTGCCGAAGACTGGAGCGCCAGCAAACACTCCTGAACCTGCCCTGCCATTAACTGAAGCAAGTGGTGGCAATGAGGTGGAATTCAACACTCTATATGCTTCAGAGGATGGAGGAGCAGCAAAAGGCCATTAAAGCCTATACATCCACCTACGACAGGCGGTCTTCAAGGCACACCAACAGTGCAGGTTTTAGTGATATCCAGCCTTCATCACAGATGGTTAAATCCAAATAACTGAGGTACTACTTAAGTCACCCATGTTCAAGCCTGGATATCACTAAAACCTGCACTGTTAGTGTGCCTTGGGGACCGAGGTTGGGAAACACTAACCTACAATATAGGCAAAGGAGGGGGAACGCACCTGACTTAAGCGCAGTGGAGAATGATTTCCGTCTTGTGCAAGATTCCCCAACCCTTCGAATTGCCACACGTGAAGTTAGTTCAGACACTGGCAGCTCGAGTCAGGTCATTCCTCTCATCAGGCTTTTGCAGAAGCAGCTGGAGAAATTGAAGGAGGGGCTAAGACGGAGCGATTTCGCAAAGTATGTGGGACTTGTGCATGGAGCCCTTCATTCGCAGATGTCTTGATAAAGGCCTATGACAGGCCGAAACATGTTGACCAGCTGACAGTGTGGACCTGCTATTACACCATTTAGGTATGAACTGAGTTTGTTTTTAAAAAAACAACTTTTTTCTTGTTCGTTTTTTTAAATATATTTGGGATACTGTTTTTGTTTGTTTTGGATGCATAAGTATTGCTGCTATAACACCTTATAGACTTTACACAATTTGTATTTTTACTGTGCTATACCCCAAATGTAAGGGGCATTTTTTAATAAAATAATCTTTTATGGACGTTTTGTGATTCAAATTTTTGTTTGATGCCCTCTCGGGAAAATATATGGAGAAAAATTGATGATAACAACCCACACGGCTGATCATCGAAAGAATCCCAGATGTGTCTGAGTATACTCTTTATTTCCGTGAGTAGGGTACGCCTTACATTTATCTTCTACAGTGTAAAAGAAACCTTTATGTGCTTCTACTATACCTCCTTTGTGTGAGTGAGGTACGCTTATTCTCCTGGTAAAGAGGGTTCATCACTCAAATTAATGCTTTCTAACACAGTGGTGGATGAAAGATACCTTTATAGGCTTTTACCTATCGTTTGGAAAGTGAATTGGGGTACGCCTCTTCTGTGGATAAATATTGCTCTTGTCGTGTGAACATGTACAGCTTTAAGAGAGACTTGCCTATTATTAAATACAGTACTACACAAATATACACCATTTCTCTTTTCATGTCATCATCAACCTGAGGGCAGAGCTTGTCTTCAGAAGAAGGAGGAAGGCCATCCACGTTGTGCTTTGGAGATCCAATACATCTGCACACCGGGTGGTCTTCTGTATGCCGGCGGTCGGGCTCCCGGCGCTCAGTATACCGGCGCCGGGAGCCCGACAGCCGGCATACCGACACTTATTTTCCCTCGTGGGGGTCCACGACCCCCATAGAGGGAGAATAAAATAGTGTGGCGCGCGTAGCGCGCCACCGTGCCCGTAGCGTGGCGAGCGCAGCGAGCCCGCAAGGGGCTCATTTGCGCTCGCCACGCTGTCGGTAAGCCGGCGGTCGGGCTCCCGGCGCCGGGATGCTGGTCGCCTGGAGCCCGACCGCCGGCCAGCCGTAGTGAACCCCTGCACACCTCAGGGATGTGTTTCTGAGTATACATACATACCCATTGTGTTTATTTATTAAGCGCCTGCTATATTGGGTTCCACATATTTGTATCTAAATATTTTTTTAAAGTGCCATCCTGTCTGACACTTACGTATATGTCCAGTGGTACTGCCATTTACTTCCAGTGATTTGGACGTATAATTCCAGTGATTTGGACGTATAATTCCAGTGATTTTGCATTATAATTCCAGCGATTTTGCAGTATAATTCCAGTGATTTGGATGTATAATTCCAGTGATTTGGTCATATAATTATAGTGGGAATTGTTTGTGTCGCTTGGCTTAGTCATACAGCTACCTCATTGCACCTCGTTGACATCTTTGCATGAGGTGCTGTTTGGGGCCTAGTTTTTGAAAAGTGCCATCCTGACACTGCCGTATGAGTCCAGGGTTACTGCTGTATTAGTTTTGGGGTACTGCCGTATAAGTCCACCAATTGCAGAATTTTTTAGAAAATGACAGGGGCGTGCTGGAGATGCTGTCAGTGGACCGAACAATTGCGGCCCACTCTTGACATTCAGCCACTGCGTGACACTACTAGATGGGCCAGATGGTTGTGTCGCTTAGCTTAGTCATACAGCAACCTCGGTGCACCTTTTTTTCTTCTTTGCATCATGTGTTGTTTGGGGACTATTTTTTTTAAAGTGCCATTCTGTCTGACCCTTCCGTATATGTCCAGTGGTGCTGCCATTTAATTCCAGTGATTTGGACGTATAATTCCAATGATTTTGCCATTTAATTCCAGTGATTTTGCCATTTAATTCCAGTGATTTGGACGTATAATTCCAGTGATTTGGACGTATAATTACAGTGATTTGGACGTATAATTATAGTGATTTGAACGTATAATTACAGTGATTTTGCAGTATAATACGAGTGATTTTGCAGTATAATTCCAGTGATTTTTCCATTTGATTCCAGTGATTTGGACGTATAATGCCAGTGATTTTGCCATTTAATTCCAGTGATTTGGACGCATAATTCCAGTGATTTGGACGTATAATTACAGTGATTTGGATGTATAATTACAGTGATTTTGCAGTATAATATCAGTGATTTTGCAGTATAATTCCAGTGATTTTCCATTTGATTCCAGTGATTTGGACGTATAATTCCAGTGATTTTGCCATTTAATTCCAGTGATTTGGATGTATAATTCCAGTTATTTGGACGTATATTTCCAGTGGGAATTGTTTGTGTCGCTTGGCTTAGCCATACAGCTACCTCATTGCACCTCTTCGACTTCTTTGCATGAGGTGCTGTTTGGGGCCTAGTTTTTGGAAAGTGCCATCCTGTCTGACACTGCCGTATGAGTCCAGGGGTACTGCTGTATTAGTCCTTGGGTTCTGTCGTATAAGTCCACCAATTGCAGAATTTTTTTTAAATGACAGGGGTGTGCTGGAGATGCTGTCAGTGGACCGAACAATTGCGGCCCACTCTCAACATTCAGCCACTGTGTGACACTACTAGATGGGCCAGGTGGTTGTATGTATCGTTTAGCTTAGTCATACAGCAACCTCGGTGCACCTTTTTTTCTTCTTTGCATAATGTGCTGTTTGGGCCTTTTTTTGATATTTTCCATCCTGTCTGACACTGCAGTGGCACTCCTAGATGGGCCAGGTGTTTGTGCCGCACACTTGTGTCGCTTGGCTTAGTCATACAGCAATCTCGGTGGACCTCTTTTACTTCTTTGCATCATGTGCTGTTTGGGGCATTTTTTTTTATATCTGCCCTCCTGTCTGACACTGTAGTGCCACTCCTAGATGGGCCAGGTGTTTGTGCCGCACACTTGTGTCGCTTAGCTTAGTCATCCAGCAACCTCGGTGCAACCTTTTGGCCTAAAAACAATATTGTGAGGTGTTCAGAATAGTCTGGTAATGAGTGGAAATGATAGTTATTGAGGTTAATAATACCGTAGGATCAAAATCACCCCCAAATTCTGTGATTTTAGCTGTTTTTATGTTTTGTTTTTTTAAATCATCCAGATTCTAAACCAAAACCAAAACACGAAAGGGTGGTTTTGTCAAAACCAAAACACGAAAGTGGAATTAGAACCAAAACCAAAACACAAAAAGTACCAGCCGCACATCTCTAAATAGTATTTATCTGATTTCATTTAGCTCTTCTTTTTTTATTAGGCTTGACGACCTGCACTGACTTTGTATGGAAGCTGACTTATTTCACTAAAATCATCACTGCTTGGCTCCCTTTTGCCATAAATTAATGTTTCATGCACCTAAACCTTCCTTGACAAATACTCTATAGAACTGTGAAAACTGCATCAAAACCCATCCAGTGGTTCTCTGGATTAGCCTGAACAAACAGACAGATACCTTCCGGGGACTTTATTTTATAATATTTAAAGATTCACTCAGGCAGGGTTATAGCTAGAACTTTGTGTTTGGGTCAGAGGAGCATATGGAGAGGAGGGTGGGGGGTGGGGGGGTGGGGTCAGAGGTACACCTCATGATGATTAAGAGTCCAGAGGTACACATGGGGGAGGGGATCAGAGGCACGCTTGGAGGAGGCCAAAGGTGCATATGGGGAGGAGAAATCAGAGGCACACATGGGGAGTTAGAAGGTAGAGGCACTCATATAGGGGGGGCGGGGGGGGGGTCAGAGACACAAATGAGGAGTCTTTAGTTAGGGGCACTCAAGGGGTGGGGGATCAGATACACTCATGGGGAGGGGAGGCAGAGGCATGCTTGGTGAGTCAGAGGTACATATGGGGAGGGCAGATGATAGGTGCACATGGTAAGGTCGGAGGCAGAAGCACTCATGGGGAGGGAGGTCAGAGGCACACTTGGGGAGGCAGAGGGCAGGGGCAATCATGGGGAGGCAGTGGGCAGAGGTACATATGGGGAGGCAGGGGAGATGATAGGTGCACATTGGGAGGCAGGGGGCAGAGGCACTCATGTGAAAGATTTGGTTATATTACTAATGACTTATGAAAGCAGGTGAAGGAGGAGCAGATGGGGGTGGTCATATGTGAAGGATGAGATGTGATGATTTCCTCCCCAGTGCAGAGTTGCAGACTGAAGCCTTCTATGAGAGGGAGGAGGGACAGGGGAGCTGCTGCTGATCAGTTTGACAGTGGGCTCACAGCGCTGATGATCCCTGCAGCAAACTGCTTCCTATTCACAGGCTGAAGTCTGCCTCTGACTAAGAAGCAGTTCCTAGGTGGGATCATCACTCCTGCCACCCTGATAAAACCTAACTCACTGTCTCACTCTAAATGTGGCCCCCTGCAGTACCCCATATTGCCCCGCCCCCATAATTACATAGTGGGAGTAACCAGAAACGGGAGTATGCAGCTGTTTGTGATCTGCAAATTGCTGCATGGTGCAGCCAGCTAAACATCCAATTTGTTCTCTTACTGTAATCATGTCCCCTGAGGTGAGCTGGGTGCATGGGGTAGGTGGGCCCTGGAGGTGCTACGGGCCCCATACCACCACACTCCCTGCACCCATGGTAGCTACTTCCTTTGATACAGGTATCTAGACTGCCTATAGCTCTAATGCAAAAAACTGAACACAGCTCCTGCATTACCACTCTTGCCATTGTGTAGCACTGTAGAGCCCTACCATTGTTCTCTTACTGACATGGGGGCTAATTCAGGTTGGATCGCAAATCGCGATCCAACTAGAATTTTTACAATGGCCCCTCCGGCGCATGCGTAGCACCCGTCCTGCGCATGCGCCCACACTTTCTGTGGGGGGTGCAGAAAAAGCGATCACCTCTGCCTGTCAATCAGGCTCGGTCAGCAAACTGGGCGGCCTTGCCCAGCGCTGGGCGCAGGGCCGTCTTTTCGTATGGGCTCAGTGGGATCTTGCCCAAGGGCCCCAGGAGTAAAAGGGCCCTAGGCTGATAGCTGAGGGTGCCCTCTTTCCAGGGGTACCAGATTTTTGAAAATCGGCCCTGGGGAACCGGAGATATCTGACTTGAAAGCAGTGGTCCCATCCAAGCCTGTTAATTGCTATTCCCAGACAGATCTCTCGGGTTTTGTCTAATTTAGAGTTTTTCTGAGGGTATAATCCAAAAGCTGGGACCCTCCCCTTTTCAGTGGACACTGGCAGCTTGTCTCTACTATGCCCAGAACCAGAGATATCAGCCTTCAAGCACCTGGTCTCTGCTCCAGCTCCACACGGCTGGTATGCAGTTTTATATTTTCGTTGGTGGATTGCTCTGGCTCCTGAACTCTGATCCCCAAGTCCCCATTACCTCCTGAAGGTGGGACTCTCTATTTTTGTATCCCATTCAAAGCTAAGAAATATATTTTAAGGAACTTGAGATATCTGCAGTCAAGTAATCTGCCCCACCAGAAAATGATGAATATTAATCCCACTCCACTATCCACCCCTCCCCTACGTATTCAACACCCCCTACCACCCTGGAAGTCATGTACCAGGGCCCCTTCATTCAGCCCAATGTCCCTTTCTACAGTGTAGCCCCATCTGTACAGTAACGGAGTAATTAGCAGAAATTACTGCTCCAGGTCATACATGCTGAGCGGAAGATAGAACACCCCCTACTGCCCGTGGGACATCAAAGCTGCGCTGATAGCACTCCCCACCCCTACCGCTGGAGGATGGGTAGGGGCCCCAGTGTATTGCTGTGCCCAGGGGCCTACACTGCTGTTAAGACGGCCCTGGCTGGGCGGCCCCCAATATGCGACCAAAAGGATCGCAAATTCTGCTGATTAGCAGCATTTGCTATCCTTACTGAATTAGCCCCATGATTCACTAAAATCGTCACTGCTCGGTTCCCTTGTGTCACAAATTAATGCTCAAACACCTACAGTAAACCTTCCTCAATAAATGCTCTATAGAATTGTAAAAATTGCACCAAAATCTATCCAGCGGTTTTCAAGATTAGCCCGAACAGAACAAATATACAGACACCTACCAAGGACTTTGTTTTATACTATGTAAAGATTTTGTTTAAAAAGGCAGGTCCAAATTAACAATGGGGTGGATGCAGAAACAGCTCCAAGCCTCCACATAACAATAGGTGAATCATTATGGCAGCATAATAATGACCAGCTGCCCAGCTGCCTATACAGTCGGACATAAATCATTTAAAATAGTTTTACTAGTTGTGTAAAAAAAACACACCAATTTTTCTATGTTAATGTATTTAGGGAGAGACTGGGGCTGATAGTGCTGGGGTGTACAGGCCCACATGACACTGGCTTCCTTAATCATGGAATAGGGAGGATGAGCTGCATTTACCTGGAATAAAGTAATCTGACATAGTGTCACATTTAACATATGTCACATCAATTTCTGAGTATGTATCGAAACATCAGGTATGTGTCTAGAGAGAAGAGACTATGCAAAGGATTAAGGACTTGCATATTGGTAATGAAAGAGATGAGGAGGTGAACCACTTTCTAAGTAGTAGTGTATGGGATAGTGTACCCTTCTGATCACATGTTTTCCTATAGAACTTACTGGAACTAAGGGGGTAATTCAAATCTGATCATAGCAGAAAATTTGTTAGCAGTTGGGCAAAACTATGGGGGTCATTCCGAGTTGATCACTAGCTGCATTTGTTCGCAGCGCAGCGATCAGGCTAAAAAAATGGCAGCGAGGCGCAATGCGCATGTGCGACGTACAGGCACAACGAACGATGTAGTAGTGATGTGCACCGGACATTTTTCGGGTTTTGGTTTTGGATTCGGTTTCGCGGCCGTGTTTTGGATTCGGACGCATTTTGGCAAAACCTCACGAAAAATTTTTGTCGGATTCGGGTGTGTTTTGGATTCGGGTGTTTTTTTACAAAAAACCCTAAAAAACAGCTTAAATCATAGAATTTGGGGGTCATTTTGATCCCATAGTTTTCTTAACCTCAATAACCATAATTTTCACTCATTTCCAGTCTATTCTGAACACCTCACACCTCACAATATTATTTTTAGTCCTAAAATTTGCACCGAGGTTGCTGGATGGCTAAGCTAAGCGACACAAGTGGCCGACACAAACACCTGGCCCATCTAGGAGTGGCACTGCAGTGTCAGGCAGGATGGCACTTCAAAAAAATAGTCCCCAAACAGCACATGATGCAAAGAAAAAAAGAGGCGCACCAAGGTCGCTGTGTGACTAAGCTAAGCGACATAAGTGGCCGACACAAACACCTGGCCCATCTAGGAGTGGCACTGCAGTGTCAGGCAGGATGGCACTTCAAAAAAATAGTCCCCAAACAGCAAATGATGCAAAGAAAAAAAGAGGCGCACCAAGGTCGCTGTGTGACTAAGCTAAGCGACACAAGTGGCCGACACAAACACCTGGCCCATCTAGGAGTGGCACTGCAGTGTCAGGCAGGATGGCACTTCAAAAAAAATAGTCCCCAAACAGCACATGATGCAAAGAAAAAAAGATGCGCACCAAGGTCGCTGTGTGACTAAGCTAAGCGACACAAGTGGCCGACACAAACACCTGGCCCATCTAGGAGTGGCACTGCAGTGTCAGGCAGGATGGCACTTAAAAAAAATAGTCCCCAAACAGCACATGATGCAAAGAAAAAAAGAGGCGCACCAAGGTCGCTGTGTGACTAAGCTAAGCGACACAAGTGGCCGACACAAACACCTGGCCCATCTAGGAGTGGCACTGCAGTGTCAGGCAGGATGGCACTTAAAAAAAAGAGTCCCCAAACAGCACATGATGCAAAGAAAAAAAGAGGCGCACCAAGGCCGCTGTGTGACTAAGCTAAGCGACACAAGTGGCCGACACAAACACCTGGCCCATCTAGGAGAGGCACTGCAGTGTCAGACAGGATGGCACTTCAAAAAAATTGTCCCCAAACAGCACATGATGCAAAGAAAAAAAGAGGCGCACCACAGGTATAGAATGTAGATGGATAGTATACTTAATGACGACACAGAGGTAGGTACAGCAGTGGCCTTCCATACTGCTATATATAGTATACTGGTGGTCACTGTGTCAGCAAACTGCAAAACTAAAATGCACCACAGGTATAGAATGTAGATGGATAGTATACTTAAATGACGACACAGAGGTAGGTACAGCAGTGGATTTCCGTACCGTACTGCTATATATAGTATACTGGTGGTCACTGTGTCAGCAAACTGCAAAACTAAAATGCACCACAGGTATAGAATGTAGATGGATAGTATACTTAATGACGACACAGAGGTAGGTACAGCAGTGGCCTTCCGTACTGCTATATATAGTATACTGGTGGTCACTGTGTCAGCAAACTGCAAAACTAAAATGCACCACAGGTATAGAATGTAGATGGATAGTATACTTAATGACGACACAGAGGTAGGTACAGCAGTGGCCTTCCGTACCGTACTGCTATATATAGTATACTGGTGGTCACTGTGTCAGCAAACTGCAAAACTAAAATGCACCACAGGTATAGAATGTAGATGGGTAGTATACTTAATGATGACACAGAGGTAGGTACAGCAGTGGCCTTCCGTACCGTACTGCTATATATAGTATACTGGTGGTCACTGTGTCAGCAAACTGCAAAACTAAAATGCACCACAGGTATAGAATGTAGATGGATAGTATACTTAATGATGACACAGAGGTAGGTACAGCAGTGGCCTTCCGTACTGTACTGCTATATATAGTATACTGGTGTTCACTGTGTCAGCAAACTGCAAAACTAAAATGCACCACAGGTATAGAATGTAGATGGATAGTATACTTAATGACGACACAGAGGTAGGTACAGCAGTGGCCTTCCGTACCGTACTGCTATATATAGTATACTGGTGGTCACTGTGTCAGCAAACTGCAAAACTAAAATGCACCACAGGTATAGAATGTAGATGGATAGTATACTTAATGATGACACAGAGGTAGGTACAGCAGTGGCCTTCCGTACCGTACTGCTATATATAGTATACTGGTGTTCACTGTGTCAGCAAACTGCAAAACTAAAATGCACCACAGGTATAGAATGTAGATGGATAGTATACTTAATGACGACACAGAGGTAGGTACAGCAGTGGCCTACTGTACCGTAATGCTATATATTATATACTGGTGGTCACTGGTCAGCAAAACTCTGCACTGTACTCCTCCTATATAATATTATACTGGTGGTCCCCAGTCCCAACAATAAAGCAGCACACTGAGCACAGATATGGAGTGTTTTTCAGGCAGACAACGTATACTGGTGGTCACTGTCAGCAAAACTCTGCACTGTACTCCTGCCATATAATACAGCTGCTCCCCAGTCCCCACAATTAAGCAGTGTGAGCACAGATATACTGTATGCAGCACACTGAGCACAGATATGGAGCGTTTTTTTCAGGCAGAGAACTGATAACTGGTGGTCACTGATCAGCAAAACTCTGCACTGTACTCCTCCTATATTATACAGCTGCTCCCCAGCCCTCCCCACAATTAAGCAATAGTGCACAATCAAGTTCAACAATAACGGAGAGGACGCCAGCCACGTCCTCTCCCTAACATTTCCAATGCACGAGTGAAAATGGCGGCGACGCGCGGCTGCTTATATAGAATCCGAATCTCGCGAGAATCCGACAGCGGGATGATGACGTTCGGGCGCGCTCGGGTTACCCGAGCCATACGGGAGAATCCGAGTATGGCTCGGACCCATGTAAAAAGGGTGAAGTTCGGGGGGGGTTCGGTTTCCGAGAAACCGAACCCGCTCATCACTAGTTTTGCACAGGGTCTAGTGATGCATTTCAGTCGCACTGCTTGCCGCAGAGTGATTGACATGAAGTGGGCGTTTCTGAGTGGCAACTGACCGTTTTCAGGGAGTGTGTGGAAAAACGCAGGCGTGCCAGGAAAAACGCAGGCGTGGCTGGGCGAACGCTGAACGGGTTTGTGACGTCAAATCTGGAATTGAATAGTCTGAAGTGATCGCAAGCGCTGAGTAGGTTTTGAGTTACTCTGAAACTACACAAACATTTTTTGCAGGCGCTCTGCGATACGCACTTCTGCTAAACTAAAATACACTCCCAGTGGGCGCGGCATAGCGTTTGCACGGCTGTTAAAACTAGCTAGCGAGCGATCAACTCGGAATGACCCCCTATGTGCACTGCGGGGGGCAGATATAACATGTGCAGAGAGAGTTAGATTTGGGTGGGGTGTGTTCAAACTGATATCTAAATTGCAGTGTTGAAATAAAGCAGCCAGTATTTACCCTGCACAGAAACAAAATAATCCACCCAAATCTAACTCTCTCTGCAAATGTTATATCTACCACACCTGCAGTGCACATTGGTGGTCACTCCGAGTTGATCGCTCGCTAGCAGTTTTAGCAGCCGTGCAAACGCATTGCCGCCGCCCACTGGGGAGTGTATTTTCATTTTGTAGAAGTGCGAACGCTTGTGCAGCAGAGCCTGCAAAATCTTTTAGTCCAAAACAAGACCAGCCCTGTAGTTACTCTTCGTGTGCATTGATTCTAACGACGGTGGGATGGCTTTTGACGTCACACACCCGCCCAGCGTTCGCCCAGCCACGCCTGCGTTTTTCTAAGCACTCCCTAAAAACGGTCGGTTGACACCCAGAAACGCCCACTTCATGTCAATCTTCCTGCGTTGTGCCGTGCGACTGAAAGCTTCGCTAGAACCTGTGCAAACCCACAAAGGACTTTGTACCTGTACGTCGCGCGTGCACATTGCGGTGCATACGCATGCGCAGAAATGCAGATTTTTAGCCTGATTGTTGCACTGCAAACAACGTCAGCTAGTGATCAACTCGGAATAACCCCCATGATTTTGCCCAACTGCTAACAAATTTGCTGCTGCAATCAATTCCCTCTAGATACCATCATTGGTAAATTTCTATGTAGATTGCTATTGCAGAAGATTAAGTAGAATCCAATTTCATGTTTACAGATCACGTGTCTCTCCAGCATCCTGCTCTCATACAGGGCCGGTTCTAGACCTTTTGGCACCCAGGGCGAAAGTTTTCTTTGGTGCCCCCCGACCAAACAGGTAAAAAAGGGTTTGAACGCACAATGAAAAATAGGGTCGTGGCTTCATAGGGAAGGGGTGTGGTCACAGTTATGCCCCCTGTAGCTGTGACCCCAGTAGATTTGCCCCTAGTAGATTTGACCACTGTAGTTTTGCCACCTGTAGCTGTGCCCTCAATTGTGCCACTGTAGTTACTAGTTTTGCCCCCTGTTGCTGTGCCCTCAGTAGTTGTGCCCCTGTAGTTTTGCCCCTATTGCTGTGCCCTCAGTAGTTGTTCCCCTGTTGAGGTGCCCTCAGTAGTTGTACCCTAAGTAGTTTTTCCCACTTTTGCTGCGCCCTCAGTAGTTGTGCCCCCTGTTGCTGTGCCCTCAGTAGTTGTGCCCCTGTTGCTGTGCCCTCAGTAGTTGTAACTAGAGATGAGCGGGTTCGGTTCCTCGGAATCCGAACCCGCCCGAACTTCATTTTTTTTTTACACGGGGCCGAGCGACTCGGATCTTCCCGCCTTGCTCGGTTAACCCGAGCGCGCCCGAACGTCATCATCCCGCTGTCGGATTCTCGCGAGGCTCGGATTCTATCGCGAGACTCGGATTCTATATAAGGAGCCGCGCGTCGCCGCCATTTTCACACGTGCATTGAGATTCATAGGGAGAGGACGTGGCTGGCGTCCTCTCCGTTTATAGAGAAGAGAGTGAGACTAGAGTAGAGAGAGAGACACAGTAGTAATTTTGGGGAGCATTAGGAGGAGTACTACTACTTGCTGAAGTGATAGATAGATAGATAGTGTGACTGTATAATGTATATCTGACTTGTGGGGGAGACACTGACAGTGGGGAGCAGTTAGAGTCTGAGAGCAGGACTCAGGAGTACATATAACGTACAGTGCACACTTTTGCTGCCAGAGTGCCACACTGCCATTGTGACCACACTGACCACCAGTATAATATATATTGTGATTGTCTGCTTAGGAGTACTACTTGCAAGTTGCTGATAGTGTGACCAGTGACCTGACCACCAGTTTAATAATCACCACCAGTTTAATATATATATATATATATATATATATATATATATATATATAATTGTATATAATATATATATAATATTGTATACCACCTACCCGTTTTTTTTTTTTTCTTTCTTCTTCTTTATACATACTACTATAGTAGCTTACTGTAGCAGTCTGCGGTGCTGCTGAGCTGACAGTGTCCAGCAGGTCCGTCATCAGTCATTACATAGTAAATATATATACCTGTCCGGCTGCAGTACTAGTGATATTATATATATATATATTGATTTCATCTCATTATCATCCAGTCTATATTAGCAGCAGACACAGTACGGTAGTCCATGGCTGTAGCTACCTCTGTGTCGGCAGTCGCTCGTCCATCCATAATTGTATACCACCTACCCGTGGTTTTTTTTTTCCTTTCTTCTTTATACATACTACTATAGTAGCTTACTGTAGCAGTCTGCGGTGCTGCTGAGCTGACAGTGTCCAGCAGGTCCGTCATCAGTCATTACATAATAAATATATATACCTGTCCGGCTGCAGTACTAGTGTGATATTATATATATATATATTGATTTCATCTCATTATCATCCAGTCTATATTAGCAGCAGACACAGTACGGTAGTCCACGGCTGTAGCTACCTCTGTGTCGGCAGTCGCTCGTCCATCCATAATTGTATACCACCTACCCGTGTTTTTTTTTTTTTCCTTTCTTCTTTATACATACTACTATAGTAGCTTACTGTAGCAGTCTGCGGTGCTGCTGAGCTGACAGTGTCCAGCAGGTCCGTCATCAGTCATTACATAATAAATATATCTACCTGTCCGGCTGCAGTACTAGTGTGATATTATATATATATATATATTGATTTCATCTCATTATCATCCAGTCTATATTAGCAGCAGACACAGTACGGTAGTCCACGGCTGTAGCTACCTCTGTGTCGGCAGTCGCTCGTCCATCCATAATTGTATACCACCTACCCGTGGTTTTTTTTTTCTTTCTTCTTTATACATACTACTATAGTAGCTTACTGTAGCAGTCTGCGGTGCTGCTGAGCTGACAGTGTCCAGCAGGTCCGTCATCAGTCATTACATAATAAATATATCTACCTGTCCGGCTGCAGTACTAGTGTGATATTATATATATATATATATATTGATTTCATCTCATTATCATCCAGTCTATATTAGCAGCAGACACAGTACGGTAGTCCACGGCTGTAGCTACCTCTGTGTCGGCAGTCGCTCGTCCATCCATAATTGTATAACACCTACCCGTGGTTTTTGTTTTTTCTTTCTTCTTTATACATACTACTATAGTAGCTTACTGTAGCAGTCTGCGGTGCTGCTGAGCTGACAGTGTCCAGCAGGTCCGTCATCAGTCATTACATAATAAATATATCTACCTGTCCGGCTGCAGTACTAGTGTGATATTATATATATATATATATATATATATATATTGATTTCATCTCATTATCATCCAGTCTATATTAGCAGCAGACACAGTACGGTAGTCCACGGCTGTAGCTACCTCTGTGTCGGCAGTCGCTCGTCCATCCATAATTGTATACCACCTACCCGTGGTTTTTTTTTTTCTTTCTTCTTTATACATACTACTATAGTAGCTTACTGTAGCAGTCTGCGGTGCTGCTGAGCTGACAGTGTCCAGCAGGTCCGTCATCAGTCATTACATAATAAATATATATACCTGTCCGGCTGCAGTACTAGTGATATTATATATATATATATATATATATATATATATATTGATTTCATCTCATTATCATCCAGTCTATATTAGCAGCAGACACAGTACGGTAGTCCACGGCTGTAGCTACCTCTGTGTCGGCAGTCGCTCGTCCATCCATAAGTATACTAGTATCCATCCATCTCCATTGTTTACCTGAGGTGCCTTTTAGTTGTGCCTATTAAAATATGGAGAACAAAAATTTTGAGGTTCCAAAATTAGGGAAAGATCAAGATCCACTTCCACCTCGTGCTGAAGCTGCTGCCACTAGTCATGGCCGAGACGATGAAATGCCAGCAACGTCGTCTGCCAAAGCCGATGCCCAATGTCATAGTACAGAGCATGTAAAATCCAAAACACCAAATATCAGTAAAAAAAGGACTCCAAAATCTAAAATAAAATTGTCGGAGGAGAAGCGTAAACTTGCCAATATGCCATTTACCACACGGAGTGGCAAGGAACGGCTGAGGCCCTGGCCTATGTTCATGGCTAGTGGTTCAGCTTCACATGAGGATGGAAGCACTCAGCCTCTCGCTAGAAAAATGAAAAGACTCAAGCTGGCAAAAGCACCGCAAAGAACTGTGCGTTCTTCGAAATCCCAAATCCACAAGGAGAGTCCAATTGTGTCGGTTGCGATGCCTGACCTTCCCAACACTGGACGTGAAGAGCATGCGCCTTCCACCATTTGCACGCCCCCTGCAAGTGCTGGAAGGAGCACCCGCAGTCCAGTTCCTGATAGTCAGATTGAAGATGTCAGTGTTGAAGTACACCAGGATGAGGAGGATATGGGTGTTGCTGGCGCTGGGGAGGAAATTGACAAGGAGGATTCTGATGGTGAGGTGGTTTGTTTAAGTCAGGCACCCGGGGAGACACCTGTTGTCCGTGGGAGGAATATGGCCGTTGACATGCCTGGTGAAAATACCAAAAAAATCAGCTCTTCGGTGTGGAAGTATTTCAACAGAAATGCGGACAACATTTGTCAAGCCGTGTGTTGCCTTTGTCAAGCTGTAATAAGTAGGGGTAAGGACGTTAACCACCTCGGAACATCCTCCCTTATACGTCACCTGCAGCGCATTCATAATAAGTCAGTGACAAGTTCAAAAACTTTGGGCGACAGCGGAAGCAGTCCACTGACCAGTAGATCCCTTCCTCTTGTAACCAAGCTCACGCAAACCACCCCACCGACTCCCTCAGTGTCAATTTCCTCCTTCCCCAGGAATGCCAATAGTCCTGCAGGCCATGTCACTGGCAATTCTGACGATTCCTCTCCTGCCTGGGATTCCTCCGATGCATCCTTGCGTGTAACGCCTACTGCTGCTGGCGCTGCTGTTGTTGCTGCTGGGAGTCGATGGTCATCCCAGAGGGGAAATCGTAAGACCACTTTTACTACTTCCACCAAGCAATTGACTGTCCAACAGTCCTTTGCGAGGAAGATGAAATATCACAGCAGTCATCCTGCTGCAAAGCGGATAACTGAGGCCTTGGCATCCTGGGTGGTGAGAAACGTGGTTCCGGTATCCATCATTACTGCAGAGCCAACTAGAGACTTGTTGGAGGTACTGTGTCCCCGGTACCAAATACCATCTAGGTTCCATTTCTCTAGGCAGGCGATACCGAAAATGTACACAGACCTCAGAAAAAGAGTCACCAGTGTCCTAAAAAATGCAGCTGTACCCAATGTCCACTTAACCACGGACATGTGGACAAGTGGAGCAGGGCAGGGTCAGGACTATATGACTGTGACAGCCCACTGGGTAGATGTATGGACTCCCGCCGCAAGAACAGCAGCGGCGGCACCAGTAGCAGCATCTCGCAAACGCCAACTCTTTCCTAGGCAGGCTACGCTTTGTATCACCGGTTTCCAGAATACGCACACAGCTGAAAACCTCTTACGGCAACTGAGGAAGATCATCGCGGAATGGCTTACCCCAATTGGACTCTCCTGTGGATTTGTGGCATCGGACAACGCCAGCAATATTGTGTGTGCATTAAATCTGGGCAAATTCCAGCACGTCCCATGTTTTGCACATACCTTGAATTTGGTGGTGCAGAATTTTTTAAAAAACGACAGGGGCGTGCAAGAGATGCTGTCGGTGGCCAGAAGAATTGCGGGACACTTTCGGCGTACAGGCACCACGTACAGAAGACTGGAGCAACACCAAAAACGCCTGAACCTGCCCTGCCATCATCTGAAGCAAGAAGTGGTAACGAGGTGGAATTCAACCCTATATATGCTTCAGAGGTTGGAGGAGCAGCAAAAGGCCATTCAAGCCTATACAATTCAGCACGATATAGGAGGTGGAATGCACCTGTCTCAAGCGCAGTGGAGAATGATTTCAACGTTGTGCAAGGTTCTGCTGCCCTTTGAACTTGCCACACGTGAAGTCAGTTCAGACACTGCCAGCCTGAGTCAGGTCATTCCCCTCATCAGGCTTTTGCAGAAGAAGCTGGAGACATTGAAGGAGGAGCTAACACGGAGCGATTCCGCTAGGCATGTGGGACTTGTGGATGGAGCCCTTAATTCGCTTAACAAGGATTCACGGGTGGTCAATCTGTTGAAATCAGAGCACTACATTTTGGCCACCGTGCTCGATCCTAGATTTAAAACCTACCTTGGATCTCTCTTTCCGGCAGACACAAGTCTGCTGGGGTTCAAAGACCTGCTGGTGAGAAAATTGTCAAGTCAAGCGGAACGCGACCCGTCAACATCTCCTCCTTCACATTCTCCTGCAACTGGGGGTGCGAGGAAAAGGCTCAGAATTCCGAGCCCACCCGCTGGCGGTGATGCAGGGCAGTCTGGAGCGACTGCTGATGCTGACATCTGGTCCGGACTGAAGGACCTGTCAACGATTACGGACATGTCGTCTACTGTCACTGCATATGATTCTCTCCCCATTGAAAGAATGGTGGAGGATTATATGAGTGACCGCATCCAAGTAGGCACGTCACACAGTCCGTACTTATACTGGCAGGAAAAAGAGGCAATTTGGAGGCCCTTGCACAAACTGGCTTTATTCTACCTAAGTTGCCCTCCCACAAGTGTGTACTCCGAAAGAGTGTTTAGTGCCGCCGCTCACCTTGTCAGCAATCGGCGTACGAGGTTACTTCCAGAAAATGTGGAGAAGATGATGTTCATTAAAATTAATTATAATCAATTCCTCCGTGGAGACATTGACCAGCAGCAATTGCCTCCACAAAGTACACAGGGAGCTGAGATGGTGGATTCCAGTGGGGACGAATTGATAATCTGTGAGGAGGGGGATGTACACGGTGATATATCGGAGGATGATGATGAGGTGGACATCTTGCCTCTGTAGAGCCAGTTTGTGCAAGGAGAGATTAATTGCTTCTTTTTTGGTGGGGGTCCAAACCAACCCGTCATTTCAGTCACAGTCGTGTGGCAGACCCTGTCACTGAAATGATGGGTTGGTTAAAGTGTGCATGTCCTGTTTATACAACATAAGGGTGGGTGGGAGGGCCCAAGGACAATTCCATCTTGCACCTCTTTTTTCTTTAATTTTTCTTTGCGTCATGTGCTGTTTGGGGAGTGTTTTTTGGAAGGGCCATCCTGCGTGACACTGCAGTGCCACTCCTAGATGGGCCAGGTGTTTGTGTCGGCCACTAGGGTCGCTTATCTTACTCACACAGCTACCTCATTGCGCCTCTTTTTTTCTTTGCGTCATGTGCTGTTTGGGGAGTGTTTTTTGGAAGGGCCATCCTGCGTGACACTGCAGTGCCACTCCTAGATGGGCCCGGTGTTTGTGTCGGCCACTAGGGTCGCTTATCTTACTCACACAGCTACCTCATTGCGCCTCTTTTTTTCTTTGCGTCATGTGCTGTTTGGGGAGTGTTTTTTGGAAGGGCCATCCTGCGTGACACTGCAGTGCCACTCCTAGATGGGCCCGGTGTTTGTGTCAGCCACTAGGGTCGCTTATCTTACTCACACAGCTACCTCATTGCGCCTCTTTTTTTCTTTGCGTCATGTGCTGTTTGGGGAGTGTTTTTTGGAAGGGCCGTCCTGCGTGACACTGCAGTGCCACTCCTAGATGGGCCAGGTGTTTGTGTCGGCCACTAGGGTCGCTTATCTTACTCACACAGCTACCTCATTGCGCCTCTTTTTTTCTTTGCGTCATGTGCTGTTTGGGGAGTGTTTTTTGGAAGGGCCATCCTGCGTGACACTGCAGTGCCACTCCTAGATGGGCCCGGTGTTTGTGTCGGCCACTAGGGTCGCTTATCTTACTCACACAGCTACCTCATTGCGCCTCTTTTTTTCTTTGCGTCATGTGCTGTTTGGGGAGTGTTTTTTGGAAGGGCCATCCTGCGTGACACTGCAGTGCCACTCCTAGATGGGCCCGGTGTTTGTGTCGGCCACTAGGGTCGCTTATCTTACTCACACAGCTACCTCATTGCGCCTCTTTTTTTCTTTGCGTCATGTGCTGTTTGGGGAGTGTTTTTTGGAAGGGCCATCCTGCGTGACACTGCAGTGCCACTCCTAGATGGGCCCGGTGTTTGTGTCGGCCACTAGGGTCGCTTAGCTTACTCACACAGCTACCTCATTGCGCCTCTTTTTTTCTTTGCGTCATGTGCTGTTTGGGGAGTGTTTTTTGGAAGGGCCATCCTGCGTGACACTGCAGTGCCACTCCTAGATGGGCCCGGTGTTTGTGTCGGCCACTAGGGTCGCTTATCTTACTCACACAGCTACCTCATTGCGCCTCTTTTTTTCTTTGCGTCATGTGCTGTTTGGGGAGTGTTTTTTGGAAGGGCCATCCTGCGTGACACTGCAGTGCCACTCCTAGATGGGCCCGGTGTTTGTGTCGGCCACTAGGGTCGCTTAGCTTAGTCATCCAGCGACCTCGGTGCAAATTTTAGGACTAAAAATAATATTGTGAGGTGTGAGGTATTCAGAATAGACTGAAAATGAGTGGAAATTATGGTTTTTGAGGTTAATAATACTTTGGGATCAAAATGACCCCCAAATTCTATGATTTAAGCTGTTTTTTAGTGTTTTTTGAAAAAAACACCCGGATCCAAAACACACCCGAATCCAACAAAAAAAATTAGGTGAGGTTTTGCCAAAACGCGGTCGAACCCAAAACACGGCCGCGGAACCGAACCCAAAACCAAAACACAAAACCCGAAAAATTTAAAGTGCACATCTCTAGTTGTAACCCCTGTTGCTGTGCCCTCAGTAGTTGTGCCCCTGTAGTTCAGCCCCCTGTTGCTGTGCCCTTCAGTAGTTGTGCCCCCTGTTGCTGTGCCCTCAGTAGTTGTGCCCCCTGTTGCTGTGCCCTCAGTAGTTGTGCCCCTGTAGTTTAGCCCCCTGTTGCTGTGCCCTTCAGTAATTGTGCCCCCTGTTGCTATGCCCTTAGTAGTTATGCCCTGTAGTTTTGCCCCCTGTTGCTGTGCCCTCAGCAGTTGTGCCCCTGTAGTTTTGCCCCCTGTTGCTGTGCCCTCAGCAGTTGTGCCCCTGTAGTTTTGCCCACTGTTGCTGTGCCCTCAGCAGTTGTGCCCCTGTAGTTTTGCGCCCTCTTGCTGCACCCTCATTAGTTGTTCCCCTGTTGCTATGCCCTCAGTAGTTGCGCCCCCTGTTGCTGTGCCCTCAGGAGTTGCGCCCCCAGTTTCTGTGCCTTTAGAAGTTGTGCCCCTGTAGTTTTGTGCCCTCAGTAGTTGTGCCCCCTGTTGTTGTGCCCTCAGTAGTTGTGCCCCTGATGCTGTGCCCTCAGTAGTTGTGCCCCTGATGCTGTGCCCTCAGTAGTTGTGCCCCTGTTGCTGTGCCCTCAGTAGATGTGCCCCCTGTTGCTGTGCCCCTAGTAGTGGCACGTTAAAAAAAAAAAATACTCACCAACCCCGCTCCTGCTTCCCGACTGCTGCTGCTGTCCTCGGATCTATGGGAGAGACGTCATGACGTCTCTCCCATAGCGCCGCACACTGCACAGACACTAGAGGTCAATTATGACCTCTAACGTCTGTGGCCGCTCCCACAATGCCTTGCGGTGCGCGATGACATCAGGCGCATGGCACCAGCACAGTAGCAGGCGGCTCTTGCCATGGCAGCAGCGGCGGCGCCCTCAGGCAGCGGAGCCCCGGGCAAATAGCCTGCTTACCTGTATGTAGCCAGCATAAAGATTTCATTATCATCCACATCTTAGAGACTTTGTATTTTATAAATGTATTGGAATTAACAAATAGGTGAACAATGGGAGGTAAAAGGAACAAATAGTTTCACACAAGGGGGTAATTTATTGCGCTATAGCGGCACTGGTCCTGTCGGTATAGCTATTCCTGCGGGTGTATTTGCCTCTTTACCGAGGGGAAGCAGGAAGCAGGAAGCAGTAGGGCTGAGATGTATGAACATCTCAGCCTGTCGGACCCCCACAGGAGCCCTCTATCAGTCCCAGCCCTGGTATTAGTACCTGCCCCTGCCTCCCCCCCCCCCCCCCCCCCCGCAGGTGTGGCAGATATAACATGTGCAGAGAGAGTTAGATTTGGGTGTATTATATTGTTTCTGTGCAGGGTAAATACTGACTGCTTTGTTTTTACACTGCAATTTAGATTTTAGTTTGAACACACTCCACCCAAATTTAATTCTCTCCGCACATGTTATATCTGCGCCACCTGCACTGCACATGGTTTTGCCCATTAGAGAAAAATGTTGCTGCTATGATCAGGTCTGAATTAGGCCCTGAGTACAACACATTTTAGTGGAACAGATGACGTGATCAGACAACAGTAACCTTTTGGAAACTGTGAAGATGACTCCACATTTTATTATAGATAATTATATAATCCTTTTTCATCAGTGCGGCTCAGTACTTAGAGATGAGCTGTAAAAACAGCGGAATAAATTAGCACAAATGATGTATGACAGTAAGGGAGCTGGGAGGAATGGAGAGGTGTGAAGAGGAGTCAGTCTGTGCTCCCTGCAAGTTTTCTTAAGTGCTGAAGTAAATGTTACCACAGTTATAAGGCCAACACATTTTCTTATTAATGTTATTCATCACAATAAAGTGCCAACACACTTCAATCATATTAATGGATAGTTATTTCTCCACTGGTTTCTCCAGCTATTAATTTTGAAATATATTTAACCTCTTTATTGCTACAGAAGTGTCTTAATTTAATTCTTAGTAAACATTCCTCAACTTCTAAGGACAATTCACACCTGAATAATGAAGCACTTTAGCAGCGGTATAAAACATTTAGCTTCAAGAGGCATCTATTCATGTTGGCTCTATAAACTTGGAGAACTTTTATTATTTTGTCAAAAAAGACAAATTTAGCCTAAATCTGTGTTTTAAAAATAAATATGCAAACAAAATTAAGGGCTGACATTCATATTAAGAGCTACAGTATGTGCAAATGTAAAATAAAAGCAAAATCTAGAATATTTAGACCAAAATCCTACTTTTACAAAGGCACAAATTCTAAAAACTCATGTTCTATGTTACACTGCATTAAGTGATACACATAAAGTCTAACACAGGAATGAAGTTTAGTCATCATAAGCAATGTGAATGTGTAACACCCCGGGGTTGGCAGGTATGTCTAAGTGGTTGAGAGAGGTATCACAGGTGTTGGGGGGCTATGTGACTGACCTTTCCCTTGAAATGTTTCTCTAAGTATCTTGTCCTGTAGTACCGTGTTCAGAGAGGTGGGGTAGATTGATATGAAACAGGAGTGAATCAGCAATTCCAACAGGATGTCTTTTATTGAGCTGCAATGAACTCTGGATTAAAGATGATGATTGTGATTATTCAAATTTAATTAAAATTAATCAAAGAAGAATTTGGCCATAAAAGATAAACAAAGAAGACAATTGGCTTTGTGTTCACACCACAAAGGAGCATTCAATATGCATAAGACAATTAATTGGAATCACAAAAGAATAACAGAATATAATTGGAATCATAAGTTGAACATGTTAATTAGAATCAGAAGTATTGGCATGAAATCATTGGAATCACAGTCTATAATGTGGTCATGAGGAGAGTGATGGAGAGTGATGAAAAACAACAGCAAACACTAACTTTGTAGCTTTTCTTAGCTGAGGTATGACAGTCTTCACCAGCAATAAACGTTGGAGATCTGGTAGATTTCTGCTGTGCCACAATATATCAATGGGGGACTGGCACAAAAGTGAAAGGGGAAATCCTGGGTGGTAATGGAAACAAATGTTCACAGTCCTATGCAAACAGGATGTAGCTAGCCAAGGGATGGTAGTGCCTCCTAACAGATTCAACTCACTTAACAATGAGGGTCTTTTCAATCGAACAAACTGTGTCTCTTTCCTGTTTACAGGACTGTATTTAAACATGCCAGAATGAATGTCTGCACAGCGCTTTTAACACAACTCAGTCTTCAATATTCTCACAGTCTCAAGGTGGAAGGGGAAGAGAGTTGCCTTAATAACCTCTTTGAAGGGTTCAGCTTGTGGAATATGACGTTGCAATGTTAAACTTAAGGAATGTGGCATTGCAGTGTTTGACTTGGGAAACATGGCGCACTTTAACTGCACAGTTGGTGATAGTGGTTCCTTAAACTGGGTATCATGCTTGTCCGGGGCTTTGGTTACAAATACTCAGTCACTCATGTACTCACTCAGACCCTCTTAAGTGGAGGTTTCACTTTCTAGGCCAGTCCTTAATGGTTCCTCTCAGTCACAAGATGGCCACGGCATCCGCACCTCTCCTTGGGACTGGCGTCTGGTCTCCAGGTGTGGTGTCTTAACACCCGCTCACCCAGCACTTGTCTCTCTGGCAGCACCCCGCTACTTGCACTTCTGCAGCGCTGCTCTCACCGCCCAGCATCCTGTAGCTGTCACTTGTTTTCCGTTTCCACTCTGCTCCTTGTGCAGCATGCGTCTCAGCACCTCCTGTCTCCATACAACTCATGCTCCCACAAGGCTCTGCTCCCCAGGCTGCCCCTGTCCAATCAGCGGTCCGCATCCAGGCCGTGTGATCGGACCAGGGTCCCTGCTTTAACTCTTGCTGTGCCATGCTCTCCCCTGGTGCTGTTGTGGACCTCTAAGTCCTGTCTTAAAGGAGCATGCACACCATTTTCCAGGGTACCACAAATGCATTAAAATGCTGAGATTTTATTATATGCCAGGAAAAAATGCTGCCTAAGGGGCATTATGCCAGAGTCTACTGCGCATGTGCAGATCTCTGGAAACATGGCACCCACCATGTTTCGGAAACTAATCACTACTGTGCCTGTGTGGCAGTCATTTTCACAGTGCCGATGCAGAACTCCGGAAAGTTAAGTAATTAAACATGGGTGCAGTGAGTGTGCAGTGTGGGCCCCCCTGGACCTAGGGGCCCAAGTGCATCACACACACTACACCCATTATAGATACACCAATAGGTTGATAAACCAAATTGATACAGTATATTTATTCAGGTACAGAAAAAGTGGACTGTGTGAAGGTAATCAATGGAATAAGCTATAATTCAATTATAGCTTCACATGTTATACATTTCTTATAGTTCTCCCACATCTCTATTTGGTATATGTCTAGTACAATATATTATTGGAATAATAGGCAACTATGGTTTAATTCCCCTGTCAGGAACATAGAGATAACATTGGTAACAATGTTTATGTACAAGTAAATTACAGATAACCGTGTAGCCCTATATCAGTACTGCAGCAACTAACCAATATTTGGTGCTTTCTTAATTTGAAGTAGACCAAAACTTTAGTAAAGGGCATATGCCTTACTGGAGGCCTGGGCCTAGTCAAAGTTTAAGTTATATAACAACAGAAAAGGACCAAATTGAATGTAAACCCTTACACAAAATTATATTAATTAGGAGATAGTCACAGATCCACTTGGCCCAGTATCTAGTTTATATGTCACAGTTTGTAGGGTACGACTGCAGCCATGATAAGTAGATAGAGTTATCATTTTATGATTTAGCCTTCCTCCAAGTTACTGGCTAATTGGGTTAAATGTTGACTACTTATGGGTAGCGGTGGCTCCTTACCTGTCTGGCTAGGGGGGCTGGCTGATCTCTTTCCAGCTCCCTGCGCTCCCGGTGATTAATGACTGACAACAATGGGAGGCAGGGCTTAAGTCCAGTAGCAGTGGGAGTCAGGGCTTAAGTTCGGTGGGGCTTAAGTTAAGCACTGGTAGAGAATAGGCTACCTTCTAGGGCAGGGGTGGCCAACCAGTCAGAGACAAAGAGACAAAAAATTTAGTTAGGCACATCAAAGGGCTGACATCTAGTCCCAGGTGTGTGTGCAATAATGGGGTGTGGCTTTTTGCCTGCTAGACCATGCCCCTGGTATAAAATACATTTCTAAAGCCCAATCCACATTAATTAAAATTTTAAAGCCAGATCCAACATAAAATACATAAAAAAAGCCACTTCTACATAAAATTAAAAAAAAAAAACAGATTCAGATAATACACTTCAGCTCCCCTATGTGTCACTGCAGCCAACACCCTCCTGTCACTCCATCCAGCACCCTACTGTGTCACTCCAGCCAGCTCCCCCATGTGTCATTCCTTCAAGCACCCTACTATGTCACTCCAGCCAGCTCCCCATTAGTCACTCTTGCCAGCACCCTACTGTGTCAATCGACCCAGCTCCCACATGTGTCACTCCTGCTACCACCCTCTTTTGTCACTGTAGCCAGCTCCCCATGTGTCACTCCAGCCTGGACCCTCCTGTGTCACTCCAGCTGGCTTCCCCTTGTGTCACTGTAGCCCACCCTCATGTGTCACCACAGCCTCTGCAACTCGTGCCATTGCAGCAGCCCCTTATGTGTCCTGTGTGCCAGTGAGTGTCTCACCTCTAGTATCTGGCTCCCTCAATTTTCAGTGCCCTTAGTGCTGCTGTGTGTCTGGCTGGAGAGCAGCGGTTTCTGGATCTATTGTGGTCATATGATTTTGAGTGTTGGGGAGCCACATTTGAATATAGAGCTGCATGTGGCTCAAGAGCCACTGGTTGGCCACCGCTGTTCTAGGGACTGCAGCCCCTACAAGTCTTATTGGGCTGCTGTAATAGCAGGGGAGTGGCTTTCCACTGGAAGTGTTCTCTCTTCTATGGTGGTCCGGACTAGTGAAAACATCTCTCCTGGAACTGCCTGTCTGGCAGTGATTAGCAGGGATCAATTTCAATGGGAAGTTACTGTAAGTGGCATATTTTTAGCCAGGAAGCCCATAAGTAAAATTTGCCACTTCTTGTGCTTCTTTTAAGTCTTTTAGTGATCAGTGTTTGTCACGATCCGGGTATCTGGACGCCATTTCTTACCCATCAGATGCCTCCTAAGGCTGGCTCAGCGCTCCAGGACCGGATCCCATCTGTTATCCTGATGTGTACATTCCTGTATCCTCTCCTGTCACTCTGGGACGCTGTCACAGTTAACGCCATATTACACCTGGCATGGCGTCTCCCGCGGCCTCCGCCGCCGTCCCTGAACTTCTGCATGCAGAGTGTCTGAGTGGCGATTACGTCAGCCGCGGCCTCCGCTGTGTCCGCGTGGTTGGATGTGCATCTGTCAGCCTGGCGCCTCCTGTCTCCGGTGGCCGGCGCCGCCATTACTGTTTTCATTACCACATGGATTACAAACCAAACTTCCCCCCAAGTGTCTGCATGGGCGCAGCCATCTTGGATTCTGTCAGCTGATCATTTCCACCAATCTGTTCTCAGTATTGATAATCTGCATAATTGCCTAGCCAATCCCTTCCTTGCTGCAGGTATAAATACACTGTGCCTGAGCAAGGAAGGCGTCAGTGCTTTGGTTGTCAAACCTAGTTCCTGTTTGTCTCTCTCCTGTGATTGTCTTCCAGGTTCCAGCTCCTGTCTCAAGACTTCCACCATAGAGACCCGCACCAGCATTCCACCTGCGGTGTAGCCTGACTCTCCAATCCATTGTGGATTCATCTGTTTCCAGCTACAACATTACCTGCTTCCAGCTCAGCTTCCAGCAGAGTACAGCTTCTCTTAAAGGGCCGGTGTCCTTTCTACACTTTACCACTCTCCACCGGTATTATTATTTCTCCGCTCTCAAGTTCTACATTTCAGTTCATATTTCATCACTCCCAAGTTCATTTATTATTTAACTGGTTCCAGCCAGTATCCACTCCGTGCTAACAACAGTCTGGTTCCAGCCAGTATCCACAGCAGCCGTTTTATCTTCAGCAACCCAGCTTTTCCTGGAACACCAGCTGGCACAATCCTGGGTTATCTCCATTGCTACAGTCGGGCCTGGTAAGGACTTTCCATCTAGAAGATTATAAGAACTATCTCACACTACCAGTGCCCTGTGGCTCCTGCCATCCTGTAGTACCCAGGAACTGTATTTATTCTTTGCTGACTTTTACGTTTTCTTTTACTGCTGCTGTGTTGCGGAGTTGTCATAATAAACATCATTTGACTTTTATCCAAGTTGTCGTGGTCACGCCTTCGGGCAGTTATTATTCATGTTACTTACATGTCCAGGGGTCTGATACAACCTCCCAGGTTCCGGTACATCTCAGCCCCTACAACTGAGGCTGCCTCCCGTCAGCTCAGGCCCTCAGTTGTGACAGTAAGCACTGACCTAATGAATCCAGCCGGAGACCAGGATCAAGCGGCCAGGCCGATGCAAGAACTGGCAGCCCGACTAGAACATCAGGAGGCTGCACAGGGCCACATCATCCGCTGTCTCCAGGATCTCTCTACTCGGCTGGATGGGATTCAGACAACTCTCCGTGGATCAGGCGCGTCTGGTGCGTCAACCACAGTGACTCCAGCTATAACCCCACCCACCTTACCCATTTCTGCTCCACGTCTTCATCTTCCAACGCCAGCAAAATTTGACGGATCTCCAAGATTCTGCAGGGGATTTCTCAACCAGTGTGAGATTCAGTTTGAGCTACAACCTGGCAATTTTCCCAGTGACCGTACAAAAATTGCCTACATTATTTCTCTTCTCAGTGGCTCAGCCCTTGATTGGGCATCACCGTTATGGGAGAGGTCCGACACCCTGCTATCTTCCTACACTGCCTTCGTGTCAACATTCAGGCGCATCTTCGACGAGCCAGGCCGGGTAACCTCAGCTTCATCCGAGATTCTCCGTTTACGCCAGGGGTCACGTACTGTAGGACAATATCTGATACAGTTCCAGATCCTGGCATCCGAACTGGAATGGAACGACGAGGCCCTGTATGCTGCATTCTGGCATGGCTTATCTGAGCGTATTAAAGATGAGTTAGCTACCAGAGACTTACCTTCTAAGTTAGATGAGCTAATCTCACTCTGCACGAAAGTTGATTTACGTTTCAGAGAGAGAGCAACTGAGCGTGGAAGATCATCTGCTCCAAAATCTTCTGCTCCTCCTCCTCGTCAACTGTCACCATCTAAAGATGAGCCCATGCAACTTGGCCGTTCCCGTTTAACTCCTGCTGAGCGCCGAAGACGTCTCTCCGAGTTTCTCTGTCTCTATTGTGCAGCTCCGTCTCACACCATTAATGCCTGTCCCAAACGTCCGGGAAACTCCAAATCCTAGCTCGCCAAGGAGAGGGCCGGCTAGGAGTAATGATCTCCTCTCCATCTCCTCAAGATTGTAATCTCCCAGTCTCGCAAGTTGCTCAACGTTATCGGAACGTCATTGCCCTCCTTGATTCCGGAGCAGCTGGGAACTTTATTACCGAAGCCTATGTTAAACGGTGGTCCCTACCCACCGAGAGACTTCCTTTGTCCATTTCTTTAACTGCCGTGGATGGCAGCAACATTTTTGATGCAGTTATTTCTTTAAGGACTCTACCAGTTCGTCTGAGAGTGGGAGTTCTTCATTCCGAACTTATTTCTTTTTTAGTGATTCCAAGAGCCACACATCCTGTGGTCCTGGGCCTTCCATGGCTCCGTCTTCACAATCCTACAATTGATTGGACGACTACGCAAATCCTGGCATGGGGTTCCTCCTGTGCTGAGACATGTTTGTTTAAAGTATTGCCTGTCTGTTCTTCCTCCCCCAGGTCGTCTGATGTTCCACCTCCTCCATATCAAGATTTCACGGATGTGTTCAGTAAAGCTTCTGCTGATATCCTTCCTCCTCATAGAGAATGGGACTGTCCGATTGATCTCGTTCCAGGGAAGGTTCCACCTCGAGGCCGAACTTATCCGTTGTCTCTGCCTGAGACGCATTCTATGGAGGAATATATTAAAGAGAACCTAGCAAAGGGGTTCATTCGACCTTCTTCTTCTCCAGCCGGCGCAGGCTTCTTTTTTGTAAAAAAGAAAGATGGTGGTCTGCGGCCGTGCATCGACTACAGAGGTTTGAACGACATTACCATCAAAAACCGTTATCCTTTACCCCTGATTACTGAGCTCTTTGACAGAGTTAGCGGAGCTACCATCTTTAAAAAGCTGGACTTGCGAGGTGCATACAATCTCATCCGGATCCGTGAGGGTGACGAGTGGAAGACCGCCTTTAACACCCGTGACGGACATTATGAGTACCTCGTCATGCCCTTCGGATTGAGCAATGCTCCAGCTGTCTTCCAGCATTTTGTCAATGAGATCTTCAGAGACATTCTATACCGTCATGTCGTGGTCTATCTAGACGATATCCTCATTTTTGCCAACGATTTAGAGGAACATCGTTTTTGGGTTAAAGAGGTTCTGTCCCGTCTCCGTGTCAATCATCTCTATTGCAAATTAGAAAAATGCGTCTTTGAAGTCAAGTCCATTCCGTTTCTAGGGTACATTGTGTCCGGTTCCGGACTAGAGATGGATCCTGAGAAACTACAAGCAATCCAAAATTGGCCGGTACCCTTAACCCTCAAAGGGGTCCAGAGGTTCTTAGGGTTCGCCAACTATTACCGAAAGTTTATACGAGACTTTTCCACCATTGTGGCGCCTATTACTGCTTTCACTAAGAAGGGTGCTAACCCGTCCAAGTGGTCTGAAGAAGCCATGCAAGCATTTCATCTTTTAAAACAAAGGTTCATCTCTGCGCCTGTTCTGAAACAGCCTGACATCGACTCTCCTTTCATCTTAGAGGTGGATGCCTCCTCCGTTGGAGTAGGAGCGGTGTTATCTCAGAGGGCTAAAGATGGCCATTTACACCCTTGCAGTTTCTTCTCCCGGAAGTTCTCCCCAGCTGAGCGCAACTATGCCATTGGCGACCAGGAGTTGCTAGCCATCAAGCTCGCTCTAGAAGAGTGGAGGTATCTGTTGGAGGGAGCTTCTCATTCAATCACCATACTTACAGACCACAAGAACCTTTTATACCTGAAGGGCGCACAATGTCTCAACCCTCGTCAGGCCAGATGGGCACTTTTCTTTTCCAGGTTCGACTTTAAACTCCAGTTCTGTCCGGGCTCTCAGAATCGCAAGGCCGATGCCCTTTCCCGCTCATGGGAGCAAGAAAATGAGTCAGAGTCTTCAGACAAGCATCCTATTATAAATCCGTTGGCATTCTCCACGGTAGGGATGGACTCTACGCCCCCATCAGGGAAAAGTTTTGTGAAGCCGATGCTAAGGAAGAAGCTCATGCATTAGGCCCATGCTTCCCGTTTTGCCGGACATACAGGTATCCAAAAAACCCTGGAGTTTATCTCTAGGTCCTATTGGTGGCCAACTCTGAAAAAGGACGTCTTGGAGTTTATTGCATCTTGCCCAAAGTGTGCCCAACATAAAGTATCCCGCCAGTCGCCTGCGGGGCAACTGGTTCCACTATCCGTTCCCCGTCGACCATGGACCCACTTGTCGATGGATTTCATTACAGACTTACCCATGTGCAACAAGTTCAATACCATCTGGGTGGTAGTTGACCGGTTCACCAAGATGGCACACTTCATTCCTCTCACCGGTCTTCCGTCAGCTTCCAAGTTGGCTCAAGTATTCATACAAGAGATCTTCCGACTCCACGGTCTTCCTGAAGAAATTATCTCAGATCGAGGAGTTCAATTCACAGCCAAATTCTGGCGAAGTTTATGTCAAGTCCTCCAAGTCAAGCTAAAGTTTTCCACGGCTTACCATCCTCAGACCAATGGTCAAACCGAGAGGGTGAATCAGGACTTGGAGGCCTTCCTCCGCATCTATGTGTCCTCCTCTCAAGATGACTGGGTTCAATTACTTCCCTGGGCCGAGTTCTGTCATAACAACCAGTATCATTCTTCATCTGCTTCAACACCATTCTTCACTAACTTTGGATTCCACCCTAAAGTCCCTGAGTTCCAACCGCTTCCAGCAACTTCTGTTCCCGCAGTGGATATCACCTTGCATCAGTTTGCCAATATCTGGAAGAGCGTACGATCAGCTCTGCTCAAGGCATCGTTCAGGTACAAGAAGTTTGCGGATAAGAAGCGTCGAGCAGTTCCTGCTCTCAAGGTGGGTGATCGGGTATGGTTATCCACGAAGAATTTGAGGTTAAGAGTTCCCAGTATGAAGTTTGCACCTCGCTATATCGGTCCTTTCAAGATTGAACAAGTCATCAATCCTGTTGCTTACAGACTCCAGTTGCCTCCCTTCTTAAAAATACCCAGGACATTCCATGTTTCCCTGTTGAAACCGCTGATCTTGAATCGGTTTCATTCCTCACTTCCTCCAACTCCGAAAGTCCAAACTCAACGAGGCGTTGAGTATGAAGTGGCCAAGATCCTGGACTCAC
The DNA here is from genome assembly GCF_028390025.1 of Pseudophryne corroboree. Classification (NCBI taxonomy): domain Eukaryota; kingdom Metazoa; phylum Chordata; class Amphibia; order Anura; family Myobatrachidae; genus Pseudophryne; species Pseudophryne corroboree. Next base: position 588,645,791 of record NC_086444.1, on the reverse strand, counting down.
GTCACCGTTACGGTCAACTACAATATCTTATTGACTGGAAGGGTTATGGTCCTGAGGAACGTTCATGGACCAATGCTTCTGATGTCCATGCTCCTGCCTTGGTCCGGAGATTCCATTCCAAGTTTCCTCAAAAGCCAAAGAAGTGTCCTGGGGCCACTCCTAAAGGGGGGGGGTGCTGTCACGATCCGGGTATCTGGACGCCATTTCTTACCCATCAGATGCCTCCTAAGGCTGGCTCAGCGCTCCAGGACCGGATCCCATCTGTTATCCTGATGTGTACATTCCTGTATCCTCTCCTGTCACTCTGGGACGCTGTCACAGTAAACGCCATATTACACCTGGCATGGCGTCTCCCGCGGCCTCCGCCGCCGTCCCTGAACTTCTGCATGCAGAGTGTCTGAGTGGCGATTACGTCAGCCGCGGCCTCCGCTGTGTCCGCGTGGTTGGATGTGCATCTGTCAGCCTGGCGCCTCCTGTCTCCGGTGGCCGGCGCCGCCATTACTGTTTTCATTACCACATGGATTACAAACCAAACTTCCCCCCAAGTGTCTGCATGGGCGCAGCCATCTTGGATTCTGTCAGCTGATCATTTCCACCAATCTGTTCTCAGTATTGATAATCGGCATAATTGCCTAGCCAATCCCTTCCTTGCTGCAGGTATAAATACACTGTGCCTGAGCAAGGAAGGCGTCAGTGCTTTGGTTGTCAAACCTAGTTCCTGTTTGTCTCTCTCCTGTGATTGTCTTCCAGGTTCCAGCTCCTGTCTCAAGACTTCCACCATAGAGACCCGCACCAGCATTCCACCTGCGGTGTAGCCTGACTCTCCAATCCATTGTGGATTCATCTGTTTCCAGCTACAACATTACCTGCTTCCAGCTCAGCTTCCAGCAGAGTACAGCTTCTCTTAAAGGGCCGGTGTCCTTTCTACACTTTACCACTCTCCACCGGTATTATTATTTCTCCGCTCTCAAGTTCTACATTTCAGTTCATATTTCATCACTCCCAAGTTCATTTATTATTTAACTGGTTCCAGCCAGTATCCACTCCGTGCTAACAACAGTCTGGTTCCAGCCAGTATCCACAGCAGCCGTTTTATCTTCAGCAACCCAGCTTTTCCTGGAACACCAGCTGGCACAATCCTGGGTTATCTCCATTGCTACAGTCGGGCCTGGTAAGGACTTTCCATCTAGAAGATTATAAGAACTATCTCACACTACCAGTGCCCTGTGGCTCCTGCCATCCTGTAGTACCCAGGAACTGTATTTATTCTTTGCTGACTTTTACGTTTTCTTTTACTGCTGCTGTGTTGCGGAGTTGTCATAATAAACATCATTTGACTTTTATCCAAGTTGTCGTGGTCACGCCTTCGGGCAGTTATTATTCATGTTACTTACATGTCCAGGGGTCTGATACAACCTCCCAGGTTCCGGTACATCTCAGCCCCTACAACTGAGGCTGCCTCCCGTCAGCTCAGGCCCTCAGTTGTGACAGTGTTACAGAAAGTGATGTTTTTTGTCAGCTGTAGTGAAGAAGGAAAAAGACACTCAGGTTAGCTAGTCTGGGGATATTGTAGATGTATCACTACAGTGAATAGGCCCACAGCGTCTATTCACTGGAGACAGAGGGGCTGAGGCCATGCCAGCTGCTTACAGAGCACTAGGCATGCCTCCACAGTGATTAAAATGGGGATGTGGCTTGTGATCACGGCAGCTTCGCGAAGACCAAATGACTTCCACTTTGCCGCGCAGGGATCACGCTTCAATAACCTACAAAGTTGGAGGTATGCACATTCACCTTGCATCACACCATACACTGATGGGGATTACGTAAATACAAATTACATCGCTCTAATACAGAGTGATGTTGGATTGCATTGTGTATTTATGAATGCTTTAGCTCATCTCACTATTTTCTACTTATGATTGAGTTTCAGAAGGTATTCTAATAGAGCAGCAGATGTACTCCTCTTATTACTGTTATGAGAAGGTAACACTAATTAACACTAAGAACAATGTAGAGCATTTAGGTGTAGTGAGCACAGGTTGTTCCCTTCTCATGAATAAATTTGTTATCTGGATTTCATGATATGCTGTATCTGAAGCTCCTATATTTGTATGCTGTAACCAACATACTTATTCTGAGCCGTACACCATTGTGTATGTATTCATGTTTCTATATAACCATCTTCTTGTGTGCGAAGACAATAGTCTACTGTACACTCTTCTTGCAAGTTTGCTTATTTAACCACTGGCCTGGCATGGTCGCATCAGATTTAAAAATCATATATTCTGCCACCATATCATCATCATTATTATTATTATTATAAAATAATTGATGTTGCTTACTCAATATAAACAATGTTATACATTGCTTCTTAACAGGGTTGGCTGGTTTCAACCACCATAGTTTAAACCATGGAGGTCATTCCGAGTTGATCGCTAGCTGCTTTCGTTCGCTGTGCAGCGATTAGGCAAAAAAAGGCACTTCTGCACATGCGTGTGCGGCGCAATGCACACCCGCGTCGTACTATTACAACGAACGTTGAAGTTTCACACAAGGTCTAGCGAAGCTTTTCAGTCGCACTGCTGGCCGCAGAGTGATTGACAGGAAGAGGGCGTTTCTGGGTGTCAACTGACCGTTTTCAGGGAGTGTTTGAAAAAACGCAGGCATGCCAGGAAAAATGCAGGCATGGCTGAGCGAATGCAGGGTGTGTTCGTGACGTCAAAACAGGAACTGAACAGTCTGAAGTGATCGCAAGCGCTGAGTAGGTCTGAAGCTACTCTGAAACTGCACAAAATAATTTTGTAGCCGCTCTGCGATCCTTTCGTTCGCACTTCTGCTAAGCTAAAATACACTCCCAGTGGGAGGTGACATAGCATTTGCATGGCTGCTAAAAACTGCTAGCGAGCGAAAAACTCGGAATGACACCCAATGTGCGCTGACCCAAATGTTTTGATTCTAATTTGTTGTCGGGTTTTGGTTTTGCCAAAAGCACCCTCAAGTGTTTTGTATCTGTATTTTTTTTCTTCCAAAAAATTATATAAAACATCTAAAATCACATACACTGGGCCAATGTTTGCTCCTAAAGTATTATGAACCTCACTAACATTAATTTTCTGCCATTTCCACTCATTTTGGACCACCTCCTAGCTCACATTATTCTTTTCATCCAGTTTAAGGGTGTGTACACACGGCGAGATAAATCTGTGAGATTTTGACTATATAGTCAAAATCTTATGAAAAGTTAGTGCATATCTCATGGTGCTAGGCAGCTTGCGATACAGATTCGATCCCGATGCTCGCTCCCGTGGGGTCGGTATCGTAAGGCTAGATAGACTGTGCAGGCAAGTCAATCTTGACTATCTAGTGTACAATCTAGTAAAAAGTATAGTCAAAATTGGTACTTAGTCAAAATCGTACATAGACAAAATCTCAAGCACAGATAGTCAAAATCTGTACAATCTGTGCTATCTGGGCTCTGGGGGAGTTCAAGGGAAATCGCATAGTCAAAATCGAACATAGCAGGGATCTCACCGTGTGTACACACCCTAAGTGGCAGACAGGATGGCAGTAGAAACCAATAATGTTTTCATTAATCAAGAACTGGAATGGAGCATGCATGTAGTGGAAGGCAGGTAAAGGAAGGAATGATTGATTAGTAAGTTAATGTAATTTGTTTGATTCTGAAAATTTTAATTAATCATTGGGGGCATTGGTGATGGTCTTTGTTGCATAGACAAAGATTTTTTATTGGTTATTGCACTAATCCGACTATTACTAAATTGCAACACATTTTAATAACCAAAAAAGAATACAACTTTAATAGGCAAGAATTACTGCGAGGCATATGACGCCAAGAAATGAATAGCTGCACAGCAGAGCTGCAAATATTCCAAAATTCACCAACAAACAGCCTATAATTAAAAGAAAATCAGTACAAGATGAAATTGTCCAAGGACCCTCCCATCCACCCTTATGTTGTAAAGGATATGCATAGTTTAACAAACCAAACATTTCAGCGGCAGAGACTGCCACTTTTGTGACTGAAGTGCTTAGTTTGTGTGGGCCTCCACAAAACAAACTACGGTGCTAATAATGATCTCTACAGAGACACTCTTGTGGGTGACCCCAATTAACTCGCGGTTAACCGCAGACCGCAAAGATCCAACCATTAGTTATAATGGAGCGCCGCTACGCTACATTGTAACCAGTGCGCTCCTCTTGATTGACAGGGCAGGAGCGCACAGCCAATCAGGAGAGTGCCATGACGTGGTGCTCCCTGATTGGCTGGCGGGACGCTCTTTGACAGGAGTCACGGGGGGTCCCGCCAGTCGGGGAAAGGGGTTCCATGTGTAAACATGGGACCCCTTTCAGTTCGTGGTTCGGATATTTCGTTTTTTTATTTTAACAAGTCCCTGGATTACAACTAGAAAGAAGAGGACCGATCGACACAGGATTGTTTGTAAGTATATATTTTAGTTACAGGTACCCCATGGATTCTACTGGAGAAGAGGACCAAGGGGCTCCGTGTCAACATAGGTAAGTATGTATGTATGTAAGTGTGCATGTATGTACATTAAAGTTGTACTTCACAGTGTCTGTTTTGTTTTTATTTGAGTATTTTTTTTGTAGTAGAACTACAGGTACCAGCGGGCCCGTTTCCCCCCGCATGCTGGTACTTGTGGTTCTCCAAGTACCGGCTTGCGGAGGAGGCTTGCTGGGACTTGTAGTTCTGCTACAAAAAAACATATTCTTATTTTACAAAAAAGGCTATCAGACTCCCATCTTCCGCCCATGGATGGGGGGGACAGCCTCGGGCTTCACCCCTGGCCCTTGGGTGGCTGGAGGGGGGACCCCTTAATTTAAGGGGTACCCACTCCTCCAGGGTCCCCGGCCAGGGGTGACTAGTTGGGGATGTAATGCAGGGCCGCAGGGACCAATATAAAAGTGTCCCCCGGCTGTGGCATTATGTCCCTGGTTAGTGGAGCCCGGTACTGGTGTTAAAAATATGGGGGACCCCTACGTTCCCCCCCCCCATATATTTTGCACCAGGACCAGGTGCAGAGCCCGGTGCTGGTTGTTTAAATATGGGGGATTCCCAGTCATTTCCCCCCCTGTATTTTTACAACTAGGACCGGCTCAAAGAGCCCGAGGCTGGTTCTGCTTAGGAGGGGAGACCCCACGCAATTGTTTTTTATTTTATTTAACCCATTCCTACCCCTTCCCACTGATAAGCATGCACGGATCTCACTGATCCATGCATGCTATCAGAATACGGGGGGAAAAGCAGGTCTATTTGAAAACTGCTTTTTTTTACGATTTGTACTTTTTCGCGGCAGTGTTTGGCTTTTGACGGCAGTGATTGAGAATACGAATTTTTAGTAAATTACCATGTTGTATAAAATAACAGGCGTGTTTGATCGATGGTGTATTCATTCATATTTTTTTTCTCCGCCTTCAAAAAAAATACGAATGCCCTCATCACTGCCAAGATTTCAGTTTAGTAAATTCCCGAGATGACACTTTGAACAAAAAACTTAAAATCAGTCAAAATCAGGAGCTTAGTAAATATACCCCTGGACAGAGGCGTAACTAGGGTTTTTGGAGCCCAGGGCAAGATCAATAATGGCGCCCCCCCCCCAAAAAAAAAAAAAAAAAAAAATTTTTTTAAATAAAAATAATAAATTAATAAAATGATAATAAAAAAAAAATACAAAAGGAAAGTATGTGCAGACGCCACCGGTGTCACTGCATATAAAGATGTCAGGGTGTGTATGTATGTGTATGTATGTGTATGTAGGTGCAGTGGTCGAAGTTGAATTTGTGAAGGTGGAATGAAAGAGTGCAGATAGCAATTATGCGTGCGCCGAAGGCGCGCGCGCTCCGGAAAAGGGGCGTGGTCACTCAAAAGGGGCGTGTCCTTCAGTGTAGTAGGACCCCTTATACTATCTAGCACTGGTGCCCCTTTGACATTATAGCACACGGTATGAGCCGAAATTCACATTATAGCACACAGTATGAGCCGAAATTCACATTGCCCCACACGGCATGAGCCGAAATTCACATTATAGCACACAGTATGAGCCGAAATTCACATTACAGCACACGGAATGAGCCAAAATTCACATTACCCCACATAGTATGAGCCGAAATTCACATTATAGCACACGGTATGAGCCAAAATTCACGTTACAGCACATGATATGAGCCAAAATTCCCATTATAGAGTTAGGGGATCCTACCCCCAGAATTAACATGGCCTGTGGGGCACTATGATGAGGGGAGCCCACCCCCTTAATAGACTAATTGCAGAGTTTAGCAGCGGAAGGGCTGCAGCGGTTTCTCACCCCAAGCTGCGGCGCTTCTGCCACCTCCGACACTCCACATCTTCGGCACCACCCGGGATGCAGAGCACCGCACCGGGTATGCACCCTTTTCAGTGTGGTCTGCTGCGCTCCGAAGGGGTTCTTGTTTCATGCTGCAGGATCCCGATGTGCGCCTTCCCCGCTGTTACTGTCATGGTAAGCATTAGTATCGTTTACCGCAGAGGCCATTTTCTGAGGCATATGTGTTAAACCTCAGGAACTGAGATGCCCTTCTCACCATATAGCTGTGTGGCCGAGCCGGGCGGGGGGACAGCCAGCAGCAGCATGCCGGATATCAGCAGTAGAGGGTGCGGGCTGTACATACTTGAGGCAGCTGGATATTCAACAGTGCTGAAAGCCTCCGGAGCCCGCACCCCCGGAGCTGCAGTACACCGGCAGAGGACACCCATCCCCCGAACCCTGCGTAGCCCAAAGCCGGAGATCAGCAGCATGTTGAACGCGGAAGCAGAAGCTGCTTATTGCCGGTCAGCATGCTGCTGATCTCCGGCTTTGGGCTCCGCACGTGCATTACAGCCCCCACCCTCGGCTGCTGATATCCGGCATGCTGCCCCTGCTGCTGGCTTTCCACCCGCCCGGCTCGCCCACCCAGCTGGATGGTGAGTGAGAAGGGCATCTCAGTGCCCGTGGTTTAATACATATCTGTCTTCGGTAAATGGCCATTAGTACATCCCACACACACTGATTACACACACACAGACTTGCCACCCCCAAATCCTACACACACCCACTCAGACTACACACACACATTCTCATACTTTCCTCTCCCCCACACACACACACTGGACTGCAAAAATTTACACACACTGACACTGTTCCACACACACACAATTAACACACACTCACACTGTCCCACACACACAATTAACACACACGCACACTGTCCCACACACCAGTGGCATGCGGTGAGGTCAGTGGTGTGCGGTGAGGCACTACAGCCATAATGTCCGCCGAATCCTGCCGATGACCCCTACCGCCACCGAGCCAATGCCCGCCACTGCCTCTGAGCCGATGCCCGCTGCCACCACCAATGGCTTACAAACTCGCCCACCATCAACTGACCCAGCCCTCCGCCACTAATTTGCAACTCAGTCCAAAGCCGCCAATGCCCGCTGCATGCCTGCTCATCATACTTGTGATATATTGTACATTTTTATAGAAAAAAATAATAATTAGTGTTTGGGACTGGAAAGGGAGTGGGAGGAGGACATGAATGCAATTTTGTTGTCCTGGGTTTCCATTAACTTAATGGAGAAGCGTCTGAATGGGTTAAAAATGTAAAAAAAAAACTGCGTGAGGTCCCCCTCCTAAGTATAACCAGCCTCGGGCTCTTTGAGCCGGTCCTGGTTGTTTAAATACTGGGAAAAAATTGGACAGTGGTTCCCCGTATTTAGACAACCAGCATCGGGCTCTTAGTCCGGTCCTGGTTCCAAAAATACGGGGGACAAAAGAAGTAGGGGTCCCCCCGTATTTTTAAAACCAGCACCGGGCTCCACTAGCCAGGGACATAATGCCACAGCCGGGGGACACATTTATGTAGGTCCCTGCGGCCGTGGCATTACCCCCCCAACTAGTCACCACTGGCCGGGGTTCCCTGGAGGAGTGGGGACCCCTTAAATCAAGGGGTCACCCCCCCTCCAGGCACCCAAGGGCCAGGGGTGAAGCCCGAGGCTGTCCCCCCCATCCGTGGGCTGTGGATGGAAGGCTGATAACCATGTAAGTAAAAAAAGAATATTGTTTTTTGTTGTGGAACTACAAGGTCCAGAAAGCCTCCCCCGCTTGCTGGTACTTGGAGAACCTCAAGTACCAACATGCAGGGAAATAACGGGCCCGCCGGTACCTGTAGTTTTACAACAGAAAAAATACCCAAATAAAAACACAACTCACACACCGTGACAGTAAAAATTTATTAAAGCACACTGACACACTCACACATACTTACCTATATCCCACGCCGGTCACGTCCACTTGTCCAGTAGAATCCAATAGGGGTACCTGTAAAAATGAGAGACAGATTACTTACCTACATCCCACGCCGATCACGTCCACTTGTCCAGTAGAATCCAATAGGGGTACCTGTAAAAATAAGAGACAGATTACTTACCTACATCCCACGCTGGTCACGTCCACTTGTCCAGTAGAATCCAGTAGGGGAATCTGTAAAAATGAGAGACAGATTACTTACCTACATCCCACGCCGGTCACGTCCACTTGTCCAGTAGAATTCAATAGGGGCACCTGTAAAAATGAGAGACAGATTACTTACCTACATCCCACGCCGGTCACGTCCACTTGTCCAGTAGAATCCAATAGGGGTACCTGTGAAAATGAGAGAGAGATTACTTACCTACATCCCACGCCGATCACGTCCACTTGTCCAGTAGAATCCAATAGGGGTATGTAGTAAAAATGAGAGACAGATTACTTACCTACATCCCACGCTGGTCACGTCCACTTGTCCAGTAGAATCCAGTAGGGGAATCTGTAAAAATGAGAGACAGATTACTTACCTACATCCCACGCCGGTTACGTCCACTTGTCCAGTAGAATCCAATAGGGGTACCTGTAAAAATGAGAGACAGATTACTTACCGACATCCCACGCCGGTCACGTCCACTTGTCCAGTAGAATCCAATAGGGGTACCTGTAAAAATAAGAGACAGATTACTTACCTACATCCCACGCCGGTCACGTCCACTTGTCCAGCAGAATTAAAAGGGGTATCTGTAAAAATTAAAATGATACTTACAAACTGCAATCCACAGGAGGAGAGAGAGAGAGAGAGAGAGAGAGAGAGAGAGAGAGAGGGGGGGGGAGACTAACCTGCTGCTGCTGCTGGGGAGACCGGCACACACTGCAGGGCCACGACGGGAGGACGGAGCCGGCGGAGGAGGGGGAGAGCCGCACACCGCCGCTCCTGTCAGCGGCAGCGGAGGAGGACGGGGCGCACACTACAGAGGCCAATAACCGCCGGGACAATTAACACACACACACAATTAACACACGCACACTGTCCCACACACAATTAACACACACGCACACTGTCCCACACACACAAATAACACACACGCACACTGTCCCACACACACAAATAACACACACGCACACTGTCCCACACACACAATTAACAAGCACGCACTGTCCCACACACACACAATTAACACACTCACACTGTCCCACACACACTTAACACACGCACACTGTCCCACACACACACAATTAACACACACGCACACTGTCCCGCACACACACACAATTAATACACACGCACACTGTCCCACACACACACAATTAACACACGCACACTGTCCCACACACACACACAATTAACACACACTCAAACTGTCCCACACACACACACACACACACAATTAACACACTCACACTGTCCCACACACACACACACACACACACAATTAACACACTCACACTGTCCCACACATACACAATTAACACACACGCACAATGTCCCACACACACACAATTAACACGCACTCAAAACTGTCCCACACACACAATTAACACACTCACACTGTCACACACACACACACACACACAATTAACAAACACGCACTGTCCCACACACACAATTAACACACTCACACTGTCACACACACACTCAATTAACACACACACACTGTCCCACACACACACAATTAACACACGCACACTGTCACACACACAATTTACACACACTCAAACTGTCCCACACACACAATTAACACACTCACACTGTCCCACACACACAATTAACACACACGCACTGTCCTACACACAACACACACGCACACTGTCCGACACACACACAATCAACACACACACACTTAACACACACACACATACAAAATGTCCCGCACCCCCTTCCCGCTCACCTGCACTCACTGCTGTTCAGGGGCCGCACGCCCCCCCGAGGTCGCGCACGCGCATGCGCGCACCTCCGCGGTCGCGATCGCGCACGCGATCGCGTACACAGTCACTTTGCAGGGGGGAGTAGGGGCCGGGAGGCTCCTGGCTGCCGCTGCCTGTCTATTGTGACAGGCACAGCAGCCGGGGAGACAGGGAAAGCGCCGCGGGTAGCGCTGGCGGAAACCCTGAAGCATGGGGCGAGTGGGCCTTGCAGGTGCCGGTGGCGCCCCCCTCTGTTGGGGCTGCCATGGCGCCCAGGGCACGTGCCCTGCTCGCCCCGTGCTAGATACGCCTCTGCCCCTGGATGGGATTTGGTAGCAGGACTCAGGATCTCAATTAACTGTCTAAAACTGTTGTGATCCATATCGATGCACTGCACATTAATTACAGCGAAAGCCTTGACTGGACCCACTGACAGTTAGACAAGGTACAGTAGCAAAGTCTTTTTTTTTTTTTTTTTTGGGTGGGGGGGCGGTGCAACAGACAACACCGTTGCACTGCAGAAATATCACAAATATTATGGCAGTGGCCCTTGACTAGACCCACTGACTGGTAGACAAGGTAGCACAGCCTTCCTGTGTTGGCTGCACACACACACATACAAGCATAATACTTCATAATAAAAATAATTGAAATTTTTTTTTGGGGGGAGTGCAAAAGATAGGGCCCGATTCAGACCTGATCGATGCTGTGTGTTTTCGCACAGCGGGGGCGATTAGTGATAGACTGCACATGCGTATGCACCACAATGTGCATGCGCGTCGCCAAACAAAAACAGGAATTGCCAAACAGCGACAAGTTGGTGTGAAAATTTCTATCGCACAGCCTTTCGCAAGCTGATTGACAGGAAGAGTCCGTTTGTGGGTGGTAACTGACCATTTCTGGGAGTGTCAGGGAAAATGCAGGCGTCCCCAAGCGTTTTCAGGGAGGGTATGTGATGTCAGCTCTGGACCTGATCAGCAAAATTAGCAGCCCAGCAATCAGGTCTGAATTAGGCCCACAAACCTTTGCACTGCACAAATACTATAGCAGTGGCCCTCCTTGATAAGTTTATAGATGTGAAATATGGGGGAAAGTACTTGCCACGTGTAAATATAGCTTTTTGTATGTGGAGAATAGGTAAAAACACTCCCTTACTTGTAGGGGCATCAGCTGGTCCCTAAATAATTACTAGTGGTAGGTTGCTAAGAAACAATAATATAGAAAAACTGGATAGAGGTCTCAACGCCCAGTGATACCATACTGTATGCTCAAGGAAGATAGAATCCTTTATTATTATTATTTTTAAGTTAAACACATAAATGTACTAATAAAAAAATAACAAAGCAGACATAGCCAAGTTTTAAAAAGGCACATATATGGCCTTATAACACAGCATTAGCTACAGTAGCTAAGACAATAAAATGATAAAGACAAAAGTTAGAGACAGTGTAATATTAAATAGGAGGTTTTATCTTAGTGAGGAGGTCAATCAGGGAGAACCAACGCGTTTCATCCATAGGACTTCATCAAGGGGTAATGCTAAGCTTGGACATGGCTCTTATTTATAGCCAAAACTATTAGGTAGCTAATTGTGATGTCACTTCCTTTCAGGGAAGTGTGTTTAATAGGAATCTTTCCAAGACATATGTAGTAGTCATAATAAATATAAAGGGACTGTATTTTGTAGTTAAAAAACACTTTAAAATTTAGTTTATGTGGATTTGCGTTACTGGATCTGCAAGGACTGAGTGCCCACTGTCAGCATCTATAGACACTGAAATACAGGTTGGTGTGTTTTAAGATGGGTGCACCATTGAAACGCCTATGCAAGCAATTAAGCATCTGTATATGCAAACACTTCAGTGACACATCCAACAACACTCCCATAAAAAGCCCATAAGATGGACCATCTATGTGTGCCTGAACAGCCACCTCCCAGTTACTGCCCAGGAAAGAACATGGAGGGCATTAACATATGACAGTAGTGTCATAAACCTCCTGGCTACTGTGTACTCATGCTCCTGTCAGACACATCAGGGGTTAATATTTTTATTGGGAGGGCTTAAATGAGTTGCTAGGGGAATTTGATTGGTTTAGCCCGAAGGGGATGGGATGATGTGATGTTAAACTAGGGTGTTGCTAAAGAATTAGCCTCTTTCTCTTGGACGTTAGGACAGAAAAGTACTATTGAGATTATCTTTGTGAATTTGATTTGTTTTGGCTATCCTCTTTTACCTCATACTTTCATTCTTAACTTGCTAATTATTCATCCTCTATTATCTGTCTTCACTACTTCATTACTCTCTTTCTTATTTCCCTTCTGTTCTTTCCTCTTTTGAGATGGCTGATGTGCCAGTGTGCGGGGTAGTTAGGCAGTGCAGAGTGGTGTACCTTCCTGCCCATTACTTCATGGGCTCCGTAGGGGATCCCACGCTGAGTGGGGTGGATGATGCGGGGCCTGGTGGCTCTGGTCCTGGTCACGGGTGCTTGCGACAGCGGGCGGCTCTGGCCTGCTCTTGGGAGGGATACGGTGGCCTCGAGGCGGCGTGACCAGGCTGTGATCCGTGGCCTTTCAGGTTCTGTGGGGGAAGGTACTGATGTGGCATCCGCTCACAGGGGTCATGTGTGGGCGGTCAGCAGAGGCAGTGGTGCACGTTTCAGTGCTGCCTCGTGGGGGTCTTGTCATGCTGGCAGACACGTGGCTGGGAGTCAGTGTGCTCAGTGCAGGGGGTGACTCAGGTGACAGAGCTCCTGCTCTGACGGACCTGGGATCTGGCGTGCGGCAGGGGCGTAGGAGTGGTATTCGGGCTTTAGCTCGGGGGTGGTGACACTACCCTGGGGTCCATTCCGCTTGGTGCAGGTAATGCTAGGGCTCACAGGCATATAAGGTGCCAGTGGCAGTGCGGTGATAGCGAAAGGGATTATTTAAGCAGCAGCTCTTCTCTGGAGCTGGAGGCGGTTGGACAGACTTTACAAAGTTACTCTGCTGTGGCTTGTGCTCCCACCTCCTATAACGGGTGGTGCGGGACCTCCTTTACGTGACACTAGGTCCTATGCAGAGGTAGTCAGAGCCCCTGGCAGATGGGGTGCAAGGGGACAGCGAGTGCCAGCTGCAGGTGGGGCGCAGGCGGTACATGGGGTTAGTGTGGATGCAGCCGGGGTGTCATCTTTATGCGCTGTGGTTGTGGCAGCCTTGGTGCCCCTTCTTACCACCGGACCCGGTGTGGGGCTACCTTGTTGGGGCGTCTGACGCTGGGGCTGTAACGGCCCTATTGGCACAGGCTTTGGGGCTGGCGGTTGCTTTAGCGGTAGCTCATGCGTCTGGTGCCGGGTCAGCCATTGCGCCTAATGTTAGTAACTTACCTAGATAATAATAATTGAGCGCTTATGAGAAAAATAAATATAAAATGTACATAGCACCTATAAAAGAATAATTGGTTAAAACATAATGTTTGGAGTGCTCCAAAAGGGGCTGTAAACATTATGGCCCTCATTCCGAGTTGATCGGTCGCAAGGCGAATTTAGCAGAGTTACACACGCTAAGCCGCCGCCTACTGGGAGTGAATCTTAGCTTCTTAAAATTGCGACCGATGTATTCGCAATATTGCGATTACTAACTACTTAGCAGTTTCAGAGTAGCTTCAGACTTACTCTGCCTGTGCGATCAGTTCAGTGCTTGTCGTTCCTGTTTGACGTCACAAACACACCCAGCGTTCGCCCAGGCACTCCCACCGTTTCTCCGGCCACTCCTGCGTTTTTTCCGGAAACGGTAGCGTTTTCAGCCACACGCCCCTGAAACGCCGTGTTTCCGCCCAGTAACACCCATTTCCTGTCAATCACATTACGATCGCCGGAGCGAAGAAAAAGCCGTGAGTAAAATTACTTTCTACATAGCAAAGTTACTTGGCGCAGTCGCAGTGCGAACATTGCGCATGCGTACTAAGCGGATTTTCATTGCGATGCGATGAAAAATACCGAGCGAACAACTCGGAATGAGGGCCTATGTTTCAACCAATTATTCTTTTATAGGTGCCATGTACATTTTATTTTTATTTTTATTTTTCTCATAAACGCTCAATTATTATTATCTAAGTATTCTTCCCATTTGAGCAGCTATAGAAAACACAGCGCGGACCACAATAATTTTTTCTATTAGTAACTTACCTGTCAGGTCTGGAGTGTTCTCTTCTCCTATATCCGTAGCTGCGGAGAATCAGACCGAGGAAGGCATAAGGGGCCGGGATCAGGCTGCAAGATCAGGAGAGAGCGCTGCTCTAGTGGAGCATGCTTTGGAGGTATCAGGTGAGTCCACATCTCACCCAGATTGGTGGTAGCTCGTCTATGTTCTCCTCATCTGCACTAGACAGGAGGCGTAGGCGCAGGTGGCGTAAAAGGAGTCAGGAGGAGGCAAGTTTTTCTTGAACATCATCAGAGTCTTTGGGATCTTCTCGAGATTGGAGGTGGTTCTCGGGACGTAGAGGAGGAAAGAGGTGCAGGCGGTCCTCTAGTTCGAGCATGTCCATTGAGTCAGGCCAATCAGATGAGGTGCGATGTGCTAATACGGCGGTGCTTCAGGGTTTACATCCTCGAGTGAAGGACCATATTCGGAAAGGACGGTATGTGAACATTTTTGCGCTAACGGGCAAGACTAAGAAGGCTCTTGCTTTGGCTAGGAAAAAGGGCGGAGCGACTGAGGAAGCGTACATGTCTTATTATAACTTGCCGCAAGGCATGTATGTTTTCGTGGCTCGTTATCTGGAGACGCGGCCCGATGAACATATCAACGTGGTACGTTATATGCTTCTTATACACAAGCTTTTCACCAGGGGGTCGGCCTGGCGGACTTATGATGTGGAGTTCTGTCGCAAGCAGCACGGGCATGAGGTGATGGACCTCAGAAAAAAGGATGTCGAGCTGTATGTGGATGTGACTAACCATGATGAGTCGCTGACTGAGGCTGGTCTGGCTCGTCGAGGGTGTCGTGGCTCCTGGAGCGCTCTGGCTAAGGTGGTCACTGGTAGGGCTGGTGGCTCGCGGATTGGGCATGGGAAATGTTTTGCATTCAATAATTGTCAATGTTCATTGGGAGCAAAATGCAAGTTTTGCATCTTTGTATTATGTGCGTGGGCACTCGCCCGATCTAAGATTGTACACGATCGGTCGGTGGGCAACAAAACCACGGTCCCTCTGTGGCCACTTCTAAGTTGAGCCCCCACTCCCATTCGCTTTGGGAAACTGTTAGGATGGCTTGATGTTTACCCCAATCGCAAGGTAGCAGAATTCCTTAGGTTGGGTTTCTCTGTGGGTTTTTCCCTGTCTGTGGATAGGGAAGTTAGGTCAGGGTCAGTCTGTAACTTGCACTCTGCAAAGGAGTTCTCTGTTGTATTGCACAAAAAGGTGATGGCGGAAGTGGTGTTGGGTCGCATGGCGGGGCTGTTTGTGGACCCCCCAGTTGAGGGCCTGATGCTGTCCCCGGAGGGAGTGGTTCCTAAGAAGGTCCCGGGTAAGTACAAGCTGATCCAGCATCTGTCTTCTCCAGTGGGCTCTTCAGTGAACGATGCTATAGATGACGTTCTCTGCAGTGTGATGTACCAGTCATTCGAGTCCGCGTTGGACATGGTTCGGTCATTTGGTACGGGAGCACTCATGTGTAAGTTGGATGGTGAATCAGCTTTTTGCTTGCTTCCATTGCACCCATCAGCGTTTTGGTATATGGGCTTTCGGTTAGACGATGGCCTTTATATTGATAAATGTCCCCCGATGGGCTGTGTGATCTCCTGTGCATATTTTGACCAGTTTAATACCTTTTTGCATTGGTGTTTGGTACAGAGCTTGGGGGAAGATGGGGTTGCACATTACTTAGATGACTTTCTCTGGTAGGTTCCGGCAGGGTTGTCGTGCTGCGCTAAGCTGTTGGAGAATGCCAAAACACTGTTTCTGACTTTATGGGTCCCCATAGCTGCTGATATAATGGAAGGTCCTGTGGTGGTTATTTTCTAATTGGGTATTGAAATAGATACCTTGGCTGGGCTATGTCGGCTTCCCCAGGAGAAGGTCTCGCGTTGGCAGGGGGCAAAGTCACTCTTACACAGGCCCAATCGCTTTTGGGTTTCTTTAAATTTGCATGCAGGGTAATCCCGATGGGTAAGATTTTCTGCAGGAAACTGGAGAGGGCGACGGTAGGATTTCGGCGTGCTCATCATTACATTAGGTTGTCCAGGGAGATCCGAATGGATCTTCTGGTTTGGGATGTTTTTCTGGCTAGTTTTAATGGTGTACGGATTTGGCTGTCTCCCCCGATTTCCAGCCCTGTTCTCCAGCTCTTTACAGACGTGGACAGCTCTACTGGATTTGGGGCATTTTTTCATGGTGCTTGGTGTGCGGCCCCTTGGCCGATTGAGTGGGTGATGGAGGGTCTGACGACCAACATGTTGCTGCTGGAGGTTTTTCTGATAAGGGTGGTGCTGGAGCTATGGGCCACTGAGTTGGAGAACAGGTAGGTGGTGTTCTGATGCAACAATTTGGGCACGGTGCATGCTTTTAATAGACAGCGCTCTACGTCATTGCCAGTGATATGGGTTCTGGCGCAAGTTGTCTTACGTTGCTTAGAGAGTAACATTACTCTTAGAGCGCAACATGTCTCAGGTAATGATAATAGTATTTCGGATGCACTGTCGCATTTTGACTGGCCACGCTTTAGAAGGCTGGCACCATGCGCTAACTCATTTGGTGAGTTTTGCCCCTTTTATGTATGGCAGGTTATCCATCCGACATGGAGGTACTAGCTCATTGTTCACTGGCCCAGGCAACTTATGTGGCTTATATGTCCGCGTGGGAGCAGTGGAGCCAATTTTTGATCCATAGGGGCGGTAGAGGTAAGAGTAATCTTTCCTTACTTATGGCCTTTGATTGGGACTTGTATTCGTCGGGAAAGTCCAGGACGTACATCGTCAAGCTACTGGCGGGCATTTCCTATTTCCTACGTTTACGAGGGGAGCAAGGTATTACCAAATCTTTTTTTCTGTTGCAGGTCCTTAAAGGTTGGGCACGTTCTGCCCCCACCCCTCCAGACATGCGATTACCTATCGACAGGCCTTTGCTTTGCCGGCTGCTTCACGCGTTGTCATTAGTTTGCGCTTCACAGATCGAGGTTGTGTTATTTAAGTTGGCTTTTGCCGTGGCATTCCATGGGGCATTTAGGGTGGGGGAATTGGTTGCCTCTATGAGGCGGTCGGTTTCCCCATTGCTGCCGTCACATGTGGTGCTTCAGGCAGATGCTCTGTGGTTTTGGGTGCAGCGGTCCAAGATGGATTCAGTTGGTAGAGGGCATTGGATCACCATGGGTCTTTAAACCGTTATCAATTTGGGTGGGTCTTGAAGCGCTGCATCTTCCACCTGGGTCTATGGTACTCATTCCTTCCATATCAGTGCCGCTACGGCTGCTGCCGTGGCGGGGTGGTCCATAGACGATATGAGGGCACTGGGCAGGTGGAGGTCTGGGGTATTTCGGAGATACATCAGACGTTGACCTGGTCTGTGCACCCTAACTTGAGGAGTAGCCACTCATCACCATTAGGTAGGGGTCTTGAGGAATTTTTTGTTTACCATCAGTTTTAATTACGGTTTCTGCCAGCTGATGGAAGTTTGCATTTTTGCTTCAAGTCAAGTTAGGAGACCCATGCCCCAACCCCCTATCCCTTCCTTTGGTTATGTTTAGGATTGTTGCCCATCCTAGGACCCATCTGTTTTTCTTAGTTGTTGCTTGATTGGCTTTTCCATTTGTGTTTCATATGATTGGTTAGTTATTAATGACGCTTCTTACTTTTTCTACAGTGATAGGTCACTCATTTGTGTATTGGGCGGCTCGTTTATTGTTGGTGGCAGATGTCGCCAGATACCCTGAGGCCTTTTTCCTGCAATGGATAGGTTGGAGGGGAATGTGCTGGGACGCATTCCGACAGAGGTTGGATGAGTCTGTGCAGTTGTTTGACTACCCGTTGTTCCTACATCATGGGGGCAACGATTTGACGTCTAGGTCGTCTCTGGACCTGAGATGCGAGATCAGGTGGCAATTGGTGGATTTGATTGCAGAATGGCCTTTCTGCAAAATATGGTGGTCAGACATTATACCGCATTTAGTTTGGCATTGTGCCGAGAGACCGGGTGCCATAGATTTGGTGCATAGAAGGGTGAACGCGGTTGTGGGCCGTGCTGTGGTGGCTTCTGGTGGAGGTGTCATTTCGCACCCGTCCATTTCTTATAGAGATCACACCCTGTTCCGGGATGATGGTGTGCATCTCTCAGAGGAGGGTATGTCTAGGTTCGTGGACAATATTTTTAAAGGTATTAGGTTGGTTTAGGGCTGGATTGGAGTATGGTGGCGGCACAGGATTTTAAAAACCTTTGAATTGGCCTGTCTCAGAATGGCTTATGTGTAGTTATTGATAGGATAGGTTAATTTTTCCCTGGGGAGCAGTTCAGTCATTGAGGAGTATGGGCATGGTGAAAAAGGGCGTACTGGAGGGCATCACCGGACCAGGTGGGCCCTCCCTTCTCCTTCTACATGGATGAACTGCTGCCTCAAGTCGATACTGATGTGGGCAGATGGCCTCATCAGTTTGTGTTGTTGTCTTCGCAAGGCTTGGGCAGCTGGCCCTTCCTTGGTGAGTCAGATGGGCAAGGAAGGTGGCAGCTGGCTCTTCCTTGCCTGTCAGGCAGTTGGCCCTGGTTCATACAGTTAATGTTAATAGTTTGGCTTACGCTAGGCCGTTCTTATCCTGCCACCATATTTTAGTTAACTTAAATTTAAATAGTTAGTTTAAACCCTTTCAATAAAAAGCTGACCCCATTGCACCGCAATTACAGTGGTACATGTATTTATTTATTTAGATAAGTTGGTGTGCATGAAGTGTGAGTGCATTGGCCATGGAGAGTTTAAGAACACGGAGGGTGTTAACAGATGACAGTAGTGTAATAAACCTCCTGGCTACTGTGTATTCATGCTCCTGTCAGGCACATCAGGGGTTAACATTTTTATTGGGAGGGCTTAAATGAGTTGCTAGGGGAATTTGATTGGTTTAGCCCGAAGGGGGTGGGATGGTGTGATGTTAAACTAGGGTGTTGCTAAAGAATTAGCCCCTTTCTCTTGGACGTTACCCTCCCGTCCCTCACTTGGTTTTTGGTTTTGTTGTTATGTAATAAAAAGCTGACCCCATTTCACCGCAATTACAGTGGTCCATGTATTTATTTATTTAAATAAGTTGGTGTGCATGAAGTATGAGTGCATCGGCCATGGAGAGTTTATGCCAAATACATTTTAAATTAAGTTTTCTGGGTGTGTGTCTGAAATCGCAACTGTGACTGCACAACCGTGACACATGCACAATGCGGCATAAATGCATTCACAGTAAAATGAATAGCACAACAACATCCAACATCGAAATAGTGTGCGACAGGGAATCAGACCCTATGTTGTTTACTGTCCAAATTTTGTGTCTCATGAATGAATTCCTTCTGGAAAAGTCACAAAAAAACCCTCAATTTAAGTAACTAATTTTCATTTTTAATACTTTTATACTAATGATGAGTTATAATCAGCAGTGGCTCCTACTTACTTTAAATAGGGGGGGTGCCGCTACTCCCAGCCCCGAGAGGAGAGGAGACATGGAGCGCCCGGTCATGGCATCTGCAAAATGGATCCTGCAGGTGCCGGGACCAGTGCATACTCAGATGCCGTGGTGCGACTGCGCAAACCACGATCTTTTATGGACTGCATCGGCTGCAGACCATAGAAGCCGGCTAGGGCTTCAAGAAAGGCAAGGAGTGGCTTCCTACAGGAGTGGCGGATTTAACCTGGGGGTACTGCATTCCTGCAGCCCATACAGTAGGTAAAATTTGCCACTGGTTATAAATACTTAAATACCTGAGTCTACTAACTAAGATTTCGGATCTGTTTATCTACCTCTCAATGAACACAGCTATTCCATATACTGTAAGAACAGACTGAGCTTTATGGACTTTTGTTTTTTTAACATTTCTCTATGTGATTGAATCTTGCTTATGCTGACTTCCAAAAGAAAATTTCTCATAAATGATACATAGAAGTACACAGTGTGCTGTCTTAAAATGAAGAAGAAAAAAAGTCAAAATAAGCTTCATAAATATTGTACAACTTTCTTCATTTTCCTTAACATAACCTTTGTATTAAAAACTTTGAGACATTTTAAAGAGAAAGAATAGAACTTTTAAAGTAAAAAACCAATAACTAACAATCACTGGTATAGCACATTATATACTGGAAGATATAAGTTTGAAATTGCCATGTGTAATAAATAATACATTATGGGGTACATTTACTAAGCAGTGATAAGAGCGGAGAAGTGAGCCAGTGGAGATATTTCCCCATCAACCAATCAGCAGCTCTGTATAATTTTATAGTTTGCAAATTATAGATGTTACTTCAGTACTGATTGGTTGCCATGGGCACTTCTCCACTGTCTCAATTCTCCGCTCCTATCACTGCTTAGTAAATGTACCCCTAAATATTGGATGGGGACTTCTAGCCACAGTGGGTGGCATTCAGGTGCGAACGCAATGTGGCGGTTGTACGTATATCGATCAATGTTTTCGCACTGCGCATGCATATGAGCATATGAGTGCGCAGTGAGGGATTTGCGAGTGCGGTGGCAGTGAGATTTTAGTCACAAAGTGAGTGACAGAAAGTCAGCATTTGTGTGTGGTAACGGGGAGTGTGAACACAGGCGTGTCATGGCCATTTGGACGGCGTTTTCTGGGCATGCATATATTAGCAGCTGCAATCACACTTGCTACTGGAGAGGCCTGTGCATCCTGGGAGAGCAGCTCAGCCTGCACGTCTTCAAAAGCTCTCAGGCTCTGCGTGCTGACCCGATGTGCGATGATGTTAGTGATGTTTCTGCAATTATGCTGAGTCATATGCAAATGATGCAATCGCAGTGGGCGTCCTTTTGTATGGGTTAGCTTCTGCCCATATTAGCATATAATTGCAATTTGCATATGGCACATCATTGCAACAGGAGTAGGAAGAACAACCGCACCTGAATAACCCTCCCTACGACCAATGGAGACTCCATGTTTTCAACCTTGGGGAAGTAAAAAAAAGCATGACAATTCACGAATACTTGGAGACAATAGGTAAATGGCTCCCGCATACTCTATTGTTTCTTATTCTGCACTCCAGTGAGGCAAGGCAATTAAGATCATTTTTTAATGTAGTTTGTTAAACATGTCTCTATGCAGCAAAGAGGAAGCGATTTAAAACCGTAAGAGAGCAGAGGTGCAGTTCAAAACCAACTTTGTCACCTATATACTTTTGCTAAAGTGAGTGTATTTTCGGACCAAGATACAGTTGTGTCCTGATATAACGTTGCTGCGTACGGCATAGCGGGCGCCATGCAACTCGCGCCAGCTCCTTGCGCTATAACTCCCGTTATAAGTTGCGTTGTAAATGTGACGTCACGTTATAATTGTAACGTTCATTTTACTTTCTGTCCACCAGATGTCGCTTTTCCTAAACTCTACAGCGCATGCCTCAAATAGCCAACGGACCCTTCATAGAGCCGCCTGCTGATTGGCTGACATTTATTGTGACAATGACGAACCATTAATCACTTCCCTTTATATGTGAATTATTTCGGACTAGCTTTGTGTTTCAGTCACTACCAGATGGTCTCCAGCCACACTGCCCCCCAATCACGCTAGCTATAGATATTGTCGTTACAGTGTGTACAAATTGCAGGATCACATTAGCGTAAGCAGCTACCTTTTTTTTTTTTAAAGCACCAAGATACAACACATTACATATAAACCCGGAGGGCCCATCTCTACCATGGTCGGCTGTGGTCTAACTAGAACAGCGGCCGTCTGCAATGCTTGAAGACCTGGGTTCGATACAGAGTTCGGCACCCATTTATTATTTTATTTTAATTTTTTTATTCTTTTTTAATACAATAAAGTTATTTAGTGTTTTAAGTTTCTACTTCTCGTTATATAAAAAAAGTCCGCTTCTACTAAATACAAGGCCACGCTGCAGCCCTGTTCACACTATTCATCTAGTCATTACATTGTGTACAAAATGATGGATAACATTAGCATAAGCAGCAATCCTATTTCGGACTAGCTTTGTGTCTCTGTTGTTTCAAATGGGCAGAACTATTGAATGCAAAGTGCAACTGGGTACCTACAGTATCTCATGAATGCACAGTATGACTACCAGATGGTCTTCAGCCACACTGCCGCCCAATCACGCTAGCTATAGATATTGTTGTTACAGTGTGTACAAATTGCAGGAACACATTAAATCTGAAAAAACAAAATTCTCTTCTTCAGTATTCTCAAATCTTACTGTTAGCACAGTAATCTCCTTCGTGGCCCCCTCCCATGTCTGTCAGCACCCTCGGGCGCCCTCCTTCACACCTGCAACACTGCCCCCCGAGACCCATCTATACCTAGACGCCGCCATCACTCCCCCTAGTCACCCCACCGCCTGTCTAAATTTAGAGGCGTAGCTATACACCCCAGCTAAGAGCGGTCTGCTACCGGTACTCTATTTTTCACCGTGGCACTAGAAGTAACACAATGCCCTTGACTGCTCCCCGCTCTGGTAGCACTGGAATCCCCTTCGTGCCCCCTCCCATGTCTGTCAGCACCCTCGGGCGCCCTCCTTCACACCTGCCACACTTCCCCCCCGAGACCCATCTAAACCTAGATGCCGCCACCATCCCCCCTATTCACCCCGCCGCCTGTCTACATTTAGACGCGTAGCTATACACTCCAGTTAAGAGCGGTCTGCCGCTGGTATTCTATTTTTCACCGTGGCACTAGAAGTAACACAATGCCCTTGCACTGCTCCCCGCTCTGGTAGCACTGGAACCCCCTTCGTGCCCCCACCCATGTCTGTCAGCACCCTCGGGCTCCCTCCTTCACACCTGCCACACTGCCCCCCCGAGACCCATCTAAACCTAGACGCCGCCACCATCCCCCCTAGTCACCCCACCGCCTGTCTACATTTAGACGCGTAGCTATACACCCCAGTTAAGACCATTTTTATGTGTCAACCATTTGTCCATGCTGACCGTGCCAATCTCGACCAATAGTGGTCGACCTAATGGCTGTCGACCATAACATGGTCGACCATTCATACAGGAACGCCCCTGTGGTGTATACAGTATCTAAACATCTAAATGTAGCCGGCAGCGGAGTGACTAGGGGTAACGGTGACGACGTCTAAGTTTAGAAGAGTCTACAGGTGGCTGGGCGGAGGGGGGAAGAGTAGCACGTGTGCAGCAAGGGTGATGGGGGGTGCCACACTACAAGTACCAAAACTCCCTGTCACTGCTCCCCATACTGACAGCTGTCACAATCGAGGCATTGATGGAGAGATTACAGCCTGCCTACAGTATATGGTCTGGGGATGGTGTGATAACCGGAACAGGCCAGATCTAAAATGAAAGCTGTAATGTAATCTCTCCTTCCCGGCCTCATTTGTGACAGCTGTCACAGACAAGCCCCTATACAGATCACCCCCCAGACGGTGATGGACGTTGAACTCTCAACAGCTGACATCCATACCCTCAGTATAAACATTAGGAAAATGTTATGTTACTCCAATGGATACTGTAATTCAAGACAGTCAGCGGGGTGACTAGGGGGTATGGTGGCGGCATCTAGGTTTAGATGGGTCTCGGGGGGGGCAGTGTGGCAAGTGTGAAGGAGGGCGCCCGAGGGTGCTGACAGACATGGGTGGGGGCACGAAGGGGGTTCCAGTGCTACCAGAGCGGGGAGCAGTGCAAGAGCATTGTGTTACTTCTAGTGCCACGGTGAAAAATAGAATACCAGCGGCAGACCGCTCTTAACTGGAGTGTATATCTACGCGTCTAAATGTAGACAGGCAGCAGGGTGACTAGGGGGGATGGTGGCGGCGTCTAGGTTTAGATGGGTCTCGGGGGGGCAGTGTGGCAGGTGTGAAGGAGGGCGCCCGAGGGTGCTGACAGACATGGGTGGGGGCACGAAGGGGGTTCCAGTGCTACCAGAGCGGGGAGCAGTGCAAGGGCATTGTGTTACTTCTAGTGCCACGGTGAAAAATAGAATACCGGCGGCAGACCGCTATTAACTGGGGTGTATAGCTACGCGTCTAAATTTAGACAGGTGGCGGGGTGACTAGTGGGGATGGTGGCGGCGTCTAGGTTTAGATGGGTCTCGGGGGGGCAGTGTTGCAGGTGTGAAGGAGGGCACCCGAGGGTGCTGACAGACATGGGAGGGGGCACGAAGGGGGTTCCAGTTCTACCAGAGCGGGGAGCAGTGCAAGGGCATTGTGTTACTTCTAGTGCCTACAGTATATGGTCCGGGGATGGTGTGATAACCGGAACAGGCTAGATCTAAAATGAAAGCTGTAATGTAATCTCTCCCTCCCGGCCTCGTTTGTGACAGCCGTCACAGACAAGCCCCTATACAGATCACCCCCCAGACGGTGATGGACGTTGAACTCTCAACAGCTGACATCCATACCCTCAGTATAAACATTAGGAAAATGTTATGTTACTCCAATGGATACTGTAATTCAAGACAGTCAGCGGGGTGACTAGGGGGGATGGTGGCGGCGTCTAGGTTTAGATGGGTCTCGGGGGGGCAGTGTGGCAGGTGTGAAGGAGGGCGCCCGAGGGTGCTGACAGACATGGGTGGGGGCACGAAGGGGGTTCCAGTGCTACCAGAGCGGGGAGCAGTGCAAGGGCATTGTGTTACTTCTAGTGCCATGGTGAAAAATAGAATACCGGCGGCAGACCGCTCTTAACTGGGGTGTATAGCTACGCGTCTACATTTAGACAGGCGGCGGGGTGACTAGGGGGGATGGTGGCGGCGTCTAGGTTTAGATGGGTCTCGGGGGGGCAGTGTTGCAGGTGTGAAGGAGGGCACCCGAGAATATCTAAATACACAAAAAAAAAATTCTGGTCAACGCATCGGCCACAACTTTAACATTGTCCCTAGCAGTGATCAAGCACTAATGGGTATCGAACCCACGAGTGCAAGCATTGCAGGCGGATGCTGTTCTCGTTAGGCCACAGCCGACCACGACACAGGCAGGCCCTCCGGGTATATATGTGATGTGTTGTATCTGAGTGCTTTAAAAAAAAAAATTTAAACGGATTGAATACAGATACCATCATGAGGTACAGTAGGGACCCAGTGCACTTTGCATTCAATATTTCTGCCGAAGCTAGTCCGAAATATGAATGCTGTTATGCTAATACTATAACGACAATATCCATATCTAGCGTAATTGGGCGGCAGTGTGGCTGTTGACCATCTGGGAGTCATATTAATGCTATCCGGTATTTTGTACACAACGTAACGAAAAAATTAATTGACTGAACGGGCGACAGCGTTGCACTGTAATTTGTGGAAAGGGATTTTTTTTATAAAGGGAAGAACATGATTGGCCAGCCTTTCACAGATCACTGCTTACTGCCACAGCATTGTAATCAGCACTGTAGTCTCAACGTGGAGCATTCGCCACCCAGCAGTTAAACTGTGTATTACATGGCGCGGGACATAACGCACGCCATAACGTTATTTCCAACTCGCGACACAGGACCCTAAATAGTGCGCTATGAGCAATGCTGTATGAGGATACATCTGTAGCTGCATTATTTCTGCAGAGGATAAGGAGAGAAGATGGGTAGAGTGGGTGTTCCAAATTACTGATCTGTCCTATTTCAGTGTTGAGGTGATGTAGGATAGCGGGCTTTACGGCATGTGTATGCCCTGCTATGCCATTCAGTTCAGTGGGGAGCCAGCAACGTTGCAAAATGACCCGAATGAAGCGCAGTGTTCGCATTGCGGTCCGGCCACAGCCCGCTGCTATACACAGCAAGGCTGTAGTGGGACACATATGAATGTAGGCAGAGTCGGACTAGCCTACAGGGTTACAGGGGAAATCTCCTTGGACCACACAGCGTGAGGGCCCACCCTCTCCTCTAGGGGTCAGGTTCCAGACTGTGCACTCAAATGATAAATTGTTACTCAATTAGATGGTTAGCTACCTGGTGGTGCAGGACCACTGATAAACATGGCCGTTTAGTTCACTTCTATAGACATTACACCAGGCTGATCCGCCACACTTACAGTGTCTGCGGGTTCATCTGCACATGTGCAGATCATTTGTCCTGCTTCCCAGAGTTCCCTTAGGTGGCATCTAGCTGACTGGACCCGAAAGTGACGGGCTGCTTGTTGGATCGTGCCATATGATCTCACAGGCAGTGGCTTTGTGTCCAGACCCGGAAAATATGTATTTATTAATTATGTGCAGTAATAAGTGCTATAAGAGTGATGTATACAAAAAGGTGATAGGAAGATTGGAATGACACCTGCACAGGAATGGGGCAATCTCGTAACTCTCATTGAGGCCCAATGAGTGCATTGTTCTTAAATGGAATATCCAAAACATTTCCCGTTGTGACAATTTATTTGCCAGATCTCCGCCTCTTTCCCCTAATTTAACCAGTTCTATGGCCTTGTAAGTTAATTCATCTGGATTCAAATTGTGTTCTGTGGTGAAATGTCTCATATTTGCATGACTGTCCACTTTGTTTCTTATATTTCGGATGTGTTCTTGAATCCTCAGTTTCAAGGGTCTCTTGGTCTTGCCCACATACTTCACACTTCACAATTGCACTTCAATAAATATATGACCGATGATGTATTGCAATTTATGAATTTTTGATTTTGTATTCTTGTTGTTGCCGGCATCTCTGAAGCTTTTCCGGTTTGGGTGGAGTACCTGCACATGTCCGCATTTGTATGGTCCTACACATTTCGGAATAAGGTGATTTTCATTCTTCAAGTTTGATAGCATGCTAGGTGCTAATTGGTCCTTGAGATTTTTTGACTTCCTGTAAATAATCTCTGGATATGTGGAAGTATCTCTTTCGAGAGTGGATCCATCAGTAGAATACCCCAGTGGTCACTGAGTAAATCTTTATGATGTCCTCATGATGATTGTATGTGGTGACGAATGCTATAGGATTTTTTTTCTTCTCCTTAGCCTTGTATTCTAGCTGGTTTCCTCTCCCCAAGGTTTTTGTTTTCTTTATAGCCTTTTCTGGGATATCTGCGGGGTAAGCCTTTTCTTCAAACCTGTTTTTATATAGCTCCAGTTGTTCTTCACAATCTTGCCAATCACTGCAGTTTCTCCTCATCCTATAAAACTGAGAGTATGGTATGTCTTTCCACCTTTTCAGGTGGTTGCTCTTGAAATGGAGGTAGCTGTTCTGATCCAATTTTTGATGAAGTTCTTAGTTTTAATTCTACCCTCTGTGCCTGTTAGTATTAGGTCCAGGAATTTGATGGATTCTTTATTAGTATTAGAGGTGAATGAAAGATTCATGTCATTATTGCCCCGATATTGAAAAAAATTATTAAAAAGATCCAAAGTTCCATCCCATATAATTAAAATATCATCCATATAGCTTCTGCAAAAAACAATGTGTTCCTTAAAATGATGTTGACTGTATATACAAGAATTCTCCCAGCACCCCATAAAAAGATTTGCAAAACTCTGTGCAAAGATAGTCCCCATAGCAGTTCCACAACATTGCAAATTAAATTGGTCCAAAAATGTAAAATAATTGTGGCTCAGAATAAAATGCATGATGTCAACAATGAAATCCTTATGTGGGGTTGAAAGTGACATGTGCTTCTCTAGAAAATCTCTGCATGCTGATATGCCCTTGAAATGTTCAAGATGTAATTATCGCTCAATTCCATATATTTTATTAGATTTAAGAACACAGTAGTGTATTTCAAGTAGGATGGTAAATCTTTTACATACTTATTCAGGAAGACCTACACGTATTCCATTAGTTTTGAAGTCAGGGAGTCATTGCCCACCACTATGGGTCGGCCTGGGCGATTAGAAAACATGGGGGGTAATGTGGGTGGACTGCATTAAGTACTGAAATTCATCTTTGTGATAATTTCTGTACATAATCCTTGTAGGAGTAAGGTCAATAGGTCTTCTGTATAGTTGTCTTTGGTATCGCTCGGCAGTATGGTATAAGATTTGTTATCCCCTAAGAGCCTCAATGCTTCTTTAATGTACCAGTCTCGATCCATAATGACCAACCCCCCCCCCCCCTCTTTGTCAGCTTGTTTTAAAGCTATTTCTTTGTTTTTTGTAGTTTCTTCAGTGTCTCATTCTCTTTGTTGCTCAAGTTTTTTTCCACTATTGGTTTTATATCGTTATCACAGAGGTCCTTTTTCACCGAATCATAGAATATGCTTATATTGCTTCCTTTGGGTTCCAATGGGTAGTATTTGGACACTGGTTGTAACCCTGACAATTCTCATAATTACTTATGACGGCGTCTTACTTCCTGGAGATATGTCTTTTTAGTGTTAATTTCCTTATAAACTTATTCAGATTGATGAATGTCTCGAATTTGTTGAGGCCACTCGTGGGTGCAAATGATAAGCCTTTACTTAGAGATTTCAGGTTTTGTTAAAATATGCTTAGATAAGTTAAAAATAATATTTTTCGCTGGATATGTTATTGGAGAGCTCTTCTTTTGAGCTCTCTGCCTCCTACCGCTCCGGTTGCCTCTTCTTCTGCACATTGTCTTTTTAGGGGGTTGCATGCCTCACGTCCACTTTCAGATGGTATCTTCTGGTGTCTTTCGGGCATGTGCCGATCCCTGGAGATAAAAAATGGTCCGTGTCGGAGCCTAGTCTCTGTAGTGCTGTAAATCTGTTGCTTGTCCTTGGTCCCCTTGGTAAAAAAATATAACAGGAAACAAAATATAACAATAAAGAAGTAAAAAATGGGATATGTAAGCTAGTTTATTTCAACTTTATTTAGATAAGGTGAATATAGGGTATAAATAGATGTAGGTATAGGAGATGGGTGCAAAAATTAAAATTAAGATTAAACATTATAAAATGTAAAATATTAAAAAAATTTAATAAGAGATTATATTGTACTGTTTAAGGTATGATTTGGAGAATAGGATGTACTGATATCACCACTATAATGTTGATATTTTAATAGATTCACACATTATTGTAACACTAGGATGGACAAGAAATATATTGTATAGTGTAACACATAAGTAGCAGGGACACGTAGGTATGTTTTAAGAGAATGTATATAAGTATGTTATTTCTTTTTGGCACTAATATGATGTCTTGATTAATAGTTAATGTATCTGTTCTTCAATGTACATCTCTTAATGTTTGTATTTTGCACAGAGTGGTATATGTTGTCATGGAAACCGCCCTACGAGTCTCCTCTGGACTTCCTGACGCCACAAGTTACGAGTGACGTTACTTCCGAGTCCGGCGGGTGACGTGACCGGAAGTACGTCAGACTACGGCCTGGACGACGGGCGGGAGTCGCAGTGGGCAGGACCGAGGACGGTAAGGTATAAATTTCACTTGTTTAGTGTGTTGTATTATCCTGAAGACGGGGGTAACACCCCGAAACGTTGATGGTATGCAATAAACCGACAGATATTTTGAATATATTGGCTGTCCTGGAGTGCCGCTGCTTCTGTTGTGTATGCTGGAGAGGTGCTGTCCTCTCACAGAAGGCACCCGGGCAAAGTATCTAAGATATACAGGTGGAGTGCCGGACCCAGCTATTTTGTGTATATATATATATATATATATAAATAAATATATATTAACAGTTTATTAACAGTTTCTTATATAATACAGCATATTCTGTTGTGCTTTACAATTGCAAACAACAATGATAAAACAAGACTTTATAATAATAGGCTGTCATACAGGTAGCAAGGCCCAGATCGCAGGCTCACAATCTATTGGGAAATAGTATTGATACACAAGGAAAGGTGCTACCTATTGCATAATGGGGTTCACTACGGGTGGCCGGCGGTCGGGCTCCCGGCGACCAGCATCCCGGCGCCGGGAGCCCGACCGCCGGCTTACCGACAGCTTGGTGAGCGCAAATGAGCCCCTTGCGGGCTCGCTGCGCTCGCCACGCTACGCGCGCCACACTATTTTATTCTCCCTCTATGGGGGTCGTGGACCCCCACGAGGGAAAATAAGTGTCGGTAAGCCGGCGGTCGGGCTTCCGGCGCCGGTATACTGAGCGCCGGGAGCCCGACCGCCGGCAAACAGAAGACCACCCGCATAATGGTCTAGCCAGATTGAAAAGGTTCTTGGTGGACTGTATGATATTGTCACACAACAATGTTAGGCAGGCATCAGGAGAATGTGAAATTGACGAAAGAGAAAATGTGTGAGTATTTGCGTGGACTGCACAGTAGGTATGTGATTGAATAGGTGAGTTTATAAAGGTTATGTGGCAGTTCTGGAATTTGATAAGCTTGCCTGAGGAGGTGAGTTTTCAGGGAATGCTTGAAAGTTTGGAGACTAGAGGAGAGTCTTATTGTGTGTGGGAGAGCAATCCACAGAGTGAGTGCAGCCTGAAAATAGTCCTGTAATCGTGAGTAGGAGCAAGTAATGAGTAGGAGAGTTGCAGAACTTTTGCAGAGCAGAGAGCCGGGATGTACGATGAGGTAAATGGCTGAGGAAGCACTGCTAGTAGCAGAGCCAGATTTACACTCAATATATAAGCCAAAGGGCTTCCTAGCGCTCGCCTCGCTGCCGGCATACTGGTGGCCGGGATCTGGCTGTCAGGATCATGACAGCCAGGATCCCAGCCATCGGTAACACGTATGTATTCTGGTGCAGCAGTACATACATGCTGGGAATTTGGTGAGTTTTGGTAAGAGATGTGCGGAAAAGATAAGAACACGCTGATTTTTGCAGGCTGCTCAAAACATGCTGCTCACAGGCATGACTATACAACTGGGGCACAAATATGACTGAACGCTCTTTGTTGTGTGCTATTGATACATTACATTTACTGCCTCAGTTTTTTTCATCCAATACAAATAATAAATCAATATAGATTTAATTTTACATGTGCAGGGCCGGCAACAGAAATCTTGGGGATGGTACACCGATATCTCTGGGGCCCCCGCAACTCCCCTTGACTGTGGCAGAGAGTGGCTTTAAAAAAACAGTATATATATATATATATATATACACAAGGTAAGGTGATGGGCGGCACTCCAAAGGATTTTCTATGAATAAAACAGCTCACCAGGCCGATTAGCGTGTCAACGTTTCAGGTGTCTTTATTCACACCTTTCGTCAGGATTCAAAGGTGTGAATAAAGACACCTGAAACGTTGACACGCTAATCGGCCTGGTGAGCTGTTTTATTCATAGAAAATCCTTTGGAGTGCCGCCCATCACCTTACCTTGTCTGCTGGGCCTTGCAGTGCCACGGGAAGGCACCCAGGTATTCAATCCTTGCTGTAGGAGTGCCGGTCACAATTGTTTTTTTTTTTTTTTTTTTTTATATATATACACATATATAGAAAAAAAATCCCTTATTGCGCTTTGAAGTTTCTAAAACAGCACCTCTAGATGAACCCCCTGTTAGCAAGGGTTCAGAGAAGACAAATGATACAGGATCTGAGGGCGCTAATCTACAACTTCCCAATTTAAACCATTCAATATTGCCAATACTAAAACAATTTTACAATTAAAAGGTACTTTCTTATACATAAAAAATGTATTCACAATAAAACAGATAAGATTTGCAATGGCATCAGTTTACATCCACACATAGATCATTTGTCATTTAGATTTACTGCAGTAAAATAGAGTACATCCACTTTAGATTCAGCTCTTTAAATTGCTTAATTGGTGTTAAATCTTAATACAGTGCAGATGTTGAATAAGCGTGATAAACCCAATGCGTTTCGTCACCAAGGACTTCTTCGGGGGTGTAAAATCTGAATGGCAGATAAGACAATTTCAGGCTATAAAATACCATACACATATGCACATATCCGGGAAAAAGCTTAGATACATACCAGGTGCCAATATTATTCGTACAGGAACTCAACTAGGCAGCTTGATAGGTAATGTGTACAACTTGGAGTGCTATAAGATTGCCTATATGTATAAGAAAGTACCTTTTAATTCTAAAATTGTTTTATTTTTAAAAAGTGTTGGCCATATTGAATGGCTTAAATTGGGAAGTTGTAGATTAGCGTCCTCAGATCTTGTATCATATATATATATATATATATATATATATATATATATGTAACAGGTTTGGATGATGTGTGACCACCTTCATACATCAAGGCACTGCAGCTCAAATGATAAAACAGTTTATTTCTGCTTCAACGTTTTGAGGTCATCACCTTGTCTTCAGTCTGCCCTTTAGGGTTAATGCATTAGGTTTAGTTTAGGGGTCTAAGTTATGGTCAGGGTCAGCAACAGCAATCTTGGGGCCCAGTACACTGGTATCTCTGGGGACCACTCAACCCCCCTTAACTTGGCAGAGTGGGGCTTTTAAAAAAATATATCTCTATCTATCTATCTGTCATCCTAAGAATCAGTTATATGGTGGGGGAAAGGGTATGCTTCTGTTTGTGCACATATTTTATGATTGCCAGCCACCAGCACTGGTTTTGCTTATAACATTGACTATAAATAAGCTCTCACAAGCAGGGTCCTCTTCCCTCATATGCTTTTACGTCTCTTACTTAACCTATCATCTTTTTAATACTCCCTTTGATGGCACCAAATCCTTTAGTTTTCTGCCACCCTGATACTTATTTCAGTGCTGTTTACTGACTCAGCTATGTTTATATACCCTGTACTTGCAGAGGCGTCACTAGGGTTGGTGTCACCCGGTGTGGTAACTCATGGTGTCACCCCCCACGTACTTCCTCCCATATTATACCACACGGAATCTTGGCGGGGGGTGGTGACGGGGCGTCGATGCACCGTTTCAGGGGCGTGGTCCGGACAACGCAGACGTTTCTGGACCATATGTGGGGCAGGCTGCAGTGGCTGCATGACAGCACACGTAGCCGCTGCGACCCAAAAGATGGCGGCCAGGCGACTGCCTTTACAGCTAGGCTGCGGAGGGAGAGGGCTACCCTTAAAATGCGAGCGCATCTATGTATAGCAATGCGCTCGCATATCAGCGGGGGGGGGGGGGCGGACTTGGCATGTGGGGTGCCCTTAACCTGTGCTGGGGAGCCCCCCCACATGCTAGAGAAAGCAGTTGTAGTTTTGCTACTTTTAGCAAAACTACTACTGATGCTGAATTAGGCCCAAAATCCATTGATATGTCAACAGTCATGGATGAGTGCATACACACGCACCCGCTAGCGACCCAAACATTAAAGCAAAAATTACGGGTAGCTGGAGCACTGCTTCCCACTACCCCTTATTATTCCCCCTTACTGCTCTGGGCAGTGGGAGCATCACTCTCCCGCTGTCTGCGTCCACAATTGAGGGGATATGGGGTATCATGTATTGAAATGTGGTGTCATGTGGTGACATGTGGGGATATGGGGTATCATGTATTGAAATGTGGTGTCATGTGGTGACATGTGGGGATATGGGGTATCATGTATTGAAATGTGGGGATATGGGGTATCATGTATTGAAATGTGGTGTCATGTGGTGACATGTGGGGATATGGGGTATCATGTATTGAAATGTGGTGTCATGTGGTGACATGTGGGGATATGGGGTATCATGTATTGAAATGTGGGGATATGGGGTATCATGTATTGAAATGTGGTGTCATGTGGTGACATGTGGGGATATGGGGTATCATGTATTGAAATGTGGTGTCATGTGGTGAATTGTGGTGTTGTGGTGAAATGTGGCATCTTGGTGGTGACATGTGGGGATATGTGGTATCATGTGGTGTCTTAGAGGTGGCATTAGATGTACTTGGTGGTGGCACTGATTAATCTCCCCTACACAGCAACCGCAAACATATCCCTGTCCAAGAACCCATTACTGAAGCACTCCATCCACGTACATCCATTACCCCATCTCTCCCCAATTCATTATCAATCCCTCCTCCCAACACCCATTAGCACATTCATCCACCCACCCTTTCAGCTCCCATAAAGCTTCCCTCACAGCAGCACCCACACTACACTCACACAGCACCCATACTACGCTCACACAGCAGCACCCATACTACGTTCACACAGCACCCATACTACGCTCACACACATACTACGCTCACACAGCAGCACCCATACTACGCTCACACAGCACCCATACTACGCTCACACAGCAGCACCCATACTACGCTCAAACAGCACCCATACTACGCTCCCACACATACTACGCTCACACAGCAGCACCCACTCTATGCTCACACAGCACCCATACTACGCTCACACAGCAGCACCCATACTACACTCACACAGCACCCATACTACGCTCACACAGCAGCACCCATACTACACTCACACAGCACCCATACTACGCTCACACAGCAGCACCCATACTACGCTCACACAGCACCCATACTACGCTCACACAGCAGCACCCATACTACGCTCACACAGCACCCATACTACGCTCACACAGCAGCACCCATACTACGCTCACACAGCACCCATACTACGCTCACACAGCAGCACCCACTCTACGCTCACACAGCACCCATACTACGCTCACACAGCAGCACCCACTCTACGCTCACAGCAGCACTCATACTTCACTCACACAGCAGCACCCATACTACGCTCACACAGCAGCACCCATACTACTCTCACACAGCAGCACCCATACTACGCTCACACAGCAGCACCCATACTACGCTCACACAGCAGCACCCATACTACTCTCACACAGCGGCACCCATACTACGCTCACACAGCACCCATACTACGCTCACACAGCAGCACCCATACTACACTCACACAGCAGCACCCATACTACGCTCACACACCAGCACCCATACTACGCTCACACAGCGGCACCCATACTACTCACACAGCGGCACCCATACTACACTCACACAGCAGCACCCATACTACGCTCACACACCAGCACCCATACTACGCTCACACAGCGGCACCCATACTACACTCACACAGCGGCACCCATACTACGCTCACACACCAGCACCCATACTACGCTCACACAGCGGCACCCATACTACTCACACAGCGGCACCCATACTACACTCACACAGCGGCACCCATACTACGCTCACACAGCGGCACCCATACTACGCTCACACAGCACCCATACTACGCTCACACAGCACCCATACTACGCTCACACAGCAGCACCCACTCTATGCTCACACAGCACCCATACTACGCTCACACAGCAGCACCCATACTACACTCACACAGCACCCATACTACGCTCACACAGCAGCACCCATACTACACTCACACAGCACCCATACTACGCTCACACAGCAGCACCCATACTACGCTCACACAGCACCCATACTACGCTCACACAGCAGCACCCATACTACGCTCACACAGCACCCATACTACGCTCACACAGCAGCACCCACTCTACGCTCACACAGCACCCATACTACGCTCACACAGCAGCACCCACTCTACGCTCACAGCAGCACTCATACTTCACTCACACAGCAGCACCCATACTACGCTCACACAGCAGCACCCATACTACTCTCACACAGCAGCACCCATACTACGCTCACACAGCAGCACCCATACTACGCTCACACAGCAGCACCCATACTACTCTCACACAGCGGCACCCATACTACGCTCACACAGCACCCATACTACGCTCACACAGCAGCACCCATACTACACTCACACAGCAGCACCCATACTACGCTCACACACCAGCACCCATACTACGTTCACACAGCGGCACCCATACTACTCACACAGCGGCACCCATACTACACTCACACAGCAGCACCCATACTACGCTCACACACCAGCACCCATACTACGCTCACACAGCGGCACCCATACTACTCACACAGCGGCACCCATACTACACTCACACAGCGGCACCCATACTACGCTCACACACCAGCACCCATACTACGCTCACACAGCGGCACCCATACTACTCACACAGCGGCACCCATACTACACTCACACAGCGGCACCCATACTACGCTCACACAGCGGCACCCATACTACGCTCACACAGCACCCATACTACGCTCACACAGCACCCATACTACACTCACACATCGGCACCCATACTACACTCACACAGCAGCACCCATACTACGCTCACACACCAGCACCCATACTACGCTCACACAGCGGCACCCATACTACTCACACAGCGGCACCCATACTACACTCACACAGCGGCACCCATACTACGCTCACACAGCGGCACCCATACTACGCTCACACAGCACCCATACTACGCTCACACAGCACCCATACTACACTCACACCGGCACCCATACTACGCTCACACAGCACCCATACTACACAGCACCCATACTACTCTTACACAGCACCCACACTTCATTCACACAGCACCTATACTACACTCACACAGCAGCACCCATACTACACAGCACCCATACTACACTCACACATCGGCACCCATACTACACAGCACCCATACTACACTCACACAGCTGCACCCATACTACGCTCACACAGCACCCATACTACACTCACACATTGGCACCCATACTACTCTCACATAGCACCCATACTACATTCACACAGTGGCACCCATACTATGCTCACACAGCACTCATACTACAGTCACAAGCGGCACCCATACTACATTAACACAGCCCCAATTAGCTCCCCCCCCCCACCTAACACTCAGTAACCCAACAATTTCTACATCCCAATGCCCATTAACACATTCAGCCTCATACACACACACCTCATAAATTGATTCTGCTAATCATGGAGCATTTATAGAAGTTACCTGGCTGGCATCATGCAGCACATCACCAGCAGCTCCTTCCTCCTGTAGTATAGTGTGGGAGGCGGAGCTTGTGTGTGTCAGGCTCAGGACCCGAGTGAGGAGAGAGTGTCCGGACTCTGGAGGAAAGGGGAGGGTCGGCCACTGCACTGCCTGCACGGCTCTGTACTGCGCTGCCTGCTGATCTCACTAAACAGGTGAGAGTGTCGGACTTTAGGAGGCGGGGCCTGGAAGGAGGGGGTATGGTCTCAGCCGTGGACCAGTGTTTCTCATGTCAGGGGATGGGGGTGCGTGTGAGTGCGCGGCTCGTTTTGGTGTCACCCTATTGAAGGGTGACACCCGGGTGCGGGCCGCACCCCCCGCACCCACCTCATGACGCCACTGTGTACTTGTCCTATATTGTATTGAACTGTAAGTCACTGTCTTTATGTTTTGCTTATTTGTTAACTCTGTAATTGGGCACTGCGGATCCCATGTGGCACCATATATATAAAGGATAATAATAATAATAATAATAATAATAATAATAAATTATTTGAATTAGTCCTGTGCCACCAATCCAAGGCACCCATGCAAGTGTCCTGAGGCACCCCAGGGTGCCACATCACACAGTTTGAGAACCACTGGTCTGGTGTGTACCCAACTTAATTATTGCAGCTGGTCTGTGGGTTACAGCTCCCAGCTCAACTTCTGTAAAAAATGCAACAATGTAATTTGAGTGACAAGGTGCAGAGATTAACCCTTTCTGTGACTGTTGCACAGGGATCACACAACCTCTATTCATAGGGCTGAATTTAAATAAGGGGAGAAGTTCTTGCCCGGTGAAGAAGTGCAAGTATATACCGCACTTACAGTACCATTGGATTTGCAGATATTCTCTTGCAATACACTATATACATAGAAACATGGAATTTTACTGCAGGCATTAGGATTAGTTTCAGTGGCAAATGCAGGATTTCTAGAGGGGGTTTTCCAAATTAAATCCACAATCTTCCATTCTGCGGATAATTGGAGCAAGTGCAGGAGTCGGGGGGAGCGGTAGAAAATCCTAGTAACGAATATGGACATTAATGTAAACATTGATCTTTTTATGCATTGGTTACTGTATGGAATACAGTATTAACAGTTAACACTATATATGGTCTATAGTATAGGCTGTATCAAACATATTTAAATAATATAAATAAGATTAGTGGTCAGGAAAAAGGTAAACATACCATAATAAACACCCAAACATAATAGAACCAGTGCTGCACTTTCTAAGCAGAGATTCTCCCACCTCATAGTAAGGCTCCTGTCTCTTCTTCCTGTTAGATACTCTCTGGTCCAGAGTACTGACTGAGAACTCAGATCCACACAGACAGCAAACTTGATAGAAGAAGCACCTACCATTGGACATGTGCAGCTTCTCTGCTCTGTCCCTTAATTCCATGATGTGGTGGCATCTCTACTAATCTTATTACATACCAATGCTATTGTTGTTATAATTTGGGTCACTTTCCAAAATGACGGTGATTTTTTGGGCAACCAGAACCCTCCCCCTGCATTTGCCTATGAGTTTAGGGTTCTGGGTTAGGGTCAGGGTCAGCAACAGAAATCTTGGGGCCCAGTACACTGATAATTTGGGGCACCCACTACCCCTCTTAACTCGGCAGAAGGGATCTTTAAAAAAATTGGAACCCTTGACTCAGTGAGCCCAGCAGATGGTTTTCCTGCTGGGCTACTCAGCTCTTCGGTGGCAAGGACATACAGAAAAGCGCTAGTGCAGCGACATGCATAATGATAGCAATACAGCATGGACCACAGGCAGTGCCAGATTAAGGTTCAGAAGGGCCTGGAGCTAAAATTTATGAAAGGCCTATTGGTTGCCGCCACACGGTGTGTGACAAATATCGTGTCTGTGTGTGTTGTGTGCCTGGTTATCCGAGGGCGTGACCACTGCTATTTAGATGTGCAGTGGGATGTAATGAATTCCGAGATCGCCGGAGGTGCAGGTTGCCAGCCGATCTCTGACTTTTTTTTAAAGAGGCAGTCACTAGTTACAAGCCATGACTTTGCAATGTAAGTGATTGTCCCTTTAAAAAAAAGTCCGAGATCTTCCTGCAACCCGCACCTCCAGCGATCTCAGAATTCATTACATCCCACCGGTGGTCTCTACAGGGAGTGTTGGATGTGGTTAGCACCAAGGAGAGAACAGCTAGCGCCTGCCTTCAACAATCTCAATCTTCCTCCCCTCTTCACTTATATGAATAGTGTAATGTGAGAGTCTACCAGTGAACAAAGGGAAGCAACCCTTGGTGATGTGACCCGAGTATGACAAAAAAAAGTCTTTCTATGGGGGAGATTCAAATGTTTGAAAAGTCAGTTGGGTGTCTGTTTTTTCCTGTCTATTAGATATGAAAAAACAGGCTCCCAACTGACTTTTCAAATATTTGAATCGCCCCATATATGTCTGTATGTATTTTATTGGTATCACTCCCATATCTAGATTTTGTTGTACAAAGCCTCCTCACTATGGGGGTCATTCTGACCCGTTTGCACGCTGCCGTTCATCGCAGCGGTGCGACCGGGTCGATTCTGCGCATGTGCGCCGGGCGTAATGTGCACGCGAGTCATTGCCCAGCGACAAGAATAGCGAAGCTGCCGCGATCGCAAAAAGAGTGAGAGGCGGAAGGCGTTCCTGGGAGTCAACTGACCGTTTTCTGGGAGTGGAGCAGCGAACGCAGGCGCATCCAGGCGTTTGGAGGGCGGATGTCTGATATCAATTCCGGGATCTTCATCGCTGGATCCGTCGCACTGGGTAAGTAGGTGCAGGGCTGGACTTGTTTTACACAAAACTTTTTTAGCATAGCAGGGTTGCACAAGTGATCGCAGCCATGCTAGGCTAAAATACACTCCCCCATAGGCGGCGTCTAGTTGATCGCACAAGCAGCAAAAAGTTGCTACGTGCGATCAACTCGGAATGACCCCATTATCTTTTGTACCTCTTCATCTGCATGTCCTGCATTGTGCTGTCATCCCTCTCCCTATATGTATGTCCTGCATTGTGCTACCCCCCGTCATTAACTGTATGTCCTTATTGTGGTGTCTCTCTCCTCCATCTATATGTCCTGCATTGTGTTGCTCGTCCACCTTAACTGTATGTCCTACATTATGCTGTCTGCCCCATCCCCATCAGTACGTCCTGCATTGTACTGTCCATCCCTCCCTCCATCTGTATGTCCTGCATTGTGCTGTCCGCCTCCTCCCCATATGTATGCCTTGCACTGTGCTGTCTCCCCATATATACTGTACAGCCTGCTTTTTGCTGTCCAACCTCGCCCATTGGTATATATTGCCCCCACATCTGCCTTCTGTGCCTTGTATTGTCCCTTCCCTACTCTCTATATCTTGTATTGTTCCCATCACCACTCCGCCCCCTCTCTTGTATTGTCCCTTCCCTCTATCTCTTTGTATTGTCCCCCTCTCTGCGTCTTATATGTCCACCCTCCGTTCCCTGTGCTCTCTATAGCTTGCATTGTCCTTTTCTCTCTGCCTGTTCTGTCCACGATGATGTTAACTCCTTCCAGGCTAGGACTAGGCCACCGGGGAGCTGGTGAACTCACCGGTAGGCCATGCAGAGTATAAGCCATGCCCTCTTTTGTGTGAGGGTGGGCCTACAAGTGTTGGACTGAGGGGAAGAGAGGCGCGCACTGCGCTCTCCTCCCCATCGCTCAGCCCCAGGAGCAGCAGGTGATCCTGGGCAGTGGCGGTGATGCAGTGTGGGACTGAGAGGAGGAGAGGCGCGCACTGCGCTCTCCTCCCCGTCCCTCAGCCACGGGAGCAGTACACCTGGGGTTGCCGGTACTATCTCAGATTTAGTTATTAAATATGGATGCACACAATCGGGAGCAAGGATGCAGTGTAGCCTATATGTAGGATGCTGTGCTGCCCTAGTGCCCGGATGCAGGATGCTGTGCTGCCCTAGTGCCTCTTCTCCCCGGCATTCAGACGGAGCAGCAGTATCAGTGGGAGCGGCAGCAGAGCCTGGACAGCGGCGGTGATTGTGTGAGGTAGAGTCAGAGGCCTCAGACACAGGAGTAGCGGGGGAGCCCAGGCAGCGGCGGTGGTGAGTAGCAATGTGGGGGCAGTACCTGTGTATCTAGCACTGTGGGGACAGTATCTGTGTATATGGCACTGTGGGCATATGTGTATCTGGCACTGTTGGGGCATGTGTGAATCTGGCACTGCTGGGGGCAGCATTTGTGTATCTGACACTGTGGGGGCAGTATCTGTGTATCAGGCACTGCTGGGGGCTTATGTATATCTGGCACTGCTGGTGGCGTATGTGTATCTGGCACTGCTGGTGGCGTATGTGTATCTGGCACTGCTGGTGGCGTATGTGTATCTGGCACTGCTGGTGGCGTATGTGTATCTGGCACTGCTGGTGGCGTATGTGTATCTGGCACAGTGGGGGCAGTATCTGTGTATCTGGCACTGCTGGTGGCATATGTGTATCTGGCACTGCTGGGGGCAGCATATGTGTATATGGCACTGCACTGCTTGTGGCGTATGTGTATCTGGCACTGCTGGGGGCATATGTGTATCTGGCACTGCTGGGGGCGTATGTGTATCTGGCACTGCTGGGGGAGTATGTGTATCTGGCACTGCTGGGGGAGTATGTATCTGGCAGTGTACTACTAGGGGCATCTGTGTATCTGGCACTATACTGGGTCATTATGTGTTTCTGGCACTATACTGGGGTCATTATTGTATCTACTGTTGTCTCCTGGTGTAACCCAGGCGTGTATACTACTGCTCTCTCCAGGTGTAACCCAGGCTCGTATACTACTGCTCTCTCCAGGTGTAACCCAGGCTCGTATACTACTGCTCTCTCCAGGTGTAACCCAGGCTCGTATACTACTGCTCTCTTCAGGTGTAACCCAGGCTCGTATACTACTGCTCTCTCCAGGTGTAACCCAGGCTCGTATACTACTGCTCTCTCCAGGTGTAGCCCAGGCGCGTATACTACTGCTCTCTCCAGGTGTAACCCAGGCTCGTATACTACTGCTCTCTCCAGGTGTAACCCAGGCGCATACACAACAGCTTGAAGTGGGCAGCGAGGAAGAGCTCTTTTTCTTTA
Source organism: Pseudophryne corroboree (assembly GCF_028390025.1). Classification (NCBI taxonomy): domain Eukaryota; kingdom Metazoa; phylum Chordata; class Amphibia; order Anura; family Myobatrachidae; genus Pseudophryne; species Pseudophryne corroboree. The sequence goes on along the minus strand of NC_086444.1, from coordinate 588,603,588 downwards.
TATACTATGCTAGCTGTTGCCTATAATGGCTGGCCACTCCTCTCTGGTCACGTGGCCACAGCCCTTCCAGCATATGGCAACGCTCCTTAGTGGGCCCCTTTGATTGCATTTTCCTGGTGGGCCCTTCATGCCCCAGTCCGACACTGCCTCCATCTTCCCCTGTGGTCTTGAGCTCTACCTCTGCAGTGCCTCTCCTCAGGTACTGCTGTTGTGTCTTCAAATGGCATTGACGGCAGCCCTGGTCCCCATAGCATAAACCCAATGTCTACACTACATTGTGTGTCCCTGCTGCTCCTACCAAATGGCACCCAGATGTGCCTGCTTGAAAGAATAGACGACAGCGTCCGGTTTGCACAAAAGTGCGGCTAGGGGCCAGCAAAACGAGCTATGTCCGGCCATCAGTGTTAATCGGGCAACCTGGAGGGTGAGGAGACTACGGAGCCCGGAGGTGGAGCTAAAGCTGCCCGATCGGAGCTGAGGGGACAACGGGAAACTGCCAAACACACTATATATATATATATATATATATATATATATATACACACACGCCACGTGGGTGCACTCACAAATATTGTTGCATACAGTTCCAAGGTGCTGTAGTGCACATGAATAAATCGATAACAGCAAGGCATGTTTTTGTTTTAATCATGTGGAATGCCGCACCTTGAAACTGTGTATATATATATATATATATATATATACACACACACATATGTATACACTGTGTGTGTGTATATATATATATATATATATATACATAATACTCTATATCTATAAATATTTATATATGCTTATATATGTACATATTATATTACAGTTTGATTAAAAAAAAATATTATACATACTGTGCCTATAGCTTTTTGACTAGCAGTGCATCAGCTTGCTTTTGTGTCCAGCATGCCACATTACTGTATTAGATAGGCAGCAGCTAGGAGGTGACAGGTCTGACACCTCTTCAGTTAGGAGGATCTTAAGGCACCCTGCCGCCGCCGGCCGGGCCACCTTCACGGAGCTGCTGCATTAGACTGCCAGGCCAGCACTGGGATGTTTTCTTTGCGGAGGTCGGAGGATGGGCGCAGTGGTGGCGGCGGCGGGACGGGACCTTTGTGACGTTCATGTCGTGACGTCACATGATGCGAAGGCACAGGAAAAGCTGCGGCCCTGCGCCGCTGCTATCATAGGCAAAGTATCTATGCCGCCAGCGGTTCGTGGCACTTGATCCACCAGTGCTGGGGAAGAAAGTCGTGTGTCTCGGGTGTTAAGGCTGGAGGGGGCGGGGCATAAGATGCTGCAGTAGAAGGAAGTTTTATTTCCTGTCTACTGCAGCACAGAGATCTGCACACGCTGTGGGCCTGTTTTGGATGGTGGGCCTGGAGCTGCAGCTCCATCAGCCCCATTGTTAATCCGGCCCTGACCACAGGCACTGTACAAAGTGATGGGGTAAAAGGAGGAAGGGGTTTAAGGGGCCTGTTAATTGTTTTCCTACTTAAATTGAGCAGCTGGAGCATACACTTTAAAAAGTAATATTGGCACTGTGGCCCCGTTGTTTGTGTCCCTGATCCTTTGGGCCCCCCTGAACCTTGGGGCCCTGCACAAGTGTCCCCTTTCACCCTTCCTGTCACCGGGCCTGTAATCCATTAAGGTAACAGGTGAAAAAATAAACGGTGACCATGTACTTTATTCTATGATTTATTCTTGACTGTTTTTAACTGACACCCTTTGACTCAAGCATTGGTGTGCGCAGGGGGGGTGCCTGGTGCGCACAGGCACCACCTAATGTCCAGCACCCCGATCTTACATGCCTGATGCAACGATCACCGAGCAGGCTGATTACTATCCCCACTGCGCTGCACCCTGTCAGGACTGCATTACTGACTGGACGCCTGGGTTAATCAAGGGTGCCACTGCCACCGGCTTTCAAACTCCCGGCTCCACCTCCATGTACAAAACCATAGTGATGTGACGTGATTATGTCATGCTGCTCGCACGCCCACCCGTCACACCAGCCACATGCCCACCTCTCTCCTTCTATGCTATGTCAACGCCAGCCACTGATTAGGATCAGCATGCAGCCAGCGTTCCCGTTAGGAAAACAAATTCAATACCAGCAGGCGGTCGGCAGCAGCATTGACACGTCACTCGTTTTTCCATCAGCAGCAGTACTAGTCTGCGATGTCAGTGTCAGTGAGTGACTGACTTGTAGCTGCTGCAGCTTGCAGGGGAAAGAGAGGGGGAGCCAGACCAGGCTGAGGAGGAGCAGTGTAATTGCAGTGAGTGCCACCAGGGGTGTTTGTTTGGTGCACACCACAACATCTGACAATGTATCTGCTTTATTAGGATTGGTACAAGGGTGGATATTTTATATTGCGTTGACCTTCAATAGATGGTGCTAGACACGCCCAAAAGGCGGTGCTAGACACACCCCTCCGACGGTGCACCCCCTAAAATGTGCTGCGCACGCCTATGGACTCAAGGGAACATCAAGCATGACCCCAATCACCCTCTGTGTCATTGCATACCTCTGTACTGTCAGTGTTGTATGTATTATTATTTTCACATTTATTTAGCACTATGTAATATGTAGCCACTCCATAATAAGTCATCTAATTATACATAATATCAATTTCCCCTTACATTTAAGATTGACGTAGTGCATTTTTGAGCCTCACATACAAAGCTAAATTATTAGAGTCTAAAATGTATGACCAATATTGTGAGTGTAAATGATACTACCACAGCAAACTGGCCCACCTGCTGGATGATGTACAGTGCTCCCAGTGCTGATGTTATTTAAATAATTAAATGGGAGACTAATTGTGTATGTTTAACTGTTTACGGCAAGATGAATCCCCGGTACTGTAATTCATTGGGAGATTCTGTGTCATAGTGGGGCAGATGTATTAACCTGGAGAAGGCATAAGGAAGTGATAAACCAATGATAAGTGCAAGGTGATAAACGCACCAGCCAATCAGCTCCAGTATGTAAATTAACAGTTAGGAGCCGATTGGCTGGTGCGTTTATCACCTTGCACTTATCACTGGTTTATCACTTCCTTATGTCGTCTCCAGGCTTAATACATCTGCCCCTGAGTGTCCCCTATATTGGTAAATAAGGCATAGTGAACCAAGGGATAAAAACATAAATACCAGAAGAGAGAAATAAAGTAGTACAAAATAGTGAAAAAGAAAAAAAAAATATTCACTTTTATAAAAGTAGTATTTTAATATTTTTTTTACCGTTTTCATTGTTACAGTAGTTTGCTCTTTACTTAAACTTTTACATTTGCAAAGTCTTAATTATAAAGATTCTACATTAATTCAGAATTTAACTCTACAGAATAAGACAATTTTTATGCAACTGTTCTGTTAAATCTCTTAAATAGGCTCCCCCGAACAAATGTTATTACCAGCAGTAAGCCCACTGATATATAGTTAGAAATGAAAATAACACCTGATTTCTAGAGCAGAACGATTTTTGCACATTGATATTAAAATTGCCTTTTAAGATTCAAGACTAAAATGTGCCAGCCAGGCCCTGCTCTCTTTCCAGCATTATACAGAGTACTGACTACCTAATCGGTGTCATTCTTGCAAATACAATACACAGTAATGTCTTATTCTAAATACAAAATATTAACCCAACATACCCGCCGTCTCCGGACATGATGGCAATGTGTTTAAACTGCACTGTACAAAAGTTTAAGGCAGGTGTGAAAAAATGCTGCAAAGTAAGAATGCTTTCAAACATAGAAGTGTTAATAGTTTATTTGTATCAATTAACAAAATGCAAAGTGAATGAGCAGAAGAGAAACCTAAATCAGATCAATATTTGGTGTGACCACCCTTTTCCTTCAAAACATCATTAATTCTTCTAGGTACACTTGCACACAGTTTTTGAAGGAATTCGGCAGGAAGATTGTTCCAAACATTTTGGGGAACTAACCACAGATTTTCTGTGGATGTAGGCTTGCACAAATCCTTCTGTCTCCTCATATAATCCCAGAAAGACTCAATGTTGATATCAGAGCTCAATGAGGCCATATCATCACTTCCAGGACTCATTGTTCTTCTTCACACTGATGATAGTTTTTAATGATATTGGCTGTATGTTTGGGGTCGATGTCCTGCTGCAGAATAAACTTGGAGCAAATCAAACGCCTCCCTGATAGTATTGCATGATGGATAAGTACCTGCCTGTATTTCTCAGCATTGAGGACACCATTAATCCTGACTCAGAGGTTTATTCATGAAGCAGTGAAAAGAATGGCGAAGTGAGCAATTGGAGAAATTGCCCATGGCAACCAATCAGTGTTGAGGTAACATTTATAAAGTTCATTCTATAAAATTATACGTAGCAGCTGATTGGTTGCCGTGGGCAATTTCTCCACTGGCTCCCTTCTACACACTTTAAACTGCTTCATGAATAGACCCCCAAATCCTCAAATCCATTTGCTGAAATGCAGTCCCAAACTTGCAAGGAACCTCCACAGTGTTTCACTGTTGCCTGCAGACACTTATTATTAATATTTAAAATTTTGACTCATCAGTTTAGAGCACCTGCTGCCATTTTTCTGCACACCAGTTTTCGTGCATTGGGGGTCATTCCGAGTTGTTCGCTCTGTAAATTTTTTCGCATCGCAGCGATTTTCCGCTTAGTGCGCATGCACAATGTCCGCACTGCGACTGCGCCAAGTAAATTTGCTATGCAGTTAGGAATTTTACTCACGGTTTTTTCTTCGTTCTGGTGATCGTAATGTGATTGACAGGAAGTGGGTGTTTCTGGGCGGAAACTGGCCGTTTTATGGGTGTGTGCGAAAAAACGCTACCGTTTCTGGGAAAAACGCGGGAGTGGCTGGAGAAACGGAGGAGTGTCTGGGCGAACGCTGGGTGTGTTTATGACGTCAAACCAGGAACGACAAGCACTGAACTGATCGCAGATGCCGAGTAAGTCTCGAGTTACTCAGAAACTGCACAGAGATGTCTTTTCGCTATATTGCGAATCTTTCGTTCGCAATTTTAAGAAGCTAAGATTCACTCCCAGTAGGCGGCGGCTTAGCGTGTGTAAAGCTGCTAAAAGCAGCTTGCGAGCGAACAACTCGGAATGACCCCCATAGTTCAGTCACTTGGCCTTGTCTCCACGTTGAAGGTATGGCTTTTTGGACATAATTCTTCCATGAAGACCACTTCTGGCCAGACTTCTCCGAACAGTAGATGGGTGTACCTTGATTCCAATGGTTTCTGCCAGTTCTGAGCTGATGGCACTGCTGGACATCTTCCGATTTTGATGTGAAGTAAGCATAATGTGTTTTTCATCTGATGCACTAAGGTGGTCATTCCGAGTTGATCGCTCGCTAGCACTTTTTAGCAGCCGTGCAAACGCTATGCCGCCGCCCACTGGGAGTGTATTTTAGCTTAGCAGAAGTGCGAACGAATGGATTGCAGAGCGGCGACAAAGTTTTTTTGTGCAGTTTCTGAGTAGCTCAAAACCTACTCAGCGCTTGTGATCACTTCAGACTGTTCAGTCCCTGTTTTGACATCACAAACACGCCCTGCGTTCGCCCAGCCACGCCTGCGTTTTTCCTGGCAAGCCTGCGTTTTTGCGAACACTCCCTGAAAATGGTCAGTTAACACCCAGAAACGCCTACTTCATGTCAATCACTCTGTGGTCAGCAGTGCGTCTGAGAAGCATCGCTAGACCCTATGTGAAACTACATCGTTCGTTGTAATAGTACGTTGCGCGTGTGCATTACGCCACATACGCATGCGCAGAAGTGGAGTTTTTTTGCCTTATTGCTGCATAGCGAACAAATGCAGCTAGCGATCAACTCGGAATGACCACCTGAGTTTCCTTGGCCAACCACTGCGTCTACTTTCCTCAACGACACCCGATTCATCTTCAACGTTACCTGTTTCTTCTTCAAAAGAGCTCGAACAGCACATCTAGAAACACCAGTCTGCTTTGAAATCTTTGCCTGGGAGAGACCTTGCTGATGCAGTATAACTACCATGTGTCTTGTTGCTGTGCTCAGTCTTGCCATGGTGTATGACATGTGACATGAAACTATCTTCCACAACCTCACCTTTGTAGTAGAGTTTGGCTGTTTCTCACCCAGTTTTAAGCCTCCTACACAGCTGTTTCTGTTTCAGCCTACATATGAAAATGATGAGCATTATCACTTGTTTAGTATGATTGGTTTATCATACACTTGACTGTAATCCTACAAAATCCGTACCTTTGTGCAAGTGTACCTAGAAGAATTTATACTGTTTTGAAGGCAAAGGGTGATCACACTAAATATTGATTTGATTTAGATTTCTCTTCTGTTCATTCATTTTGCATTTTGTTAACTGATAAAAATAAACTATTAACACTACTATTTTTGAAAGCATTCTTACTTTGCAGCATTTTTTCCACACCTGCATAAAACTTTTGCACAGTACTGTATATACAATATCTATCTATCTATCTATCTATCTATCTATCTATCTATCTATCTATCTATCTATCTATCTATCTATCTATCTATCTATCTAAATACAAAGGTACCCCTTTCGTTGTGCAACTAGATTATCCAATAGTATAATTTTCTAAAACTATTTAACTGTTCAAAACGTGAAAGTATTGGCTGCACCCCTTGACAAAAACCCCCCAGCTTGGATTTCAACCAGATGTATACAACAAATTATATCAAGAGGGCGCTCTGACAGACATAAAGTATTGTTGCTCTTAATTAGTGATGAGCGGGTTCGGATCCTCGGGATCCGAACCCCCCCCGAACTTCAGCTTTTTTACACGGGTCCGAGGCAGGTTCGAACCTTCCCGCCTTGCTCGGTTAACCTGAGCGCGCCCGAACGTCATCATCCCGCGGTCGGATTCTCGCGAGATTCGTATTCTATATAAGGAGCCGCGCATCGCCGCCATTTTCACTCGTGCATTGAAAATGTTAGTGAGAGGACGTGGCTAGCGTCCTCTCTGTTTTATTCATGTGGCTGCAAATATCTGTGCTTACTGCTTTATTGTGGGGACTGGGGAGCAGCAGTATTATATAGGAGGAGTACAGTGCAGAGTTTTGCTGATCAGTGACCACCAGTATTATACGTTCTCTGCCTGAAAAATGCTCCATATCTGTGCTCAGTGTGCTGCATATATCTGTGCTCACACTGCTTTATTGTGGGGACTGGGGACCAGCAGTATTATATAGGAGGAGTAGTGCAGAGTTTTGCTGACCAGAAACCACCAGTATTATACGTTCTCTGCCTGAAAAACGCTCCATATCTGTGCTCAGTGTGCTGCATATATCTGTGCTCACACTGCTTTATTGTGGGGACTGGGGAGCAGCAGTATTATATAGGAGGAGTACAGTGCAGAGTTTTGCTGATCAGTGACCACCAGTATTATATGTTCTCTGCCTGAACAACGCTCCATATCTGTGCTCAGTGTGCTGCATATATCTGTGCTCACACTGCTTTATTGTGGGGACTGGGGACCAGCAGTATTATATAGGAGGAGTACAGTGCAGAGTTTTGCTGACCAGTGACCACCAGTATTATACGTTCTCTGCATGAAAAACGCTCCATATCTGTGCTGCATTGTAGTATATATAGTAGGAGTACAGTGCATAAGTTTGCTGACCACCAGTATATAATATATAGCAGTACAGTACAGTAGGCCAATGCTCTACCTACCTCTGTGTCGTCAAGTATACTATTCATCCATACCTGTGGTGCATTTCAGTTTTGCACAGTTTGCTGACCACCAGTATATAATATATAGCAGTACAGTACAGTAGGCCACTGCTCTACCTACCTCTGTGTCGTCAAGTATACTATCCATCCATACCTGTGGTGCATTTCAGTTGTGCGCAGTATATATATAGTAGTAGGCCATTGCTATTGATACTGGCATATAATTCCACACATTAAAAAATGGAGAACAAAAATGTGGACGGTAAAATAGGGAAAGATCAAGATCCACTTCCACCTCGTGCTGAAGCTGCTGCCACTAGTCATGGCCGAGACAATTAAATGCCATCAACGTCGTCTGCCAAGGCCGATGCCCAATGTCATAGTAGAGAGCATGTAAAATCCAAAAAAATAAAGCTCAGTAAAATGACTCAAAAATCTAAATCAAAATCTTGTGAGGAGAAGCGTAAACTTGCCAATGTGCCAATTACGACACGGAATGGCAAGGAACGGCTGAGGGCCTGGCCTATGTTCATGGCTAGTGGTGCAGCTTCACATGAGGATGGAAGCACTCATCCTCCTGCTAGAAAACTTAAAAGAGTTAAGATGGCAAAAGCACAGCAAAGAACTCTGCGTTCTTCTAAATCACAAATCCCCAAGGAGAGTCCAATTGTGTCGGCCACTTGTGTCGCTTAGCTTAGTCACACAGCGACCTTGGTGCGCCTCTTTTTTTCTTTGCATCATGTGCTGTTTGGGGACAATTTTTTTGAAGTGCCATCCTGTCTGACACTGCAGTGCCACTCCTAAATGGGCCAGGTGTTTGTGTCGGCCACTTGTGTCGCTTAGCTTAGTCACACAGCGACCTTGGTGCACCTCTTTTTTTCTTTGCATCATGTGCTGTTTGGGGACTATTTTTTTGAAGTGCCATCCTGCCTGACACTGCAGTGCCACTCCTAGATGGGCCAGGTGTTTGTGTCGGCCACTTGTGTCGCTTAGCTTAGTCACACAGCGACCTTGGTGCACCTCTTTTTTTCTTTGCATCATGTGCTGTTTGGGGACTATTTTTTTTGAAGTGCCATCCTGTCTGACACTGCAGTGCCACTCCTAGATGGGCCAGGTGTTTGTGTCGGCCACTTGTGTCGCTTAGCTTAGTCACACAGCGACCTTGGTGCACCTCTTTTTTTCTTTGCATCATGTGCTGTTTGGGGACTATTTTTTTGAAGTGCCATCCTGTCTGACACTGCAGTGCCACTCCTAGTTGGGCCAGGTGTTTGTGTCGGCCACTTGTGTCGCTTAGCTTAGTCACACAGCGACCTTGGTGCACCTCTTTTTTTCTTTGCATCATGTGCTGTTTGGGGACTATTTTTTTTGAAGTGCCATCCTGTCTGACACTGCAGTGCCACTCCTAGATGGGCCAGGTGTTTGTGTCGGCCACTTGTGTCGCTTAGCTTAGCCATCCAGCGACCTTGTTGCAGATTTTAGGACTAAAAATAATATTGTGAGGTGTGAGGTGTTCAGAATAGACTGAAAATTAGTGTAAATTATGGTTATTGAGGTTAATATTATACTATGGGATCAAAATGACCCCCAAATTCTATGATTTAAGCTGTTTTTGAGTGTTTTTTGTAAAAAAACACCCGAATCCAAAACACACCCGAATCCGACAAAAAAATTTCAGGGAGATTTTGCCAAAACGCGTCCGAATCCAAAACACGGCCGCGGAACCGAATCCAAAACCAAAACACAAAACCCGAAAAATTTCCGGTGCACATCACTACTCTTAATACAGTCCACAACAGTGGTACTAACCGATGTTGTAATGTGAGAGGAAAACTCAATCTTTCAGAGAATAATATAAATGCGTAGTGTTACTGTTAATCTCTATCAGCTGCCAGCCATGGGGGGAGGGGAGATTTATTTGGGCGCAAAAAAAACTTGTGGGCCTTACGCTTAATTTTGGATTACCGCTGTATGTGCACTCCCTGTAGTACCTACATTTTAAAATTGAACATAGTTTTCAGCTTTGAAAAACCCAGAGTGCGAGTAAAAAATAATAATAGTAATACTTTCCTGTCCGGTGGACAAGGCAAGGGGCCGCTGGGAGATGTAGTGGATGCTGCCTCCACGGGAGGGTCACACACATAGGGAGGGGCGGAGTCACACACACACTCACTCACACACACACATATCACACTCACCGGTGCCGTAGGAGACCGGGTCCCAACGCTGGATGAAGAAGACACCGATTCAGAAGGAGAGTAATTAAATAGACCTTGGGGAGGGGGTGCTGTTTTTAGGAATTATCAGACTTTCTCTGGGGGTGCATGAAAAAAGATGCAGTGATTTCTTTAGAAATCACTGCGTCTCAGTTTCTCCAGTCTACTTGAATAGGAAAACCCAGCGGCTGCAGGAAAAACCCCATGCCGCATGTTTTTTTTTTTACATTTACTGCCATCAATTGAAGTCCCCCCTTAGTGAGCAGTATATTTCATATGTCAGGTATTTTCTAGAGATGTGCAGGTCCCAAACATTGAGATCCGAGCCAGGATCCGATTCCTTGGTTTTCCCGCCAGACTTAGATCCCAAGGAGAGGCCGAACGTCATCTTCCCGCTGTCAGATTCTCATGGGTTTTGAATTCTATAAAAGTCCCTGTGATCGGCACCATCTTCTCTCTGGCTGTGGAGAGTTTACTAGACGGAGGTGTCTTTTAGTACTGTGTATATTTGGCGTTGGTGTATATGTCCAGGGGTGCTCTGTCAGCTCTTCTGTATCAGTCCAGGGGTGCTCTTCCATCTCTGCTGTATCAGTCCAGGGGGTGCTCTTTCATCTCTGCTGTATCAGACCAGGGTGCTCTTTCAGCTCTGCTGTATCATCCAGGGGTGCTCTTTCAGCTCTGCTTTATCATCCAGGGGTGCTCTTTCAGCTCTGCTGTATCATCCAGGGGTGCTCTTTCAGCTCTGCTGTATCAGTCCAGGGGCGCTCTTTCAACTCTGCTGTATCAGTCCAGGGGTGCTCTTTCCGCTCTGCTGTATCAGTCTAGGGGCACTCTTTCAGCTCTGCTGTATCAGTCCAGGGTTGCTCTTTCAACTCTGCTGTATCAGTCCAGGGGCGCTCTTTCCGCTCTGCTGTATCAGTCTAGGGGCACTCTTTCATCTCTGCTGTATCAGTCCAGGCGTGTTCTTTCTAGAGATGTGCACCGGAAATTTTTCGGGTTTTGTGTTTTGGTTTTGGGTTCGGTTCCGCGGCCGTGTTTTGGGTTCGAACGCGTTTTGGCAAAACCTCACCAAATTTTTTTTGTCGGATTCGGGTGTGTTTTGGATTCGGGTGTTTTTTTCAAAAAACCCTAAAAAACAGCTTAAATCATAGAATTTGGGGGTCATTTTGATCCCAAAGTATTATTAACCTCAATAACCATAATTTCCACTCATTTTCAGTCTATTCTGAACACCTCACACCTCACAATATTATTTTTAGTCCTAAAACTTGCACCGAGGTCGCTGGATGACTAAGCTCAGCGACCCAAGTGGCCGACACAAACACCTGGCCCATCTAGGAGTGGCACTGCAGTGTCACGCAGGATGGCCCTTCCAAAAAACACTCCCCAAACAGCACATGACGCAAAGAAAAAAAGAGGCGCAATGAGGTAGCTGTGTGACTAAGCTCAGCGACCCAAGTGGCCGACACAAACACCTGGCCCATCTAGGAGTGGCACTGCAGTGTCAGGCAGGATGGCCCTTCCAAAAAATACTCCCCAAACAGCACATGACGCAAAGAAGAAAAAAAAGAGGCGCAATGAGGTAGCTGTGTGAGTAAGCTAAGCGACCCTAGTGGCCGACACAAACACCTGGCCCATCTAGGAGTGTCACTGCAGTGTCACGCAGGATGGCCCTTCCAAAAAACACTCCCCAAACAGCACATGACGCAAAGAAAAAAAGAGGCGCAATGAGGTAGCTGTGTGACTAAGCTCAGCGACCCTAGTGGCCGACACAAACACCTGGCCCATCTAGGAGTGGCACTGCAGTGTCAGGCAGGATGGCCCTTCCAAAAAATACTCCCCAAACAGCACATGACGCAAAGAAAAAAAGAGGCGCAATGAGGTAGCTGTGTGAGTAAGCTCAGCGACCCTAGTGGCCGACACAAACACCTGGCCCATCTAGGAGTGGCACTGCAGTGTCACGTAGGATGGCCCTTCCAAAAAACACTCCCCAAACAGCACATGACGCAAAGAAAAATGAAAGAAAAAAGAGGTGCAAGATGGAATTGTCCTTGGGCCCTCCCACCCACCCTTATGTTGTATAAACAGGACATGCACACTTTAACCAACCCATCATTTCAGTGACAGGGTCTGCCACACGACTGTGACTGAAATGACGGGTTGGTTTGGACCCCCACCAAAAAAGAAGCAATTAATCTCTCCTTGCACAAACTGGCTCTACAGAGGCAAGATGTCCACCTCATCATCATCCTCCGATTCATCACCGTGTACATCCCCCTCCTCACAGATTATCAATTCGTCCCCACTGGAATCCACCATCACAGCTCCCTGTGTACTTTGTGGAGGCAATTGCTGCTGGTGAATGTCTCCATGGAGGAATTGATTATAATTCATTTTAATGAACATCATCTTCTCCACATTTTCTGGAAGTAACCTCGTACGCCGATTGCTGACAAGGTGAGCGGCGGCACTAAACACTCTTTCGGAGTACACACTTGTGGGAGGGCAACTTAGGTAGAATAAAGCCAGTTTGTGCAAGGGCCTCCAAATTGCCTCTTTTTCCTGCCAGTATACGTACGGACTGTCTGACGTGCCTACTTGGATGCGGTCACTCATATAATCCTCCACCATTCTTTCAATGGGGAGAGAATCATATGCAGTGACAGTAGACGACATGTCCGTAATCGTTGGCAGGTCCTTCAGTCCGGACCAGATGTCAGCATCAGCAGTACTCCAGACTGCCCTGCATCACCGCCAGCGGGTGGGCTCGGAATTCCGAGCCTTTTCCTCGCACCCCCAGTTGCGGGAGAATGTGAAGGAGGAGATGTTGACAGGTCGCGTTCCGCTTGACTTGACAATTTTCTCACCAGCAGTTCTTTGAACCCCTGCAGACTTGTGTCTGCCGGAAAGAGAGATACAACGTAGGTTTTAAATCTAGGATCGAGCACGGTGGCCAAAATGTAGTGCTCTGATTTCAACAGATTGACCACCCGTGAATCCTTGTTAAGCGAATTAAGGGCTCCATCCACAAGTCCCACATGCCTAGCGGAATCGCTCTGTGTTAGCTCCTCCTTCAATGTCTCCAGCTTCTTCTGCAAAAGCCTGATGAGGGGAATGACCTGACTCAGGCTGGCAGTGTCTGAACTGACTTCACGTGTGGCAAGTTCAAAAGGTTGCAGAACCTTGCACAACGTTGAAATCATTTTCCACTGCGCTTGAAACAGGTGCATTCCACCTCCTATATCGTGCTCAGTTGTATAGGCTTGAATGGCCTTTTGCTGCTCCTCCAACCTCTGAAGCATATAGAGGGTTGAATTCCACCTCGTTACCACTTCTTGCTTCATTTACAATTCCAATTTGAGAATAGTCCTCAAGCGCTACCAACAACCAAACAATCACATTAAAGAAATTGTATATATATATATATGTGTGTGAGTCTCTCTCAGTCCTCAGGATATTAGGTGTAATCCGCCTTGCGGTTCGCACCTCTGGACTGACCTCCTCACAGCGGGGGATGTTCCTTAAAAGGTTTCTTTCTCCACACTTCTTAACACCTCAAGCTTCCTGGGTCTCACCCCTTTTGCATAAAAAGACGCTCACCTTATATATACGCCCTATGTGCCTTGAAAGGTTTCTTTTACTTCACTTCCTCTTTCACATCACCCTCCTTATACATATCACATCAGAGGCTGCTCCCGTCCCATATATAATATGCTCACCTTCAGGCAAGGCCCTATATGCCTTGAAAGGTTTCTTTTCCTCCGTCTGTCCTCTGTGGTTGTCTTTCCACACCTCAAAAGAACCCGTATGCAGTATATCCAATTGTTTAAAAAAGCAAAGTCCAAAGTTGCATAAAAATTATTCGAAAAATTTTTATTTTCAACAGACCATTCCATAAAACATTAAAATATATCCCCAAATATTAGTGGCCACAGGGTAATCCCACAGTATGCCTCTCGGAACCCGTCAGGGAGTAATATCTTACCTTACTGTGGGATTACCCTGTGGCCACTAATATTTGGGGATATATTTTAATGTTTTATGGAATGGTCTGTTGAAAATAAATTTTTTTCGAATAATTTTTATGCAACTTTGGACTTTGCTTTTTTAAACAATTGGATATACTGCATACGGGTTCTTTTGAGGTGTGGAAAGACAACCACAGAGGACAGACGGAGGAAAAGAAACCTTTCAAGGCATATAGGGCCTTGCCTGAAGGTGAGCATATTATATATGGGACGGGAGCAGCCTCTGATGTGATATGTATAAGGAGGGTGATGTGAAAGAGGAAGTGAAGTAAAAGAAACCTTTCAAGGCACATAGGGCGTATATATAAGGTGAGCGTCTTTTTATGCAAAAGGGGTGAGACCCAGGAAGCTTGAGGTGTTAAGAAGTGTGGAGAAAGAAACCTTTTAAGGAACATCCCCCGCTGTGAGGAGGTCAGTCCAGAGGTGCGAACCGCAAGGCGGATTACACCTAATATCCTGAGGACTGAGAGAGACTCACACACATATATATATATATACAATTTCTTTAATGTGATTGTTTGGTTGTTGGTAGCGCTTGAGGACTATTCTCAAATTGGAATTGTAAATGTATAACTGGATGTGGTGTTTCCCAGAGTTTTAGTACCAAGCAGCTCCATAGGCGCAAGTTATACCTCTCCTTTTTTGTTTATTTGGACTTCTTGCTTCAGATGATGGCAGGGCAGGTTCAGGCGTTTTTGGTGTTGCTCCAGTCTTCTGTACGTGGTGCCTGTACGCCGAAAGTGTCCCGCAATTCTTCTGGCCACCGACAGCATCTCTTGCACGCCCCTCTCGTTTTTTAAATAATTCTGCACCACCAAATTCAAGGTATGTGCAAAACATGGGACGTGATGGAATTTGCCCATATTTAATGCACACACAATATTGCTGGCGTTGTCCGATGCCACAAATCCACAGGAGAGTCCAATTGGGGTAAGCCATTCTGCGATGATCTTCCTCAGTTGCCGTAAGAGGTTTTTAGCTGTGTGCGTATTCTGGAAAGCGGTGATACAAAGCGTAGCCTGCCTAGGAAAGAGTTGGCGTTTGCGAGATGCTGCTACTGGTGCCGCCGCTGCTGTTCTTGCGGCGGGAGTCCATACATCTACCCAGTGGGCTGTCACAGTCATATAGTCCTGAGTCTGCCCTGCTCCACTTGTCCACATGTCCGTGGTTAAGTGGACATTGGGTACAACTGCATTTTTTAGGACACTGGTGAGTCTTTTTCTGAGGTCTGTGTACATTTTCGGTATCGCCTGCCTAGAGAAATGGAACCTAGATGGTATTTGGTACCGGGGACACAGTACCTCAAACAAGTCTATAGTTGGCTCTGCAGTAATGATGGATACCGGAACCACGGTTCTCACCGCCCAGGATGCCAAGGCCTCAGTTATCTGCTTTGCAGCAGGATGACTGCTGTGATATTTCATCTTCCTCGCAAAGGACTGTTGGACAGTCAATTGTTTGGTGGAAGTAGTAAAAGTGGTCTTACGACTTCCCCTCTGGGATGACCATCGACTCCCAGCAGCAACAACAGCAGCGCCAGCAGCAGTAGGCGTTACACGCAAGGATGCATCGGAGGAATCCCAGGCAGGAGAGGACTCGTCAGAATTGCCAGTGACATGGCCTGCAGGACTATTGGCATTCCTGGGGAAGGAGGAAATTGACACTGTGGGAGTTGGTGGGGTGGTTTGCATGAGCTTGGTTACAAGAGGAAGGGATTTACTGGTCAGTGGACTGCTTCCGCTGTCGCCCAAAGTTTTTGAACTTGTCACTGACTTATGATGAATGCGCTGCAGGTGACGTATAAAGGAGGATGTTCCGAGGTGGTTAACGTCCTTACCCCTACTTATTACAGCTTGACAAAGGCAACACACGGCTTGACAAATGTTGTCCGCATTTCTGTTGAAATACTTCCACACCGAAGAGCTGATTTTTTTGGTATTTTCACCAGGCATGTCAATGGCCATATTCCTCCCACGGACAACAGGTGTCTCCCCGGGTGCCTGACTTAAACAAACCACCTCACCATCAGAATCCTCCTGGTCAATTTCCTCCCCAGCGCCAGCAACACCCATATCCTCCTCATCCTGGTGTACTTCAACACTGACATCTTCAATCTGACTATCAGGAACTGGACTGCGGGTGCTCCTTCCAGCACTTGCAGGGGGCGTGCAAATGGTGGAAGGCGCATGCTCTTCACGTCCAGTGTTGGGAAGGTCAGGCATCGCAACCGACACAATTGGACTCTCCTTGTGGATTTGTGATTTCGAAGAACGCACAGTTCTTTGCTGTGCTTTTGCCAGCTTAAGTCTTTTCATTTTTCTAGCGAGAGGCTGAGTGCTTCCATCCTCATGTGAAGCTGAACCACTAGCCATGACCATAGGCCAGGGCCTCAGCCGTTCCTTGCCACTCCGTGTGGTAAATGGCATATTGGCAAGTTTACGCTTCTCCTCCGACGATTTTATTTTAGATTTTTGAGTCCTTTTTTTACTGATATTTGGTGTTTTGGATTTTACATGCTCTGTACTATGACATTGGGCATCGGCCTTGGCAGACGACGTTGATGGCATTTCATCGTCTCGGCCATGACTAGTGGCAGCAGCTTCAGCACGAGGTGGAAGTGGATCTTGATCTTTCCCTATTTTTGGAACCTCAACATTTTTGTTCTCCATATTTTAATAGGCACAACTAAAAGGCACCTCAGGTAAACAATGGAGATGGATGGATACTAGTATACTTATGGATGACGAGCGACTGCCGACACAGAGGTAGCTACAGCCGTGGACTACCGTACTGCGTCTGCTAGTATAGACTGGATGATAATGATATAAAAAAAATATATATATCACTACTGCAGGACAGGTATATATTGTATAATGACGGACCTGCTGGACACTGTCAGCACTGCAGACTCCTAAACTACTAGTATGAAGAAGATAGAAAAAAAAAACCCACCACAGGTAGGTATACAATTATGGACGAGCGACTGCCGACACAGAGGTAGCTACAGCCGTGGACTACCGTACTGCGTCTGCTAGTATAGACTGGATGATAATGATATAAAAAATATATATATATCACTACTGCAGGACAGGTATATATTGTATAATGATGGACCTGCTGGACACTGTCAGCACTGCAGACTCCTAAACTACTAGTATGAAGAAGATAGAAAAAAAAAACCACCACAGGTAGGTATACAATTATGGACGAGCGACTGCCGACACAGAGGTAGCTACAGCCGTGGACTACCGTACTGCGTCTGCTAGTATAGACTGGATGATAATGATATAAAAAATATATATATATCACTACTGCAGGACAGGTATATATTGTATAATGACGGACCTGCTGGACACTGTCAGCACTGCAGACTCCTAAACTACTAGTATAAAGAAGATAGAAAAAAAAAACCCACCACAGGTAGGTATACAATTATGGACGAGCGACTGCCGACACAGAGGTAGCTACAGCCGTGGACTACCGTACTGCGTCTGCTAGTATAGACTGGATGATAATGATATAAAAAATATATATATATCACTACTGCAGGACAGGTATATATTGTATAATGACGGACCTGCTGGACACTGTCAGCACTGCAGACTCCTAAACTACTAGTATGAAGAAGATAGAAAAAAAAAACCCACCACAGGTAGGTATACAATTATGGACGAGCGACTGCCGACACAGAGGTAGCTACAGCCGTGGACTACCGTACTGCGTCTGCTAGTATAGACTGGATGATAATGATATAAAAAATATATATATATCACTACTGCAGGACAGGTATATATTGTATAATGACGGACCTGCTGGACACTGTCAGCACTGCAGACTCCTAAACTACTAGTATGAAGAAGATAGAAAAAAAAAAAAACCACCACAGGTAGGTATACAATTATGGACGAGCGACTGCCGACACAGAGGTAGCTACAGCCGTGGACTACCGTACTGCGTCTGCTAGTATAGACTGGATGATAATGATATAAAAAATATATATATATCACTACTGCAGGACAGGTATATATTGTATAATGACGGACCTGCTGGACACTGTCAGCACTGCAGACTCCTAAACTACTAGTATGAAGAAGATAAAAATATAATGAATGACGGACCTGCTGGACACTGTCAGCAGAATGCGTTTATATATAGAATAAAAAAAAAAAACACCACACGAGTGTTTAACTTTTTCAGGCAGACAATGTTCTGGTGGTCACTGCTGGTCAGTCACACTGGCACTCTGGCAGCAAAAGTGTGCACTGTTAAATATGTACTCCTGCTATAACTGCTCCCCAGTCTCCCCCACAATTAAGCTGTGTGAGCAGTGAGCACTACTCAGCACAGTCATATATACATAGATGATATTATCATGCAGCACACTGAGGCTGAGCACAGATATGGTATGTGACTGTGTATCGTTTTTTTTCAGGCAGAGAACGGATTATATTAAATAATAAATAAAACTGGTGGTCACCACTAGTATAACTATCAGCAAAACTCTGCACTCTCTGAGTACTCCTAATGCTCCAGTAAATCAAGTGTCTCACTCTCTATCTAAACGGAGAGGACGCCAGCCACGTCCTCTCCCTATCAATCTCAATGCACGTGTGAAAATGGCGGCGACGCGCGGCTCCTTATATAGAATCCGAGTCTCGTGATAGAATACGAGCCTCGCGAGAATCCGACAGCGGGATGATGACGTTCGGGCGCGCTCGGGTTAGCCGAGCAAGGCGGGAAGATCCGAGTCTGCCTCGGACCCGTGTAAAAAGGCTGAAGTTCGGGGGGGTTCGGATTCCGAGGAACCGAACCCGCTCATCTCTAGTTCTTTCATCTCTGCTGTATCAGTCCTGGGGTGCTCTTTCAGTTCTTCTGTATCAGTCCAGGGGCGCTTTTTAAGCTCTGCTGTATCAGTCCAGGGGTGCTCTTTCAGCTCTGTTGTATGAGTTCAGGGGTGCTCTTTCAGCTCTGCTGTATCAGTCCAGGGGTGCTCTTTTATCTCTTCTGTATCAGTACAGGGGCGCTCTTTCAGCTATGCTGTATCAGTCCAGGGGTGCTGTGTAAGCTCTGCTGTATCAGTCTAGGGGTGCTCTTTCAGCTCTGCTGATCAGTCCAGGGGTGCTCTGTCTGCTCTGCTGTATCAGTCCAGGTGGTGTTCTCTCAGCTCTGCTGTATCAGTCCAGGGGTGTTCTGTCAGCTCTGCTGTATCCATCCAGGGGTGCTCTGTCAGCTCTGTTGTATCAGTCCAAGGGTGCTCTTTCAGCTCTGCTGTATCAGTCCTGGGGTGCTCTTTCAGCTCTGCAGTATCAGTCCTGGGGTGCTCTGTGAGCTCTGCTGTATCAGTCTAGGGGTGTTCTTTCAGTTCTGCTGTATCAGTCCAGGGGTGCTCTGTCTGCTCTGCTGTATCAGTCTAGGGGTGCTCTTTCAACTCTGCTGTATCAGTCCAGGGGTGCTCTTTCAGCTCTGCTGTATCTGTCCAGGGGTGCTCTATGAGCTTTGCTGTATTAGTCCAGGGGTGCTCTTTCAGCGCTGCTATTTCAGTCCAGGGGTGCTCTGTGAGCTCTGCTGTATCAGTCCAGGGGTGCTTTGTAAGCTCTGCTGTATCAGTCCAGGGGTGCTCTGTGAGCTCTGCTGTATCAGTCCAGGGGTGCTCTTTCAGCTCTGCTGTATCAGTCCAGGGGTGCTCTTTCAGCTCTGCTGTATCAGTCCAGGAGTGCTCTTTCAGCTCTGCTGTATCAGTCCAGGGGTGTTCTGTTAACTCTGCTGTATCCGTCAAGGGGTGTTCTTTCAGCTCTGCTGTATGAGTCCAGGGGTGCTTTGTGAGCTCTGCTGTATGAGTCTAGGGGTGCTCTGTCAGCGCTGCTGTATCAGTCCATGGGTGCTCTGTAAGCTCGGCTGTATCAGTCCAGGGGTGCTTTGTGAGCTCTGCTGTATCAGTCCAGGGGTGCTCTGTCAGCTCTGCTGTATCAGTCCAGGGGTGCTTTGTGAGCTCTGTCTTATCAGTCCAGAGGTGCTCCTTCAGCTCTGCTGTATCAGTCCAGGGGTGCTCTGTCAGCTCTGCTGTATCAGTCCAGGGGTGCTCTGTGAGCGCTGCTGTATCAGTCCAGGGGTGCTCCTTCAGCTCTGCTGTATCAGTCCAGGGGTGCTCTTTCAGTTCTGCTGTATCATTCCAGGGGTGTTCTTTCAGCTCTGCTGTATCCGTCAAGGGGTGCTCTGTCAGCTCTGCTGTATCAGTCCAGGGGTTCTTTGTGAGCTTTGCTGTATCAGTCCAGGGGTGCTCTGTCAGCTCTGCTGTATCAGTCTAGGGGTGCTCTTTCAGCTCTGCTGATCAGTCCAGGGGTGCTCTGTCTGTTCTGCTGTATCAGTCCAGGTGGTGTTCTTTCAGCTCTGTTGTATCAGTCCATGGGTGCTCATTCAGCTCTGCTGTATCAGTCCAGGGGTGTTCTGTCAGCTCTGCTGTATCCGTCAAGGGGTCCTCTGTCAGCTCTGCTGTATCAGTCCAGGGGTTCTTTGTGAGCTTTGCTGTATCAGTCCAGGGGTGCTCTGTCAGCTCTGCTGTATCAGTCTAGGGGTGCTCTTTCAGCTCTGCTGATCAGTCCAGGGGTGCTCTGCCTGCTCTGCTGTATCAGTCCAGTTGGTGTTCTTTCAGCTCTGTTGTATCAGTCCATGGGTGCTCTTTGAGCTCTGCTGTATCAGTCCAGGGTTGCTCTTTCAACTCTGCTGTATCAGTCCAGGGGCGCTCTTTCCGCTCTGCTGTATCAGTCTAGGGGCACTCTTTCAGCTCTGCTGTATTAGTCCAGGGGTGCTCTTTCATCTCTGCTGTATCAGTCCAGGCATGTTCTTTCATCTCCGCTGTATCAGTCCAGAGGTGCTCTTTCAGTTCTTCTGTATCAGTCCAGGGGCGCTTTTTCAGCTCTGCTGTATCAGTCCAGGGGCGCTCTTTCAGCTCTGTTGTATGAGTTCAGGGGTGCTCTTTCAGCTCTGCTGTATCAGTCCAGGGGTGCTCTTTCAACTCTGCTGTATCAGTCCAGGGGTGCTCTATCAGCTCTGCTGTATCAGTCCAGGGGTGCTCTATCAGCTCTGCTGTATCAGTCCAGGGGTGCTCTTTTATCTCTTCTGTATCAGTACAGGGGCGCTCTTTCAGCTATGCTGTATCAATACAGGGGTGCTGTGTAAGCTCTGCTGTATCAGTCTAGGGGTGCTCTTTCAGCTCTGCTGATCAGTCCAGGGGTGTTCTGTCTGCTCTGCTGTATCAGTCCAGGTGGTGTTCTCTCAGCTCTGTTGTATCAGTCCATGGGTGCTCATTTAGCTCTGCTGTATCAGTCCAGGGGTGTTCTGTCAGCTCTGCTGTATCCATCCAGGGGTGCTCTGTCAGCTCTGTTGTATCAGTCCAAGGGTGCTCTTTCCGCTCTGCTGTATCAGTCCTGGGGTGCTCTGTGAGCTCTGCTGTATCAGTCTAGGGGTGTTCTTTCAGTTCTGCTGTATCAGTCCAGGGGTGCTCTGTCTGCTCTGCTGTATCAGTCCAGGGGTGCTCTTTCAACTCTGCTGTATCAGTCCAGGGGTGCTCTTTCAGCTCTTCTGTATCTGTCCAGGGGTGCTCTATGAGCTTTGCTGTATTAGTCCAGGGGTGCTCTTTCAGCTCTGCTGTTTCAGTCCAGGGGTGCTCTGTGAGCTCTGCTGTATCAGTCTAGGGGTGTTCTTTCAGTTCTGCTGTATCAGTCCAGGGGTGCTCTGTCTGCTCTACTGTATCAGTCCAGGGGTGCTCTTTCAACTCTGCTGTATCAGTCCAGGGGTGCTCTTTCAGCTCTGCTGTATCTGTCCAGGGGTGCTCTATGAGCTTTGCTGTATTAGTCCTGGGGTGCTCTTTCAGCGCTGCTCTTTCAGTCCAGGGGTGCTCTGTGAGCTCTGCTGTATCAGTCCAGGGGTGCTTTGCAAGCTCTGCTATATCAGTCCAGGGGTGCTTTGTGAGCTCTGCTGTATCAGTCCAGGGGTGCTCTTTCAGCTCTGCTGTATCAGTCCAGGGGTGCTCTTTCAGCTCTGCTGTATCATTCCAGGAGTGCTCTTTCAGCTCTGCTGTATCCGTCAAGGGGTGTTCTTTCAGCTCTGCTGTATGAGTCCAGGGGTGCTTTGTGAGCTTTGCTGTATGAGTCTAGGGGTGCTCTGTCAGATCTGCTGTATCAGTCCATGGGTGCTCTGTAAGCTCGGCTGTATCAGTCTAGGAGTGCTTTGTGAGCTCTGCTGTATCAGTCCAGGGGTGCTCTGTCAGCTCTGCTGTATCAGTCCAGGGGTGCTCTGTGAGCGCTGCTGTATCAGTCCAGGGGTGCTCCTTCAGCTCTACTGTATTAGTCCAGGGGTGCTCTTTCAGTTCTGCTGTATCATTACAGGGGTGTTCTTTCAGCTCTGCTGTATCAGTCCAAGGGTTCTTTGTGAGCTTTGCTGTATCAGTCCAGGGGTGCTCTGTCTGCTCTGCTGTATCAGTCCAGGGGTGCTCTGTCTGCTCTGCTGTATCAGTCCAGGTGGTGTTCTTTCAGCTCTGCTGTATCAGTCCATGGGTGCTCATTCAGCTCTGCTGTATCAGTCCAGGGGTGTTCTGTCAGCTCTGCTGTATCAGTCCAGGGGTGTTCTGTCAGCTCTGCTGTATCAGTCTATGGGGTGCTCTGTCCATCCATTCAGGGGCTCCACCCCAGTGTAAAATTAAAATAATAAACGCTAAAAACTAAAAGCATAAAAATATAATTATAAAAAAATAAGGTTTTTTTTGTTTGTGCTGTACACCAGTGTACTACAGGTTGAGTATCCCATATCCAAATATTCCGAAATACGGAATATTCCGAAATACGGACTTTTTTGAATGAGAGTGAGATAGTGAAACCTTTGTTTTTTGATGGCTCAATGTACACAAACTTTGTTTAATACACAAAGTTATTAAAAATATTGTATTAAATGACCTTCAGGCTGTGTGTATAAGGTGTATATGAAACATAAATGAATTGTGTGAATGTAGACACACTTTGTTTAATGCACAAAGTTATAAAAAATATTGGCTAAAATTACCTTCAGGCTGTGTGTATAAGGTGTATATGTAACATAAATACATTCTGTGCTTAGATTTTGGTCCCATCACCATGATATCTCATTATGGTATGCAATTATTCCAAAATACGGAAAAATCCCATATCCAAAATACCTCTGGTCCCAAGCATTTTGGATAAGGAAGACTCAACCTGTATACACTTTTTATTTAAGTAGCTTTAAGTACGGTGACACTTACGGTCCGATCACAGTAAATTATTTCATACTCATACACGTATTGGTGGTCATTCCGAGTTGTTCGCTCGCAAGCTGCTTTTAGCAGCTTTGCACACGCTAAGCCGCCGCCTACTGGGAGTGAATCTTAGCTTAGCAAAATTGCGAACGAAAGATTAGCAGAATTGCGAATAGACACTTCTTAGCAGTTTCTGAGTAGCTCCAGACTTACTCGGCATCTGCGATCAGTTCAGTCAGTTTCGTTCCTGGTTTGACGTCACAAACACACCCAGCGTTCGCCCAGACACTCCTCCGTTTCTCCAGCCACTCCCGCGTTTTTCCCAGAAACGGCAGCGTTTTTTCACACACTCCCATAAAACGGCCAGTTTCCGCCCAGAAACACCCACTTCCTGTCAATCACATTACGATCACCAGAACGAAGAAAAAACCTCGTAATGCCGTGAGTAAAAAACCTAACTGCATAGCAAATTTACTTGGCGCAGTCGCACTGCGGACATTGCGCATGCGCATTAGCGACTAATCGCTCCGTTGCGACAAAAAATAACGAGCGAACAACTCGGAATGACCCCCATTGTGCGAAGCTGTTAGTGAAAGTCAACCGCAGGGTGGTTTTGGCAAAACCAATACAGATCCAAAACACGAAGGAGATACAGATCCAAAACCAAAACACAAAACCCGAGAAAGGCCCGGGGCACATCTCTAGTATTTTCCCATCAGTAGTGTTTAGCCTTTTTTTAGACCTTCACTTTCTATTTCCTACATTACATTGCTGATGGCCCCTGTTGGTTTTTACATCAAGGGTGATAGATGTATGTGGCAGGGCGCCCACATACAGTAATATATTTCATGATATAAACATACTGCCAGTGCTGCACTAAGGGCCTGATTGGAATTTAGACACAAACCTGATGGTTTACTCACAAATCTGATGTTGTTGGTCTGTGCAAGAGAAGCCCCCTCTTAGCCACATCATGATTTACATGCTGCAATATTTGGAGGTGGAGCAGGTGTGGCAACTGGCACCTTTCTTCAAAATGGGGGGTGTCACCCCCATTTTGTAGGTGTGCTGGGCCCAGGGTCTGCATTGTTGGGTGCAGACTTCCTGGACCCGACTGTCTGGATCAGTCCCGGCCCTAACCAATATGATGCCTTAGGCAAGATTTTGGCTGGTGCCACCTAGCACCGCCGCTAGTGCCGCCTCTGACCCTGCATCCCTTTCCCAGCACCATCACCCTTCACCCATAGCAGTCCTCATTTTGGTGCTCCTACCACCTTTATTTTAAATAGGAACAGTGCGCACATTCAGCGCACAGCCCAAAATGCGGCGTGTTCTTGCTGGGAAGGGGCACGGCCACACAACAGTACCCCCATTTCAAATTATGCCACACAGTAGTGCAACTTTATTCACATTTTATCATGCGTTAGTGTCCCTTATTCACTTTACATCACACAGTAGTACACACATTACTCCTTACAGTAGTGCTTCTTATTCACATTACATCACAATGAATTCCTCCTTATTCAAATTACACCATACCATATTGCTCTTTATTCACATTACATCACACCATATTGCTCTTTATTCACATTAGACCACACAGCAGTGCCCTTTTTATACATTACGCCACACAGTAGAGCACCTTATACACATAATGCCATACATTAGTAATGCCTTTATACACATAATACCACACAGTAATGCCCCTTACACATATGCCGCACATTATTAATGCTCTTATACACATAATGAAACACACAATGCCCCTTACACATATGCCGCATTTTGGGGGTAATTCCAAGTTGATCGCAGCAGGAATTTTGTTAGCAGTTGGGCAAAACCATGTGCACTGCAGGGGAGGCAGATTTAACATGTGCAGAGAGAGTTAGATTTGGGTGTGGTGTGTTCAATCTGCATTCTAATTTGCAGTGTAAAAATAAAGCAGCCAGTATTTACTCTGCACAGAAATAAAATAACCCACCAAAATCTAACTCTTTCTGCACATGTTATATCTGCCTCCCCTGCAGTGCACATGGTTTTGACCAACTGCTAACAAAATTCCTGCTGCGATCAACTTGGAATTACCCCCTTTATTAGTGCACTTATACACATAATGACACACATAGAGCACCTTACACATATGCCGCACATTATTAATGCATTAATACACATGACACACATAAAACCCCTTACACATATGCCGAACACTACTGCACAACCAACCCACCAGCTCACAGCACTTACACCATAACCTCTGCCTGTGCTTGGCTACAGATGTGTCCTCATACATCTTGCCTCAATATGCCATGCAGCAGGAGATGCCTGGCGTGAGTCAGCTGGTAGCTCTGCTAACGTCAGTTGCCTTTTTGACGAAAATGCATCTTATTTGCATTTCTATGTATGTGGCTAGGATGCACAAGCAGCTTCTGCTGATTAAAATGATATGTGGCATGCCTATATTCTATGTGCGACTGTGGCTGTATCTGCATGCAAAATGCTACATTACAGTGATTTCCATGAACACACTGTAACGTAGCATTTTGTATGCAGATACAGTCGCAGTCACACACAGAATATAGGCATGCCATATATCATTTTAATCAGCAGAAGCTGCTTATGCCTTAGGAATTTGCCTAGTTTGCCTATGCCTAGGACTGGCTGTGGTCCGACCGATGGTCACGATGGTGATCTGAAGCTGCATCCTCAGACACAGCACTCGGATCTCGCAGGTGCATGCAGGAGGCTTCTATCTCCTACAGACTTCTCCTGCTGTATTTGCATTTTTTTTTGTACTGATTTACACTTCCCATCAGCATTGTAGGCAGACCCCTGCCTTGTGCTGCAAAGAGGAGACCAGGAGCAGGAGCTGAGTACCTGATAACTTCCCAGGCAGGCAGAAGTCTCCCAAGACATGCTCCAAGGGCAGTAACCATGCTGTCTCCTCAGCTTTTGAAATTGCTGAAAAATAATTATTTCAGGTTTAAATAGAGGACATGATGAAGAGTTGAAAGTAAACTGGGCAATGCTGAAGACGTTTGCACAGGAAAATGCATATTGTGGCCATACTCACACTCACCCAACACCAGTAGGTGTAAAGATTCACCTGTCTCCAGCTGCCCTGCAGTTTATTAATTGCCCATCTAGTGACTGCCAGCGTGCAAAACACTTGAATTCTCCCCATAGAGGTGAGGAGCAGCATTAGTCTTTTATTATATAGGATATAGTAAATACTGCTAGTGCATACATGACAATGTACCAGATTAATACAGCGATACACTGTAGAAAATACACCATAGTCCTGTCCGGTATAAGGTAACATATGTATAATATATAATTCAAATGCACATCTGGAACCTGATCCCTAGAGGAGGAGGTGGGACCCCAGGCACTGGGGCCCCACAGAGTTTTTCCATGTACCCTGGGGGCTAGTTCAACCCTGCTTGTACACCAGTGGGAGACTAAAAGTAGTTGCATTAACGCAGATGGCACTCCAGCAACAGACGCAAGAGTGGATGCAGCTGCGCCCAGCTCTGAATCAGGCCCTTAATAAAGATTAAATGGAATTGTCAATGCTTTTCATATGTCAAATCTAGTTGAAAGTACTATGATGTTGTATTGCAGGGATGTAGTCGGGATCCCGGCGGTCGGAATACCGATGATCAAAATCCCGACCTCGGGATCCCGACCGCCAGAATGACATTAGCACCGCCACAGCTATTCCCACTCCTGGGTGTCCACGACAACCATGGAGTGGGAATAGAACCTATGGCGAGTGAAGCGAGCCACCGAGACCGCAGCATGGCGAGCGTAGCGAGCCCACAAGGGGCTTTATTTCGCTCGCCCCACTGCCGGCATTCTGACGGTTGGGATTCCTCCGTCAGTATTTCACAGCCGGGATTCCGACCTCCGGTATCCCATACCCAACCCGTATTGCATTATATGTTTAGACCTAATAATCTTTTGCATACAAAATTTCTATCCAAACATATTTTGAAATTGTTTCTTTCACTTACCATTCTTATGTTTATGTATTTTTTAGTATATGCATTTTTAACATGTCTACAGCAATTTAACCGTGGAAATGAGTCATGAGGCAGTAAAACAATTATTCAAGGAAATGTAAATGGATGTAGATTTTATGTGATACAATTGATCTGATAAGACAGATTTTCATTTTTTCAGGATTTATAACTGACTTAGTTAAAAGGTCAAAAATAATATGAGTTGACACAGATAGAACTGAATTGGTAATTGTAATTAGCTTTTTTCTATTTATATAGAACTGCAAACAGTTTCTTCTAAAGCAGTTTGTATTTGCTGGCTAGCGAAAAATTACCGAGGTAACATATGACGACACTGACGTAAAAGGCCACCTCATCCAGGCCCGGCGACAGGGGGGGACAATGGGGACACTTGTGCAGGGCCCCGAGGTTCAGGGGGGCCCCAAGGATCAGGGACAATAATAACGGGGCCACAGTGCCAATATTGCTTTTTAAAGTGTATGCTCCAACTGCTCAATTTAAGTAGGAAAACAATTAACAGGCCCCATAAACCCTCCCCCCCTCCTTTTACCCCATCACTTTGTCCAGTCCCTGTGATCCATGCTGTATTGCTATCATTATGCATGTCGCTGCACTAGCGCTTTTCTGTATGTCCTTGCCACTGCCACTTAAGAGCCAGGTAGCCCAGTAGGAAAACCATCTGCCAGGTTCACTGAGTCAAAGGCTCCATTTTTTTTAAAAGATCCCCTCTGCCAAGTTAAGAGGGGTTGAGGGCCCTAGAGATATCAGTGTACTGGGCCCCAAGATTTTTTGTTGCTGACCCTGACCCTAACCCAGACCTCTAAACTAACCCTAATACCTGCAGAAAAATTCCATGTTTCTATGTATATAGGGGGTAATTCCAAGTTGATCGCAGCAGCAAGTTTGTTAGCAATTGGGCAAAACCATGTGCACTGCAGGTGTGGCAGATATAACATGTGCAGAGAGAGAGTTAGATTTGGGTGGGTTATTTTGTTTCTGTACAGGGTAAATACTGGCTGCTTGATTTTTACACTGCAAGTTAGATTTCAGTTTGAACACACCCCACCCAAATCTAACTCTCTCTGCAAATGTTATATCTGCCCCACCTGCAGTGAACATGGTTTTGCCCATTTGCTAACATATTTGCTGCTGCGATCAACTCAGAATTACCCCCATAGTGTATTGCAAGAAAATATCTGCGAATCCAATGGTACTGTAAATGTGGTATATACTGTACTTGCACTCCTTCACTTGGTGAGAACTTCTCCCCTAATTGAATTCAGCCTTATTAATAGAGGTTGTGTGATCCCTGTGCAGCAGTCACAGAAAGGGTTAAACTTTGCAGCTTGTCACTCAAATTACATTGTTGCATTTTTTGCAGAAGTGGAGCTGGGAGCTGTAACCCACAGACCAACTGCAATAATTAAACTGGGTACACACTAGACCAGTGGTTCTCAAACGGTGTGCTGTGGCACCCTGGGGTGCCTTAGGACACTTGCAGGGGTGCCTTAGATTAGTGGCCCAAGACCAATTCAACTTATTTATAGTCAATGTTATAGGCAAAATGAGTGCTGGTGGCTGACAATCATAAAATATGTACACAAACAGAAGCAAACCCTGTCCCCCTCAATAAAACTGATCCTTAGGATGACATTTGAGCTGCAGTGCCGTGCTGTATGAAGGAAGGTGGTCACCCATCATCCAAGCCTGATATATATATATATATATATATATATACATACTATTTTTTAAAGCCACTCTGCCAAAGTCAAGGAGGGTTGCGGGGGCCCAGAGATATCGGTGTACCGGGCCCCAAGACTTTTGTTGCTGTCCCTGAATGGATAAGGATTGTTTTAAATAAATAATAAGGAAGTTTTCTGTATTCAGTGTTTGTCATACACTGACACAGATCAGAGATCAGTGGGATCTCATTTTAAGTAACAAAAGACAAAATCAGGTTCAAATCTGAATTTAAGAAAATAATAAAAGCCATGACTATAATTGAATACTTTACAAAGTTTCAAACAATCTTAACTCTTTATGAAGGAAAAAGTGGTCAAGAAGTACTGATCCCTAGGCATCCAAAATGGCACAAGGTACTATATAGAAGTGGTTGTGGCCTACAGTGCTCCTGTAGGCTACAGTTCAACTGTAGGACCAATACTGTGTCAGTGAAAGTTGTGTTTTACAGCCACATCAATCTCCATGGCTGGAACATCGAAAAGGTTAGATGCCAACCCTAATTGTTCAGTGGGGACCTGCCTTCCAGTCCCCTACCCCAGCCTCTGCGTAATAGGATAAAATGATTCCGAAACCAGCAAAGTGCACCGTAATGTTGTCCTTGTGTCTACAATTACTAAACAAAATACATATGTCTGCAGCATCAGTACTGCACACTGCTTGTATGAGAGGAAAATATAATGTATGCTGAATGAGGAAAATGGTACAATACCAGTTTGACCCTCCAAAATGACCTATTTCTATACGTGGTAAGATCTAGAGCAGCACATTTTATACCAAGTTAAATTATTAATGCTATATAAATAGTCTGCATACTTTGTGACAGGGCCGTGACTAGGTGTGTGCCAGTGGTGCCTGGCACACAGCACAGATGCACTGAGGACGTAGGACCACTGACAACACCCTCTTGGCCGCATCGTCACTGCCTCTGCACTGTGGGGTCCATCCGTCCGCCTGCCTTCCTGGCCGACGTTGAACTAGGGTGCATTGGCACCCCGGCTGCCTCTTCTCACATAGGTAGATGGGCAGCACTGCAGCTTCTGTCTCGGGCTCTTCAGCATCGTTTACAAATCACAAGTTATGCTTTTGTACTGGAAGAGTAGCTCCCAGCCAGCGCAGCTCCTGCGCACTGGCAGGGAGCTGCTCGTCGCAGCCCGGGTTGCAGTGGCTGCGTGTGACATCATGCAGCCGCCGCGGTCAGCCCCCACACGGTCCGGGCACGCCTGTGTTGCCAAGACTGCGCCCCCTAAACGGTGGCTAGATGCCGCCAGCCCGTCCCCTCCCACTCAGTGACCGCCTCTGCCTGTCAATCAGTTCGAGGCGATCGCAAGGCTAAGACAGTTGTCGGCTTTCTGCCATGCGACGGCGCACTTCGGCGCCGCGCAGTTCAGGCTTGATGGCTGCTATTCGAAAACGCACAGCAGCAGTCAGGTCTGAATTAGCCCCTAAGTGCGGTGACTTTGGCTAGGTTTGCACCAATCAATTGCACAGATCAATATTATTTACGCAGCCTATAGACTCTTCTTTAATGCAATATTGGTGTTCCACACTGTTTATCTATCCTCTGATATGTTAGAACCAAATAATTTGCATTCTGTTGTTCATTTTTGGTCAGCTCATAATGCTGAAGCACTTTTTTTTCTAGACGTGTTAGGGTACATAATTTAAACAGTGAATTAGTGATCTTCTGTGCTAAAGAATTATTTAATTAATGCCCAAGGCAACAACCATTCCTGTGCTATTCCAACCATGGGGGCCATTCCGAATTGATCACTCGCTAACAACTTTTTGCAGTGATTCGATCAGATAGTCGCCGCCTATGGGGGAATGTATTTTAGCTTTGCAAGTGTGCAAACGCTTTTGTAGCCGACAGCACAAAAAAGTTTTTTTGCAGTTTCTGAGTAGCTCTGGACTTACTCAGCCGCTGCGATCAATTCAGTCTTTTTGGTCCCGGAACTGAGACACCCGCCCTGCAAACGCTTGGACACGCCTGTGTTTTTCTAAACATTCCCAGAAAACGGTCAGTTGACACCCACAAACGCCCTCTTTCTGTCAATCACCTTGCGATCGGCTGTGCGAATGTATTCTTCGTTAAATCCGTCGCCCAGCACGATCCTCTTTGTATCTGTACGACACGCCTGCACAATGCGGTGCATACGCATGCACAGTTTTGCCGAAATTAAACCTGATCGCAGCGCTGCAAAAAGTTGCTATCGAGCGATCAACTCGGAATAACCCCCATAATGTCAATGTCATATTAGTCCTGTAAAACCAGACCACCTTTTCTATTCAAGTACTGTATTGTGCAGTAAGAAAGTTGTCATTACTGATAGTTATAATGTTTCCAGTGTAGTGTTTGTGATCCCCTTTAAATGTAGAGTACTTCACTACTACAAAAGAGTACACAGGTGGATCTGAGACCTCAGATTCAACTTCTTGGGTTTAGGGTGCATTTGTACTTATGGTGGTTACATACCATGCATTATACAATAATTGGCCAAAAAAAACGTAAACATTTTTTATCAACCATTTTTGTGTCAACCATTGTCACATCAACCTTTTGTTCTGAAGCAGTTTAGTTACTTTAATCCAGGGGGTCCTATGTTCTGAACTTGAACCTAAAATATTATACTGCTATATACTGTAATTGTCAAGGTGTACTGGGTGATGACTCACTCCTTATAAACCCCTCCATTAATGGTCACTGACACTGCAGCAAGGACCCCAGCACACAGTCTGCCGCAGAGCACTGTCATCCTGGGATCCAATTAGTGGGAAAAGCAGTCAGTTTACAGCACCAATACCTTATACATACGACGTGTTAAAGGTAGAGATGAGCGGGTTCGGTTCCCTGAGAACCGAACCCCCCCGAACTTCACTGTACGAGACCGGATCCAAGCCCGGCTCGGGTTTTCCCACCTGACTTGGAAATCAGAACGAAGCAAAACGTCATTATCCCGCTGTCGGATTCTCGCGGGTTTTGGATTCCATATAAGGAGCCGCACGTCACTGCCATTTTCACTCCAGTCCCAGAGAGTGTAACGAGAGGACGTGTCTCCGTCCTCAGTGTCTATGTGGGAGGGAAAGTGGATTGGCGATTCCAGTGCTGTCTTGTGCTGCTCAGTCCAGTGTAGTGTAGTGATACTGCCCTATATGTCCAGTGGTACTGCCATATAATTCCAGTGATACTGCCGTATATATCTAGTGGTACTGGCGTATAATCCAGTCCAGTGGTACTGCCGTATAAATCCAGTCATACTGCCATATATATCCAGTGGTACTGCCGTAAAAGTCCAGTCCAGTAATATTGCCGTATATGTCCAGTGGTACTGCCGTATATGTCCAGTGAATTCTTCCATATATGTCCAGTGGTACTGCCATATACATCCAGTCCAGTGATACTGCCGTATAAGTCCAGTGATTCTGCTGTATATGTCCAGTGGTACTGCCGTATAATTCCAGTGATACTGCTGTATATGTCCAGCGGTACTGGCGTATAAATCCAGTCCAGAGATACTGCCGTATAAGTCCAGTAGTACTGCCATATAAGTCCAGTGGTACAGCCATATATGTCCAGTGGTACTGCCATATAAATCCAGTAGTACTGCTGTATAATTCCAGTGGTACTGCCATATAATTCCAGTGATAATTTTAGTGATACTGCCGTATAAATCCAGTCCAGTGGTTCTGCCGAATAAGTCCAGTGGTACTGCAGTATAATTCCAGGGGTACTGCCGTATAATTCCAGTGGTACTGCCGTATAATTCCAGTGGTACTGTCCTGTGCTGTATATTATTTACTCCAATTAAAGGGGTTATTAATATTTAATCCAAATAATTTTTACAGGGTTTGCCCTGTGTGGTGTAGGGATACGCTGTCCTGTGCCACATGTGTTATATAACTAAAGAAAAATAATGGAGAACAAAAATTTGGAGGATAAAATAGGGAAAGATCAAGAACCACTTCCTCCTAGTGCTGAAGCTGCTGCCACTAGTCATGACATAGATGATGAAATGCCATCAACGTCGTCTGCCAAGGCCGATGCTCAATGTCATAGTAGAGGGCAGGTCAAATCGAAAAAGCCAAAGTTCAGTAAAAAGACCCCAAAAAAATAAATTTAAATGGCCTGAGGAGAAACATAAACTTGCCAATATGCCATTTACGACACGGAGTGACAAGGAACGGCTAAGGCCCTGGCCTATGTTCATGACTAGTGGTTCAACTTCACATGACGATGGAAGCCCTCATACTCCCGCTAGAAAAATGATAAGAGTTAAGCTGGAAAAAGCAAAGCAAAGAACTGTGAGTTATAAGATGGTATCACAAATCCCCAAGGAGAGTACAAGTGTGATGGCGGTTGTGATGCCTGACCTTCCCAACACTGGACGGGAAGAGGGTTGCATGCCCTCTGCAAGTGCTGGAAGTAGCACCCACAGCCCAGTTTCTGATATTCAAATTGAAGATGTCACTGTTGAAGTACACCAGGATGAGGATATGGGTGTTGCTGGCGCTGAGGAGGAAGTTGACAATGAGGATTCTGATGGCGATGTGGTTTGTTTAAATAAGGCACCAGGGGAGACAGTTGTTGTCCGCTGGATGAATAAGCCCATTGTGGTGCCTGGGCAAAATACCAAAAAAGCCACCTCTTCGATGTGGAATTATTCTCCACAAATCCAGACAACAGGTGTTAAGCCATGTGTTGCCTCTGTCAATCCGTAATAAGTAGGGGTAAGAACGTTAACCACCTCGGAACATCCTCCCTTATACGTCACCTGCTGCTCATTCATCAGAAGTCATTGTTAAGTTGTGAAACTTTGGGTAAGAGCGTAAACAGTCCACTGACACCTAAATCCCTTCTTCCTCTTGTACCCAAGCTCCTGCAAGCCACACCACCACCTCCCTCAACGTCAACTTCCTCATCAATCAGCAACATCAGCAGTTCTGCAGGCCATGTCACTGTCAAGACTGAGGAGTCCTCTCCTAACCGGGATTCCTCCGGAGGATCCTTGAGTGGTACGCCTACTGCTGCTGTTGCTGCTTCTGCTGTTGTGGCTGCAGGGAGGCAATCATCATCCCAAAGGGGAAGTCGGAAGGCCACTTATTCTACTTCAAGTAAGCAATTGAATTGACTGTCCAACAGTCCTTTGTGAGGAAGATGAAATATGACAGCAGTCATCCTGTTGCAAAGCGGATAACTGAAGTCTTGACAGCAATGTTGGTGTTAGACGTCCATTCGGTATCCGCCATTAGTTCAGTGGGACTTAGAGAATTGATGGAGGTAGTGTGTCCCCGGTACCAAATCCCATCTAGATTCCACTTCACTAGGCAGGCGATACCGAGAATGTACACAGACGTCAGAAAAAGTGTCCCCAGTGTCATAAAAAGTGCAGTTGTACCCACTGTCCACTTAACCACGGACATGTGGACAAGTGGAACAGGGCAGACTAAGGACTATATGACTGTGACAGCCCACTGGGTAGATGTATGGCCTCCCACAGCAACAACAGCAGTGGCACCAGTAGCAGCATCTCACAAACGCCAACTCGTCCTAGGCAGGTTATGCTTTGTATCACTGCTTTCCGTAAGAGGCACACCGCTGACAACCTCTTGCGGAAACTGAGGGACATCATCGCACAATGGCTTACCCCACTTAGACTCTCATGGGGATTTGTGATATCGGACAATGCCACCAATATTGTGCGTGCATTACATCTGGGCAAATTCCAGCACGTCCCATGTTTTGCACATACTGTACAAGTAATTTGGTGGTGCAGAATTTTTTGCAAAATGACGAGCGAGCAGGAGATGCTGTCGGTAGCCCAAAAAATTGTGGGCACTTTTGACATTCAGCCACTGCGTGCAGAAGACTGGAGTGCTAGCAAACAATCCTGAACATGCCCTGCCATCACCTGAAGCAAGAGGTGATAACGAGGTGGAATTCAACACTCTATATGCTTCAGTGGATGGAGGAGTAGCAAAAGGCCATTCAAGCCTATACATCCACCTACAATATAGGCAAAGGAGGGGGAATGCACCTGACTCAAGCGCAGTGGAGAATGATTTCCGTCTTGTGCAAGGTTCTCCAACCCTTCGAACTTGCCACATGTGAAGTCAGTTCAGACACTGCCAGCTTGAGTCAGGTCATTCCCCTCATCAGGATTTTGCAGAAGCAGCTGGAGAAATTGAAGGAGGAGCTAAGACGGAGCGATTCCGCAAAGTATGTGGGACTTGTGGATGGAGCCCTTCATTCGCTTTGCCAGGATTCAAGAGTGGTCAATCTGTTGATATCAGAGCACTACATTTTGGCCACTGTGCTCAATCCTAGATTCCGGCAGACACAAGTCTTCAGAGGTTCAAAGACCTGCTAGTGAGAAAATTGTCAACTAAGCGTAACGTGACCCGTCAACAGCTCCTTCATTTTCTGGGGCTGCGAGGAAAAGGATAAGATTTCCAAGCCCACCCGCTGGCGATGATGCGGGGCAGTCAAGAGCGAATGCTGACATCTGGTGTGGACTGAAGGACCTGCCAACGATTACTGACTGTCACTGCATATCATTCTGTCACCATTGAAAGAATGGTGGAGGATTTTATGACAGCATCCAAGTAGGCATGTTAGACAGTCCGTATGTATACTGGCAGGAAAAAGAGGCAATTTGGATGCCCTTGCACAAACTGGCTTTATTTTACCTAAGTTGCCCCCCAGTGTGTACTCTGAAAGAGTGCTTAGTGCAGTCGGTAACCTAGTCAGCGATCAGCATAGGAGGTTACTTCCACAAAATGTGGAGAAGATGATGTTCGTCAAAATGAATTATAAATTCCTCCAGGAAGACCTTTACCAGCAATTGCCTCCAGAAAGTACACAGGGACCTGTGATGGTGGATTCCAGTGGGGACGATTTAATACTCAGTGAGGAGGAGGATGTACACACTGAAAGGGATGAGGAATCGGAGGATGAGGTCGACATCTTGCCTCTGTAGAGCCAGTTTGTGCAAGGAGAGATTGATTGCTTCTTTTTTGGTTGGGGGCCAATCAAACCAGTCATTTCAGCCACAGTTGTGTGGCAGACCCTGTCGCTGAAATGATTGGTTTGTTAAAGTGTGCATGCCCTGTGTGGTGTAGGGGTACACTCACCTGTGCTGCATATTATTATAATAGCTCCAAATAAAAGGGTTATTATTATCCAAATTAATTTTACAGGCTTTGCCGTGTGTGTGTGGTTTAGGGGTATGCTCTCCTGTGCCACTAATATTGTGCTTGTAATACATCTGGGCAAAATCCAGTACGTCCTATGTTGTTTGTGCCGCACACTTGTGTCGCTTAGCTTAGTCATATAGCTACCTCGTTGTACCTCTTTTACTTCTTTGCATGATGTGCTGTTTGGGGCCTAGATTTTTTTGAAGTGCCATCCTTTCTGCAACTGCAGTGCCACTCCTAAATGGGCCAGGTGTTTGTGCCGCACACTTGTGTCGCATAGCTTAGTCAAACAGCTACCTCATTGCACCTTTTTTACTTCTTTGCATAATGTGCTGTTTGGGGCCTAGTTTTTTTAAGTGCCATCCTGTCTGCAACTGCAGTGCCACTCCTAGATGGGCCAGGTGTTTGTGCCGCACACTTGTGTCACTTTGCTTAGTCATACAGCTACCTCATTGCACCTCTTTTACTTCTTTGAATGATGTGCTGTTTGGGGACTAGTTTTTTAAGTGCCATCCTGTCTGCAACTGCAGTGCCACTCCTAGATGGGCCAGGTGTTTGTGCCGCACACTTGTGTCGCTTAGCTTAGTCATACAGCTAACTCATTGCACCTCTTTTACTTCTTTACATGATGTGCTGTTTGGGGCCTAGTTTTTTTTAAGTGCCATCCTGTCTGCAACTGCAGTGCCACTCCTAGAAAGGCCAGGCGTTTGTGCTGCACACTTGTGTCGCTTAGCTTAGTCATACAGCCACCTCGGTGCAACCTTTGGCCTAAAAACAATATTGTGAGGTGTGTGGTGTTCAGAATAGACTGTAAATGAGTGGAAAGGAATGTTATTGAGGCAAATAATACTGTAGGATCAAAATTACCCCCCAATTCTGTGATTTTACCTGTTTTTATGATTTCCCCCCCCAAATCATCTAGATCCAAAACCAAAACCAAAACACGAAAGGGTGGTTTTGGCAAAACCAATCCCCATCCAAAACACGAGCATAAAATCAGAACCAAACCGAAACACAAAACACGAAAAAAAGTGCCCGCCGCACATCTCTAGTTAAAGGTGACAATAGTGTATGTTTCATGTATGAGGTCCTACATCTATTACTTGCTCTGTCTTTGCAAACAAAAAAAATCTGAAAGCACATAGCACAAAAAAATGTCCAAAGGGATCCCATCCCTAATGATCATCATCCTACCGATGCTCAAATATTGTGTATTCAGAATTTCATTAAACAAAAATTAACTACAATTTTCTAGAACCCGTGTTATTTTCACATTCGATTTGCTTTACTCCTAGTAGGTTTCTAAAAGAGGACAAAGTATTAGATAATAACATTTATGTAGCATATAATATTGATTTAAATAGACATTACCATTTGTAAGATAAGCTATTATATGTAAAGGCCATCAATGAACATTGAAGTATTGGATAGATATCCAGAATCCTCATAAGCCTAATAGTATCTAAAAATGACTTACTGTATCTTACAAAGCTGAAGAAAACGTACTAATGTTTTGTAACTAATGTTACAATTTAGTTATAGCGATGTTGACCTCTAATATTCAGCTTCAGACACTGATTGATCTTGCATGTGAACACATGTGATCAACCACCATATACACATAGTGATAAGTTGTGGAGCTTTGTAACAGGTAAGTACTGAGGATGTGTTGTGCAGGTGCAGGTGGACGTACCTGGATTCTTCGCCTGGAGTCATCTCTCTAACCAGACCTCACTGCTAGAACCGTAGGCAAGGAACGAGGAACCAATACAATGGTCACCACGTGTTAGGATGGTGACAGAAAGATTTATTATTCAGGAACAACTGGTCACCACTGGGAAATCAATTGATCAAAGGCAAATAACATTTCACATATAAATAAAAATAATACATATAAAGAGGTATGGTAAGGTACTGTCGTGAACAGTAAGACTAGGTCACCTTATATTTAAAGAAATCAGTATACCATGTATATAAGCATTACTGAACTGGAAGCTTGCAATCTTCCATTATGCTCACACTGGGTGGTTTAACCCTAGTGGTACCTATAGTCTGCTTTTTCCTAAGCATTCACTCAGTTTATAGCGAACCTGAAGTCACCTGATATATCACAGACAATAGCCCAGTTCTGAAATGCTGAAGTTCAGAAAACAAATATACATCATAGGGTCAGCAGTTCGGTGAAAGTAGGCATGCGGATTCCTAACAGTGCTCAGTCAATAAAGGGAAGCATGCATAAGCTGAAAATGTTAGCAAGAGCAGTTTCTAAGCAGAACAGAAGGATTGAGGCAAAGCTGGCAATGCAGGCAGCAGGGTTCTGTTCCAGTGCACGTGGTAAAAGATTACAGGCAAATGTGTTTCACAAAAGCCAGCTGACAGAATTTGGCAGTCTATAGGGAAATGCAGCTCATGACACAGCTCCGCCTACAAATAAGCACTGTAGCAGTCTTCAGTTAAATACCAAGCAAAGGTGAAGTAATAAATCAATTCGGGCACTCAAGTAATTGCAGAATTGAGGAAGCAGGTTAAGTTAGCAGTGCACAGTTCCTTCTATCAGCTAGAGATGAGCGCCGGAAATTTTTCGGGTTTTGTGTTTTGGTTTTGGGTTCGGTTCCGCGGCCGTGTTTTGGGTTCGACCGCGTTTTGGCAAAACCTCACCGAATTTTTTTTGTCGGATTCGGGTGTGTTTTGGATTCGGGTGTTTTTTTCAAAAAACCCTAAAAAACAGCTTAAATCATAGAATTTGGGGGTAATTTTGATCCTAAAGTATTATTAACCTCAAAAAACATAATTTACACTCATTTTCAGCCTATTCTGAACACATCACACCTCACAATATTATTTTTAGTCCTAAAATTTGCACCGAGGTCGCTGTGTGAGTAAGATAAGCGACCCTAGTGGCCGACACAAACACCGGGCCCATCTAGGAGTGGCACTGCAGTGTCACGCAGGATGTCCCTTCCAAAAAACCCTCCCCAAACAGCACATGACGCAAAGAAAAAAAGAGGCGCAATGAGGTAGCTGTGTGAGTAAGATTAGCGACCCTAGTGGCCGACACAAACACCGGGCCCATCTAGGAGTGTCACTGCAGTGTCACGCAGGATGTCCCTTCCAAAAAACCCTCCCCAAACAGCACATGACGCAAAGAAAAAAAGAGGCGCAATGAGGTAGCTGACTGTGTGAGAAAGATAAGCGACCCTAGTGGCCGACACAAACACCGGGCCCATCTAGGAGTGGCACTGCAGTGTCACGCAGGATGTCCCTTCCAAAAAACCCTCCCCAAACAGCACATGACGCAAAGAAAAAAAGAGGCGCAATGAGGTAGCTGACTGTGTGAGAAAGATAAGCGACCCTAGTGGCCGACACAAACACCGGGCCCATCTAGGAGTGGCACTGCAGTGTCACGCAGGATGTCCCTTCCAAAAAACCCTCCCCAAACAGCACATGACGCAAAGAAAAAAAGAGGCGCAATGAGGTAGCTGACTGTGTGAGAAAGATAAGCGACCCTAGTGGCCGACACAAACACCGGGCCCATCTAGGAGTGGCACTGCAGTGTCACGCAGGATGTCCCTTCCAAAAAACCCTCCCCAAACAGCACATGACGCAAAGAAAAAAAGAGGCGCAATGAGGTAGCTGTGTGAGAAAGATAAGCGACCCTAGTGGCCGACACAAACACCGGGCCCATCTAGGAGTGGCACTGCAGTGTCACGCAGGATGTCCCTTCCAAAAAACCCTCCCCAAACAGCACATGACGCAAAGAAAAAAAGAGGCGCAATGAGGTAGCTGTGTGAGTAAGATTAGCGACCCTAGTGGCCGACACAAACACCGGGCCCATCTAGGAGTGGCACTGCAGTGTCACGCAGGATGGCCCTTCCAAAAAACCCTCCCCAAACAGCACATGACGCAAAGAAAAAAAGAGGCGCAATGAGGTAGCTGACTGTGTGAGTAAGATTAGCGACCCTAGTGGCCGACACAAACACCGGGCACATCTAGGAGTGGCACTGCAGTGTCACGCAGGATGTCCCTTCCAAAAAACCCTCCCCAAACAGCACATGACGCAAAGAAAAAAAGAGGCGCAATGAGGTAGCTGTGTGAGTAAGATTAGCGACCCTAGTGGCCGACACAAACACCGGGCCCATCTAGGAGTGGCACTGCAGTGTCACGCAGGATGTCCCTTCCAAAAAACCCTCCCCAATCAGCACATGATGCAAAGAAAAAGAAAAGAAAAAAGAGGTGCAAGATGGAATTATCCTTGGGCCCTCCCACCCACCCTTATGTTGTATAAACAAAACAGGACATGCACACTTTAACCAACCCATCATTTCAGTGACAGGGTCTGCCACACGACTGTGACTGATATGACGGGTTGGTTTGGACCCCCCCCAAAAAAGAAGCAATTAATCTCTCCTTGCACAAACTGGCTCTACAGAGGCAAGATGTCCACCTCATCTTCACCCTCCGATATATCACCGTGTACATCCCCCTCCTCACAGATTATCAATTCGTCCCCACTGGAATCCACCATCTCAGCTCCCTGTGTACTTTGTGGAGGCAATTGCTGCTGGTCAATGTCTCCGCGGAGGAATTGATTATAATTCATTTTAATGAACATCATCTTCTCCACATTTTCTGGATGTAACCTCGTACGCCGATTGCTGACAAGGTGAGCGGCGGCACTAAACACTCTTTCGGAGTACACACTTGTGGGAGGGCAACTTAGGTAGAATAAAGCCAGTTTGTGCAAGGGCCTCCAAATTGCCTCTTTTTCCTGCCAGTATAAGTACGGACTGTGTGACGTGCCTACTTGGATGCGGTCACTCATATAATCCTCCACCATTCTATCAATGTTGAGAGAATCATATGCAGTGACAGTAGACGACATGTCCGTAATCGTTGTCAGGTCCTTCAGTCCGGACCAGATGTCAGCATCAGCAGTCGCTCCAGACTGCCCTGCATCACCGCCAGCGGGTGGGCTCGGAATTCTGAGCCTTTTCCTCGCACCCCCAGTTGCGGGAGAATGTGAAGGAGGAGATGTTGACAGGTCGCGTTCCGCTTGACTTGACAATTTTGTCACCAGCAGGTCTTTCAACCCCAGCAGACCTGTGTCTGCCGGAAAGAGAGATCCAAGGTAGGCTTTAAATCTAGGATCGAGCACGGTGGCCAAAATGTAGTGCTCTGATTTCAACAGATTGACCACCCGTGAATCCTTGTTAAGCGAATTAAGGGCTGCATCCACAAGTCCCACATGCCTAGCGGAATCGCTCCGTGTTAGCTCCTTCTTCAATGCCTCCAGCTTCTTCTGCAAAAGCCTGATGAGGGGAATGACCTGACTCAGGCTGGCAGTGTCTGAACTGACTTCACGTGTGGCAAGTTCAAAGGGCATCAGAACCTTGCACAACGTTGAAATCATTCTCCACTGCACTTGAGACAGGTGCATTCCATCTCCTATATCGTGCTCAATTGTATAGGCTTGAATGGCCTTTTGCTGCTCCTCCAACCTCTGAAGCATATAGAGGGTTGAATTCCACCTCGTTACCACTTCTTGCTTCAGATGATGGCAGGGCAGGTTCAGTAGTTTTTGGTGGTGCTCCAGTCTTCTGTACGTGGTGCCTGTACGCCGAAAGTGTCCCGCAATTTTTCTGGCCACCGACAGCATCTCTTGCACGCCCCTGTCGTTTTTTAAAAAATTCTGCACCACCAAATTCAAGGTATGTGCAAAACATGGGACGTGCTGGAATTTGCCCATATTTAATGCACACACAATATTGCTGGCGTTGTCCGATGCCACAAATCCACAGGAGAGTCCAATTGGGGTAAGCCATTCCGCGATGATCTTCCTCAGTTGCCGTAAGAGGTTTTCAGCTGTGTGCGTATTCTGGAAAGCGGTGATACAAAGCGTAGCCTGCCTAGGAAAGAGTTGGCGTTTGCGAGATGCTGCTACTGGTGCCGCCGCTGCTGTTCTTGCGGCGGGAGTCCATACATCTACCCAGTGGGCTGTCACAGTCATATAGTCCTGACCCTGCCCTGCTCCACTTGTCCACATGTCCGTGGTTAAGTGGACATTGGGTACAACTGCATTTTTTAGGACACTGGTGAGTCTTTTTCTGACGTCCGTGTACATTCTCGGTATCGCCTGCCTAGAGAAGTGGAACCTAGATGGTATTTGGTAACGGGGGCACACTGCCTCAATAAATTGTCTAGTTCCCTGTGAACTAACGGCGGATACCGGACGCACGTCTAACACCAACATAGTTGTCAAGGACTCAGTTATCCGCTTTGCAGTAGGATGACTGCTGTGATATTTCATCTTCCTCGCAAAGGACTGTTGAACAGTCAATTGCTTACTGGAAGTAGTACAAGTGGGCTTACGACTTCCCCTCTGGGATGACCATCGACTCCCAGCGGCAACAACAGCAGCGCCAGCAGCAGTAGGCGTTACACGCAAGGATGCATCGGAGGAATCCCAGGCAGGAGAGGACTCGTCAGACTTGCCAGTGACATGGCCTGCAGGACTATTGGCATTCCTGGGGAAGGAGGAAATTGACACTGAGGGAGTTGGTGGGGTGGTTTGCGTGAGCTTTGTTACAAGAGGAAGGGATTTACTGGTCAGTGGACTGCTTCCGCTGTCACCCAAAGTTTTTGAACTTGTCACTGACTTATTATGAATGCGCTGCAGGTGACGTATAAGGGAGGATGTTCCGAGGTGGTTAACGTCCTTACCCCTACTTATTACAGCTTGACAAAGGGAACACACGGCTTGACACCTGTTGTCCGCATTTCTGGTGAAATACCTCCACACCGAAGAGCTGATTTTTTTGGTATTTTCACCTGGCATGTCAACGGCCATATTCCTCCCACGGACAACAGGTGTCTCCCCGGGTGCCTGACTTAAACAAACCACCTCACCATCAGAATCCTCCTGGTCAATTTCCTCCCCAGCGCCAGCAACACCCATATCCTCCTCATCCTGGTGTACTTCAACACTGACATCTTCAATCTGACTATCAGGAACTGGACTGCGGGTGCTCCTTCCAGCACTTGCAGGGGGCATGCAAATAGTGGAAGGCGCATGCTCTTCACGTCCAGTGTTGGGAAGGTCAGGCATCGCAAACGACACAATTGGACTCTCCTTGTGGATTTGGGATTTCAAAGAACGCACAGTTCTTTGCGGTGCTTTTGCCAGCTTGAGTCTTTTCAGTTTTCTAGCGAGAGGCTGAGTGCTTCCATCCTCATGTGAAGCTGAACCACTAGCCATGAACATAGGCCAGGGCCTCAGCCGTTCCTTGCCACTCCGTGTGGTAAATGGCATATTGGCAAGTTTACGCTTCTCCTCCGACAATTTTATTTTAGGTTTTGGAGTCCTTTTTTTTCTGATATTTGGTGTTTTGGATTTGACATGCTCTGTACTATGACATTGGGCATCGGCCTTGGCAGACGACGTTGCTGGCATTTCATCGTCTCGGCCATGACTAGTGGCAGCAGCTTCAGCACGAGGTGGAAGTGGATCTTGATCTTTCCCTAATTTTGGAACCTCAACTTTTTTGTTCTCCATATTTTATAGGCAGAACTAAAAGGCACCTCAGGTAAACAATGGAGATGGATGGATTGGATACTAGTATACAATTATGGACGGACTGCCACGGTTAGGTGGTATAAAAAAACCACGGTTAGGTGGTATATATTATAATAATAATACAATTATGGATGGACGGACTGCCTGCCGACTGCCGACACAGAGGTAGCCACAGCCATGAACTACCGCACTGTACACTGGTTGATAAAGAGATAGTAGTATACTCGTAACAACTAGTATGACACTATGACGACGGTATAAAGAATGAAAAAAAAACCACG
Organism: Pseudophryne corroboree; assembly: GCF_028390025.1. Lineage (NCBI taxonomy): Eukaryota > Metazoa > Chordata > Amphibia > Anura > Myobatrachidae > Pseudophryne > Pseudophryne corroboree. Next base: position 588,559,586 of record NC_086444.1, on the reverse strand, counting down.
GTTAGGTGGTATATATTATAATAATAATACAATTATGGATGGACGGACTGCCTGCCGACTGCCGACACAGAGGTAGCCACAGCCGTGAACTACCGCACTGTACACTGGTTGATAAAGAGATAGTAGTATACTCGTAACAACTAGTATGACACTATGACGACGGTATAAAGAATGAAAAAAAAACCACGGTTAGGTGGTATATATTATAATAATAATAATACAATTATGGATGGACGGACTGCCTGCCGACTGCCGACACAGAGGTAGCCACAGCCGTGAACTACCGCACTGTACACTGGTTGATAAAGAGATAGTAGTATACTCGTAACAACTAGTATGACACTATGACGACGGTATAAAGAAAGAAAAAAAAATACCACGGTTAGGTGGTATATATTATAATAATAATACAATTATGGATGGACGGACTGCCTGCCGACTGCCGACACAGAGGTAGCCACAGCCGTGAACTACCGCACTGTACACTGGTTGATAAAGAGATAGTAGTATACTCGTAACAACTAGTATGACACTATGACGACGGTATAAAGAATGAAAAAAAAACCACGGTTAGGTGGTATATATTATAATAATAATACAATTATGGATGGACGGACTGCCTGCCGACTGCCGACACAGAGGTAGCCACAGCCGTGAACTACCGCACTGTACACTGGTTGATAAAGAGATAGTAGTATACTCGTAACAACTAGTATGACACTATGACGACGGTATAAAGAATGAAAAAAAAACCACGGTTAGGTGGTATATATTATAATAATAATACAATTATGGATGGACGGACTGCCTGCCGACTGCCGACACAGAGGTAGCCACAGCCGTGAACTACCGCACTGTACACTGGTTGATAAAGAGATAGTAGTATACTCGTAACAACTAGTATGACACTATGACGACGGTATAAAGAATGAAAAAAAAACCACGGTTAGGTGGTATATATTATAATAATAATACAATTATGGATGGACGGACTGCCTGCCGACTGCCGACACAGAGGTAGCCACAGCCGTGAACTACCGCACTGTACACTGGTTGATAAAGAGATAGTAGTATACTCGTAACAACTAGTATGACACTATGACGGTATAAAGAATGAAAAAAAAACCACGGTTAGGTGGTATATATTATAATAATAATACAATTATGGATGGACGGACTGCCTGCCGACTGCCGACACAGAGGTAGCCACAGCCGTGAACTACCGCACTGTACACTGGTTGATAAAGAGATAGTAGTATAATCGTAACAACTAGTATGACACTATGACGACGGTATAAAGAAAGAAAAAAAAATACCACGGTTAGGTGGTATATATTGTAATACAATTATGGATGGACGGACTGCCTGCCGAGTTCCGACTGCCGACACAGAGGTAGCCACAGCCGTGAACTACCGCACTGTACTGTGTCTGCTGCTAATATAGACTGGTTGATAAAGAGATAGTATACAATACATACAACAATATACTACTATACTGGTGGTCAGGCACTGGTCACCACTAGTCACACTGGCAGTGGCACTCCTGCAGCAAAAGTGTGCACTGTTTAATTTTAAATTAATATAATATTATGTACTCCTGGGGGCTCCTGCTATAACAACCTGCAGTGCTCCCCAGTCTCCCCCACAATTATTATAAGCTTTGCCTTTTATACATTGATGTGCAGCACACTGGGCTGAGCTGAGTGCACACAGACTGAGTCACACTGTGTGACTGGCTGCTGCTGTGTATCGTTTTTTTTCAGGCAGAGAACGGATATAGCAGAGAACGGATATATTATATTAAAATAAATAAAAGTTAACTAACAACAACTGCACTGGTCACTGTGGTAAACTCTGTCTGACTCTGCACAATCTCTCTCTCTCTTCTAATCTAATTTCTAATGGAGAGGACGCCAGCCACGTCCTCTCCCTATCAATCTCAATGCACGTGTGAAAATGGCGGCGACGCGCGGCTCCTTATATAGAATCCGAGTCTCGCGAGAATCCGACAGCGTCATGATGACGTTCGGGCGCGCTCGGGTTAACCGAGCAAGGCGGGAGGATCCGAGTCTGCTCGGACCCGTGAAAAAAACATGAAGTTCGTGCGGGTTCGGTTTCAGAGAAACCGAACCCGCTCATCTCTACTATCAGCAAGCCTCCTGTACTTTGTGCACTGTACTGTAGTGGATCTTTATGCTGAGTGTCTCTATCTCTATAGTTAGGATCTTGTCTAAGGAAAGGCAAGTCCCTCTTTAACCGAGGGTGTCTTTAGTGTGCCTAACTCACTCTCATGAGGTAACTTGCGGTTAACTTGGGTTTAGACTGCGACTTTTACTGGCTGAAGCACTCAGAAGCCTCACTGCACTACAGGGATCAACTCAACCTTTCTCTCCCTCCTCTAAATCCTGCTCAGCATTGTATAATGTCACTTGTTGGAGGGTGCTGGCTGGGGTAAATACCTGTCAGTGGCGGCAGTACTCGGCGGGTCCCCAGCTCTCTACCAGTGGGACTGCCCCTGGTGATGGTCTCCCCTTGCTGCAGCACAGCTTCTGTGGCTCTGGCTTATCCGGCGGCTCTCCACAGCGTGTCTACTCAGTGCAGCATCACTCTCTGTGTTGTTACCTCAGAGCACCACTACTCACAGCGTCTCTCTCCCTGTCACCTCAGGAGACTGCTCAGCAATCACTACAGGAGGTAACCCCACCTCCTACTCTTCCCGCTCTGCACCACCCAATCAGCAGCTTCAATTCGTCCTGCTCTGCAGGTCTGCACCTGGGTCCTAGTGCTCCACATGTTGCTGTCCTTTGGTTGCTGGCGTTGCCTAGCAACCTAGGCAAGGGGAAGCTGTTAACCCTTTCAGCTGCACTGTGCTGGCTAGTGAGAAGGGAGGGTTCCTTTTAGGGAAAATTTAGGTGCCTCACCCAGGTTGTCTCCAGTATATGGGTGATGGTATCTATATAGCCACATATATCCCCTTAAATCCAAGTTAATAGGATATCCATCTCAGAATGTCACAGCTCCCATTTGCAATGTGGGAACATTGTATCCCTTACCAACATTTTCTTCTTTAGAATTATGTTAACTTTACATAATATTCTCTCTACTTAATAATTTCCAGGCTGCAGGGAGCATGGCACTGACGTAATCATGTTCCCGTGGCTGGTTCGCAGAGGACCCTGGAGGCTGAGCGCCATTGGGACGCAGTGTTTAACGTCTGATGATCTCTCTGTTTCTTGCAGCATCTCTCCTCCTTGCTGACAGGCAGAACAGTGCCACAGCAGGCAAAGAAATAGTAGACTGCTAGTGGAAAAAACAAACAGTGACAATGGCAGCCTGGGGCTGGGCCTGGGACTGAGTAATTCAAATGGTCTGCCCCCCCCATTTCCCACAAGCAAGGTGCAATGAATGTGTGTGTGTTTGTGCGTTTGTGTGTATGTCACTCTGTGTACATGAGGCTGTGCTGCAGCACACACATACTGTGCATTTGTAACCCTGAAAGCTGTTTAAATGAATAGGAGACACAGGTGCATTTATTACATACAGTCTGTGGTGCACGCATGGCGGTACGGGCCGGTACTGCGTATAGTTAAGAGATTGGAAGCTGGTAAGTGACAACCGCCTGGAGATTGGCTGCTGCTGCCACCACCACTCCCAAGATGGTAGGCGGGGAGGTGTTTGGCTGCGGGCGGGAAGAGGATGACAGTGGAGGGAGCCACCCCCCACTTCCAGTCTGAGATATGGGACTGGCTGAAGGAATAACCACTCAGGCCATGCATGCCTCATACAGAAATCAGAGGTGAGACCGAGTGTGCCTGGCTACAAGTGAACAGGGACAGGCTGAGAGACACAGTAAAAGGGGGGGGGGGGGCAGGTTGAGAAACATGCAGTGAAGGGGGGACAGGCTGAGAGACAAAATTAAAAGGGGCAGGCTGAGAGACAGATTTTAAGGGGAAGGCTGGGAAAAGCGGGGGAGATGACAGTGTGGCTAAGAGATGCAGGCGGTAGATGGGATGTGACCGAGAGTAGATGTTGTATGATGAGGACTTTGGTTATATTCCTACATAAACAGGCATCTTTTGTACCATGGGATGAATGAATAGTGAATACCGACTGAAGATGCCTTCTGACCATGGAGGATATATTTCATTAGAGGTTCCCCATTGTGATAAACCACCATATAGGTAAGGTGCATTTGGAATGTAAGGGAGCGTTTCCAGAATAACGAGAAATGGGTGGTGTGTCATGTTGACACCCCCAATTATCATTGGCCACACCCCTTGTAGCACCTGGTCATACCCTTTTTTGGGGGGGAGGGGCACCTTTGGTGCATGCACACAGTACCACTAAGAATTTTTTCCTAGTTGCACCACTGCGCAGCCATATTTTTGGCAAATGCACCCATTTTCAACACAGTTAAAGGCTCCATATGATAGATAGCCCCCATAGGGAGGGTAGTTCTTCTGTGCATTTGCTGCTTGCATTTCATTGGGCACACTGGCAGTGCTGAAACAGTCTGGGAATAAAGTTATAGGAGTGAAGAAAGACTACTGTAGATGTAGATTATTTAAAGGATGATGATATGCTTATTATCCCATTAAGAACCTAGCAATCTGGTGGACCATTATGTAATAGGTAGCATCTATCCTTGTGTATCTATGCCTATTTCCCTATAGATTGTAAGCTTGCGAGCAGGGCCTTCCTACCTCTATGTCTGTCTGTTTTTACCCAGTTTTGTTGTATTACCGTTGTTCTAATTGTTAAGCGCAACAGAATATGCTGCGCTATATAAGAAACTGTTAATAAATAAATAAATAATATAAATATGCTTATAATTGTTGTTATGTTGTTGATTAAGGATTTGGTTGTTAAATATTAAAAATTTTAGCTGGATTTATGTGAATTTCAAGCAAATATAATTGATTTAATTTAATAAAAGTAGCTGTGTTTGTAGTTAATGGCAGGGATTCACTTATAGCTTAAGTAGCTCCTATTCTGTTAGACTGGTTTATGTGCTACTAATGTCCCCCAGCAAATGTTTGCATATCCGTTTTATTAAATTTTTAGTTAAATAATTTAGATAAAGTATGCAGTATAAAGATGGCACTATATTTTCTACAGCAGCCCATACACTATACATACATTTTTTAATAGTCATAATGTACTTTGCATTATGCTTTAGGGTTATTTTCTCTAAGCAATTATCATAAAATGTCACTGATGTCATGTAATTTGTGCTCTCTAGCTGCTTTTAGTTAATGCTGTTACAGAAGATTGACCCTACTAAGTGGATGTTATGCAAAAATAGTCTCATTTTTGTAATCAAAACTGAGTTTCCTCTGCTGTCATTTACCCATAAATAACTGCTACTATATTAATCCTGCAATTAATATAAGAAAAACAATTAGTGAAAGTCTGGTTAAGAATAGCACAGCATTACAGTAGATCTCATTAGCGCACACAGGGGGGGTTTCTGAGTACCTAGAAACCCCCCTTGATGGACCAGGCTATTTTACATTTTTTGATATAGAGACTTTCTCTATCTCTACACTTCCAGCAGACAGCCATCACAGCTGCCCATGTTCGGAAATGCCGCCCATGGGAGCTCGTCTCCTACCCATCTTCAGGAGCTCGGCAGCAGGGACCTGTTCTGCGTCATCTAGAGCAGATGCTGCTGCTCCTCACAATCACCGCTGCCTGGTGGCCAGTTTCAACACTTCCTCAGCTCCGGTGAGTGATATGGGAGCTGGGAGGGACGGATATGCCTCTTTGCCACTGGTGATGAAAGTGGGTTGCAGCTTTTATTGAGTCTAAGAATACATTAGTGACATATAGTGACTGAGGTGCTTCATAAGGCCTACTTCAAATTAAAGTAACTAAAAAAAGCAGACTATTTAATCCAGCAACAAATACAATAAATACAGTATATGTATATATATATATATATATATATATATATATAAATATATATATATAATTGCATGTCAGCACTCATAAAAGTCATCAAGGTGCACATGCAATGCAAAATCAACAGTGAGTTAAGCCTGTGGATTCCCCAATGACTTCTAAAAAACTATAGCAAAGTGGTATTTTGTTTTTAAGACCATGATAATTAAACATTCTCCTGGCTGAGACTTAAAGTATGACTTCGCCCAATACTTACAATTTAGTCACTAGTATTGCAAGGCATTCAGTGAGCCAAAATAAAAATTAGATTTACCCACAGTCTGTACTCCATTTATTAGGATTACCACATTAGTAAAACTCATCTACAGGTTAAGTAGAGAGAATTACCAAGTTAGTAAAACTCATTTAGATGTTAAATTCAGAGAGTTTCCAAGTAACCTGCTCAGTAATACTCATCAAATGACCAGTTAAAGAGAGAATATGGCATCTACTAGACAAAAGTGTCGATATAAGCATAAGTGTTCTTCCTTTGCATAGCAGCAGGGATTCTGATTTATTAAAACATTGCTGTATGAATGGCTCAGTAGAGTGAGTGGGTTACACCTGGGGAATATGGCTCTCCTGGATAAGGCGGGTCTCACATTTTCCACAATACAATTTCTTTTAGCATGTATCCCAATCACTTCTTTCCCTTCCCTATTGCAGGAAGCTCATAGGGTATGGCCAGCAGTTGAGGAATTGTTAGATGATCCCACCATTGACCCCTGCTCTCCTATCTGGAACAATATGAATTTTTCTGAAGCTCGTAGTCTAGAGGGTAGTTCGGGCTGAATCTCTTTTGGGGTTTCTGCAGTAGGCCAACTCTATCAAGATGGAATTCTCCATACCTTTGAATATCTATCCTATATGTATGCCATTCATAGACATTATTTTTTTTAGAAACCTGCAACTACTTCACTCCTTGTCTGTACAGTGGGGGTGGTGGGGGAGCACTGCCCCGCAACTCTCTGAAACCCCTGTTCATGTGATGGTTCGAAATATGCCCTGCCGTAGCATGTCTCGGTTCTTTACTCCTCTCCTTCTCTTGAATGGATGGCCTAGGTGCTCTATGTTCTAAATGGGTGGTTGACCTGGGTGCGCTTGAAGATGAAGATTGGGGCCATATTCTTATTTCCCTAAAGGCCGCTACAACTTATGCCAGATTCCAGCAAATCCAGTTACATATTTTAGACAAGAGTCCAACGGTTTGGAGGTGCACTCATCCAGTCAATAATTATCAGCAACTTTTCTTTATTCACAATGACTTTATTGGTAGAAATTTCGGCTTATTCAGTCGACGTTTCGATCCTCAGTTTTAGGATCTTTATCAAGACAAGCTTCCAGTTATAGATAATGCTTTAAAAGCGTCATATAATGATTTCTACAAAACAACAAACAACAAATAAATAAAATCCACACAATACATTACAAAGACTCAAAACAAGAAAACATAAAAGCATATATATGTAGACCACCACGTCCCTCCAACTTCTTACGCACCAGGTGTGGTACCAGTACAAGACACCATTACTTTCTCTGGGTGAATACCTTCACCAAACATGTGGGTCACCAAATGTTCATATAGGGTATTTAAGGCTCTACGATAAATCCTGTAACCAAGCACACTTACTCGACCAAATCAATATATCAGGTTCAGACAGTACCACGGCTGCATGGCTAATGAGGCCACATTCAAGGGTAAATTCAGAAATAATAAATCAATATATGTGTCTATACGGACACAAACAGAATGAAGTCAAACAACTACCAAACCACCCGTGTGTTAGTACAAGTTAAAGTACTTACATGTGTGGTTATAAAACTCACACTCAAGGGAACAGCTTAGACAACTCGGTTAATCACTGCGAAAAATATACAAGGTATATGTAATACAGCATATAATAGGCCCAGGCCTCACTTCACAGAGAATTCCAAATGGAACTACCTCATATCGCAATGTGTGATATAGTACTCACCCACGGTGGTCTGGTCCTAACAGCCTAAGCAGCCACACAGTTAACGCACTGACGGATAACCCTTAAATACCCTTTCACCGGAAGTGAATGTTGCGCCCACCTGTATATACCCCCATACTCTAAACTCCAAGTGCGGAAAACCTACACTGTTGAAAGCACAAACACCTAGTCCATGTGCCCGCGCTCACCGAGCGGTCAGGATACCAATCCACCAAAGTTGCTAAAAAAGCAAAAGACGCTGGTAACGCCGTCCGTGGAACGCATTGCGCTCCACGGCCCGGAACCGGAAGTACCAAGCACCATGTCAGGCACCACGTTCTACGTCCTCAGCGCTGACCCTGCCGGCTGTGGAACGCACTGCGTTCCACACCCAGAAGGCCGGAAACACAGTGTACTGCGGGATCGATAACACAAAGGCTACTGATATCCTAACTTAGTAATCGGGTATAAATAAACTCAATGGGCGTACGAACAACACATTTCTTTGATAGTATAGTTATATTTACCACTGTGGAACATAATGTAAGAATAGGACATAAACAAGTCCCAAAACTGTAATGTTTCAATCCTCGCATAATTGGTTAATTAGGAGACTCAAACCTGCTTGCAGTTATAGTTATGGGGACGTCGTGGCTACCATACCTGGACAAATACATAAAACTTACAAATAAACAACACATATGTGATAAAACAAAAATTCAAAAAGTACATAACTATTACGACACAACCTGAAACACATCCAACATACGCTTATCAAATGTAGGATATCCCCCAATTCTATCTTTGGGTAGATATCAGGTCTGCAGTATAATACTGTACATAATATATATTATGCATAAATAAACATAGTCCAATAGCGTTCAAGTAGTGTCGTTCACATATACTTAATGTAAGATTAAACTCCATAGAACCACAAGCTCCCCCTGCCGAGTGTGATCCTGGCCTCTTCGTACAAGCTAATTCTTTATAAAAATGACATCTTCGTGATAATATTTCCTCCAAGTAAACTTTCTCTATGAGGATGATCTTCAGGAAGAAATCCCTAATAAACCTCACGGAGGATATCATTCAAAGAAAGACATTCATAGCAGAATGTTTGTTAAGGCCTTTGGGGGAGACAGTGTTGAGGTGGGAAATCCAGAAACTCTCTCGTTGACATAAGGCTAAAGTGCGGTCCCCACCATACGGTGATGGTGGAACCCAATTAATGAGCCTACATTTTATATTTGCCACCTGATGTCCTCTTTGTAGGTAATGTCTGGCAACTGGTTTGTCAGTGGTACCTGTTTGGATAGCAGTCCTAATGGACAGCCGATGGTTCGCCATTCGTTCCCTAAAACACCGGGTAGTAAGCCCTACGTAGCACAATCCACAAGGGCAGGTAAGTGTATAGACCACAAAGTCTAACCTACAATGTAGGTGATACCTAATTTTAATATTTCTCCCTGAGTGTGGGTGCGGGAAAGTAGGACCAGTAAGAAGAGATCTACAGGTAGTACATTTCCCGCATGAAAAACATCCCGGTTTACTACTCATAATCTGGAGAAAATTCAATTTAGTCTCAGGAACCACTGTGGGTCTCATCAGCATCTGTCTTAGATTAGGTCCTCGCTTGTAGGCCATCATTGGTGGATTCATGTGCGTAAAAGGTAACCCTGGATCAGATTTTACAATTGGCCAGTGTTTGCGTAATGTTTTACGCGTAAACTGGGCATAGTTATCATACTTTGTGACGAAAACCATATGGTTATCCTTGGCCGCGACCTTAGATCTATTTTCACTAAATTTAAGTCTGGCCTTTTGTAGACTGCTGTTGATCACCTTAGTAGAGTAACCTCTCTCACTGAACCTTTGTTTCATTTCCACAAGCTGTTTCTCCCTGTTTACTACATCATTGTTAATGCGCATAACTCGCAAAAATTGTTACATATTTTAGATAGAGTCTACTGGACCCCAAGTAGATTATCTCAAATTGGAGGATTGGCATTTGATACTTGCCCTAAATGCTCCGCTCCAGATATTGTTTTTTGGCATTTGCTCTGGCTGTCCTCACAAGTATCCAATTCTGGGAGGAAGTTGTGGCTAATATCCACAATACTGGTGTTCAGATCCCGCTTATGAACCGTTGTATATGTATACAGGTGAAACTCAGAAAATTAGAATATCGTGCAAAAGTTCATTTATTTATATATATATATATATATATATATATATATACAAACAAACACGAGGAACCACTGCACTCGCCATTCCCAGGGGTTGGGGTGCGGTGGGCTGTGACCACCAAACTCAAATATACCAAACAGAAAACCCAGCACTCTCCTAAGCAGCTTCATTCGCCTTAATGCTTTAATATACATCTAAATAAACAATGGGGTTTTGGTTTATGAATTGTACAATGCATGTAAGCTTGCGGCCCACTCCACGGGACCCCATTTCACCGCAAGTCCTACTCTATCACAAACTTTCACATAGATTTTATAGAAACCTGGCTACTGCTGTGTCATAGAGGAAAATGTGCTTATCTGGTTTAAAGCTTACCTGCCACACTTATGGCTTTTAAAAGGTAAGACAGTCACCAACACAAATAAAGTTTGTGATAGAGTAGGACTTGCGGTGAAATGGGGTCCCGTGGAGTGGGCCGCAAGCTTACATGCATTGTACAATTCATAAACCAAAACCCCATTGTTTATTTAGATGTATATTAAAGCATTAAGGCGAATGAAGCTGCTTAGGAGAGTGCTGGGTTTTCTGTTTGGTATATATATTAGAGATGAGCGCCTGAAATTTTTCGGGTTTTGTGTTTTGGTTTTGGGTTCGGTTCCGCGGCCGTGTTTTGGGTTCGACCGCGTTTTGGCAAAACCTCACCGAATTTTTTTTGTCGGATTCGGGTGTGTTTTGGATTCGGGTGTTTTTTTCAAAAAACACTAAAAAACAGCTTAAATCATAGAATTTGGGGGTCATTTTGATCCCAAAGTATTATTAACCTCAAAAACCATAATTTACACTCATTTTCAGTCTATTCTGAATACCTCACACCTCACAATATTATTTTTAGTCCTAAAATTTGCACCGAGGTCGCTGTGTGAGTAAGATAAGCGACCCTAGTGGCCGACACAAACACCGGGCCCATCTAGGAGTGGCACTGCAGTGTCACGCAGGATGTCCCTTCCAAAAAACCCTCCCCAAACAGCACATGACGCAAAGAAAAAAAGAGGCGCAATGAGGTAGCTGTGTGAGTAAGATTAGCGACCCTAGTGGCCGACACAAACACCGGGCCCATCTAGGAGTGGCACTGCAGTGTCACGCAGGATGGCCCTTCCAAAAAACCCTCCCCAAACAGCACATGACGCAAAGAAAAAAAGAGGCGCAATGAGGTAGCTGTGTGAGTAAGATTAGCGACCCTAGTGGCCGACACAAACACCGGGCCCATCTAGGAGTGGCACTGCAGTGTCACGCAGGATGTCCCTTCCAAAAAACCCTCCCCAAACAGCACATGACGCAAAGAAAAAAAGAGGCGCAATGAGGTAGCTGTGTGAGTAAGATTAGCGACCCTAGTGGCCGACACAAACACCGGGCCAATCTAGGAGTGGCACTGCAGTGTCACGCAGGATGTCCCTTCCAAAAAACCCTCCCCAAACAGCACATGACGCAAAGAAAAAAAGAGGCGCAATGAGGTAGCTGTGTGAGTAAGATTAGTGACCCTAGTGGCCGACACAAACACCGGGCCCATCTTGGAGTGGCACTGCAGTGTCACGCAGGATGTCCCTTCCAAAAAACCCTCCCCAAACAGCACATGACGCAAAGAAAAAAAGAGGCGCAATGAGGTAGCTGTGTGAGTAAGATTAGCGACCCTAGTGGCCGACACAAACACCGGGCCCATCTAGGAGTGGCACTGCAGTGTCACGCAGGATGGCCCTTCCAAAAAACCCTCCCCAAACAGCACATGACGCAAAGAAAAAAAGAGGCGCAATGAGGTAGCTGTGTGAGTAAGATTAGCGACCCTAGTGGCCGACACAAACACCGGGCCCATCTAGGAGTGGCACTGCAGTGTCACGCAGGATGTCCCTTCCAAAAAACCCTCCCCAAACAGCACATGACGCAAAGAAAAAAAGAGGCGCAATGAGGTAGCTGTGTGAGTAAGATTAGCGACCCTAGTGGCCGACACAAACACCGGGCCAATCTAGGAGTGGCACTGCAGTGTCACGCAGGATGTCCCTTCCAAAAAACCCTCCCCAAACAGCACATGACGCAAAGAAAAAAAGAGGCGCAATGAGGTAGCTGTGTGAGTAAGATTAGCGACCCTAGTGGCCGACACAAACACCGGGCCCATCTTGGAGTGGCACTGCAGTGTCACGCAGGATGTCCCTTCCAAAAAACCCTCCCCAAACAGCACATGACGCAAAGAAAAAAAGAGGCGCAATGAGGTAGCTGTGTGAGTAAGATTAGCGACCCTAGTGGCCGACACAAACACCGGGCCCATCTAGGAGTGGCACTGCAGTGTCACGCAGGATGTCCCTTCCAAAAAACCCTCCCCAAACAGCACATGACGCAAAGAAAAAAAGAGGCGCAATGAGGTAGCTGACTGTGTGAGTAAGATTAGCGACCCTAGTGGCCGACACAAACACCGGGCCCATCTAGGAGTGGCACTGCAGTGTCACGCAGGATGTCCCTTCCAAAAAAACCCTCCCCAATCAGCACATGATGCAAAGAAAAAGAAAAGAAAAAAGAGGTGCAAGATGGAATTGTCCTTGGGCCCTCCCACCCACCCTTATGTTGTATAAACAAAACAGGACATGCACACTTTAACCAACCCATCATTTCAGTGACAGGGTCTGCCACACGACTGTGACTGATATGACGGGTTGGTTTGGACCCCCCCCAAAAAAGAAGCAATTAATCTCTCCTTGCACAAACTGGCTCTACAGAGGCAAGATGTCCACCTCATCTTCACCCTCCGATATATCACCGTGTACATCCCCCTCCTCACAGATTATCAATTCGTCCCCACTGGAATCCACCATCTCAGCTCCCTGTGTACTTTGTGGAGGCAATTGCTGCTGGTCAATGTCTCCGCGGAGGAATTGATTATAATTCATTTTAATGAACATCATCTTCTCCACATTTTCTGGATGTAACCTCGTACGCCGATTGCTGACAAGGTGAGCGGCGGCACTAAACACTCTTTCGGAGTACACACTTGTGGGAGGGCAACTTAGGTAGAATAAAGCCAGTTTGTGCAAGGGCCTCCAAATTGCCTCTTTTTCCTGCCAGTATAAGTACGGACTGTGTGACGTGCCTACTTGGATGCGGTCACTCATATAATCCTCCACCATTCTATCAATGTTGAGAGAATCATATGCAGTGACAGTAGACGACATGTCCGTAATCGTTGTCAGGTCCTTCAGTCCGGACCAGATGTCAGCATCAGCAGTCGCTCCAGACTGCCCTGCATCACCGCCAGCGGGTGGGCTCGGAATTCTGAGCCTTTTCCTCGCACCCCCAGTTGCGGGAGAATGTGAAGGAGGAGATGTTGACAGGTCGCGTTCCGCTTGACTTGACAATTTTGTCACCAGCAGGTCTTTCAACCCCAGCAGACCTGTGTCTGCCGGAAAGAGAGATCCAAGGTAGGCTTTAAATCTAGGATCGAGCACGGTGGCCAAAATGTAGTGCTCTGATTTCAACAGATTGACCACCCGTGAATCCTTGTTAAGCGAATTAAGGGCTGCATCCACAAGTCCCACATGCCTAGCGGAATCGCTCCCTTTTAGCTCCTTCTTCAATGCCTCCAGCTTCTTCTGCAAAAGCCTGATGAGGGGAATGACCTGACTCAGGCTGGCAGTGTCTGAACTGACTTCACGTGTGGCAAGTTCAAAGGGCATCAGAACCTTGCACAACGTTGAAATCATTCTCCACTGCACTTGAGACAGGTGCATTCCATCTCCTATATCGTGCTCAATTGTATAGGCTTGAATGGCCTTTTGCTGCTCCTCCAACCTCTGAAGCATATAGAGGGTTGAATTCCACCTCGTTACCACTTCTTGCTTCAGATGATGGCAGGGCAGGTTCAGTAGTTTTTGGTGGTGCTCCAGTCTTCTGTACGTGGTGCCTGTACGCCGAAAGTGTCCCGCAATTTTTCTGGCCACCGACAGCATCTCTTGCACGCCCCTGTCGTTTTTTAAAAAATTCTGCACCACCAAATTCAAGGTATGTGCAAAACATGGGACGTGCTGGAATTTGCCCATATTTAATGCACACACAATATTGCTGGCGTTGTCCGATGCCACAAATCCACAGGAGAGTCCAATTGGGGTAAGCCATTCCGCGATGATCTTCCTCAGTTGCCGTAAGAGGTTTTCAGCTGTGTGCGTATTCTGGAAAGCGGTGATACAAAGCGTAGCCTGCCTAGGAAAGAGTTGGCGTTTGCGAGATGCTGCTACTGGTGCCGCCGCTGCTGTTCTTGCGGCGGGAGTCCATACATCTACCCAGTGGGCTGTCACAGTCATATAGTCCTGACCCTGCCCTGCTCCACTTGTCCACATGTCCGTGGTTAAGTGGACATTGGGTACAACTGCATTTTTTAGGACACTGGTGAGTCTTTTTCTGACGTCCGTGTACATTCTCGGTATCGCCTGCCTAGAGAAGTGGAACCTAGATGGTATTTGGTAACGGGGGCACACTGCCTCAATAAATTGTCTAGTTCCCTGTGAACTAACGGCGGATACCGGACGCACGTCTAACACCAACATAGTTGTCAAGGACTCAGTTATCCGCTTTGCAGTAGGATGACTGCTGTGATATTTCATCTTCCTCGCAAAGGACTGTTGAACAGTCAATTGCTTACTGGAAGTAGTACAAGTGGGCTTACGACTTCCCCTCTGGGATGACCATCGACTCCCAGCGGCAACAACAGCAGCGCCAGCAGCAGTAGGCGTTACACGCAAGGATGCATCGGAGGAATCACAGGCAGGAGAGGACTCGTCAGAATTGCCAGTGACATGGCCTGCAGGACTATTGGCATTCCTGGGGAAGGAGGAAATTGACACTGAGGGAGTTGGTGGGGTGGTTTGCGTGAGCTTGGTTACAAGAGGAAGGGATTTACTGGTCAGTGGACTGCTTCCGCTGTCACCCAAAGTTTTTGAACTTGTCACTGACTTATTATGAATGCGCTGCAGGTGACGTATAAGGGAGGATGTTCCGAGGTGGTTAACGTCCTTACCCCTACTTATTACAGCTTGACAAAGGGAACACACGGCTTGACACCTGTTGTCCGCATTTCTGGTGAAATACCTCCACACCGAAGAGCTGATTTTTTTGGTATTTTCACCTGGCATGTCAACGGCCATATTCCTCCCACGGACAACAGGTGTCTCCCCGGGTGCCTGACTTAAACAAACCACCTCACCATCAGAATCCTCCTGGTCAATTTCCTCCCCAGCGCCAGCAACACCCATATCCTCCTCATCCTGGTGTACTTCAACACTGACATCTTCAATCTGACTATCAGGAACTGGACTGCGGGTGCTCCTTCCAGCACTTGCAGGGGGCGTGCAAATGGTGGAAGGCGCATGCTCTTCACGTCCAGTGTTGGGAAGGTCAGGCATCGCAACCGACACAATTGGACTCTCCTTGTGGATTTGGGATTTCAAAGAACGCACAGTTCTTTGCGGTGCTTTTGCCAGCTTGAGTCTTTTCAGTTTTCTAGCGAGAGGCTGAGTGCTTCCATCCTCATGTGAAGCTGAACCACTAGCCATGAACATAGGCCAGGGCCTCAGCCGTTCCTTGCCACTCCGTGTGGTAAATGGCATATTGGCAAGTTTACGCTTCTCCTCCGACAATTTTATTTTAGGTTTTGGAGTCCTTTTTTTACTGATATTTGGTGTTTTGGTTTTGACATGCTCTGTACTATGCCATTGGGCATCGGCCTTGGCGACGACGTTGCTGGCATTTCATCGTCTCGGCCATGACTAGTGGCAGCAGCTTCAGCACGAGGTGGAAGTGGATCTTGATCTTTCCCTAATTTTGGAACCTCAACATTTTTGTTCTCCATATTTTAATAGGCACAACTAAAAGGCACCTCAGGTAAACAATGGAGATGGATGGATTGGATACTAGTATACAATTATGGACGGGCTGCCGAGTGCCGACACAGAGGTAGCCACAGCCGTGAACTACCGCACTGTACTGTGTCTGCTGCTAATATATAGACTGGTTGATAAAGAGATAGTATACTCGTAACTAGTATGTATGTATAAAGAAAGAAAAAAAAACCACGGTTAGGTGGTATATACAATTATGGACGGGCTGCCGAGTGCCGACACAGAGGTAGCCACAGCCGTGAACTACCGCACTGTACTGTGTCTGCTGCTAATATATAGACTGGTTGATAAAGAGATAGTATACTCGTAACTAGTATGTATGTATAAAGAAAGAAAAAAAAACCACGGTTAGGTGGTATATACAATTATGGACGGGCTGCCGAGTGCCGACACAGAGGTAGCCACAGCCGTGAACTACCGCACTGTACTGTGTCTGCTGCTAATATATAGACTGGTTGATAAAGAGATAGTATACTCGTAACTAGTATGTATGTATAAAGAAAGAAAAAAAAACCACGGTTAGGTGGTATATACAATTATGGACGGGCTGCCGAGTGCCGACACAGAGGTAGCCACAGCCGTGAACTACCGCACTGTACTGTGTCTGCTGCTAATATATAGACTGGTTGATAAAGAGATAGTATACTCGTAACTAGTATGTATGTATAAAGAAAGAAAAAAAAACCACGGTTAGGTGGTATATACAATTATGGACGGGCTGCCGAGTGCCGACACAGAGGTAGCCACAGCCGTGAACTACCGCACTGTACTGTGTCTGCTGCTAATATATAGACTGGTTGATAAAGAGATAGTATACTCGTAACTAGTATGTATGTATAAAGAAAGAAAAAAAAACCATGGTTAGGTGGTATATACAATTATGGACGGGCTGCCGAGTGCCGACACAGAGGTAGCCACAGCCGTGAACTACCGCACTGTACTGTGTCTGCTGCTAATATATAGACTGGTTGATAAAGAGATAGTATACTCGTAACTAGTATGTATGTATAAAGAAAGAAAAAAAAACCACGGTTAGGTGGTATATACAATTATGGACGGGCTGCCGAGTGCCGACACAGAGGTAGCCACAGCCGTGAACTACCGCACTGTACTGTGTCTGCTGCTAATATAGACTGGTTGATAAAGAGATAGTATACTCGTAACTAGTATGTATGTATAAAGAAAGAAAAAAAAACCACGGTTAGGTGGTATATACAATTATGGACGGGCTGCCGAGTGCCGACACAGAGGTAGCCACAGCCGTGAACTACCGCACTGTACTGTGTCTGCTGCTAATATATAGACTGGTTGATAAAGAGATAGTATACTCGTAACTAGTATGTATGTATAAAGAAAGAAAAAAAAACCACGGTTAGGTGGTATATACAATTATGGACGGGCTGCCGAGTGCCGACACAGAGGTAGCCACAGCCGTGAACTACCGCACTGTACTGTGTCTGCTGCTAATATAGACTGGTTGATAAAGAGATAGTATACTACTAATATTATATACTGGTGGTCAGGTCACTGGTCACTAGTCACACTGGCAGTGGCACTCCTGCAGCAAAAGCGTGCACTGTTTAATTTTAATATAATATTATGTACTCCTGGCTCCTGCTATAACCTATAACTGGCACTGCAGTAGTGCTCCCCAGTCTCCCCCACAATTATAAGCTGTGTGAGCTGAGCAGTCAGACAGATATATAATATATATATAGATGATGCAGCACACTGGCCTGAGCCTGAGCAGTGCACACAGATATGGTATGTGACTGACTGAGTCACTGTGTGTATCGCTTTTTTCAGGCAGAGAACGGATATATTAAATAAACTGCACTGTGTGTCTGGTGGTCACTCACTATATAATATATTATGTACTCCTGGCTCCTGCTATAACCTATAACTGGCACTGCAGTAGTGCTCCCCAGTCTCCCCCACAATTATAAGCTGTGTGAGCTGAGCAGTCAGACAGATATATATAATATTATATATAGATAATAGATGATGCAGCACACTGGCCTGAGCCTGAGCAGTGCACACAGATATGGTATGTGACTGAGTCACTGTGTGCTGTGTATCGCTTTTTTCAGGCAGAGAACGGATTATAAATAAAAGTGGTGGTCACTGGTCACTATCAGCAAAACTCTGCACTGTACACTACTGAGTACTCCTAATGCTCCCCAAAATTAGTAAATCAAGTGTCTCTCTAATCTATTCTAATTCTAAACGGAGAGGACGCCAGCCACGTCCTCTCCCTATCAATCTCAATGCACGTGTGAAAATGGCGGCGACGCGCGGCTCCTTATATAGAATCCGAGTCTCGCGATAGAATCCGAGCCTCGCGAGAATCCGACAGCGTCATGATGACGTTCGGGCGCGCTCGGGTTAACCGAGCAAGGCGGGAAGATCCGAGTCGCTCGGACCCGTGAAAAAAAACATGAAGTTCTGGCGGGTTCGGATTCAGAGAAACCGAACCCGCTCATCTCTAATATATATATATATATATATATATATAGACTCACTACATGCAAAATTAGATATTTCAAGCCTTTATTTGTTATAATTTTGATGATTGTGGCTTACATTTTAAGAAAACCCCAAATCCAAAATCTCATTAATTAGAATATTACATAAAATCAATAAAAAAAGGATTTTAAATACAGAAATGTCTGCTGTCTGAAAAGTATAATCATGCATATGTACTCGGTACTTGTATTGGACCCCTTTTGCATGAATTACTGCCTCAATGCGGTGTGGCATGGATTCTATCAGCCTGTGGCACTGCTGAGGTGTTATGGAAGACCATGATGCTTCAATAGCTGCCTTCAGCTCTTCTCCATTGTTCGGCCTCATGTTTCTCATCTTTCTCTTGGTAATGCCCCATAGATTCTCTATGGGGTTCAGGTCAGGCGAGTGTGGGGGACCTTCACAAGGAGTGGACTGAGGCTGGAGTTAGTGCATCAAGAGTCACCATACACAGATGGATCCTGGACATGGGCTTCAAATGTCGTATCCCTCTTGTCCAGCCGCTCCTGAACAACAAACGACGTCAAAAGCGTCTTACCTAGGCTAATGAAAAAAAGAACTGGTCTGTTGCTCAGTGGTCCAAAGTCTTCTTTTCTGATGAGATCAAATTTTGTATCTCATTTGGAAACCAATGTTCCAGAGTATGGCGGAAGAATGGAGAGGCACACAATCCAAGATGCTTGAAGTCCAGTGTGAAGTTTCCACAGTCTGTGTTGATTTGGGGAGCCATGTCATCTGCTGGTGTTGGTCCACTGTGCTTTGTTAAGTCCAGAGTCAACGCAGCCATCTACCAGGACATTTTAGAGCACTTCATGTCTCCTTCAGCAGACAAGCTTTATGGAGATGCTGACTTCATTTTCCAGCAGGACTTGGCACCTGCCCACACTGCCAAAAGTACAAAAATCTAGTTCAATTACCGTGGAATTACTGTGCTGGATTGGCTAGCAAACTCGCCTGACCTGAACCCCATAAAGAATCTATGGGGCATTGCCAAGAGAAAGATGAGAGACATGAGACCGAACAATGCAGAAGAGCTGAAGACTGCTATTGAAGCATTATGTAATATTCTAATTTTTCTGAGATCTTGGATTTGGGGTTTCCTTAAACTGTAAACCACAATCATCAAAATTATAACAAATGAAGGCTTGAAATATCTCACTTTGCATGTAATGGGGGGAATTCAAATGTTTGAAAAGTCGGTTGGGTGTCTGTTTTTTTTCTGTCTATTAGATAGGAAAAAACAGACACCCAACTGACTTTTCAAACAATTGAATATCCCCCAATGAGTCTATATAATATATTAGTTTCACCTTTTAAGTTGAATTACTGAAATAAGTGAACTTTTGCACGGTATTCAAATTTTCGACGTTTCCCCTGTATTTGGATTAAAGTTAAAAGATTCACTTTTCTGCTCATCTCCGATCATATGTTAATAATCTCCTGGCTCTGTCCCGTATCTGTCTAGCTCGCACTTGGATGGGTTGTGACCCATCCTCTCATTAAACCTGGGTAGCGTTGGTTAACACCACACTCTCACACAAATATTATATGTATGCTAAGCGTAACTGTTCAAGGAAATATGATAAATTCTGGGGAGTCTGGATGAATTCCCGATATTTTTTTGACCCCTCTGTTTAAATTGTACTGTGCTGTATATTTTCTTTGTGCTGACCTCTTGCCTCTGGTGTGTGCTGACCTGCCTTTATGCATGCTTGCACTTTGATTTCATTTATATTGATGTACAGGGCTACACACTTTTTTCTTCAGCTCATGTATGAATTGCATTACCCGTAAAATACTACCTGTCATTTCCTATTGTTGGGTTTTGTCATCTTGTGTATATGGTGATGGCTCTGTGTTGCATCATTTCTTACTTATGTCTGTATTTATCTATGTGATTACTGCTTTATCTCAGGAAATGCATATATTATGTTAAGTGAGTGAGTGGTTGACACTTGTGTAAAAATGAATCGGGCACCCCACCGACACACCTTCCACCCCCGCTAAAGAAAAAAAAGGTGGTTAATACGTTGATGCAATAAGTATTCCATCCACAAATGCATTTTACCTACTGTATGTCCCCCCTTGTGTGCACAAAATTCCCCCAATGTATCACTCACATGGCCCATCCATAGCAGTGTCTTATCCACTGCACAACATTATATATTGTATTGTATAAGATACACTACATTATTGCACTACATGACTATACATCAGTTACAAAGGTGTAGGTAAATAGAGTGGAAGGGAAACGTGTAGAAGACTGCAGGCATGTGTGTCGCTATGTATGTTTGTCAGACGCTAGCTAGCACCTGCAATCCAGTGTAAATGGGCTCCTTTGTATTTTGGGGCTAATTCAGACTGGATTGCTGCAGCGGCAACGATCGCAGTCTGAATCCTTTTGTGGAGTGCGCTCACGCAGCGGGCGCACTGCGCGTATGCGCCCCAGGAGCCCAGTGAGATGCTAAAAGCATCACAGGGCTGCAATCGCCTAATTGACAGGCAGAGGCAGGAGGCAGTCACGGGGTGGAAGGAGGCATGCCAATGGCATTAGAACGCCGTTGGCAGGGTGCGGTCTGGAAAACGGAGGCATGCCCGGACCCTTGCGGAGGTAGGCCACGGCGGCTGCGTGACATCACACGCAGATGCTGCATCCTGGGACATGGTGAGTAGGGGAATACTCAGCGGGAAGGAGGGGGTGAGGGCCAGACATGCTGGGCATCCCCGCATATCTGAGAAACTGATCGTAGATGTGCTACATTTATTTTTCACTAATACTTATTAGTATTTGAAAATACTCCCCTGGCAGGCAAGATTATACCCAATAGTAATTTTAATTTTTAAAGTGAGAATTATAATTAAACAATAAAATACTCATACAGGCAATCAAAATCCCATTATTTTTCTTTAATAGCCTTTTAAAGTATATTTTAAGGTTTTTTAAGGTTCAATTTAAACAAAAAAGGGACATGATAACTCATCTGCCTTAGGTTGATAATGCTAAGTGAACCCACTTTTTTTTTTGCACTCAAAAAATTATTAAGTATGACATAAAGGAATGTATAATGAACTCTCGGAGTTAAGAAAGATTGCTAAAACATTTTTTCTCCAGAATCTCCATATTTCAATTGGGTCAGGCACTGAGATGTGAATTTTTTTTCAGATACACCTCAGAAAAAATGGAGCATCAGGAGTTGCATTTCCCAGCAATTTTTCAAAACTTTGATCCCCTATATCTCAAAAACTATGAGGCCCAGAGCAGAAAAATGTACATGGTTTAGTGGCCCTGTGGTAGTATCAAGTGTACAAAGTTTCATTAAAATCTGAGTCAGTGGGTGTCATGTGTCAAAATGGGAGAAGAAATGAAGGCTCTTGTGTGGGCGCACTCTTAATTAATTGAAATAAGTTTCAATGATTTTAATAATTCATGAAGAATAATAAAATATAACTTTTATTAGATATACATTACAAAGAATTTCTCATGATTACCCATTGAATGACATAGGATCCAAAAAATGAAAGTGATTTAAAATGCATATTAAATTGAAAATTTGAAAGATTGAAAAATAAATGAATGTTCTGGTCCTGTCTCACAGGATGTGATAAGAAAGGCTGTAGACACTTTACTGTTCTACACCCGTTTCAGCCCGACCAGTACAGAGAATCTGTATTGATAAGACCACAATGTGGTCAATTGTCAAATGTATAAATATTGGACAGGTCCGGCGATAGGTAGTGAGACATAACCCGCTTCCCACCGGTCACCAATCAAATGCACAATGTGATTTAATTTATAATATATAAAGAGCTCAGAGAGTCTTGAGCAATTTTATAAACAGAGTATGCAATCATGGGGTAAGAGCTCAGAGAGTCTTGAGCAATTTTATAAACAGAGTATGCAATCATGGGGTAAGGGTTTAGTAGAAAGGATAGAGACAAGTGGTGATGCTGCTGTTGGTGTCAGATAACGCACATCATACCGATGAAAGGTCTACTACACTGGGTATTCCCTGTGAGTCTCCCCCTCAGGTACTAACCCAGCCCAACAATGTATAGCTTCCAAGATCGGACGAGATCGGGCACTGGCAGTGTGGTATGGTAGTAGACAGATGGGTGGGTTAGACACCAATGAAAGTGCACCTAAATAGGGAGATGTGACAGTGGGTCACAAAAGATGTGGATCTGCTTTCTACGTTAGGCTGGATGCCACAGGTCCCACATTAGTGGTATTGTGTACCCTGGATCGTAGATGAGAGTCCATGGAAAAAAGAGAACAGAATGGGAGCGGAAGGCGTAAATAATTATGTGCAATGTGTCACAGTGACAAACATTTGCTGACATGCACAAAAATAATTCATGTTAGATATAAATATCTGTAATGCTGTAAATGAATTCTGCCCCCCAAAAAAGGGAAAAGAACGAAGAAAATGAAAAAAGAGACCAAAATACAGGTATATATATATATATATATTAATAAATATGCTGGTATGGAGGCTTAAGTATCAGGTAAATGAATTAGCTCAATGTGACTCAAAAAGTAGAGGATTATACCATATCCCTTGATTATGAGGCAATTATAATGATAATAGCCTAAAATGCTGATTGAAATATCCCCTAGGTGATTAAATGCATACAAAGGTAATGCAGCTGACACAGGAGGAAGAAGGTAAGCATATGTGAAACAATGGAGTAGACATAGTCTTGGCACATTTGTCAGTAAGAGAGAATACACCGGTAAGATAAAGTCACAGATGCAATACTGACACAGATAATTAATGCTCACAATTCCCAGCACAGGCACTGCCTGTTTACATGACCTGTGTAGGATCAGCTGCAAAGATACCCTCAAGTGGCGTGGTTGGTGCCGGTGGACCTGCTGGCTTGGAAAACGCGTTTCACCCCGCAGGGCTTGTTCACTTCCTGGAGGTGCGGGTAAAGAAAAATGGGCATCAAGGTCTTTCAATAGATTCTCTTGGGAGAAAGATTTGCGACTTTTTGGGAGAAAGCTCCTCCTTAAAATTTTTTCCAAACAAACACAAAGGCAATTAGAAACTACAGCAGAATCTAACTTCACCACAGAAGACCGCAATGTCCTTCAGATGTTGGAAGAATTGCAAATGGAATCAAGTGAGACTGTAACGTCCACATCCAGACCCAAGTGTAGACCAAAATCCTCCTTTTTTCCCCCAGACAACAACAGTCCGGAGATTAGAGTTTTCCTCAATCTTGTTTCAAAAGAATTTGATCATATTTATGCCCAAACGCAGAAAGGCATACATCGATTTCCTCAAAACTTGAGATTCAATGAAAGACAGGCATTACGAGAACTACAAAGCTGGAGTGACATCATCATTAAGCCTTCAGACAAGGGGGGTAATATTGTTATTTGGCCACAAGAGATGTACATTACTGAAGCTCATCGCCAACTCCATAACACTTCCTGATACAAGAAACTTTCCAATAATCCTACACCTGGTTTTCTTCAGCAGTACAATCTAATGGTACAAGAAGCCGCAACACAAGGCACCATCACCCAACAAGAACTTAAATATCTGACAGTGTTGAATCCCAGGACACCTACATTTTACCTCCTGCCCAAAATACATAAGAACGTATCCCGACCCCCTGGAAGACCTATCATGTCAGGTAATGGGGGCCTCCTGGAGCAACCCAGTAGGTTTCTCGATTTGCATCTCCGTGAGTTTGTATTATCCCTACCCTCTTACCTACAGGACACTTCTGATCTTCTACGCAAAATTCATGATATCCACTTTGAAAGTAACTTTTTAATGGCAACGTTAGACATAGAGGCATTATATACCAGTATCAATCACCAACATGGCCTCAAAGCGGTTAAATACTTCCTGGATCAGGAAGGTGAGAGTGACTTCTCAACCTTCCTTCAGAATCTGCTTAATTTTGTTCTTGCAAAGAATTATTTTGTCTTCCAGGACCAGTTCTTTCTGCAAGTTAGGGGGACAGCAATGGGAGCAGCCTGCGCGCCCACATACGCAAGTCTTTTTTTTAGGATGGTGGGAGCATTTCTTGGTTTTCAATACTACCAATGAAAAGTATACCACACATGTCACCCTGTGGCTCAGATATATCGACGATATATTCATCATTTGGAATGGGAACAAAGAACTTCTTTT
This sequence comes from Pseudophryne corroboree, assembly GCF_028390025.1. Taxonomy (NCBI): domain Eukaryota; kingdom Metazoa; phylum Chordata; class Amphibia; order Anura; family Myobatrachidae; genus Pseudophryne; species Pseudophryne corroboree. The sequence goes on along the minus strand of NC_086444.1, from coordinate 588,534,890 downwards.
GGACTTTATCAAGATTTTGAATACCAATGATCTTAACATCTTGCTCACACATACTATCAGTTCAGAAAAAGTTCCCTTTCTTGACCTCAACATCTACAAATCGGACACAGGGTACTTGGCCACCGAACTATATCGCAAGGAGACAGCGACAAATAGTATTCTTTTCCAGACCAGCTCACACTTCCCACCAACTATTGAAAACATCCCAAAAGGAGAGTATTTAAGGTTGAGAAGGAACTGCTCTGAAGACTATATCTTCAATAAGAAGAGTTGGGAATTGACCAACCGTCTCCAAGCAAGGGGCTACAGTAAACGATCACTCAAACGAGCCTACGCAGCATCCAAAATGGTCCAAAGGGACAAACTGATCTTTGGAAAGAAAAACGCTACTTCTGAACAGGAGGACAGCACCAGATTTATTGGTACCTTCTGCCCAGAATGGAAGTTGTTGAAGAATGCTATATCCAAACATTTACCTATATTACAACTTGACCCTGATCTACTTCCGTTCGTCAATACCCCTGTCCAGATGATTTGGCGCAGATCTAAAAACATTAAAGACCAACTGGTCCGTAGCCATCTCCTGACTTCACTTCCGAAGAAACCTACGATAACCGGTTCTTTCCCATGTGGCCACTGCAAGTCATGCCCTCAGATGTTACAAAAACAGATGGTCACCGACAGATATGGACAAACTTTAAAAATACAACACTTTTTCAATTGTAACACACAGGCAGTCATTTACTGCATAACCTGCAGCTGCGAGTTGAAATACATTGGCATGACCACCCGAAAATTGAAGGAAAAGGTTCTGGAACATATGGGCAATATCCGGAAAGTCCAGCAAGATCTTATGCGAATGAAGCAACTTACTTCAGTTGCTAGACATTTTCACCTTGCCCGTAAAGGATCAGCAAAAGAACATAAAGTGTTTGGTCTTGACCGCATTCATCTGGGGGTCCGAGGTGGCAACATCACCAAAGAACTATTGAAAAGGGAGAGCGAGTGGATCTTTCGACTGGGCAGCCTTAAACCATTCGGACTCAATGAAAATATTAACTACGGTGCTTTTTTATGAGTTTATTTGATTTGATTAATTGATACCAGTACATCATTCCTAATTTGTTCTTCCTTTCCTCTGTATTCACCATCATGCCCCAATCCCTCCACCATTCCTTTCCTCCCCCTCGATTTCCTCACCCTCAATTCTCCTCATTGCCCCTTCCTTCCCTCTCTTTTTCCCCCTTTTTCTCTCCTCTCCCCCTTCCCCTTCCACCCTATTTCTCCCTTCCCAGACATTTTGTTTCCCCCCCCCCCTACTTTCTCCTCTTCTTTCCTTTCCTCTGTCTTCATAGTGGTTTCCCGGCCTACATCCTAGAATGTCCAATTTTCCCTTTTGTGTTTCACTCACCATACATTTCCTGTCACACATATCAGTTTTCGCTCCACCGTGTCACCAGCAATAAGTTTTATCACCCCACTCACCATTCACATCAACCGTGCCCTGATTCCCCAACCCTTTTCCCCCTCCCCCTTTTTTCCCCATTACACCCTTTCACCCACATACCATTTTTTCCACCACCAGCACTGTGTTCATAGTGACATTCATGCATGTTTATGTGCGTTGGTGTGCGCATGGACACAGTGAATTTACACACCGCTGCATGGTGTTGCACGTGATTTCATGCGAACGCGTGCACATATCAGGTCCACCCCTTTCCCATCACCTTTTTCACCCCTTTCACCTGCCAGTACACATACTTCTCTCATTCCAACTTCACGCTAAATTCATTAATGAATTCTTTTCTCGCACCCTCCTTCATCTCCCAGTACACCCTCAGCCATTTCATTTGCACACACAGACCTATCATTTTTCCCACTAACCGCTATCCTCCTCCTTTCACCACCTTTATGGCTATTTCTCCCTCCCTCTTTCCCACTCCCAATGGTCATATATATATATATATATATTTTGAATATACATATACATACATTTTACCAACACATTCATATTTTTTACATTTATATTTATTTTTATTTTTATTATTTCTCATATATATATATATATATATATATAGCACGAAACTGGCAGGCTCGGCACTCACTTCTGGGCGCTGATTACTTGCTGCGGTGCCCTCTGGGAATGTTGCCATCCAAATGTAGTCATTATAAAGCAGCGGCACTCAGCAGTCTGACGTAGTGGAAAAAAAGCCTTTATTGCGGTCCTACGCCGTTTCGGGGGTAAACCCCATCTTCAGGGACAAAACAGTACATGTGTAGTGCAAAAACTTACAGCCTTTTATACCCTCTAAACAAGTGCTCATAATGGATAACGTTACTCACCTGTCCAGCGCTGTCCGTTCCCGCCGCGTCTGGCCGCTGTGTGTACGGGACTCACATGGATGACGTCGGCGGTCAGCGCCAGACAGGGAGCTCCAATCGGTGAGCTAGTGTAAGCGTTGCTAGGCAACACCTGTAAATATCAACAAAGCGGTACATTTTATTATTGCAAGCCCGTGCTGTTTAAAATCATGTCAATCAAAGTGCTCAACGAGCGTGCCACTACCTCTAACCTACTAACTACTATCATCTAATTTAAAAACAAAGGTTGAACGTTCCTGTCAGAGAGTTAGTAACTAATATTAACGTTAGTAAGTTTGTCCGGAACTGTTGTGGATACCATAGAGTTAGGACTAGTTCCAAAATGTTCTTTTAAACGTAAGGTCCTATTAAATTTATAGTTCTCTACCTTGGCAGTGAAGGAGTCAGGTTTGACAGTCGGAACAAAAGTAAGGCCTTTGGATAGGACCCTATTCTCCACTTCTGTTAGTGGACTAGTCGATAAATTTATAACTAGTTCTGTTGTTGGCGTGGTGGTTGTCTTGCATTGTATCCTTTTGTTCTGCCCCGCCCTCCTCGTCCTCGTGGAGGCTTTGGTGGAATGCCTGATCGAGTGGCCATGCCTAAAGGGTACGTGGCATTTCCTGATGCTACGCTGTTACTGGCTTCTCCTTCACTGGCTGTAGTGCTCGTTCCAGATTGGTCCATATAATTCTGTCTGCGGCGGTACCTCCTATTATATTGGGGGCGTTCTTGTGTAGTGCCAGTATTATTTAGCCAGGGGTAAACCCTTCTTTGTTGATAATCTAATTGCACTTTGACTAATTTTTCTTTTTTGTATTTAATGAGATCACTCCTATATTGGTCCATATGAACCTGTAGTTTCTCTAACCAATTCGTACTGGTATCCTGCGCCAATGTAGCTTTGTGGGTGGTCTCAAATGTGGACAGCTGCTCCTTGATTATTGTAAGTTCTCGCGTCGACTCTTCTACCAGTAGTAAGAGGTCCATGGAACACTTATTTAATATAGCAACCCATTTACGACAGAACGGGATGCTATACCGCCCTATTGTGGGGGTATTCCGGATCCTGAAACCTCGTGGGATTTGGTTATTTCTATAATAGTCAGAGAGACTGATCCCATGGTAAGTAAAGTCACACTCCCGTTGTTTAAGCCTTTGCCACTGCCGAAAAAGTTCCTCCTTCGATGTGACCTGAGGATCATCGTCTAATTTTCTCTTTATAAGTATAGCTTGGGCTTCTGCGTCTGAAAAGCTAAAACGCTCTTTGGCATCCGCCTGCGCCAATTCCCAGGCTGACTCCACGTGAGCAGTGGCGTCAGTCATGTTGTAGAGAAAGTTCTATCCAGCTTATAGCTGGCTAACCCTCCGTAAACGTTTTCCTCATATAACACTGTATCATCCAAGAGTCCATGTGTTGGGTATTCAGGTGAATAATATTCCAATGTAAAAATCCCAATGGTGCCCTAGCCAGAAGATACCTCTAACATCTGTGGCTCAGATGTATGCAGAGAGGTTTCCCATATAGCACGAAACTGGCAGGCTCGGCACTCACTTCTGGGCGCTGATTACTTGCTGCGGTGCCCTCTGGGAATGTTGCCATCCAAATGTAGTCACTATAAAGCAGCGGCACTCAGCAGTCTGACGTAGTGGAAAAAAAGCCTTTATTGCAGTCCTACGCCGTTTCGGGGGTAAACCCCGTCTTCAGGGACAAAACAGTACATGTGTAGTGCAAAAACTTACAGCCTTTTATACCCTCTAAACAAGTGCTCATAATGGATAACGTTACTCACCTGTCCAGCGCTGTCCGTTCCCGCCGCGTCTGGCCGCTGTGTGTACGGTACTCACATGGATGACGTCGGCGGTCAGCGCCAGACAGGGAGCTCCAATCGGTGAGCTAGTGTAAGCGTTGCTAGGCAACACCTGTAAATATCAACAAAGCGGTACATTTTGTTATTGCAAGCCCGTGCTGTTTAAAATCATGTCAATCAAAGTGCTCAACGAGCGTGCCACTACCTCTAACCTACTAACTACTATCATCTAATTTAAAAACAAAGGTTGAACGTTCCTGTCAGAGAGTTAGTAACTAATATTAACGTTAGCATAATTCTATACATCTTCAACTGCCATACTTCCTACAAATAACTGTACAAATGACTAAAATAGCTATACATGCACAGCTGGACATTATAATGGGCTAACTGTGACCCTAGACTACTTATGTATATACCACATCAAATTTGACAAGGTAAGGATATAAAGGTGTAAACATACTCTATAAATGCCGTCAAGAGTAACCTTACGGGAACCCCTTGTGTGGTCACCGTTAGAACACAGCTTCATAGGAAGCACTGCAGACCTAGTGTCTCATTAAGTCCTCCAGGAGATATGGTATTTAAGGTGTGTATCCATCGACTTTCCTTCTGCATAAGGATTTTATTGCGATCACCTCCTCTGTGTAATGGGGGTATATGATCTATGATTATGGCTCGTATGCTTGCTATATTATGTTTGGCTGTCAAACAGTGACGAGCCACCGGCTGTTCACTTGTCCCTTTCTCGATGGCCTGTTTAATAGCACTTCTATGTAAGGCCATTCTTTCACGGAATTGGCGTTGCGTCTTACCGACGTAAGCCAACCCACAGGGGCATTTCAGCATATAGATAACATGGGTGGTGGTACATGTCACCCTGTGTAGGATTTTGAACGATTTTCCTGTATGTGGATGCGAAAAATATGCACCAGTAAGTAAAGTGTTACACGTTGAACACCCCAAACAGCGAAAACATCCCACCTTGGGTCGTAAAAAGTGGGTTTGCTGTTGCTTGGTGAGTGGGAATACATCAAATTTCACTACTCTATCTCCTATACTGGAACCCCTTTTATAACTAGGTAATACCCTAGAATCCAGCAAAGCCGGTAGGGCTTTATCTGTATTTACAATGGGCCACAGTTTTTTGACCCTTTGTGTAATGCCTGGAGTAGCTGCTGTAAATTTGTTAACCCATGGTATTCTTTGTACCTGTTGTTTCTTATCTGCCTGGTCAACTTTATGTAACAAAGAATCTCTGGAGAGATTCATGACTTTATTCTTACTTTGTAGTAAATCCTGTCTTGGGTATCCTCTTTGCTCAAATTTGTGGACCATCTGGTCCAGAGCAGGTTCTACCGCTGTAGGGTCAGAGATGATCCTTTTTGCTCGTAAAAATTGTGATTGCGGTAGTCCCTTGCGTAATGGTAAAGGGTGTGAACTAGCGTGATGTAAATGTGTGCAATCGACCTTCCTGTAGGGTGATAATTACATCTAAAAAATGTATTTCACAAGGGGACATCTGGTGTGTAAATTTCACCGGACTCACCGTGTTGTTGTGTTCATTTAATAAACACTCTAGGTGTTCCTGTGGCCCTTGCCAAAAAATAAGTAAGTCATCTATGTACCTCTTATAGAAGTACATAGATGACATGCGGGGGGAACCAAAAAGTGTATGCTCAATCGCATACATATATGCGTTAGCATACGATGGGGCCACTGGGGACCCCATCGCACAACCGGAAGCTTGTAGATAAATGCGGCCATCAAACGTAAAATAGTTACGTGTCAGAACTAGAGTAAGTAACTTCAAAAAGAAATCCACTGTTGGACCATGATATGCAGGGTTATCGGTAATCAAACTACGGACTGCCTCCACACCTGCATCATGCGGGATGCAGGTGTAGAGGCTAGTCACATCTGCACTACATAAAATTAAATCTGCTGGTACTGTATCCATGGATTGTATACATTTCAACAGAGTCGTCGTGTCCTTAAGATACGACGGAATCTGTTGAATGCATGGATTCAAGAATGCATCCGGAAAGATGGCTATGGGGTAATATAAAGAATTTCTGGCCGACACTATGGGTCGGCCAGGTGGATTGGATAATGATTTATGCACTTTCGGTACTGTGTAAAATAACGGTATCTGCGGAAACTCAACTGTCAGTGCTCTTTTCTGCTCTAGAGTCAAAACCCCTGACTCGCTGGCCTGTATCAGAATTGCATCTAACTCTTGTTTAAATTTCACTGTTGGATCATATGATAGAAGACTATATGTACATTGGTCCGACAGTTGACGTTTGCTTTCCGAAATGTAATCAGACAAGTCTTGAATAATTATTGCACCCCCCTTATCTGCATTTCGTATGGTAATGTCTGTCCTTTTTGAAAGGTCATTCAGTGCTGTTAGTTCTTGTTTGTTCAAGTTGGAGTGATATGGTTTAACCCCTTCATTCTGATATGCAAGTTCTGTTAGGCGAGAGAAAGTCCTAATGGACGGACTGTTGGTTTTAGGGTCGAACTTGGACCTCGGTGCTACCCTCTTAAGTTTGTCCGGAACTGTTGTGGATACCATAGAGTTAGGACTAGTTCCAAAATGTTCTTTTAAACGTAAGGTCCTATTAAATTTATAGTTCTCTACCTTGGCAGTGAAGGAGTCAGGTTTGACAGTCGGAACAAAAGTAAGGCCTTTGGATTAGAGATGAGCGGGTTCGGTTTCTCTGAATCCGAACCCGCACGAACTTCATGTTTTTTTCACGGGTCCGAGCAGACTCGGATCCTCCTGCCTTGCTCGGTTAACCCGAGCGCGCCCGAACGTCATCATGACGCTGTCGGATTCTCGCGAGACTCGGATTCTATATAAGGAGCCGCGCGTCGCCGCCATTTTCACACGTGCATTGAGATTGATAGGGAGAGGACGTGGCTGGCGTCCTCTCCATTTAGATTAGGGTTGAGAGAGAGAGAGAGAGATTGACCTGAGGCTGTGATACTGTAGAAGAGAGTGCAGAGTTTAGTGACTGACGACCACAGTGACCACCAGACAGTGCAGTTGTTTGTTTTATTTAATATATCCGTTCTCTGCCTGAAAAAAACGATACACACAGTGACTCAGTCACATACCATATCTGTGTGCACTGCTCAGCCCAGTGTGCTGCATCAATGTATATATATATCTGACTGTGCTCAGCTCACACAGCTTATAATTGTGGGGGAGACTGGGGAGCACTGCAGTGGCAGTTATAGGTTATAGCAGGAGCCAGGAGTACATAATATTATATTAAAATTAAACAGTGCACACTTTTGCTGCAGGAGTGCCACTGCCAGTGTGACTAGTGACCAGTGACCTGACCACCAGTATATATAATATTAGTAGTATACTATCTCTTTATCAACCAGTCTATATTAGCAGCAGACACAGTACAGTGCGGTAGTTCACGGCTGTGGCTACCTCTGTGTCGGCACTCGGCAGCCCGTCCATAATTGTATATACCACCTAACCGTGGTTTTTTTTTCTTTCTTTATAGTCATACTAGTTACGAGTATACTATCTCTTTATCAACCAGTCTATATTAGCAGCAGACACAGTACAGTGCGGTAGTTCACGGCTGTGGCTACCTCTGTGTCGGCACTCGGCAGCCCGTCCATAATTGTATATACCACCTAACCGTGGTTTTTTTTTCTTTCTTTATACATACATACTAGTTACGAGTATACTATCTCTTTATCAACCAGTCTATATATTAGCAGCAGACACAGTACAGTGCGGTAGTTCACGGCTGTGGCTACCTCTGTGTCGGCATTCGGCAGCCCGTCCATAATTGTATATACCACCTAACCGTGGTTTTTTTTTCTTTCTTTATACATACATACTAGTTACGAGTATACTATCTCTTTATCAACCAGTCTATATTAGCAGCAGACACAGAACAGTGCGGTAGTTCACGGCTGTGGCTACCTCTGTGTCGGCACTCGGCAGCCCGTCCATAATTGTATATACCACCTAACCGTGTTTTTTTTTTCTTTCTTTATAGTCATACTAGTTACGAGTATACTATCTCTTTATCAACCAGTCTATATTAGCAGCAGACACAGTACAGTGCGGTAGTTCACGGCTGTGGCTACCTCTGTGTCGGCACTCGGCAGCCCGTCCATAATTGTATATACCACCTAACCGTGGTTTTTTTTTCTTTCTTTATACATACATACTAGTTACGAGTATACTATCTCTTTATCAACCAGTCTATATATTAGCAGCAGACACAGTACAGTGCGGTAGTTCACGGCTGTGGCTACCTCTGTGTCGGCACTCGGCAGCCCGTCCATAATTGTATATACCACCTAACCGTGGTTTTTTTTTCTTTCTTTATACATACATACTAGTTACGAGTATACTATCTCTTTATCAACCAGTCTATATATTAGCAGCAGACACAGTACAGTGCGGTAGTTCACGGCTGTGGCTACCTCTGTGTCGGCACTCGGCAGCCCGTCCATAATTGTATATACCACCTAACCGTGGTTTTTTTTTTCTTTCTTTATAGTCATACTAGTTACGAGTATACTATCTCTTTATCAACCAGTCTATATTAGCAGCAGACACAGTACAGTGCGGTAGTTCACGGCTGTGGCTACCTCTGTGTCGGCACTCGGCAGCCCGTCCGTAATTGTATATACCACCTAACCGTGGTTTTTTTTTCTTTCTTTATACATACATACTAGTTACGAGTATACTATCTCTTTATCAACCAGTCTATATTAGCAGCAGACACAGTACAGTGCGGTAGTTCACGGCTGTGGCTACCTCTGTGTCGGCACTCGGCAGCCCGTCCATAATTGTATATACCACCTAACCGTGGATTTTTTTTCTTTCTTTATAGTCATACTAGTTACGAGTATACTATCTCTTTATCAACCAGTCTATATTAGCAGCAGACACAGTACAGTGCGGTAGTTCACGGCTGTGGCTACCTCTGTGTCGGCACTCGGCAGCCCGTCCATAATTGTATATACCACCTAACCGTGGTTTTTTTTTCTTTCTTTATACATACATACATACTAGTTACGAGTATACTATCTCTTTATCAACCAGTCTATATATTAGCAGCAGACACAGTACAGTGCGGTAGTTCACGGCTGTGGCTACCTCTGTGTCGGCACTCGGCAGCCCGTCCATAATTGTATATACCACCTAACCGTGGTTTTTTTTTCTTTCTTTATACATACATACTAGTTACGAGTATACTATCTTTTTTATCAACCAGTCTATATATTAGCAGCAGACACAGTACAGTGCGGTAGTTCACGGCTGTGGCTACCTCTGTGTCGGCACTCGGCAGCCCGTCCATAATTGTATATACCACCTATCCGTGGTTTTTTTTTCTTTCTTTATAGTCATACTAGTTACGAGTATACTATCTCTTTATCAACCAGTCTATATTAGCAGCAGACACAGTACAGTGCGGTAGTTCATGGCTGTGGCTACCTCTGTGTCGGCACTCGGCAGCCCGTCCATAATTGTATATACCACCTAACCGTGGTTTTTTTTTCTTTCTTTATACATACATACTAGTTACGAGTATACTATCTCTTTATCAACCAGTCTATATTAGCAGCAGACACAGTACAGTGCGGTAGTTCACGGCTGTGGCTACCTCTGTGTCGGCACTCGGCAGCCCGTCCATAATTGTATATACCACCTAACCGTGGTTTTTTTTTTCTTTCTTTATACATACATACTAGTTACGAGTATACTATCTCTTTATCAACCAGTCTATATATTAGCAGCAGACACAGTACAGTGTGGTAGTTCACGGCTGTGGCTACCTCTGTGTCGGCACTCGGCAGCCCGTCCATAATTGTATACTAGTATCCAATCCATCCATCTCCATTGTTTACCTGAGGTGCCTTTTAGTTGTGCCTATTAAAATATGGAGAACAAAAATGTTGAGGTTCCAAAATTAGGGAAAGATCAAGATCCACTTCCACCTCGTGCTGAAGCTGCTGCCACTAGTCATGGCCGAGACGATGAAATGCCAGCAACGTCGTCTGCCAAGGCCGATGCCCAATGTCATAGTACAGAGCATGTCAAATCCAAAACACCAAATATCAGTAAAAAAAGGACTCCAAAACCTAAAATAAAATTGTCGGAGGAGAAGCGTAAACTTGCCAATATGCCATTTACCACACGGAGTGGCAAGGAACGGCTGAGGCCCTGGCCTATGTTCATGGCTAGTGGTTCAGCTTCACATGAGGATGGAAGCACTCAGCCTCTCGCTAGAAAAATGAAAAGACTAAAGCTGGCAAAAGCAGTAGCACCGCAAAGAACTGTGCGTTCTTCGAAATCCCAAATCCACAAGGAGAGTCCGACTCCAATTGTGTCGGTTGCGATGCCTGACCTTCCCAACACTGGACGTGAAGAGCATGCGCCTTCCACCATTTGCACGCCCCCTGCAAGTGATGGAAGGAGCACCCGCAGTCCAGTTCCTGATAGTCAGATTGAAGATGTCAGTGTTGAAGTACACCAGGATGAGGAGGATATGGGTGTTGCTGGCGCTGGGGAGGAAATTGACCAGGAGGATTCTGATGGTGAGGTGGTTTGTTTAAGTCAGGCACCCGGGGAGACACCTGTTGTCCGTGGTAGAAATATGGCCGTTGACATGCCTGGTGAAAATACCAAAAAAATCAGCTCTTCGGTGTGGAAGTATCTCACCAGAAATGCGGACAACAGGTGTCAAGCCGTGTGTCCCCTTTGTCAAGCTGTAATAAGTAGGGGTAAGGACGTTAACCACCTCGGAACATCCTCCCTTATACGTCACCTGCAGCGCATTCATAATAAGTCAGTGACAAGTTCAAAAACTTTGGGTGACAGCGGAAGCAGTCCACTGACCAGTAAATCCCTTCCTCTTGTAACCAAGCTCACGCAAACCACCCCACCAACTCCCTCAGTGTCAATTTCCTCCTTCCCCAGGAATGCCAATAGTCCTGCAGGCAATGTCACTGGCAATTCTGACGAGTCCTCTCCTGCCTGGGATTCCTCCGATGCATCCTTGCGTGTAACGCCTACTGCTGCTGGCGCTGCTGTTGTTGCTGCTGGGAGTCGATGGTCATCCCAGAGGGGAAGTCGTAAGCCCACTTGTACTACTTCCAGTAAGCAATTGACTGTTCAACAGTCCTTTGCGAGGAAGATGAAATATCACAGCAGTCATCCTGCTGCAAAGCGGATAACTGAGGCCTTGACAACTATGTTGGTGTTAGACGTGCGTCCGGTATCCGCCGTTAGTTCACAGGGAACTAGACAATTTATTGAGGCAGTGTGCCCCCGTTACCAAATACCATCTAGGTTCCACTTCTCTAGGCAGGCGATACCGAGAATGTACACGGACGTCAGAAAAAGACTCACCAGTGTCCTAAAAAATGCAGTTGTACCCAATGTCCACTTAACCACGGACATGTGGACAAGTGGAGCAGGGCAGGGTCAGGACTATATGACTGTGACAGCCCACTGGGTAGATGTATGGACTCCCGCCGCAAGAACAGCAGCGGCGGCACCAGTAGCAGCATCTCGCAAACGCCAACTCTTTCCTAGGCAGGCTACGCTTTGTATCACCGCTTTCCAGAATACGCACACAGCTGAAAACCTCTTACGGCAACTGAGGAAGATCATCGCGGAATGGCTTACCCCAATTGGACTCTCCTGTGGATTTGTGGCATCGGACAACGCCAGCAATATTGTGTGTGCATTAAATATGGGCAAATTCCAGCACGTCCCATGTTTTGCACATACCTTGAATTTGGTGGTGCAGAATTTTTTAAAAAACGACAGGGGCGTGCAAGAGATGCTGTCGGTGGCCAGAAGAATTGCGGGACACTTTCGGCGTACAGGCACCACGTACAGAAGACTGGAGCACCACCAAAAACTACTGAACCTGCCCTGCCATCATCTGAAGCAAGAAGTGGTAACGAGGTGGAATTCAACCCTCTATATGCTTCAGAGGTTGGAGGAGCAGCAAAAGGCCATTCAAGCCTATACAATTGAGCACGATATAGTAGGTGGAATGCACCTGTCTCAAGCGCAGTGGAGAATGATTTCAACGTTGTGCAAGGTTCTGATGCCCTTTGAACTTGCCACACGTGAAGTCAGTTCAGACACTGCCAGCCTGAGTCAGGTCATTCCCCTCATCAGGCTTTTGCAGAAGAAGCTGGAGACATTGAAGGAGGAGCTAACACGGAGCGATTCCGCTAGGCATGTGGGACTTGTGGATGGAGCCCTTAATTCGCTTAACAAGGATTCACGGGTGGTCAATCTGTTGAAATCAGAGCACTACATTTTGGCCACCGTGCTCGATCCTAGATTTAAAGCCTACCTTGGATCTCTCTTTCCGGCAGACACAAGTCTGCTGGGGTTGAAAGACCTGCTGGTGACAAAATTGTCAAGTCAAGCGGAACGCGACCTGTCAACATCTCCTCCTTCACATTCTCCCGCAACTGGGGGTGCGAGAAAAAGGCTCAGAATTCCGAGCCCACCCGCTGGCGGTGATGCAGGGCAGTCTGGAGCGACTGCTGATGCTGACATCTGGTCCGGACTGAAGGACCTGACAACGATTACGGACATGTCGTCTACTGTCACTGCATATGATTCTCTCAACATTGATAGAATGGTGGAGGATTATATGAGTGACCGCATCCAAGTAGGCACGTCACACAGTCCGTACTTATACTGGCAGGAAAAAGAGGCAATTTGGAGGCCCTTGCACAAACTGGCTTTATTCTACCTAAGTTGCCCTCCCACAAGTGTGTACTCCGAAAGAGTGTTTAGTGCCGCCGCTCACCTTGTCAGCAATCGGCGTACGAGGTTACATCCAGAAAATGTGGAGAAGATGATGTTCATTAAAATGAATTATAATCAATTCCTCCTCGGAGACATTGACCAGCAGCAATTGCCTCCACAAAGTACACAGGGAGCTGAGATGGTGGATTCCAGTGGGGACGAATTGATAATCTGTGAGGAGGGGGATGTACACGGTGATATATCGGAGGGTGATGATGAGGTGGACATCTTGCCTCTGTAGAGCCAGTTTGTGCAAGGAGAGATTAATTGCTTCTTTTTTGGGGGGGGGGTCCAAACCAACCCGTCATATCAGTCACAGTCGTGTGGCAGACCCTGTCACTGAAATGATGGGTTGGTTAAAGTGTGCATGTCCTGTTTTGTTTCTACAACATAAGGGTGGGTGGGAGGGCCCAAGGACAATTCCATCTTGCACCTCTTTTTTCTTTTCTTTTTCTTTGCGTCATGTGCTGTTTGGGGAGGGTTTTTTGGAAGGGACATCCTGCGTGACACTGCAGTGCCACTCCTAGATGGGCCCGGTGTTTGTGTCGGCCACTAGGGTCGCTTATCTTACTCACACAGCTACCTCATTGCGCCTCTTTTTTTCTTTGCGTCATGTGCTGTTTGGGGAGGGTTTTTTGGAAGGGCCATCCTGCGTGACACTGCAGCGCCACTCCTAGATGGGCCCGGTGTTTGTGTCGGCCACTAGGGTCGCTTATCTTACTCACACAGCGACCTCGGTGCAAATTTTAGGACTAAAAATAATATTGTGAGGTGTGAGGTATTCAGAATAGACTGAAAATGAGTGGAAATTATGGTTTTTGAGGTTAATAATACTTTGGGATCAAAATGACCGCCAAATTCTATGATTTAAGCTGTTTTTTAGGTTTTTTGGAAAAAAACACCCGAATCCAAAACACACCCGAATCCGACAAAAAAAATTCGGTGAGGTTTTGCCAAAACGCGGTCGAACCCAAAACACGGCCGCGGAACCGAACACAAAACCAAAACACAAAACCCGAAAAATTTCCGGCGCTCATCTCTACTTTGGATAGGACCCTATTCTCCACTTCTGTTAGTGGACTAGTCGATAAATTTATAACTAGTTCTGTTGTTGGCGTGGTGGTCGTCTTGCATTGTATCCTTTTGTTCTGCCCCGCCCTCCTCGTCCTCGTGGAGGCTTTGGTGGAATGCCTGATCTAGTGGCCATGCCTAAAGGGTACGTGGCATTTCCTGATGCTACGCTGTTACTGGCTTCTCCTTCACTGGCTGTAGTGCTCGTTCCAGATTGGTCCATATAATTATGTCTGCGGCGGTACCTCCTATTATATTGGGGGCGTTCTTGTGTAGTGCCAGTATTATTTAGCCAGGGGTAAACCCTTCTTTGTTGATAATCTAATTGCACTTTGACTAATTTTTCTTTTTGTATTTAATGAGATCACTCCTATATTGGTCCATATGAACCTGTAGTTTCTCTAACCAATTCGTACTGGTATCCTGCGCCAATGTAGCTTTGTGGGTGGTCTCAAATGTGGACAGCTGCTCCTTGATTATTGTAAGTTCTCGCGTCGACTCTTCCACTACCAGTAGTAAGAGGTCCATGGAACACTTATTTAATATAGCAACCCATTTACGACAGAACGGGATGCTATACCGCCCTATTGTGGGGGTATTCCGGATCCTGAAACCTCGTGGGATTTGGTTATTTCTATAATAGTCAGAGAGACTGATCCCATGGTAAGTAAAGTCACACTCCCGTTGTTTAAGCCTTTGCCACTGCCGAAAAAGTTCCTCCTTCGATGTGACCTGAGGATCATCGTCTAATTTTCTCTTTATAAGTATAGCTTGGGCTTCTGCGTCTGAAAAGCTAAAACGCTCTTTGGCATCCGCCTGCGCCAATTCCCAGGCTGACTCCATGTGAGCAGTGGCGTCAGTCATGTTGTAGAGAAAGTTCTATCCAGCTTATAGCTGACTAACCCTCCGTGAACGTTTTCCTCATATAACACTGTATCATCCAAGACTCCATGTGTTGGGTATTCAGGTGAATAATATTCCAACGTAAAAATCCCAATGGTGCCCTAGCCAGAAGATACCTCTAACATCTGTGGCTCAGATGTATGCAGAGAGGTTTCCCATATAGCACGAAACTGGCAGGCTCGGCACTCACTTCTGGGTGCTGATTACTTGCTGCGGTGCCCTCTGGGAATGTTGCCATCCAAATGTAGTCACTATAAAGCAGCGGCACTCAGCAGTCTGACGTAGTGGAAAAAAAGCCTTTATTGCAGTCCTACGCCGTTTCGGGGGTAAACCCCGTCTTCAGGGACAAAACAGTACATGTGTAGTGCAAAAACTTACAGCCTTTTATACCCTCTAAACAAGTGCTCATAATGGATAACGTTACTCACCTGTCCAGCGCTGTCCGTTCCCGCCGCGTCTGGCCGCTGTGTGTACGGGACTCACATGGATGACGTCGGCGGTCAGCGCCAGACAGGGAGCTCCAATCGGTGAGCTAGTGTAAGCGTTGCTAGGCAACACCTGTAAATATCAACAAAGCGGTACATTTTGTTATTGCAAGCCCGTGCTGTTTAAAATCATGTCAATCAAAGTGCTCAACGAGCGTGCCACTACCTCTAACCTACTAACTACTATCATCTAATTTAAAAACAAAGGTTGAACGTTCCTGTCAGAGAGTTAGTAACTAATATTAACGTTAGCATAATTCTATACATCTTCAACTGCCATACTTCCTACAAATAACTGTACAAATGACTAAAATAGCTATACATGCACAGCTGGACATTATATTGGGCTAACTGCATACGAGCCATAAAGGCTTTTTTTCCACTACGTCAGACTGCTGAGTGCCGCTGCTTTATAGTGACTTTATATATATATATATATATATATAAAAAAATTATTTTGCACTTTTTATTTAATTGCATTCATTATTCTTTATTTTGCCATTATTGTTTTTATTTCTTTGTATTTTATTTTTCTATTCATCATCCTATTTAACTTCATCTATTTCCTACCAGTTCATGGTTTGATTTTCAAGCCCTTCACCAAGCCCCCCTTTGAGCCCATCCCCTCTTCCCTTCCTTAAAACTCGGCAAATTTGCCTTTCACTAATATGGCCCCCCACATATCATGCATGCTGTATTCCCATCTATATCACTCCAGTCCAATTCCCTAGTACATAAGCCGCCTAGACCAGCGGCCCGGTCACTGATACTTCTAGCTCCCTTATTAAGTGGCATGGACCCAAGTATACAATATGCATTTTACTGTATGCCCGCGGCTTTTCCGGGCACTATGGGCAAGACTGCCCTTTTCCAATATGGCCCCATCCACACCCAGCACCATATGATAAGAGGTCGCATGCATACACACAGGCCTCTTGTCTCTCACACACGTCAGCCGCTCATACCAGCGGCCCAATCATGGGGGTGTGAGCCGCTGATGTACGCAGCCAGGATCGAACAGTGCAACTGACACTCGCGTCTCTCCCGCCCCCATCAGATACGCACCGGCGCTCATTGGCCAGCGCCGCCCTGCCATTCTTTTTTATACTGCCCATTTTTCTTTACCCGCACCTCCAGGAAGTGAACAAGCCCTGCGGGGTGAAACGCGTTTTCCGAGCCAGCGGGTCCACCGGCACCAACCACGCCACTTGAGGGTATCTTTGCAGCTGATCCTACACAGGTCATGTAAACAGGCAGTGCCTGTGCTGGGAATTGTGAGCATTAATTATCTGTGTCAGTATTGCATCTGTGACTTTATCTTACCGGTGTATTCTCTCTTACTGACAAATGTGCCAAGACTATGTCTACTCCATTGTTTCACATATGCTTACCTTCTTCTTCCTGTGTCAGCTGCATTACCTTTGTATGCATTTAATCACCTAGGGGATATTTCAATCAGCATTTTAGGCTATTATCATTATAATTGCCTCATAATCAAGGGATTTGGTATAATCTAGAGATGAGCGCCTGAAATTTTTCGGGTTTTGTGTTTTGGTTTTGGGTTCGGTTCCGCGGCCGTGTTTTGGGTTCGAATGCGTTTTGGCAAAACCTCACCGAATTTTTTTTGTCGGATTCGGGTGTGTTTTGGATTCGGGTGTTTTTTTCAAAAAACACTAAAAAACAGCTTAAATCATAGAATTTGGGGGTCATTTTGATCCCAAAGTATTATTAACCTCAAAAACCATAATTTACACTCATTTTCAGTCTATTCTGAATACCTCACACCTCACAATATTATTTTTAGTCCTAAAATTTGCACCGAGGTCGCTGTGTGAGTAAGATAAGCGACCCTAGTGGCCGACACAAACACCGGGCCCATCTAGGAGTGGCACTGCAGTGTCACGCAGGATGTCCCTTCCAAAAAACCCTCCCCAAACAGCACATGACGCAAAGAAAAAAAGAGGCGCAATGAGGTAGCTGTGTGAGTAAGATTAGCGACCCTAGTGGCCGACACAAACACCGGGCCCATCTAGGAGTGGCACTGCAGTGTCACGCAGGATGTCCCTTCCAAAAAACCCTCCCCAAACAGCACATGACGCAAAGAAAAAAAGAGGCGCAATGAGGTAGCTGTGTGAGTAAGATTAGCGACCCTAGTGGCCGACACAAACACCGGGCCCATCTAGGAGTGGCACTGCAGTGTCACGCAGGATGTCCCTTCCAAAAAACCCTCCCCAAACAGCACATGACGCAAAGAAAAAAAGAGGCGCAATGAGGTAGCTGTGTGAGTAAGATTAGCGACCCTAGTGGCCGACACAAACACCGGGCCCATCTAGGAGTGGCACTGCAGTGTCACGCAGGATGTCCCTTCCAAAAAACCCTCCCCAAACAGCACATGACGCAAAGAAAAAAAGAGGCGCAATGAGGTAGCTGACTGTGTGAGTAAGATTAGCGACCCTAGTGGCCGACACAAACACCGGGCCCATCTAGGAGTGGCACTGCAGTGTCACGCAGGATGTCCCTTCCAAAAAACCCTCCCCAAACAGCACATGACGCAAAGAAAAAAAGAGGCGCAATGAGGTAGCTGACTGTGTGAGTAAGATTAGCGACCCTAGTGGCCGACACAAACACCGGGCCCATCTAGGAGTGGCACTGCAGTGTCACGCAGGATGTCCCTTCCAAAAAACCCTCCCCAAACAGCACATGACGCAAAGAAAAAAAGAGGCGCAATGAGGTAGCTGTGTGAGTAAGATTAGCGACCCTAGTGGCCGACACAAACACCGGGCCCATCTAGGAGTGGCACTGCAGTGTCACGCAGGATGTCCCTTCCAAAAAACCCTCCCCAAACAGCACATGACGCAAAGAGAAAAAGAGGCGCAATGAGGTAGCTGACTGTGTGAGTAAGATTAGCGACCCTAGTGGCCGACACAAACACCGGGCCCATCTAGGAGTGGCACTGCAGTGTCACGCAGGATGTCCCTTCCAAAAAACCCTCCCCAATCAGCACATGATGCAAAGAAAAAGAAAAGAAAAAAGAGGTGCAAGATGGAATTGTCCTTGGGCCCTCCCACCCACCCTTATGTTGTATAAACAAAACAGGACATGCACACTTTAACCAACCCATCATTTCAGTGACAGGGTCTGCCACACGACTGTGACTGATATGACGGGTTGGTTTGGACCCCCCCCAAAAAAGAAGCAATTAATCTCTCCTTGCACAAACTGGCTCTACAGAGGCAAGATGTCCACCTCATCTTCACCCTCCGATATATCACCGTGTACATCCCCCTCCTCACAGATTATCAATTCGTCCCCACTGGAATCCACCATCTCAGCTCCCTGTGTACTTTGTGGAGGCAATTGCTGCTGGTCAATGTCTCCGCGGAGGAATTGATTATAATTCATTTTAATGAACATCATCTTCTCCACATTTTCTGGATGTAACCTCGTACGCCGATTGCTGACAAGGTGAGCGGCGGCACTAAACACTCTTTCGGAGTACACACTTGTGGGAGGGCAACTTAGGTAGAATAAAGCCAGTTTGTGCAAGGGCCTCCAAATTGCCTCTTTTTCCTGCCAGTATAAGTACGGACTGTGTGACGTGCCTACTTGGATGCGGTCACTCATATAATCCTCCACCATTCTATCAATGTTGAGAGAATCATATGCAGTGACAGTAGACGACATGTCCGTAATCGTTGTCAGGTCCTTCAGTCCGGACCAGATGTCAGCATCAGCAGTCGCTCCAGACTGCCCTGCATCACCGCCAGCGGGTGGGCTCGGAATTCTGAGCCTTTTCCTCGCACCCCCAGTTGCGGGAGAATGTGAAGGAGGAGATGTTGACAGGTCGCGTTCCGCTTGACTTGACAATTTTGTCACCAGCAGGTCTTTCAACCCCAGCAGACCTGTGTCTGCCGGAAAGAGAGATCCAAGGTAGGCTTTAAATCTAGGATCGAGCACGGTGGCCAAAATGTAGTGCTCTGATTTCAACAGATTGACCACCCGTGAATCCTTGTTAAGCGAATTAAGGGCTGCATCCACAAGTCCCACATGCCTAGCGGAATCGCTCCCTTTTAGCTCCTTCTTCAATGCCTCCAGCTTCTTCTGCAAAAGCCTGATGAGGGGAATGACCTGACTCAGGCTGGCAGTGTCTGAACTGACTTCACGTGTGGCAAGTTCAAAGGGCATCAGAACCTTGCACAACGTTGAAATCATTCTCCACTGCACTTGAGACAGGTGCATTCCACCTACTATATCGTGCTCAATTGTATAGGCTTGAATGGCCTTTTGCTGCTCCTCCAACCTCTGAAGCATATAGAGGGTTGAATTCCACCTCGTTACCACTTCTTGCTTCAGATGATGGCAGGGCAGGTTCAGTAGTTTTTGGTGGTGCTCCAGTCTTCTGTACGTGGTGCCTGTACGCCGAAAGTGTCCCACAATTTTTCTGGCCACCGACAGCATCTCTTGCACGCCCCTGTCGTTTTTTAAAAAATTCTGCACCACCAAATTCAAGGTATGTGCAAAACATGGGACGTGCTGGAATTTGCCCATATTTAATGCACACACAATATTGCTGGCGTTGTCCGATGCCACAAATCCACAGGAGAGTCCAATTGGGGTAAGCCATTCCGCGATGATCTTCCTCAGTTGCCGTAAGAGGTTTTCAGCTGTGTGCGTATTCTGGAAAGCGGTGATACAAAGCGTAGCCTGCCTAGGAAAGAGTTGGCGTTTGCGAGATGCTGCTACTGGTGCCGCCGCTGCTGTTCTTGCGGCGGGAGTCCATACATCTACCCAGTGGGCTGTCACAGTCATATAGTCCTGACCCTGCCCTGCTCCACTTGTCCACATGTCCGTGGTTAAGTGGACATTGGGTACAACTGCATTTTTTAGGACACTGGTGAGTCTTTTTCTGACGTCCGTGTACATTCTCGGTATCGCCTGCCTAGAGAAGTGGAACCTAGATGGTATTTGGTAACGGGGGCACACTGCCTCAATAAATTGTCTAGTTCCCTGTGAACTAACGGCGGATACCGGACGCACGTCTAACACCAACATAGTTGTCAAGGACTCAGTTATCCGCTTTGCAGTAGGATGACTGCTGTGATATTTCATCTTCCTCGCAAAGGACTGTTGAACAGTCAATTGCTTACTGGAAGTAGTACAAGTGGGCTTACGACTTCCCCTCTGGGATGACCATCGACTCCCAGCGGCAACAACAGCAGCGCCAGCAGCAGTAGGCGTTACACGCAAGGATGCATCGGAGGAATCCCAGGCAGGAGAGGACTCGTCAGAATTGCCAGTGACATGGCCTGCAGGACTATTGGCATTCCTGGGGAAGGAGGAAATTGACACTGAGGGAGTTGGTGGGGTGGTTTGCGTGAGCTTGGTTACAAGAGGAAGGGATTTACTGGTCAGTGGACTGCTTCCGCTGTCACCCAAAGTTTTTGAACTTGTCACTGACTTATTATGAATGCGCTGCAGGTGACGTATAAGGGAGGATGTTCCGAGGTGGTTAACGTCCTTACCCCTACTTATTACAGCTTGACAAAGGGAACACACGGCTTGACACCTGTTGTCCGCATTTCTGGTGAAATACCTCCACACCGAAGAGCTGATTTTTTTGGTATTTTCACCTGGCATGTCAACGGCCATATTCCTCCCACGGACAACAGGTGTCTCCCCGGGTGCCTGACTTAAACAAACCACCTCACCATCAGAATCCTCCTGGTCAATTTCCTCCCCAGCGCCAGCAACACCCATATCCTCCTCATCCTGGTGTACTTCAACACTGACATCTTCAATCTGACTATCAGGAACTGGACTGCGGGTGCTCCTTCCAGCACTTGCAGGGGGCGTGCAAATGGTGGAAGGCGCATGCTCTTCACGTCCAGTGTTGGGAAGGTCAGGCATCGCAACCGACACAATTGGAGTCGGACTCTCCTTGTGGATTTGGGATTTCGAAGAACGCACAGTTCTTTGCGGTGCTACTGCTTTTGCCAGCTTTAGTCTTTTCATTTTTCTAGCGAGAGGCTGAGTGCTTCCATCCTCATGTGAAGCTGAACCACTAGCCATGAACATAGGCCAGGGCCTCAGCCGTTCCTTGCCACTCCGTGTGGTAAATGGCATATTGGCAAGTTTACGCTTCTCCTCCGACAATTTTATTTTAGGTTTTGGAGTCCTTTTTTTACTGATATTTGGTGTTTTGGATTTGACATGCTCTGTACTATGACATTGGGCATCGGCCTTGGCAGACGACGTTGCTGGCATTTCATCGTCTCGGCCATGACTAGTGGCAGCAGCTTCAGCACGAGGTGGAAGTGGATCTTGATCTTTCCCTAATTTTGGAACCTCAACATTTTTGTTCTCCATATTTTAATAGGCACAACTAAAAGGCACCTCAGGTAAACAATGGAGATGGATGGATTGGATACTAGTATACAATTATGGACGGGCTGCCGAGTGCCGACACAGAGGTAGCCACAGCCGTGAACTACCGCACTGTACTGTGTCTGCTGCTAATATATAGACTGGTTGATAAAGAGATAGTATACTCGTAACTAGTATGTATGTATAAAGAAAGAAAAAAAAACCACGGTTAGGTGGTATATACAATTATGGACGGGCTGCCGAGTGCCGACACAGAGGTAGCCACAGCCGTGAACTACCGCACTGTACTGTGTCTGCTGCTAATATAGACTGGTTGATAAAGAGATAGTATACTCGTAACTAGTATGTATGTATAAAGAAAGAAAAAAAAACCACGGTTAGGTGGTATATACAATTATGGACGGGCTGCCGAGTGCCGACACAGAGGTAGCCACAGCCGTGAACTACCGCACTGTACTGTGTCTGCTGCTAATATATAGACTGGTTGATAAAGAGATAGTATACTCGTAACTAGTATGTATGTATAAAGAAAGAAAAAAAAAACACGGTTAGGTGGTATATACAATTATGGACGGGCTGCCGAGTGCCGACACAGAGGTAGCCACAGCCGTGAACTACCGCACTGTACTGTGTCTGCTGCTAATATATAGACTGGTTGATAAAGAGATAGTATACTCGTAACTAGTATGTATGTATAAAGAAAGAAAAAAAAACCACGGTTAGGTGGTATATACAATTATGGACGGGCTGCCGAGTGCCGACACAGAGGTAGCCACAGCCGTGAACTACCGCACTGTACTGTGTCTGCTGCTAATATATAGACTGGTTGATAAAGAGATAGTATACTCGTAACTAGTATGTATGTATAAAGAAAGAAAAAAAAACCACGGTTAGGTGGTATATACAATTATGGACGGGCTGCCGAGTGCCGACACAGAGGTAGCCACAGCCGTGAACTACCGCACTGTACTGTGTCTGCTGCTAATATATAGACTGGTTGATAAAGAGATAGTATACTCGTAACTAGTATGTATGTATAAAGAAAGAAAAAAAAACCACGGTTAGGTGGTATATACAATTATGGACGGGCTGCCGAGTGCCGACACAGAGGTAGCCACAGCCGTGAACTACCGCACTGTACTGTGTCTGCTGCTAATATATAGACTGGTTGATAAAGAGATAGTATACTCGTAACTAGTATGTATGTATAAAGAAAGAAAAAAAAACCACGGTTAGGTGGTATATACAATTATGGACGGGCTGCCGAGTGCTGACACAGAGGTAGCCACAGCCGTGAACTACCGCACTGTACTGTGTCTGCTGCTAATATATAGACTGGTTGATAAAGAGATAGTATACTCGTAACTAGTATGTATGTATAAAGAAAGAAAAAAAAACCACGGTTAGGTGGTATATACAATTATGGACGGGCTGCCGAGTGCCGACACAGAGGTAGCCACAGCCGTGAACTACCGCACTGTACTGTGTCTGCTGCTAATATATAGACTGGTTGATAAAGAGATAGTATACTCGTAACTAGTATGTATGTATAAAGAAAGAAAAAAAAACCACGGTTAGGTGGTATATACAATTATGGACGGGCTGCCGAGTGCCGACACAGAGGTAGCCACAGCCGTGAACTACCGCACTGTACTGTGTCTGCTGCTAATATATAGACTGGTTGATAAAGAGATAGTATACTCGTAACTAGTATGTATGTATAAAGAAAGAAAAAAAAACCACGGTTAGGTGGTATATACAATTATGGACGGGCTGCCGAGTGCCGACACAGAGGTAGCCACAGCCGTGAACTACCGCACTGTACTGTGTCTGCTGCTAATATATAGACTGGTTGATAAAGAGATAGTATACTCGTAACTAGTATGTATGTATAAAGAAAGAAAAAAAAACCACGGTTAGGTGGTATATACAATTATGGACGGGCTGCCGAGTGCCGACACAGAGGTAGCCACAGCCGTGAACTACCGCACTGTACTGTGTCTGCTGCTAATATAGACTGGTTGATAAAGAGATAGTATACTACTAATATTATATATACTGGTGGTCAGGTCACTGGTCACTAGTCACACTGGCAGTGGCACTCCTGCAGCAAAAGTGTGCACTGTTTTAATATAATATTATGTACTCCTGGCTCCTGCTATAACCTATAACTGGCACTGCAGTAGTGCTCCCCAGTCTCCCCCACAATTATAAGCTGTGTGAGCTGAGCAGTCAGACAGATATATAATATATAGATGATGCAGCACACTGGCCTGAGCCTGAGCAGTGCACACAGATATGGTATGTGACTGACTGAGTCACTGTGTGTATCGCTTTTTTCAGGCAGAGAACGGATATATTAAATAAACTGCACTGTGTGTCTGGTGGTCACTCACTATATAATATATTATGTACTCCTGGCTCCTGCTATAACCTATAACTGGCACTGCAGTAGTGCTCCCCAGTCTCCCCCACAATTATAAGCTGTGTGAGCTGAGCAGTCAGACAGATAATCAGATATATATAATATTATATATAGATAATAGATGATGCAGCACACTGGCCTGAGCCTGAGCAGTGCACACAGATATGGTATGTGACTGAGTCACTGTGTGCTGTGTATCGCTTTTTTCAGGCAGAGAACGGATTATAAATAAAACTGGTGGTCACTATCAGCAAAACTCTGCACTGTACTGAGTACTCCTAATGCTCCCCAAAATTAGTAAATCAAGTGTCTCTCTAATCTATTCTAAACGGAGAGGACGCCAGCCACGTCCTCTCCCTATCAATCTCAATGCACGTGTGAAAATGGCGGCGACGCGCGGCTCCTTATATAGAATCCGAGTCTCGCGATAGAATCCGAGCCTCGCGAGAATCCGACAGCGTCATGATGACGTTCGGGCGCGCTCGGGTTAACCGAGCAAGGCGGGAAGATCCGAGTCGCTCGGACCCGTGAAAAAAAACATGAAGTTCGTGCGGGTTCGGATTCAGAGAAACCGAACCCGCTCATCTCTAGTATAATCCTCTACTTTTTGAGTCACATTGAGCTAATTCATTTACCTGATACTGAAGCCTCCATACCAGCATATTTATATATATATATATATATATATATATATATATACCTGTATTTTTGTCTCTTTCTTCATTTTCTTCGTTCTTTTCCCTTTTTTGGGGGGCAGAATTCATTTACAGCATTACAGATATTTATATCTAACATGAATTATTTTTGTGCATGTCAGCAAATGTTTGTCACTGTGACACATTGCACATAATTATTTACGCCTTCCGCTCCCATTCTGTTCTCTTTTTTCCGTGGACTCTCATCTACGATCCAGGGTACACAATACCACTAATGTGGGACCTGTGGCATCCAGCCTAACGTAGAAAGCAGATCCACATCTTTTGTGACCCACTGTCACATCTCCCTATTTAGGTGCACTCTCATTGGTGTCTAACCCACCCATCTGTCTACTACCATACCACACTGCCAGTGCCCGATCTCGTCCGATTTTGGAAGCTATACAGTGTTGGGCTGGGTCAGTACCTGAGGGGGAGACTCACAGGGAATACCCAGTGTAGCAGACATTTCATCGGTATGATGTGCGTTATCTGACACCATCAGCAGCATCACCACTTGTCTCTATCCTTTCTACTATACCCTTACCCCATGATTGCATACTCTGTTTATAAAATTGCTCAAGACTCTCTGAGCTCTTTATATATTGTAAATTAAATCACATTGTGCATTTGATTGGTGACCGGTGGGAAGTGGGTTATGTCTCACTACCTATCGCCGGACCTGTCCAATATTTATACATTTGACAATTGACCACATTGTGGTCTTATCAATACAGATTCTCTGTACTGGTCGGGCTGAAACGGGTGTAGAACAGTAAAGTGTCTACAGCCTTTCTTATCACATCCTGTGAGACAGGACCAGAACATTCATTTATTTTTCAATCTTTCAAATTTTCAATTTAATATGCATTTTAAATCACTTTCATTTTTTGGATCCTATGTCATTTAATGGGTAATCATGAGAAATTCTTTGTAATGTATATCTAATAAAAGTTATATTTTATTATTCTTCATGAATTATTAAAATCATTGAAACTTATTTCAATTAATTAAGAGTGCGCCCACACAAGAGCCTTCCTTTCTTCTCCCATTTTGACATATGTTCTTTCTGGCTCTGGGCGCACCACCAAACTGGACAGAGATTTGATAATTTAAATATATCTTAATTGTCCGAATCTTGGTTCACTTATTTATTTTCATTTTTCGATACCGAGACCAGTGCCGGTTCGTCCCTTTCTTTTCAGTGGGTGTCATGCCTGGGTGAACTGGCATGGAATGACCCTTATAACCCCCTTTGTTAGAAGTGAACTTGAAGTAAGCGTGCCGCTGCTCTGTCACTTACTATAGCCAGTCAGTTTGCTGCAGCCTTTGGCCAAAATTTGTTAAAACAATATTGTGAGCTGCGAGGTGGTCAAAACTGACTGGCAATAAATGTTATTCATATGAATAATACCGTAATAACAAAAACAGGTCTTAGTTACAAAATGTTAGCAGTTTTGATCAATTTTAAAAAAAAATCCAAATTAAAACAAAACACTTGAGGGTGGTTTTGCCAAAACCAAAACACAATGATGATTTAGAACGAAAACAAACAAAACAGAGTCTCTGCACACATCTACAATTCGATTTGCATATAACATGACCCTTTCCATTTCCACACTAGTGAAGACAACACATGATAGCCTACTCACATCTATTAGAATATAAAATGCTGCCACTGTCTTTTAGAGCAGGACTATCACTCCGGCACTGGCAGCAGGCCCCGCCCTATGCATATGGCGACTATACGGCAGTGTAGAGCGCAGGACTGATGAGGGCGCCGCTGAAGTCAGTGACTGTGAGTCGCCGCCCTCTGCTCACCCTGGCCACTTACAACCAGGCTCCTCTGACAAGCTCACAGAGGAGACCTGAAGCTGCCTGCTCCGCCTCCCGGGAAATTGCTTTGTCTACACAGCCCTCCCCTGATGCCAGGGAACAGGGAGAGGGGGAGACAGTGGAGCATCTAGAATATAAGGGGAGCTGGAGCTGTGACAGACACTGATGGAAGGTATGTGCAGAGGCAGCTCTCCCTGTACAATGTGTTGTGTTGTGTGTCAGCGTGCCCCTGGTTGCTGTACAATGTGTGTGTGTGTCAGTGTGCCCACCAAGTGGCTCCTCTGTGGTGTCACATGTATATGCGGCTCTTCTGTGTTGTAATGTGTATAAGCAGCTCCTCTGTGGTGTAATGTGTATAAGCGACTCCTCTCTGGTGTAATGTGTATAAGCAGCTTTACTGGGGTGTAACGTGTATAAGTGGCTCTTCTGGGGTGTGACGTGTATAAGCGGCTCTTCTGGGTTTTAATGGGTATAAGCGGCTCTTCTGGGTTTTAAAGTGTATAAGCGGCTTTTCTGGGGTGTAACGCGTGTAAGCGGCTCTTCTGAGGTGTAACGTGTATAAGCGGCTCTTCTGGGGTGTAACAGTTTAAGCGGCTCCTCTGTGGTGTAAAATGGTTAAGCGGCTCTACTGGGTTGTAACGTGTATAAGCGGCTCTACTGGGCTGTAACGTGTATAAGTGGCTCTTCTGTGGTGTAATGTGTGCAAGAGGCTCTTCTGGGATGTAACGTGTTTAAGCTAGTGATGTGCACCGGAAATTTTTTGTGTTTTGTGTTTTGGTTTTGGATTCGGTTCCGCGGCCGTGTTTTAGATTCAGACGCGTTTTGGCAAAACCTCCCTGAAATTTTTTTGTCAGATTCGGGTGTGTTTTGGATTCGGGTATTTTTTTACAAAAAACCCTCAAAAACAGCTTAAATCATAGAATTTGGGGGTCATTTTGATCCCATAGTATTATTAACCTCAATAACCATAATTTACACCCATTTTCAGTCTATTCTGAACACCTCACACCTCACAATATTATTTTTAGTCCTAAAATTTGCACCGAGGTCGCTGGATGGCTAAGCTAAGTGACACAAGTGGCTGACACAAACACCTGGCCCATCTAGGAGTGGCACTGCAGTGTCAGGCAGTATAGCACTTCAAAAAAATTGTCCCCAAACAGCACATGATGCAAAGAAAAAAAGAGGCGCACCAAGGTCGCTGTGTGACTATGCTAAGCGACACAAGTGGCCGACACAAACACCTGGCCCATCTAGGAGTGGCATTGCAGTGTCAGACAGGATGGCACTTCAAAAAAATAATCCCCAAACAGCACATGATCCAAAGAAAAAAGAGGCGCAATGAGGTAGCTGTGTGACTAAGCTAAGCGACCCAAGTGGCCGACACAAACACTTGGCCCATCTAGGAGTGGAACTGCAGTGTCAGACAGGATGGCACTTCAAAAAAATTGTCCCCAAACAGCACATGATGCAAAGAAAAAAAGAGGCGCACCAAGGTCGCTGTGTGACTAAGCTAAGCGACACAAGTGGCCGACACAAACACCTGGCCCATCTAGGAGTGGCACTGCAGTGTCAGGCAGGATGGCACTTCAAAATAATTGTCCCCAAACAGCACATGATGCAAAGAATAATGAAAGAAAAAAGAGGTGCAAGATGGAATTGTCCTATGGCTCTCCCACCCACCCTTATGTTGTTTAAACAGGACATGCACACTTTAACGAACCCATCATTTCAGCGACAGGGTCTGTCACACGACTGTGACTGAAATGACTGGTTGGTTTGGGCCCCCACCAAAAAAGAAGCAATCAATCTATCCTTGCACAAACTGGCTCTACAGAGGCAAGATGTCCACCTCATCATCATCCTCCGATTCCACACCCCTTTCACTGCGTACATCCCCCTCCTCACAGATTATTAATTCGTCCCCACTGGAATCCACCATCTCAGATCCCTGTGTACTTTCTGGAGGCAATTGCTGGTGAATGTCTCCATGGAGGAATTGATTATAATTAATTTTGATGAACATTATCTTCTCCACATTTTCTGGAAGTAACCTCGTACGCCGATTGCTGACAAGGTGAGCGGCTGCACTAAACACTCTTTCGGAGTACACACTGGAGGGAGGGCAACTTAGGTAGAATAAAGCCAGTTTGCGCAAGGGCCTCCAAATTGCCTCTTTTTCCTGCCAGTATATGTACGGACTGTCTGACGTGCCTACTTGGATGCGGTCACTCATATAATCCTCCACCATTCTTTCAATGGTGACAGAATCATATTCAGTGACAGTAGACGACATGTCAGTAATCGTTGCCAGGTCCTTCAGTCCAGACCAGATGTCAGCACTCGCTCCAGACTGCCCTGCATCACCGCCAGTGGGTGGGCTCGGAATTCTTAGCCTTTTCCTCGCACCCCCAGTTGCGGGAGAATGTGAAGGAGGAGCTGTTGACGGGTCACGTTCCGCTTGACTTGACAATTTTCTCACCAGCAGGTCTTTGAACCTC
The DNA here is from genome assembly GCF_028390025.1 of Pseudophryne corroboree. Lineage (NCBI taxonomy): Eukaryota > Metazoa > Chordata > Amphibia > Anura > Myobatrachidae > Pseudophryne > Pseudophryne corroboree. The sequence continues at coordinate 588,505,585 of NC_086444.1, read as the reverse complement.
TGCAAACTTGTGTCTGCCGGAAAGAGAGATACAACGTAGGTTTTAAATCTAGGATCGAGCACGGTGGCCAAAATGTAGTGCTCTGATTTCAACAGATTGACCACCCGTGAATCCTGATTAAGCGTATTAAGGGCTCCATCCACAAGTCCCACATGCCTAGCGGAATCGCTCTGTTCAAGCTCCTCCTTCAATGTCTCCAGCTTCTTCTGCAAAAGCCTGATGAGGGGAATGACCTGGCTCAGGCTGGCAGTGTTTGAACTGACTTCACGTGTGGCAAGTTCAAAGGGTTGCAGAACCTTGCACAACGTTGAAATCATTCTCCACTGCGCTTGAGTCAGGTGCATTCCCCCTCCTTTGCCTATATCGTGGGCAGATGTATAGGCTTGAATGGCCTTTTGCTGCTCCTCCATCCTCTGAAGCATATACAGATGTGTCCACTGACATCTTTGCTTTTTTACAAATTTGGCACAACATGCAAAACACGGCTAAGCTGTTTTTCACGAGTAGCGAGTGGATGAATTTTAAAAATTTTGTTTGCCGTAATAGAATATGTACAAAGTAACATGTTAAAGAAGAAAATTAAGAAAAATCACAAGGCATGGCTAATTCTCTGAGTCTATGGCATGCAAAACCATGCCATACATGGCGGGATATAGCAAAGATGTATGTGGATACATCTGTAGAGGGTTGAATTCCACCTCTTTACCACCTCTTGCTTCAGATGATGGCAGGGCAGGTTCAGGAGTGTTTGCTGGTGCTCCAGTCTTTGGCACGCGGTGGCTGAATGCCAAAAGTGGCCCGCAATTCTTCTGGCCACTGACAGCATCTCTTGCACGCCCCTGTCGTTTTTTAAATAATTCTGCACCACCAAATTCAATGTATGTGCAAAACATGGGACGTGCTGGAATTTGCCCAGATGTAATGCACGCACAATATTGCTGGCGTTGTCCGATGTCACAAATCCCCAGGAGAGTCCAATTGGGGTAAGCCATTCTGCGATGATGTTCCTCAGTTTCCGTAAGAGGTTGTCAGCTGTGTGCCTCTTATGGAAAGCGGTGATACAAAGCGTAGCCTGCCTAGGAACGAATTGGCATTTGCGAGATGCTGCTACTGGTGCCGCCGCTGCTGTTCTTGCTGCGGGAGGCAATACATCTACCCAGTGGCCTGTCACAGTCATATAGTCCTGAGTCTGCCCTGCTCCACTTGTCCACATGTCCGTGGTTAAGTGGACATTGGGTACAACTGCATTTTTTAGGACACTGGTGACTCTTTTTCTGACATCTGTGTACATTTTCGGTATCGCCTGCCTAGAGAAATGGAACCTAGATGGTATTTGGTACCGGGGACAGAGTACCTCAAACAAGTCTCTAGTTGCCTCTAAATTAACGGTGGATACCGGAATCACGTTTCTCACCACCCAGGCTGACAAGACCTGAGTTATCCGCTTTGCAGCAGGATGACTGCTGTGATATTTCATCTTCCTCGCAAAGGACTGTTGGACAGTCAATTGCTTACTGGAAGTAGTACAAGTGGGCTTCCGACTTCCCCTATGGGATGACGATTGACTCCCAGCAGCAACAACAGCAGCGCCAGCAGCAGTAGGCGTTACACTCAAGGATGCATCGGCGGATTCCCAGGCAGGAGAGGACTCGTCAGACTTGCCAGTGACATGGCCTGCAGGACTATTGGCTTTCCTGGGTAAGGTGGAAATTGACACTGAGGGAGTTGGTGGTGTGGTTTGCAGGAGCTTGGTTACAAGAGGAAGGGATTTAGTGGTCAGTGGACTGCTTCCGCTGTCATCCAAAGTTTTTGAACTTGCCACTGACTTCTGATAAATGCGGACCAGGTGACGTATAAGGGAGGATGTTAGGTGGTTAACGTCCTTACCCCTACTTATTACAGCTTGACAAAGGCAACACACATCTTGACACCTGTTGTCCGCATTTGTGTTGAAATAATTCCACACCGAAGAGCTGATTTTTTTTGTATTTTGACCAGGCATGTCAATGGCCATATTCGTCCCACGGACAACAGGTGTCTCCCCAGGTGCCTGACTTAAACAAACCACCTCACCATCAGAATTCTCCTTGTCAATTTCCTCCCCAGCGCCATCAACACCCATATCCTCATCCTGGTGTACTTCAACAGTGACATCTTCAATTTGACTATCAGGAACTGGATTGCAGGTGCTCCTTCGAGCACTTGCAGGGGGCGTGCAAATGGTGGAAGGCGCAAGCTCTTCCCATCCAGTGTTGGGAAGGTCAGGCATCGCAACCGACACAATTGGACTCTCCTTGGGGATTTGTGATTTAGAAGAACGCAAAGTTCTTTGCTGTGCTTTTGCCAGCTTAAGTCTTTTCATTTTTCTAGTGAGAGGATGAGTGCTTCCATCCTCATGTGAATCTGAACCACTAGCCATGAACATAGGCCAGGGCCTCAGCCGTTCCTTGCCACTCCGTGTCGTAAATGGCATATTGGCAAGTTTACGCTTCTCATCAGACGCTTTCAATTTTGATTTTTGGGTCATTTTACTGAACTTTTGTTTTTTGGATTTTACATGCTCTCTACTATGACATTAGGCATCGGCCTTGGCAGATGACGTTGATGGCATTTCATCGTCTCGGCCATGACTAGTGGCAGCAGCTTCAGCACGAGGTGGAAGTGGATCTTGATCTTTCCCTATTTTAACCTCCACATTTTTGTTCTCCATTTTTTAATGTGTGGAATTATATGCCAGTATCAATAGCAATGGCCTACTACTATATATACTGTGCACAACTGAAATGCACCACAGGTATGGATGGATAGTATACTTGATGACACAGAGGTAGGTAGAGCAGTGGCCTTCCGTACCGTACTGCTATATATACTGGTGGTCACTGTCAGCAAACTGCAAAACTAAAATGCACCACAGGTATAGAATCTAGATGGATAGCATACTTGATGACACAGAGGTAGGTAGAGCAGTGGCCTTCCGTACCGTACTGCTATATATACTGGTGGTCACTGTCAGCAAACTGCAAAACTAAAATGCACCACAGGTATAGAATCTAGATGGATAGTATACTTGACGACACAGAGGTAGGTAGAGCAGTGGCCTTCCGTACCGTACTGCTATATATACTGGTGGTCACTGTCAGCAAACTGCAAAACTAAAATGCACCACAGGTATAGAATCTAGATGGATAGTATACTTGACAACACAGAGGTAGGTAGAGCAGTGGCCTTCCGTACCGTACTGCTATATATACTGGTGGTCACTGTCAGCAAACTGCAAAACTAAAATGCACCACAGGTATAGAATCTAGATGGATAGTATACTTGACGACACAGAGGTAGGTAGAGCAGTGGCCTTCCGTACCGTACTGCTATATATACTGGTGGTCACTGTCAGCAAACTGCAAAACTAAAATGCACCACAGGTATAGAATCTAGATGGATAGTATACTTGATGACACAGAGGTAGGTAGAGCAGTGGCCTTCCATACCGTACTGCTATATATACTGGTGGTCACTGTCAGCAAACTGCAAAACTAAAATGCACCACAGGTATAGAATCTAGATGATAGTATACTTGATGACACAGATGTAGGTAGAGCAGTGGCCTTCCGTACCATACTGCTATATATACTGGTGGTCACTGTCAGCAAACTGCAAAACTAAAAGACACCACAGGTATAGAATCTAGATGGATAGTATACTTGACGACACAGAGGTAGGTAGAGCAGTGGCCTTCCGTACCGTACTGCTATATATACTGGTGGTCACTGTCAGCAAACTGCAAAACTAAAATGCACCACAGGTATAGAATCTAGATGGATAGTATACTTGATGACACAGAGGTAGGTAGAGCAGTGGCCTTCTGTACCGTACTGCTGTATATACTGGTGGTCACTGTCAGTAAACTGCAAAACTAAAATGCACCACAGGTATACAATCTAGAGATGAGCGCCGGAAATTTTTCGGGTTTTGTGTTTTGGTTTTGGGTTCGGTTCCGCGGCCGTGTTTTCGGTTGGACCGCGTTTTGGCAAAACCTAACCGAATTTTTTTTGTCGGATTCGGGTGTGTTTTGGATTCGGGTGTTTTTTTCCAAAAAACCTAAAAAACAGCTTAAATCATAGAATTTGGGGGTCATTTTGATCCCAAAGTATTATTAACCTCAAAAACCATCATTTCCACTAATTTTCAGTCTATTCTGAATACCTCACACCTCACAATATTATTTTTAGTCCTAAAATTTGCACCGAGGTCGCTGGATGACTAAGCTAAGCGACCCTAGTGGCCGACACAAACACCTGGCCCATCTAGGAGTGGCACTGCAGTGTCACGCAGGATGTCCCTTCCAAAAAACCCTCCCCAAACAGCACATGACGCAAAGAAAAAAAGAGGCGCAATGAGGTAGCTGTGTAAGTAAGATAAGCGACCCTAGTGGCCGACACAAACACCGGGCCCATCTAGGAGTGGCACTGCAGTGTCACGCAGGATGGCCCTTCCAAAAAACCCTCCCCAAACAGCACATGACGCAAAGAAAAAAAGAGGCGCAATGAGGTAGCTGTGTGAGTAAGATAAGCAACCCTAGTGGCCGACACAAACACCGGGCCCATCTAGGAGTGGCACTGCAGTGTCATGCAGGATGGCCCTTCCAAAAAACCCTCCCCAAACAGCACATGACGCAAAGAAAAAAAGAGGCGCAATGAGGTAGCTGTGTGAGTAAGATAAGCGACCCTAGTGGCCGACACAAACACCGGGCCCATCTAGGAGTGTCACTGCAGTGTCACGCAGGATGTCCCTTCCAAAAAACCCTCCCCAAACAGCACATGACGCAAAGAAAAAAAGAGGCGCAATGAGGTAGCTGTGTGAGTAAGATAAGCGACCCTAGTGGCCGACACAAACACCGGGCCCATCTAGGAGTGTCACTGCAGTGTCACGCAGGATGGCCCTTCCAAAAAACCCTCCCCAAACAGCACATGACGCAAAGAAAAAAAGAGGCGCAATGAGGTAGCTGTATGAGTAAGATAAGCAACCCTAGTGGCCGACACAAACACCGGGCCCATCTAGGAGTGGCACTGCAGTGTCACGCAGGATGGCCCTTCCAAAAAACCCTCCCCAAACAGCACATGACGCAAAGAAAAAAAGAGGCGCAATGAGGTAGCTGTGTGAGTAAGATAAGCGACCCTAGTGGCCGACACAAACACCGGGCCCATCTAGGAGTGGCACTGCAGTGTCACGCAGGATGGCCCTTCCAAAAAACCCTCCCCAAACAGCACATGACGCAAAGAAAAATTAAAGAAAAAAGAGGTGCAAGATGGAATTGTCCTTGGGCCCTCCCACCCACCCTTATGTTGTATAAACAGGACATGCACACTTTAACCAACCCATCATTTCAGTGACAGGGTCTGCCACACGACTGTGACTGATATGACGGGTTGGTTTGGACCCCCACCAAAAAAGAAGCAATTAATCTCTCCTTGCACAAACTGGCTCTACAGAGGCAAGATGTCCACCTCATCATCATCCTCCGATATATCACCGTGTACATCCCCCTCCTCACAGATTATCAATTCGTCCCCACTGGAATCCACCATCTCAGCTCCCTGTGTACTTTGTGGAGGCAATTGCTGCTGGTCAATGTCTCCGCGGAGGAATTGATTATAATTCATTTTAATGAACATCATCTTCTCCACATTTTCTGGATGTAACCTCGTACGCCGATTGCTGACAAGGTGAGCGGCGGCACTAAACACTCTTTCGGAGTACACACTTGTGGGAGGGCAACTTAGGTAGAATAAAGCCAGTTTGTGCAAGGGCCTCCAAATTGCCTCTTTTTCCTGCCAGTATAAGTACGGACTGTGTGACGTGCCTACTTGGATGCGGTCACTCATATAATCCTGCACCATTCTTTCAATGTTGAGAGAATCATATGCAGTGACAGTAGACGACATGTCCGTAATCGTTGTCAGGTCCTTCAGTCCGGACCAGATGTCAGCATCAGCAGTTGCTCCAGACTGCCCTGCATCACCGCCAGCGGGTGGGCTCGGAATTCTGAGCCTTTTCCTCGCACCCCCAGTTGCGGGAGAATGTGAAGGAGGAGATGTTGACAGGTCGCGTTCCGCTTGACTTGACAATTTTGTCACCAGCAGGTCTTTCAACCCCAGCAGACTTGTGTCTGCCGGAAAGAGAGATCCAAGGTAGGCTTTAAATCTAGGATCGAGCACGGTGGCCAAAATGTAGTGCTCTGATTTCAACAGATTGACCACCCGTGAATCCTTGTTAAGCGAATTAAGGGCTCCATCCACAAGTCCCACATGCCTAGCGGAATCGCTCCGTGTTAGCTCCTCCTTCAATGTCTCCAGCTTCTTCTGCAAAATCCTGATGAGGGGAATGACCTGACTCAGGCTGGCAGTGTCTGAACTGACTTCACGTGTGGCAAGTTCAAAGGGCATCAGAACCTTGCACAACGTTGAAATCATTCTCCACTGCGCTTGAGACAGGTGCATTCCACCTCCTATATCGTGCTCAATTGTATAGGCTTGAATGGCCTTTTGCTGCTCCTCCAACCTCTGAAGCATATAGAGGGTTGAATTCCACCTCGTTACCACTTCTTGCTTCAGATGATGGCAGGGCAGGTTCAGTAGTTTTTGGTGGTGCTCCAGTCTTCTGTACGTGGTGCCTGTACGCCGAAAGTGTCCCGCAATTCTTCTGGCCACCGACAGCATCTCTTGCACGCCCCGGTCGTTTTTTAAAAAATTCTGCACCACCAAATTCAAGGTATGTGCAAAACATGGGACGAGCTGGAATTTGCCCATATTTAATGCACACACAATATTGCTGGCGTTGTCCGATGCCACAAATCCACAGGAGAGTCCAATTGGGGTAAGCCATTCCGCGATGATCTTCCTCAGTTGCCGTAAGAGGTTTTCAGCTGTGTGCGTATTCTGGAAACCGGTGATACAAAGCGTAGCCTGCCTAGGAAAGAGTTGGCGTTTGCGAGATGCTGCTACTGGTGCCGCCGCTGCTGTTCTTGCGGCGGGAGTCCATACATCTACCCAGTGGGCTGTCACAGTCATATAGTCCTGACCCTGCCCTGCTCCACTTGTCCACATGTCCGTGGTTAAGTGGACATTGGGTACAACTGCATTTTTTAGGACACTGGTGAGTCTTTTTCTGACGTCTGTGTACATTCTCGGTATCGCCTGCCTAGAGAAGTGGAACCTAGATGGTATTTGGTAACGGGGGCACACTGCCTCAATAAATTGTCTAGTTCCCTGTGAACTAACGGCGGATACCGGACGCACGTCTAACACCAACATAGTTGTCAAGGCCTCAGTTATCCGCTTTGCAGCAGGATGACTGCTGTGATATTTCATCTTCCTCGCAAAGGACTGTTGAAAAGTCAATTGCTTACTGGAAGTAGTACAAGTGGGCTTACGACTTCCCCTCTGGGATGACCATCGACTCCCAGCAGCAACAACAGCAGCGCCAGCAGCAGTAGGCGTTACACGCAAGGATGCATCGGAGGAATCCCAGGCAGGAGAGGAATCATCAGAATTGCCAGTGACATGGCCTGCAGGACTATTGGCATTCCTGGGGAAGGAGGAAAATGACACTGAGGGAGTTGGTGGGGTGGTTTGCGTGAGCTTGGTTACAAGAGGAAGGGATTTACTGGTCAGTGGACTGCTTCCGCTGTCGCCCAAAGTTTTTGAACTTGTCACTGACTTATTATGAATGCGCTGCAGGTGACGTATAAGGGAGGATGTTCCGAGGTGGTTAACGTCCTTACCCCTACTTATTACAGCTTGACAAAGGCAACACACGGCTTGACACCTGTTGTCCGCATTTCTGTTGAAATACTTCCACACCGAAGAGCTGATTTTTTTGGTATTTTCACCAGGCATGTCAGTGGCCATATTCCTCCCACGGACAACAGGTGTCTCCCCGGGTGCCTGACTTAAACAAACCACCTCACCATCAGAATCCTCCTGGTCAATTTCCTCCCCAGCGCCAGCAACACCCATATCCTCCTCATCCTGGTGTACTTCAACACTGACATCTTCAATCTGACTAACAGGAACTGGACTGCGGGTGCTCCTTCCAGCACTTGCAGGGGGCGTGCAAATGGTGGAAGGCGCATGCTCTTCACGTCCAGTTTTGGGAAGGTCAGGCATCGCAACCGACACAATTGGACTCTCCTTGTGGATTTGGGATTTCAAAGAACGCACAGTTCTTTGCGGTGCTACTGCTTTTGCCAGCTTGAGTCTTTTTATTTTTCTAGCGAGAGGCTGAGTGCTTCCATCCTCATGTGAAGCTGAACCACTAGCCATGAACATAGGCCAGGGCCTCAGCCGTTCCTTGCCACTCCGTGTGGTAAATGGCATATTGGCAAGTTTACGCTTCTCCTCCGACAATTTTATTTTAGGTTTTGGAGTCCTTTTTTTACTGATATTTGGTGTTTTGGATTTGACATGCTCTGTACTATGCCATTGGGCATCGGCCTTGGCAGACGACGTTGCTGGCATTTCATCGTCTCGGCCATGACTAGTGGCAGCAGCTTCAGCACGAGGTGGAAGTGGATCTTGATCTTTCCCTAATTTTGGAACCTCAACATTTTTGTTCTCCATATTTTAATAGGCACAACTAAAAGGCACCTCAGGTAAACAATGGAGATGGATGGATACTAGTATACAATTATGGATGGACTGCCGAGTGCCGACACAGAGGTAGCTACAGCCGTGGACTACCGTACTGTACTGTGTCTGCTGCTAATATAGACTGGATGATAATGAGATGTAGTATGTATAAAGAAGAAAGAAAAAAAAAACCACGGGTAGGTGGTATACAATTATGGATGGACTGCCGAGTGCCGACACAGAGGTAGCTACAGCCGTGGACTACCGTACTGTACTGTGTCTGCTGCTAATATAGACTGGATGATAATGAGATGTAGTACGTATAAAGAAGAAAGAAAGAAAAAACCACGGGTAGGTGGTATACAATTATGGATGGACTGCCGAGTGCCGACACAGAGGTAGCTACAGCCGTGGACTACCGTACTGTACTGTGTCTGCTGCTAATATAGACTGGATGATAATGAGATGTAGTATGTATAAAGAGGAAAGAAAAAAAAAACCACGGGTAGGTGGTATACAATTATGGATGGACTGCCGAGTGCCGACACAGAGGTAGCTACAGCCGTGGACTACCGTACTGTGTCTGCTGCTAATATAGACTGGTTGATAATGAGATGTAGTATGTATAAAGAAGAAAGAAAAAAAAAACCACGGGTAGGTGGTATACAATTATGGATGGACTGCCGAGTGCCGACACAGAGGTAGCTACAGCCGTGGACTACCGTACTGTACTGTGTCTGCTGCTAATATAGACTGGATGATAATGAGATGTAGTATGTATAAAGAAGAAAGAAAAAAAAAACCACGGGTAGGTGGTATACAATTATGGATGGACTGCCGAGTGCCGACACAGAGGTAGCTACAGCCGTGGACTACCGTACTGTGTCTGCTGCTAATATAGACTGGTTGATAATGAGATGTAGTATGTATAAAGAAGAAAGAAAAAAAAAACCACGGGTAGGTGGTATACAATTATGGATGGACTGCCGAGTGCCGACACAGAGGTAGCTACAGCCGTGGACTACCGTACTGTACTGTGTCTGCTGCTAATATAGACTGGATGATAATGAGATGTAGTATGTATAAAGAAGAAAAAAAAAAAACCACGGGTAGGTGGTATACAATTATGGATGGACTGCCGAGTGCCGACACAGAGGTAGCTACAGCCGTGGACTACCGTACTGTGTCTGCTGCTAATATAGACTGGATGATAATGAGATGTAGTATGTAATGTATAAAGAAGAAAAAAAAAAACCACGGGTAGGTGGTATACAATTATGGATGGACTGCCGAGTGCCGACACAGAGGTAGCTACAGCCGTGGACTACCGTACTGTGTCTGCTGCTAACATAGACTGGATGATAATGAGATGTAGTATGTATAAAGAAGAAAGAAAAAAAAAACCACGGGTAGGTGGTATACAATTATGGATGGACTGCCGAGTGCCGACACAGAGGTAGCTACAGCCGTGGACTACCGTACTATACTGTGTCTGCTGCTAATATAGACTGGATGATAATGAGATGTAGTATGTATAAAGAAGAAAGAAAAAAAAAACCACGGGTAGGTGGTATACAATTATGGATGGACTGCCGAGTGCCGACACAGAGGTAGCTACAGCCGTGGACTACCGTACTGTGTCTGCTGCTAATATAGACTGGTTGATAATGAGATGTAGTATGTATAAAGAAGAAAGAAAAAAAAAACCACGGGTAGGTGGTATACAAAAATGGATGGACTGCCGAGTGCCGACACAGAGGTAGCTACAGCCGTGGACTACCGTACAGTGTCTGCTGCTAATATAGACTGGATGATAATGAGATGTAGTATGTATAAAGAAGAAAGAAAAAAAAAACCACGGGTAGGTGGTATACAATTATGGATGGACTGCCGAGTGCCGACACAGAGGTAGCTACAGCCGTGGACTACCGTACTGTACTGTGTCTGCTGCTAATATAGACTGGATGATAATGAGATGTAGTATGTATAATGAAGAAAGAAAAAAAAAACCACGGGTAGGTGGTATACAATTATGGATGGACTGCCGAGTGCCGACACAGAGGTAGCTACAGCCGTGGACTACCGTACTGTACTGTGTCTGCTGCTAATATAGACTGGATGATAATGAGATGTAGTATGTATAAAGAAGAAAGAAAAAAAAAAACCACGGGTAGGTGGTATACAATTATGGATGGACTGCCGAGTGCCGACACAGAGGTAGCTACAGCCGTGGACTACCGTACTGTGTCTGCTGCTAATATAGACTGGATGATAATGAGATGTAGTATGTAATGTATAAAGAAGAAAAAAAAAAAACCACGGGTAGGTGGTATACAATTATGGATGGACTGCCGAGTGCCGACACAGAGGTAGCTACAGCCGTGGACTACCGTACTGTGTCTGCTGCTAATATAGACTGGATGATAATGAGATGTAGTATGTATAAAGAAGAAAGAAAAAAAAACCACGGGTAGGTGGTATACAATTATGGATGGACTGCCGAGTGCCGACACAGAGGTAGCTACAGCCGTGGACTACCGTACTATACTGTGTCTGCTGCTAATATAGACTGGATGATAATGAGATGTAGTATGTATAAAGAAGAAAGAAAAAAAAAACCACGGGTAGGTGGTATACAATTATGGATGGACTGCCGAGTGCCGACACAGAGGTAGCTACAGCCGTGAACTACCGTACTGTGTCTGCTGCTAGTATAGACTGGATGATAAATAATGATATAAAAAATATATATATATCACTACTGCAGCCGGACAGGTATATATTATATAATGACGGACCTGCTGGACACTGTCTGTCAGCAGAATGAGTTTTTTAATTTTTATAGAATAAAAAAACACCACACAAGTCAAACGACGAGTGTACTTTTTCAGGCAGACAAACACAATATACTATACTGGTGGTCAGTGTGGTCAGGTCACTGGTCACAGTAGTCAGTGGTCAGTCACACTGGCAGTGGCACTCTGGCAGCAAAAGTGTGCACTGTTTAATATGTACTCCTGGCTCCTGCTATAACCTATAACTGCTCCCCAGTCTCCCCCACAATTAAGCTGTGTGAGCACAGTCAGATATTATACATAGATGATGCAGCACAATGGGCTGAGCACAGATATGGTATGTGAGTGTGACTGAGTCACTGTGTATCGTTTTTTTCAGGCAGAGAACAAGAACAGAACGGATTATTAAATAATAATAAATTATAAAACTGCACTGGTGGTCAGGTCACTGGTCATCAGTCACTAGTATAACTCCTCCTAAGCTCCAGTAAGTAAATGAAGTGTCTCACTCTCACTCTCCTATCTATTTTAATTTCTAAACGGAGAGGACGCCAGCCACGTCCTCTCCCTATCAATCTCAATGCACGTGTGAAAATGGCCGCGACGCGCGGCTCCTTATATAGAATCCGAGTCTCGCGATAGAATCCGAGCCTCGCGAGAATCCGACAGCGTGATGATGACGTTCGGGCGCGCTCGGGTTAACCGAGCAAGGCGGGAAGATCCGAGTCGCTCGGACCCGTGTAAAAAAACATGAAGTTCGGGCGGGTTCGGATTCAGAGAAACCGAACCCGCTCATCTCTAATACAATCTAGATGGATAGTATACTTGATGACACAGAGGTAGGTAGAGCAGTGGCCTTCCGTACCGTACTGCTATATATACTGGTGGTCACTGTCAGCAAACTGCAAAATTAAAATGCACCACAGGTATAGAATCTAGATGGATAGTTTACTTGACGACACAGAGGTAGGTAGAGCAGTGCTCTTCTGTACCGTACTGCTATATATACTGGTGGTCACTGTCAGCAAACTGGAAAACTAAAATGCACCACAGGTATAGAATCTATATGGAAAGTATACTTGATGACACAGAGGTAGGTAGAGTAGTGGCCTTCCGTACCGTACTGCTATATATACTGGTGGTCACTGTCAGCAAACTGCAAAACTAAAATGCACCACAGGTATAGAATCTAGATGGATAGTATACTTGACGACACAGAGGTAGGTAGAGCAGTGGCCTTCCGTACCGTACTGCTATATATACTGGTGGTCACTGTCAGCAAACTGCAAAACTAAAATGCACCACAGGTATAGAATCTAGATGGATAGTATACTTGACGACACAGAGGTAGGTAGAGCAGTGGCCTTCCGTACCGTACTGCTATATATACTGGTGGTCACTGTCAGCAAACTGCAAAACTAAAAGGCACCACAGGTATAGAATCTAGATGGATAGTATACTTGATGACACAGAGGTAGGTAGAGCAGTGGCCTTCCATACCGTACTGCTATATATACTGGTGGTCACTGTCAGCAAACTGCAAAACTAAAATGCACCACAGGTATAGAATCTAGATGGATAGTATACTTGACGACACAGAGGTAGGTAGAGCAGTGGCCTTCCGTACCGTACTGCTATATATACTGGTGGTCACTGTCAGCAAACTGCAAAACTAAAATGCACCACAGGTATAGAATCTAGATGTATGGTATACTTGACGACACAGAGGTAGGTAGAGCAGTGGCCTTCCGTACTGTACTGCTATATATACTGGTGGTCACTGTCAGCAAACTGCAAAACTAAAATGCACCACAGGTATAGAATCTAGATGGATAGTATACTTGACGACACAGAGGTAGGTAGAGCAGTGGCCTTCCGTACCATACTGCTATATATACTGGTAGTCACTGTCAGCAAACTGCAAAACTAAAATGCACCACAGGTATAGAATCTAGATGGATAGTTTACTTGATGACACAGAGGTAGGTAGAGCAGTGGCCTTCCGTACCGTACTGCTATATATACTGGTGGTCACTGTCAGCAAACTGCAAAACTAAAATGCACCACAGGTATAGAATCTAGATGGATAGTATACATGACGACACAGAGGTAGGTAGAGCAGTGGCCTTCCGTACCGTACTGCTATATATACTTATGGTCACTGTCAGCAAAACTCTGCACTGTACTCCTCCTATATAATACTGCTGGTCCCCAGTCCCCACAATAAAGCAGTGTGAGCACAGATATATGCAGGACACTGAGCACAGATATGGAGCATTTTTCAGGCAGACAACATATAATACTAGTGGTCACTGGTCAGAAAAACTCTGCACTGTACTCCTCCTATATAATACTGCTGGTCCCCAGTCCCCACAATAAAGCAGTGTGAGCACAGATATATGCAGCACACTGAGCACAGATATGGAGTGTTTTTCAGGCAGACAACGTATAATACTGGTGGTCACTGGTCAGAAAAACTCTGCACTGTACTCCTCCTATATAATACTGCTGGTCCCCAGTCCCCACAATAAAGCAGTGTGAGCACAGATATATGCAGCACACTGAGCACAGATATGGAGCGTTTTTCAGGCAGAGAACGGATAAAACTGGTGGTCACTGATCAGCAAAACTCTGCACTGTACTCCTCCTATATAATACAACTGCTCCCCAGTCCGCACAATTAAGCAATAATCACAAATATTTGCATCAACATTAATAAACGGAGAGGACGCCAGCCACGTCCTCTCCCTTACATTTCCAATGCACGAGTGAAAATGGCGGCGATGCACGGCTGCTTATATAGAATCCGAATCTCGCGAGAATCCGACAGCGGGATGATGACGTTCGGGCGCGCTCGGGTTAACCGAGCCATACGGGAGAATCTGAGTATGCCTCGGACCCGTGTAAAATGGGTGAAGTTCGGGGGGGTTCGGTTTCCGAGGAACCGAACCCGCTCATCACTAGTTTAAGCAGCTCTACTGGGGTGTAACATGTATAAGGGGCTCTACTCTGGTGTAACGTGTATACTACTGTGGTGTAACGTGTATAAGCATCTCTACTGGGGTGTAACATGTATACTACTGTGGTGTAACATGTATAAGTTGCTCTTCTGTGGTGTGACGTGTATAAGCATCTCTACTGTAGTGTGACGTGCATAAGCGGCTCTACTGGGGTGTGACGTGTATACGGAGCAGAAAAGACATCCTCAATCAGAGAGGCAGCCTGGATAAGAGAAATAGGTGGAGGAAAAGGGAGAAGAAACAGCATCCCCACTTCTCCCTTTCGGATGGAACCCTAACCCACTCCTCACCTTCCGGCTTGGACTGCAGTTAACACAGCTCAGTAGCCTCAGGGAATTGGTGGCCCATGGCGCAGTGGCAGGTGACTGCATATAATGAGTCAATCTGACTCAATGTTGCTGGCTGTGGGCCCCTTCACTGCGGCGGGCCACAGTGCAGTGCACCAGCTGCACCGCTGGTAGTTCTGCCTCATGTCATTGAACACGTCCCCACCATGTGTTCCATGTTTTTATGGAGTTTCCTGATTTATTATATAAACAATATACCACATATTTTGTTGTCCCAAAACAACTGCACATTTAGTTCTGCTGTAATAAGACGCAAATTTCACAGGACTGCAAAATTTCTAGCTACGTAATTTAGTACATGACACCCAGTTCCAATGAACCTTATTTCTAATTAGTTTATAGACAGATGTACTTTCCCATTTCATGGACAGCATATTTAAACAGGAAACCTGCCAGGTCTGTGTTACGCTCACATACTGTAATTATACCAGACTATATTTCATTCTGTGCTTTACTGTGCCTGCAGGCAGAATCATAAAAACTCCCTGCTTCATATGTAACATACATAAACATTTTCCTCCAAATATGTTGCCCCATGTAATATAAAATTAATTGATTGAATATTTAACACAAAGCAATGATGCATTTTTCATTGTGAGGATTATTTTTCACTATGAAGCTTTAAATAGTCAAAAACACTATTCTTATTAGTATGTACATTTTACTTTTATACATCTGTAAAATGTATCCAAACCTAATTTTATACAACCATAACACAGGGTTTAGGACATTCTGGCTGCCCCCTTTGGGAGAGGGCAGCCAGCTCGGTGCTGAGGAGGCGGTGCGGGTGTGACGCTGCATAGAGGCATGACACAGTGAAAGAGGCAGTACAGGGTATGTGCTGTCACAGTCACGTCATCATGACCACACCCCGGGTCTACGATGACGTGATTCAGCACAAATCGCATCATCAGGTCCTATCAGACAGGCCACTAGTGCTCTATATGTGGGTGGCTGAGGGTATTTTGTCGGGGCGGGGGGCTGCACTGCTGCAGGAGACTTGCCCACCTTCTCAGTGGGCCGGAAGTGGCACACGGTTTTCGGCAGCCTCCCGAGGCAAGTATGCCATAACAACATATAATTTTCACACTAATGAACAGAAAAAAACTTTTTTGCAGTAAGGAAAATGTATGTTGTAAATAACAGAGAGACCATGTAATGAAATCGCAATCACCTGGTGACATTTTACTGACACAGAAGAACAATTTATATCTTTCATTCTTAGGAAAATTGTGAAGTGAAGAAAACCTTTTCACCTTGTCAAATTTATAATTTGTTATTGAGAATTAAGCATTCTTTGCTTTGGTATGAATGCGGCCTTGAATTTCCAGTTTGGCTACTTGTTACTACTAAAGCATACACGTAAATTACTATGCTAAGATACTGCAAATGAAAAAAGGTCCTGCAGACTTGACCTTTTTTTTGGGTATTTAATTTATGTGTAAAAAAAAATATTTCTTTGCATTGCAAAGAAAAAAAATCTAGATTTACTATTTCACCATGTTATTCATTAAGCATTATGAACTCTTTTGCAACCAGAAGTTTAATCTATTTAAATAACTTGGGTTAAATATATACATAATAATGGGTTATTATTGGTGTCATAACCCAACTGTAGTTCACAGATCAACACTGGTCGATTCTATGTGATGATGAACATTTAAGGAGGTTAATTTGCAAAGGGTTAATCTTGCAATAAAAAGAGAAGGTATGAAAAGCGCTTTGGGGTCTATTTACTGTATGAAGCAGGGAAAAGAGTGGTGAAGTGAGCCAGTGGAGAAGTTGTATGGCAACCAATCAGCTGCTACATATAATTTTATAGAATGCACTTGATTAATGTTACTTCAAAGCTGATTGGTTGCCATGGGCAACTTCTCCATGGGCTCATTTCTCCACTCTCTTCACTGCTTCATGAATAGACACATTGAGTTCTATTGGGAGAAAAGTGCTATATAAATACCATTATTATTATTATTATTATTATTATTATTATTATTATGTAGTTATATAGTCAACACTGTAATGTTGATTGGTTCTGAATATCGACATTCAAAATATCAACAACTTTGTTCAAAATGTTAACATGTTGTTTATGTCGACATTTTGAATGTACGCATTATGAACATAGCAGTGTTAGGGGAAGAGCTAGGCTGTGGTTAGGGTTAGATAGTATGGTCAACATACATAATGTTTACATGTTGAACATGTTGAAATTAGGTCAGTGCAGACATACAGTAGATATGTTTTAGATAATCTCGATATTCTGGTGTCACCATACTGAATGTCAACATTATTGTTGAACTGGTATATCACACCCAGAGGAGAACCAGACTGTAGGGACTGAATTGCTAACAGTCATTATACAGAAAGTAAATCTCATATGGAGATTTAGTTTTAGGATTCAGAGTTATTTTCTTAGTTAGGTATGAACAAATGCACCACCCCCCTCCCCCATCCCCAAATATATCAATGAAAGGTAAAAAAAAAAAAGTTTTCAGCGGGAGTTTATATAATTGTTGTTCACATTAATTGTGAGACCAGTGATGTGCTCTATGTATTTCCTACACTTCCAGATCATCCGGGAGGCTCCTGAATCTAATCTGGCTCTTTTGGACCCAGAAGAGAACGAGAGTCTGACCAAGGGTGCATTCGGCCATCTGGCACTGCCCACAACCTGAGTTTGCACTGAATTGCATCATCGTTTCCCTGCCCCCTGCTTTACAATGCTGATAATCAAAGTATAATATAGCAGGGTGCGGGGCCATGATGACGTGATATCACCATCATGTCCCCCCGCACAGCCCACTTCTGCAGGGGTGTTTTTCCTATACCTAGCAGTACATAAGCAAGATCTAGCTTTTGGAGTTGGGAAAATACCACAGAGAAGAGGAATGTGTGTCTAAGCAAGTTTTGTTATGGATACCAATCAAGTTGGTAAAGTCAATATGAAAATAGGTTATGTCATGTATTATATTTTACCCAAATACAATCATTTATCACTTATTTGAGAAATTAATCTATAAAAAAAACCAATTACTTGCATGTTGTCTTTGGAAGGGTTAGAAGGATCAGGTCTAACTAGTGAGAAAATATTGGCAGCCATCTCTATGAGGGCTGCGGTAATCAGCAATACTATATGTTTGCTTCTTAGACTAAGGAATATATGTATCAAGCAGTGAAAAGAGTGAAGTAGACCAGTGGAAACGTTGCCCATAGCAACCAATCAGCTTTGAGGAAGCATTTCATAAGTACACTCCATAAAATGATAGGTAAATGCTGATTGGTTACTATGAGCAACTTTTCGATTTGTCCACTTCACTATTTTCACTGCTTGATACAGCAACCCCTTAGTCAGGTTGCTTATTGATTTGCTCAAGCAGTAATTGTACTTGGCAGTATCATGTAGGCATTTTCTTATTCACTTTCAAAACTTCTTCCCCAAAGATTGATGAGAGCCTAAATCTTGGAATGCTAGCAGTCCTAGTAGCCACATTTCCACATAGTGCTGGAATAGTGCTTGGTGCCATCCTAAACTAGGGAGGCGAGGCTGCCGGGTCCAGGAAGTAGAGCACTGTAAAGACACTCTAAGAAGCTCTGCAGGGTCCTCTGCCCTGGGTGACTGCACCACTCGCATACCCTTAGTTACAGCCCTGTTTGCAAACATGATGAAGCATTGTAAGATAATGCAGGTCATAATTAACACTTTACTCACCAACAGACAAATGGTTTGCATAGCTGGACACTAGATATCCTCTAAACAAACTTCAATGAAAGCATCAAGGACACAGTTACAGATGGGTCCACGGTTATCTTGACTAGTTTTCTGCGCCTAGGCACAACATGATTTATTAGCATAAACCCTTCATCTATTGTGCGCAGATGCAATACAATACAGAGAACAATACAGCAAGGGATTAAGTCATTACAGCAGGGGATTAAGTCCAACTGGCCAGTCTCAGTTAATCCTATTAAAGGTCAAGATAAATGTGGATGCATCTGTATGTAGCTTTAATTATAAGGTACTGTGGTTATGCATTTATAGTTGAATAACACTTTATGCATATACAGTATAACTGCAGTAAACTGAAAAGGGATTAAAGCTTATATTACATCTAAACAAAATCCTAAAAAAGGTATTAGAAATATACGGTGTACAGCATTTCACAACCAATAACGATGTGAAAGCGGCTTTATAGAGTGTTTCAATAGCACTTTAAAAACACGAATGTGGCACTATTCCAAGGCGAAGTATACCTACAGATATATAGACATTTTACAAGACTTCATACGCAGCTATAGTAACACTTACCATAGAATGATTAAGTGCGCTTCAATCGATGTGAATGACTCTTATGCTTTGAGAGTCTTCAAGACGATGTACGGTGATTACTTTAGAAGTAAGAAAACACCTGTTTTTTTAGGAATTGGTGACCACTTCCGTATTTCCAAATATAAGGACATATTTACGAAAGGCTACAAACAGAGCTTTTCTAAAGAAATATTTGTAATACGAGGCATGAGCACGAAAGGTCTTAAGCCGCTTTTCAAGTTGGTGGATCTCTACAGTGAGACTATTACAGGAAGTTTTTACCACGAAGAGCTTCAAAGCATACCAAAAAGCTATAACAGGATTTACAAGGTGGAAAAGATTTTAAAAAATAAGACGGTCCGAGGTCGAAAATATGCATTAGTGAAGTGGCGAGGATACCCCACAAAACTTAACAGTTGGGTCGCAGCATCGGAGATAAAAGATATATAAACAAAGAGGGCGATGGATGATAAATCGTTCTACATAACACTGTCAAGTAACGCCTCAGCCGCCACATTTCCGCAAAATAAGATTTCTAACTATATGACAAAGTTGGCTTAGCCGACAGACTTAAAAGGAGAATGGGAAGTAGCTCTTACAGAAATACAATATCTGCACACATTGAATACATTGTATGATGCAAATAACAAAATGGGATGCACTTATTGTGAGTGTTATGACCATGTGGGTGAAACCCAGCTTTTTGTGAAACAATTGATGTGCTACTCGAGGTAATCAATGCCAAAATTGCACAACATAAACTGGAGGGTGGGTTAACACTACGCCATGAGCCCTTGGAATGAATTGTATAATTCGATAGTAAGCCTTTGTATCAAACCATCGTCAGCGCTAAACTGACAAGAATACTGGGGTTACAGCTTAAAACCAAGTTTTTAAAAACATGCACAGACATCAACGGCGGTCAATATATGTTGGATGTTTATACAGGTATTATCGAGCACCAGAGGGTTGGTGACAGTTATGTACCACTGCTCCGGACTACTGAAATAAAGGCTCGTAACAATGAGATGGTCACTATACGATACGAGAAGCCCGATTACGTACCACTGTGTAAAATGCATTTTGACATGATAGCTATAGAGATAAAGAACGACCAGAATGAGAACATCGCATTTAGGTTTGGAAAAGCGAATGTGAAACTACAGTACACTACAGATGCCGCAAAACTGAATTTTATTAAAGACCATGATCGCCATTAAAAATTATGGAGATCCTGTTCTCTATGCGCAATATTATAAAGCTCAAGCCGGAAACGGATTACCCGGCTTTCACGGCAGTGCATACATGTACTGTTGTGGTTTAGGTGGCATTTTTCCAAGTATGTTCAGAAAAGCAGTGCCGCTTTTTTTTTTTGAAGAGGCCTGGAGTTAGCAAAACCCCACGTGAAGAATGCCGTGTACAATATCACATAAGACATCATCTGACAAGCTACATCGACCGTTGTGAATAAATTACACAATGCAAATCAAGCGACGCAAGATGGATCCAGCTTAATTTATTCAAGGAAATGGGCAGCTAAAAGAAAACAGAAGATTTTGACACAACTTTCGCCTTGGTGCATGCCCCTTTGAAACAAAAACCAGTGCAGGTGCAACTAAAATTAAAAAAGGAAACCAAAGCAGAGGGTTGGTGATATTTTTTAAGCATGTCTTTTATACATAACGAATTTGATGTACCCCCGATGCAAACAAGCATAGAGAAAAGTCTGTACGTCAAAGTTCAACCTTTAGCGGCGTTATTCGAGACAGCACCACTTGAATTCTATATAGTGGCCAGCTGTGAGCACTACTACAATTTGAACAACACGTTGCTGTATGTGACCTGTAATATCATATGGTCCGATAACACCTCAATACCGCAAGGGGCACAGGCCGCCCTTATTAATTACCCCATAGCAACTTTATTCAACCAGGTGGATGTTTCGTTGGGCAGTATACTCATATAACAATCCAATAATCTTTACGCTTATAGGTCCTACATAGAGACCATATTGAATTATAGCTCAGATGCATTATCCACAAAACACACAACAGGTTATTTTTACAAAGATGTGGCTGGAGAATACAACACCAGGACACTTGATGGACTAAACACAGGATTTATAAAAAGAGCAAGAGCAACGGTGCAAAGTTGAACAGTGGAAATACTTGGCCCACTACACTGCAACCTTTTTCATCAACATAAGCTAATCTTAAACGCAGTTGATTTGAAGATAAAACTCACCAGAAACATAGACTCATTCTGCTTAATGTCAGCGAAGGCGGATGCCTTTAAAATTCAGATTGTCGTGGCATCTCTGTTTGTGAAAAGAGTTCAGGCCTCACCCGCCATCCGGATCAGACATGCTCAGTCCTTGTTAATTGGCAATGCAAAATACGCAATTGATCATGTTGGTATGAAAATATACAGCATACCAGCAGGAAGTAGAGTATTTAATTTTGAAAATCTGTTTTTAGGACAAGTACCAAAAACTGCTATATCAGCGTTTGTAGACAATGAAGCATTTTCAGGAGCCTATGACAGGAACCCTCTACGTTTTTAACATAAAAACATAAACTTTTCATCCCTTTACCTGGACAGAACCCAGCATCCAACCAAGCCATTTTAACCCGATTTGAACACGGTAATGCGTGAGTACATGTCACTCATACAGATCACAAATAAGCTGAAATCAGATTCAGGTATCCTAATTGACCGTGAAGAGTACCTCAACGATTACATGCTATTCGCTTTTGATCTGAATCTACATGCTGAATTCCGCTTTGCTGAAGTGCTAGACCAGACAGTCAATGTAATAATATACACATTATTTCATAATATCATCGAAATTAATCAAAGGCATGATGTGCTATACGATTATCTATAAATGAAATAAATCATTTTAATATTTATCACATATTTTAACATATTTATCGCATATTTTAACAAACATCATTACGCAACAGCAAAATGAACACATTGCAGATAAACTGTATACTGTACGCAGACCTAATGACGCAGCTATTTTTTAAAGGGATCTATCATTGCAATATGTTACCGACCGGTAAACAGTCACAATACCCCGGAGCGTTTGTAATAAATACGCATAGCAGCAGACAGCTTGGAAAGCACTAGTTGGCCATTTATTTTAACAAACGGCGCAAATGTTACTTTTTTGATTCTTACAAGCTTGCCCCTGACAGTACCCTATTCACAAAGATTATAATACAATTTTTAAACTTGAATTCAAAAAGTATTTATCACCAAAATAAACATTTGAAAAATTTTAACAGCACCGTTTGCGGTCAATATTGTGTATATTTTTCATGTGCAAAAATTACAAATATACGGATGTGCTGGCCTTTTTTAGTGTTAATACAAAATATTATGATCATTTTATTTCAAATTTTGTAAGACATCTCCCAAGAAGCCACTGTTTGAGTCATTATATGTATAAATATATACAGGCTTGTATAACTTGTAACCAACGTTGCATTTGAAACATTTTCTGTACAATGCGTCATGACTATGATGATTTTCTAATAAACAACGGTTATGACGCATTGTATATAAAATGTTTTAAACACAATGTTGTGTTTGAAGCATTTTATGTACAATGTGGCATTGTTTGTGTAACTTGTAATCAGAGTTGTGTTTGAAGCATTTTATGTACAATGCGTCGTAACTATGATGATTTTCTAATAAATAACATTGTTTATTAAAGTTTATATTGTGTGATTGTGCGTTTCTTCCATGTATGCTGATTAGAATCAAGGAAAAAACAGTGTTTTATAAACCATAAGCATATTTTATTGGTATATGTATATTATAGTTACAGAAATAGTCATTGAATAACATAGTAAAGCTTTACATTTAAAACATCACATCAAATATTCTTGACACAATACAAGTTAAACATTGTGGTACAAAATAGCCACACTAAATATAATGTATAAAAATAGTATAAATTAGTTATATGTTATAGTTTCAGCCACTATGATTCCTGAAATAAATTTACGGATCTTTTCCTAGGTAGTAAGTATCCATGTGGCATTGTAAGCCCCGGGGAACTTAAAACATTTATACAACTTTTTTAAGCGTTTGTATTGGGGTGGCTGCATTTACAGCTCCAACTGCATCATCGTAGATCTCTGCTTTTAAATGCTCTAGATGCAATCTATTTGCAGCATTACCAACGGCCATAGATGGTATATTCAATTCAGACCTAGTGCGCATAAATTCAGGCCAGCCGTTAGGCATTTTATAACTCGACACGCTGTAATTTTGTGTAATGTTCCTTATCAAGTCTAGTATGTCGGATCCAGGTACAATGATGCCTTTATACAAAAACAAACCTTGGTCATTCCAGTTGGTGATGTGCTTGGAGCGAGGCATTTTACTCATTAGTATTTCACAATTTTTTTATACCTCGCATTAACACTGTTCAAGATATCGTGATAAACAGCGCCGGTAGCATCAGTTTGTGTAGGGTTAGTTGTTTCATCAACAGTGTTTGCACCAGGCGATAAAAGCATTAAAGTTGACATTTCTCTATCAGACTGTTTACTCTACACCAGATACCTCTGCAACACTGCTGTGTATCGTTTTGCCTTTTCATATTCTGATAAACCATTATTCAGTAGTATGTTTATGATCTCTACATTTAGACCCTGCGTGGCTGTTTTACGTATGTCATCGCTGCTCGGCTTGTTATGTAAATGGTCTATCTGGTGCTGAGGCACCAGATACATTTTCTCAGCATACTCCATCAATGATTAGACAATAGTCTGATAATTATTGGAATAGCAAAACCTAGCAACGATCCAATAAATCCGCCCGACTGTTTCACCAACCTCTTTTTTTTTCCAATGGCACATTTCTTATTACAAAGCGATTTTATAAGCTCTCGCTTCTACTTAAGGTAATTCAACTGTCGTTGTGACAACAGTATTTTACCTTTAAGAATGTTGAGTGCTATCTCACAAATAGCCATGACCAAATCGTTTGAAGCATTGGATAAAATAGCGTTTCTTTGGGTCGGATTGGCTTTAATTATCGTTTTTAAAAGGGCCCAATTACGTCTTATCTGGACCGACATGTTCACCATTGTTAGAATGACAACTAATGACTGAAGGTTGTACGGTTATAGCTTTATAGAACTGCACTTCTTAACAACAAAAGCGACCAGTGTGTCAGGTGGGAATAAGCCACTTCTTAAACAATAATCATCAAGAGCATTGTTTCTTAAATCAACCAGTAAATATCCATAAGGGGCCTCTGTCACGGATTCGTAGGATTTGAGAAAAAAACGATATTTCGATGGGTACATTTGTCTAGTCAGAATGCTCAGCTGTATTTTATCCCTGGGATTTTGGAACAGGACCATACATTTTGTGTTTAAATGTATAGTCCTTCTCTTTCTACCTTGACAAAATATGTTTTGGACAAGGTACAGGATACTGAGATTACGATAATGTACATACTTTGTGAAAGCTTTCTCAACCTCAGAATTATTACTAGCAGCTTCTATCAGATCATCAACCACTGCTAAAATAATCTTATCTAGAGGAAAAAGTTGGTCATCGCTAAAAGACTCATGTAAACCCTCTATAAAAAGCATTCCGTGGAAATCATGAAGAAGTTATAGGTCGTACATAGGTTGCCAACAGGTATAAAACTAAACAAAATTATCAGATACAAGTGTCATATGCGTGGCTGTCTGCAGCAAGATCATTTTCACAAAATAACTTTTACCCGAATTGGATGGGCCCACTAAAAAGCAGGAGAAGGGATTCTGAATTCTGGTGTATATCTTAATATCCAAACGGATGTGTTGTGAAGTTGTCTGTAAGCGCCCGTTTAGTATAAATGCACATTTTCATCTTCTGCAAAGTCCGAGTGTCAATCTGACAGTATTTTTTAAGATGTACTATACCAGGCTGTCAGGTCACAATCTTTTTCTGATCGTCGCCTTCGAGGTTTAAAGGATAATCTAATACCAGGTCTTTCAGACTGTCAAAGTTAATGTGTTGCGCATTATCAACATTGAGCGTTATGCCTTCAACTTTTAAAGTGGTCTTTCCATTGTTTAGATGATAGCCGTATAATTTGGGGCCTGCTGAGGCAAACTCAGTTATATGGGTCCCTGGCGGTAGTTCGCTAGTCAGCTCGCATAGATAATCACCCACTGGTGGATTCCAATCACCCGGTCTGCTGACAAAAATCGCAGAGTCTGTATTGTGGCAAAGACAATGCTCTTGTAATCTATCCAATAGGTTGTACAATTCAATGCATGGATTGGCAGTGGTAAATACAGCAATAAATATATTCGTATTTTAAACCCTGCGTAATGATCTGTGGCGTATTCTCAATTCAACATGGCAGTAATATTATATATTAAGTCTAACGCAGACACCTCATAGTGTAGTAAAAACGCGTATTCAAAAAGCTTGTCGGGTCAGTCACTAGACATGTATTGGACATGTTGCTACTTTGACCAAATTTGCCCCATAAGGAATTTAAAAACAATTTTGAAATTTGTCTTTTGGCGGGGTTGGTTCTATGTGATCGGGTTGTAAAGACACACCTTCGTTTTTTGATAGGCGTCTATATACTCTTGTCGTTTTTACAGAGTCTGTACATCAATCGGGATAACCAGAAGCCTCTTGTTTATCCCCGAGGTGTGTTTTAATGTAACCTAAAAACCAATCATCAGATCTCTCATAAAAATGTCAAACCTCATAGATTTTACACACGCTGTACCCCATTTCTACAGCCAAATTTAGTTCCACAGGACACCAAGTACTGGTGAGTGCTTGATTTTCTGAGTCATGAACGCACGGCTCCATCTGTCCAGACACAGCGTATGTACAACATAACCGAAACATTAACTTACTACGCATTTTATCCAGCAGAACCGGAAAGAAAAGTCAATGAGGATCCTTATAAATGATGCACGGGTGTTGTATAGGATACCTTTTGGTTTTGTTGACAAATGGGTACAGGCTGGTAAAGTCAAAATAGTGAGTTTTTTCATCACAATCTGTTTTGTGGTACAGCTGTATGGCATTTGTGCCTTCGCCGTAAAGAGCATCACGCGAATCCAAGTATTCGGTTAATTCTTTATTCATAGTCTTCCATTCACAACCCCAGATTTTGCGTATCTGAAATCCACATCATTTAAGGAAGTGCGACCTCACCTGCTTCTTGTGGCACAGTTGACCATAGGTTGTTTTAGTCAGTTTGTTTTCATCATTGGCGTTTTAACATGCTCCACATCCGTGATAAAAACAACCTTGGAATTCAAAAGTGATGGGTACGCCGTTAATCATGGCGTAACCATCCAGACTGTATTTACCGACTTTCTTCTCAACCACTTGTAAAGCGTGTCTTATACTCACACATTCTTTGTGTTCTCTGTACTTTAACCACTGTATGGCCTGTGTTGAGTAACGCTTCTGAGTCTTGGGATAGTTATCAACAAGGCCCAGTGTGTTTTCCTGTAAAAATGTACAATGGTAAATAGCCATGCAAACTGACGCTAAACTCGCAAATTGAAAAGGATCTACGTGATCCTTAACCACAACCTCTCTTTTTTCCTTAGTTATTAGAAATTCCTGTTCTGTCATGGCTATAACAGTGGATCTGAAAAACACACAAGCTTTTTGTAATATTTTTACATCATCTTTACAATATCGGATGAGTTCTTTTTGAAAGTTAAACGGTGTGTGCTTATTTATTTTGTACCATTCTGTAAATTCATCTTTATCTTCAGGCATCATGTATTGTAGACAAAATAGTCTATTGTGGGCATAGCCCCTATGTAATTTTGGTTATCAGCAGTGTTAAAAAATGTAGGAAATGGCCTTTGGCACTGTCAAAGCCCATGGCCTTTGGTATTCCGGAGATGTAGAGAAGTATTCCCAGTTGTGAGGCAGGTTGCTTCCACGTGGTTTACCAACTGGAGGTTTTCAGGATAACCTTTAAAAATACACGTTTCCGCGCCTAAGCAGTGTATTGGTGGCTTCCTCAGTCATTGACTGAGTGGGGAATACTCCTCTACATCTCTGGATATGGCTTTCTGTAAAGATTTGGAGCACCAGAGCTGGGAGTTAAAAGTATCGTATACAGCCCAGGAGGAGGATGTGGTAATACCTGTGTATTAAAAACTGACTAACATGGTAATGTTTAACAGCAATTGCATTAACAGTTTTGCCTTTAAAAAAAACTGCTTTGAGTCCTGCTTGATTACTAACTCCTGAATGCCTGGCAGAGAAATCGTGTTATATTGTTTGCAAAAGTGGCACAGTCATCTAATACTATAACATCTCTGTAGTTGGATACAGATTTCTAAATACCAACTTTGTACTGAATAGCAAATATAAGAAACTTTGTGCAACAGCTTGCTAAAACTACTAAACTACTAACATGTGGCATTTACGTTTATAAGAATACAAAGCATTCAATGGAGCATAGTCGCAGTGTATTGCCTAATAAGATAATCTGAGACAAATGTCTGTGTTTGTACCAATGTGTCTGTAATAATTTTTTATGCACAATATTATGTTTTTGAGAAAGTAACAAATTGTTGTATACTCACGTAGAAACCAGCAATAAAGGTTTATAAAGGAGATACTAATTTTATGCTATAAGGAAAATAAATTATTTTAAATTATAGTCTGCTAGTGCTTTCTGTACTCTGTACTTTCTTTTGTTTCTGATTTTAAAGGGTAGCGTAGTCCCTTTTGATGATAAACAGCTGCAGGCGAACTAATATTTAAATACCGAGCCTTTTTTCAATTGGCGCAAGGAGGTACTTTGTTAATTACCAAGAGTACAATCACCCTTGGGAATAAATGGCTGTCTGTTGTGTCATTGCATTGATGTTTGAGACAGAAGAGATTGGGTGAGTTGCTCAGTCTCTATGCTCCTAGAAACATATTCTGCATATCAAAAAGAACATTCTTCCTGAGTGCAGTCTGTATAAGTTAGTGACACATTTCAGGTCCTGTAACTTGGAGGAATATACACCAGCCTTGTATAACTTTCATTTAGCAACCTATTTGACACATCAGTGTATCTGTAATGGGTGCATGGTGTGCGGTACATTCGGTCCCCCGTGTCCAGGGGGACCCACACTGCACACCCTCCACCCATTTCTTCAATACTTACCTCTCAAGAGTCCCACATGGGCAGTGGCAGTGTTGCATATATCACAGGGAATTGGCACAGCTGCCATTTTCCCTGCGTTTTGCGCATATGCAGTAGGAAAATGGCTGGAAAAGTGGCTACAGTGCTATTTTCCTAAAGACCTGTGAATGTGCAGTATACACTTGCACAGGAGGGGAGGGGATCCAGATGGAGACTGCACATGGGCCCCTACTCTATAAATACGCCCCTGGCTGAACACTTTACTGATGGTTTACTTTGTAAGTTTGTGAGCAGACATTTTAGCATTGTATACTATGTGCTAATTGTTAGATTATAAGAATTCGTTTTATGTTGTTTTGTTTCCAATATTTTATTTGGTAGCACTTTTAAACAAAAATAGTTTTCATGTTTAAGACAAAAATAGGAAAAAAATGAGGGATTTATGGGTAAATGTAATAATTGGTAGGTTTGAGATCCTGGTGAGATTGCAGCGTTTCTTGATTGGGAACAGCCTTGCTCTGACCAATAAGAGCATTCTGAGGCATTCCTTTCCCATAACAAGATCCAATAGGGGCAGTAGTGTGGCATCTATACAGTATTTTTTGTTTTGCCAAGTACCCAGAATGCCTACATTGATCAAAGAGAATCCTACCCCGATAGATCTGAGTGAGTAATTTATTGGGGAATGAGGGTGTGTGGCTATGTAAGCCTGAGTATGCTGGCATGTTGGTTCTCCAAGTGCTATCATGCCCTGGCAGCCATCTAAAATTGGACATGTAAGGGCTAGCTGGGACCTATGGTGTACCATGTACAATATATCTTGGATCCAAGAGAAAAACATACCTAATACAGGGTTCTATTTACTAAACCTCGGAAGGAAATAAAGTGGATGGAAATAATGACTCTAGCTAGCTCGATTCTATCTTTCCATATCCCCTTTTCTACCAAATATTTTATCCTCGCACTGACCTTACCTGAAGCATCCCGCCACCAAAATAAATTGTTTAATCATCTTGCTCTTGCAACAAGATGTTGTATAGCAGGTCAATGGAGAACTGCTGAACCCCCAATGTTAGCTGAGATTATTGCTAAAGTATGACACATCCACTCGATAGAGTATATTAATAATAATAATTAATAATAATAATAATTTTATTTATATAGCGCTCTTTCTCCAATAGGACTCAAGGCGCTTAACAGATACATAGCATAATATAGTACAGAAAATAATGAAGTACATTTTCATTAAATACAGAAGCATGAAGATACTAAAACGGACATTATGGAAATGCTTAAGTAAACAGAAAAGTCTTGAGTCTACTTTTGAAGGATTCTATAGTTGGGGCCTCTCGCACTGTGCAGGTAAGTGAGTTCCATAGAGTCGGAGCCGCATGACTAAAAGCTCGACCCCCAGATGAATTATTATTACAAGTACACTTCGAGGTTCTGCCCTGAAATGTATTAAAATTTGAGAACCTTGGACTTCATATTTCAATGTCACACCTGCCTTTACATGACTGTTCCCCGTCCCCCTTCTTCCTCTTAGAATAATTTTAATTGTCAAGTGTCTATAACCCCTTAGGGATGAATTGGACAGTTCGTGTTATTTCCTATTCTTTCTTTTATCTTTCCACCTTTTCTCTCCCCTTCTTACCCTTTCTTCCATGCCTTTCTCTATTTTTCTACTCTTTTCCTTTCTCATGCTAAATCTTTCTCTTTTCTCACACTTCCCTTATCTTAGTTCTCAGTTATTTTTTGCATTACTTCCAAAAAATACAAAAGAAATGTTTATGCATGCTTTATTTTATTGTACTGGCTCCTTCAACAAACACTTATGTGCACATTATTATTCTAACATTGTATGTTGACTCTTTTTATGATGTCACACTGTTGTTCATTATCTTTAGACCTCTGTGTAGGTCATTTTCTTTTTGCTGCTGTTTCTTTATATCATCTCACCAATTAAAACTATCTTAAAAAAATAAAAAAAGTGGATGGAGATAAAGTACCAGCCAATCAGTTCCTAACTGTCCTAACTGTAATTTTTCAATCAAAGTCTGTAATATGGCAGTTAGGAGCTAATTGGCTGGTGCTTTATCTCTGTCCACTTTATCTCCATCCAAGGATTAATAAATAGACCCCACTGTGACTCTCAAGCTCTGACCACAGGACCCCAAACTGTTCATGATTTCCATGTCTTCTGTGGATCTTTAAAATGTGATAGTTAGTGATATGCAGTGTACCTATTAGGGAGTCTGGAAAACGAGCTGTTGGGGTCCTGAGGAGCGGGATTAAGAAAAACATCTAATCTTACCAATGTAAACACACACCACCTGAGGACTAATGGGTAAGATTAAAAAATGTCTGAAATGTAAAATGCCCTGCAACACAGCCGATGGGTGATATAGCTGCAGATATATTGGCGCATCGTTCTTTGTGTACACTTGCTGCGGGGAACAATGTTACAGCTGGATGATAAATTCAAATGCCCACCTAGCCGCATGACAGAGACCAACATATCTAGTGGCCGAGGAGTAAGTGCGTACACTTACCTTGAACGAGCGCTTGGTCAGAGCAATAGCAGGTCTACCAACATATCTGTCAGGTGTGTACGTCTTGCAAAGAGATATAAGCCTGGTACACACTAAATGATGTGTTTACCCAACTGACAGGACAACAATGTAACAATATATCAGTTGTCCCATACACACTGAATGATATATCGCACAATCGCATGATTTATCATTCATGACTGCATTCACCTGCATCCCATCAACCCAGCAAACAACCCACGGGGGCGCGCAGTAGTGGGTACACACTAGACCATGGACCCCAAACAGTCAACATTTTCCAAGTAACCCAGCAGGTACACAGGTGTATTTATAACTCACTGACACATTTTAAAAGATTTATAGGTGGAGCTAATTATTTCACTTGCGATTCTGTGAGGAGACTTGGAAAACATGAACTGTGTGGGCCTGAGGACTGAGTTTGAGAACCTGTGCACTAGACGATGTGCCCGATATGTTGGTCCAATCAACCGAATCAGACAACATATCACCTAGTGTGTACCCAATAATACAGTGGAGAAAGCAAAGCAACCAATCAACTTCTGTCATTTCAAAGAGTGCTACATAGCAACTACTCCATTTTATCTCTCTCCAAGGCTTGCTACAGCTCCCCCTATGCCTTAAGTCTTTTAATTTCTGCTACACATATGTACTGAAAATGACAATTTTTACAAGAGGACACATACATCTCTGTAATAGCTACCTACAGGTTATAGGTAATGGGCTATGCAGAATGCATGCAACTTCATTTTGTAGATGGACATGGTGATTTAGAGCACTTTCGATGTCCTGTATCATGCTATACACAGCTATGAGCACCTATGGGTGATTCTGAGTCATACACATCTTAGTAGCATCTCCATTTGCAGCATATTAGGCACAAAGGTGTGGTAACTAGGCATTAGCCTGTAAGTGTCCTGAAGGTGTGACATGGGCATGTAGGTGGAAATGCACCAGGCAAAGCGGAATGGCTGGTGCATAGGCACACTGATAATGAAGATGACTACTTCATTGAGTGGATTTATGGGGGGGGCTACTTAGTTGCATGCAATTTATATACCAATGAATATTGGGATTTATTTACATGCACACAATATGGCCACAGTTGCAGATGACTAGTGTGCTACTCTGTATCAGCCGCAATGATGGAAGAACATACTGTAGTTGAAAGTTACACTGATTGCAGACACCTATGACTAAATATGTGAGGTGCTGGGCCAAAGTGGTGGAAGACTAATGGGGGTACACACAGAGAGATCCGTGATTAATTTCTAAGCAATCTGACTGGATGATTTAGAAATTAAGCACGGATCTCTCTGTGTGTATACCCATAGCGATAGCAATGCATGGCACCGTGCGTCACTATTGCCGGTACTAGATTGCGCCTGCATGCAGTCACATCTAGTAAGGTCGCTCACTTCACCACTGTGTGAAGTCAGCGTTCCCCCCCACACTGAGCGGGGGATAGATGTGTGCTGAGCGGCCTGCTATAGATCGCTCAGCACACATCTCTACATGTGTACCCCCTTTAGACTTCACAGTGTTTAAACAAAAAAATAATCATGATTATCTGTAAGTTACTGTTACACACCTCAAAATATGTACCTAGATGTATTGTGCTGTTCCTTCCATTTAATATTACCACAAGATAAACAATCCCTTCCTGACAATTAAAAACAATAACAATCAAGCAAAATGATGACATTTGTAACTTTAACAGTACTCCACAGTGTTGAGTTTTGCAGTCCACAATGATGGAATCATCCAATTTCATAAGTGGGTTTTGTGGTCCATATGGTGGGCATTCTAATCATGGGCATTTGAACTTGCCATACGGCTGTAACATTGGTCCCCGCAGCAAGTGTGCACACAGAAAGATGTGCCAATATATCTGCAGCTATATCACCCTGGGCTGTGTTGCAGGGCATTTTTCATTATATACATTTTATAATCTTACACATTAGTCCTCGGGTGGTTGTGGAAAGGCGTTTTCACACCCCTACTCCAGCAGATACGATGTTAATACATCTTGTTGGTACTGCTTCATGCTTTGCCTAGGTAAAGATGCAAAGCAGGAAGCCCTATATGCTGCTATAAAACATCTGCCCCCTAGTAACAAGCACTACAATTCTTCATATCTTTCCTCTGTTATTTACTACTCACATATGATTTGTACCAGTGATATGCAGTCAAGGGAGGCAAACCATCACCTGTCATAGCACAAGAGTTTTGACTATCAAAATGATTAGAATAATACAAAGAAGATATTTATAACTGATGGTCAGAAACTGCCTTGCTGGAGCAGGGGAAGGACTCCGCTCCAGCCAATAACAAACCAGTGAAAAAGGAAAAGGAGAGGTAGCAGTCAAAACTGCTTCCCTAAGGGGGCCGGTTTGTCAGCTAGAACGCTGGAGGGAGACTCTGCCTGCAGTCTTCACAGGTCTTCTCACTGATCCTGGCTGCTGGAGTCTGAGGTCTGGGCACAACACCAGTATTGTCCCACCAAACTGGCCGCACCTAATGCCCCCCAACCCCGCTACCAGCCAGGACACACAACCAGGTCCCAGCAGCAGCACTGAGCAACCGGGGCAGAGATATGGAGGCTGAGGGGATGCTAAGAAGACATGCTGCTTACTGCAGCAGCAACACCAGCTTTGCTATCGCCTCTCATCCTCCCAGCACGGTGGCCTCCCCATCCCAGTATCTTTGTAACACCATGGGGTTGGCGGCTATGTCTAAGTTGCTGAGAGAGGTATCACAGGTGTTGGGTGGCTATGTGATGGACCTTTCCCCTGAAATGTGTCTCCCCGTACCTTGTCCTGTAGTACTGTGTTGAGAGAAGTAAGATAGATTAATACGAAACAGGAGTCAGCAATTTCATTAGGATGCTTTTAATTGAGCTGCAATGAACTCTGGATTGAAGATTATGATTGGTTAATTGGCGGTAAATGTGAATAATCACAGAAAGAAGAATTGGGCATCAAAGATGAACAAAGAGAAGAAAATTGGCTACAGTTCACACCACAAATGAGCATTCAATATGGAAAAGACAATTGA
Source organism: Pseudophryne corroboree (assembly GCF_028390025.1). NCBI lineage: Eukaryota > Metazoa > Chordata > Amphibia > Anura > Myobatrachidae > Pseudophryne > Pseudophryne corroboree. The sequence continues at coordinate 588,471,710 of NC_086444.1, read as the reverse complement.
TTTGAATCACAGAAGAATGGCAGAATATAATTTGAATCACAGATGAACATGTTTATTGGAATCACAAATATTAGCATAAGATAATTGGAATCACAGTTTATAATGTGGTCATGAGGAGAGTGATGAAAAACAAAATCAGCAATAACAAACACTAACTTTCTAGCTTTCCCTAGACAAGGTATGTGTTACAACTGGAGAGTCCTTCTTTGGTTTCTTCATAGAACTCCAAAGATCTTCTGGCAGTGAACCCTGTCCCGCCAGGGTTGAGTCCTATAGAATGCACCAACAGGTCTTCTAGCCTATAAGAGCTGCTTTTCCCATAAGGCTTTATGCGCTTACCCCAGAGTGTCCTGAATCAATGCCAGTGAGAGAAAAAGTATGAAAGAGTGAGGCAAAGGGAAGACAATAGAGACAGGGCTGAAACTGAGGTACAAGGATTAAAGGGAAATAGTGAGACTGAGGAGTGGAAGACACAGAGGGAAAAATAAATTAAAGAATCCCGCACCAGGGAGCTGCTTCCAAACTGGGAGTAGTAGTAACTTCTGCTAAACACCATTGTACTAGCGTACAGCAGAAAAAAACTTAAGACATTTAGTAAGACATGCAACAACACACAAAACAACTCTGGAACTGAGTAAGGGCTGGGTACAGGAACACTGTCTGGAGATGAGTGCTGACAGACAGGGGACAAAATCCATAGGCTGAGACTAGACCAAAGTGTCAAGGGTTCCCCGCTGCAACTTGGAGCTATAACCAGCAAGGAGTGAAGATCAGAGCTAGAATATAAAGGGAGACTAAACCAATGAGGCTCAACACAGCCATTCTCCCTTAATGACAGACTCCCAGGAGTCTTCCTGCGTCCTGGCTGCCTAGCAATCCCAGCCACCGTGTGTGCTCGCCTTCCAGGTTGACATGGAGCCAGGGGCCGGGGACCGGAAGTTCGGGACACTCTCCGCTCACCTAGTGATGACCAGACGCTGAGAGCCGCATGCCACAGCTGTAACAGTATGACAATATTCACAGGCAATAAACGTTGGAGCTCTGGTACAATTCTGTAATGCCACAATAGGAGAAATTAGCACACATATGTAAGGAAATGTCCTGGGTTGTGACTGGGACAAATGTTCTCAGTTCTATACAAAGCGGATGTAGCTAGTGAAGGGATTGTAGTGTCTCTTGACAAAATTAACTTACTTAGCAATGAGGGTGTTTTTGGTTGAATAAACACAGTATCTCTTTCTATTACAGGGCTTTGCTTAAACTTGCCAAGCAAAATAACTCAGTATTTCAGAATAAATGTCTGTCTGGCACTTGTACTAAAACTCAGTCTTTGATATTCTCACAGTATCAATGTGGGGGAAAGGGTTTTTCCGTAACAACCTCTTTGTGGTGTTTAGCTTATGTAATATGGCGCTATTCTGTCCGCACCATTTAAAACTGCACAGCTGGTGACAATAGTTGCTTAAGCTGAGTATCTAACTTGCCCGGGGCTTTGGTCACTCAGTTTCCAGTGTACTTACTCAGACACTTACAGCAGGGGATTTCACTTGCTGAGTCAGTTTTTGGTGGATCCTCACTGTTACAAGATGGGTGTGGCGTTCGTGTTTCTCACCAGGCCTGGCAGTGTCTGGTCTCTGGCGTCTCAACACCCACTCACCCGGCACTTGGCTCTCCGGCAGCACCCTGCTGGTTACACAGCATCCTGTGGCTGACACACTCATCCTTGGCTCTCACTCTGCTCCTCAATCGGCATGCATCCACATCTCCTGTCTCCACACATCACTCCTACTTTTTCCCACAAGGCTCCTCATTCCCAGGCTGCCTTGCCTAATCAGCAGTCCGCATCCAGACCATGTGATCGGACCAGGGTCCTTGCTTAACTCCTGCTGTGCCAGTGCTTTGCCCTTCTGCTGCTGCTGCGGACTTGTACGTTACTCTTAAAGGGGCATACACTTCATTTTCTGGAGTACCACATCATTCCATTCTCAGGTTCAGTGTCTGCCACCATCTCACTGATCCGCCTCCCATCGCATTGTCTCTCCCCTTCCATCCCTAACAAGTTCATTTCACTGCCCATGCCCCCTACCTAGAACCCACCCAGCCAGCCTAGTCACAGTGTTTCCCCTATTCAGCCTAGTGTCCCCTTCTCCAGCCTAGTGTTCCTCCCATCCACCACCATCTCACTGCCCCTCCTTTCAATCCAGCCCAGTGCACCCAACTCACTGTCCCCCATCCAACCCAGTATCTCCCTCATATATCACCCCCCCCAGACCATTGACCTCACCGCATGTCAATAATTTACATAGATATGAAATGCAGTTTGAATTTGTGAGTTGAGCAACTTGATTTATATCATTTTGCCTTGACTGCTAGTCACAACATACTATATGATTTATCAATCAATATTTCTGACCATGTTTATCTATGTTATTTTGCCTTAGATGCATTTTTTATTTTGACAGCAACATTTGCGGCTATAATATATGATTTATCATTCATTGTTTTGTTGCTTGGCAAATCCCTATGAAAAATCCATTCTTATACCATAACTGGAATACATTTCTTATATGGATTTATGATACTCTATTTGTCTGCTTCCTCTGAAAATTACCTTACATTTTGAGAGTATTATTGTTGGTTTATTATTGAAATATATCTATGGGTGTTTTAAGACTATAATGTAATATATTGTCGCCTTTATTAATTCACGGAGAGTCTACATTGTTGTTACAAAATTTTGGGATATTTGTATTTAATTTTTTTTATTGCTGATACAAGTTTTTGCATGAAAACCTAATAAATGTTATGTTTTACATAACTGCATTTTTCTATAAGCGTGCACCAAATAGGAGTTTTATTTTTCTGATTCACATCTGTTGAATGAGCCCTGTTTTAAGCTGGGTATACACTAAACGATGTGTGTATCTGGCCAATGGGAATCATACATGTAACAATACATTGTTTGTCCCGTACACACTAAATGATGCAGTATATCTTCATTCATGTCCGCATTCACCTCTATCCCGCTATCTGCCAGGTCCCGTCAGACGTGCTGCATGCCTGACAGGGTTCAGTATGAAATCCCGACTACCGGGATCCTGGCGGTTGAAATACAGACACCAAATTACCGACAGTCGGAATCCCGACCTCGAGCACAGCATGTTCCCTCACGGGCTCGCTGCTCTCATCACACTTTGACCCTTGGTTGCCACACTAATATATTTCTCCTCGGGTGGTGGCGTGGACTACCACCGAAGTGTTGATTCTGAATGGTGGTCGGGATTCCGACCGCTGGCATTTCAATGGGTGTCGGGATTTTGGCAGCAGGATTTCGTCCTCTGGGATCTCGACAGTCGGGAAAATTACTGCATCCTGCCCGATAGGATGACCTGGCAAATGACCTGTGGTCGCACGCAATAGTGGGTACACACAAGGCGATGTTTCTCATATAGCAGTCCAGCTTTAGGGAGGGATATACTAAGCAGTAATGAAGCGGTAAAACCTGTTACCGGCCCGATGTCTTTTCCCTGTATGTTTTTTTAATCCTTAGCCGTCCGCTCTGTTAGTTGCTTCCGCATCTCATGTTACACATGACTTCTACGCACGGCTGCCAACAGAAATTGTGGGTCCCAGGACTGACAAAACAGACATGGCCCCTCCCCCCCCCCCAAAAAAAAGTTTCTACAGCACCACTCCACCCCTATGTGATGTCACACATTATGATGTTACATACAGGTGGAGTGTTGCGAACCTGCATGAATGATTCACGGCTTGTTTTAAGAGGTCCTTCCTAGGCATCAGCCTGCTGTTGTTGCGCAGCCTGATAGAGCTCTCCAGGTATTGACAGTAGGAGCCAGGGATGAGCCCCCTCTCTGTAAAAGGCCCGGGACTCCAGACTATGCAGACCCCCCTGATGGCTACCCTGCTTCTACGGCATGCCATCTGCTCTCATAGGCAGCCTATCGGTCCACCACGGGCACCGTATGTACGAAGGTGCGGGACCCATCACCTCCAGGCAGTGCCATTGTTCAACGATCGGAAGTGAATGTGCTTTACAATATTATGTACAGTATTTTAACGAATAATCCTCATAACAAGACATAATACATCAAAAAAATCTAATACATGTAAAAATGAATGTAATGTTGCACAGTATGAGCTTGGGACATTAAATTGTGGCACAATATGAGTGTACTAAAGTGTCGCATAATGCGAACTGTGGGCACAGTGGGGATTAATGTGTACTGGCAGCATTACAATGTGGCATATTGGGCCCAATTCTGAGTTGATCGCAGCAGCAAATTTGTTAGCAGTTGGGCAAAACCATGGCCCTCATTCCGAGTTGTTCGCTCGGTATTTTTCATCGCATCGCAGTGAAAATCCGCTTAGTACGCATGCGCAATGTTCGCACTGCGACTGCGCCAAGTAACTTTACTATGAAGAAAGTATTTTTACTCACGGCTTTTTCTTCGCTCCGGCGATCGTAATGTGATTGACAGGAAATGGGTGTTACTGGGCGGAAACACGGCGTTTCAGGGGCGTGTGGCTGAAAACGCTACCGTTTCCGGAAAAAACGCAGGAGTGGCCGGAGAAACGGTGGGAGTGCCTGGGCGAACGCTGGGTGTGTTTGTGACGTCAACCAGGAACGACAAGCACTGAACTGATCGCACAGGCAGAGTAAGTCTGGAGCTACTCTGAAACTGCTAAGTAGTTAGTAATCGCAATATTGCGAATACATCGGTCGCAATTTTAAGAAGCTAAGATTCACTCCCAGTAGGCGGCGGCTTAGCGTGTGTAACTCTGCTAAATTCGCCTTGCGACCGATCAACTCGGAATGAGGGCCCATGTGCACAGCAGGGGGGACAGATATAACATGTGCAGAGAGAGTTAGATTTGGGTGGGGTGTGTTCAAACTGAAATCTAAATTGCAGTGTAAAAATAAAGCAACCAGTATTTACCCTGCACAGAAACAATATAACCCACCCAAATCTAACTCTCTCTGCAAATGTTATATCTGCCCCCCCCCCCCCTGCAGTGCACATGGTGTTGCCCAATTGCTAACAAACTTGCTGCTGTGATCAACTCAGAATTACCCCCCTTGTGTAATGCGGCAATGTGTGGTATAATGTGAACTAGGGTACTATTATGGGGCATGAAACTTACTAGCGCACTACTATGGGAAATAGCATTAAATAGTTTCATAAAATTAATTAGGACACTACTATGAACTGCTGCTGTGGAGAGATGTGTCTCTGTAGAAGCATTTGGATGGGGCCCATTCAAAATACTGCTATAGGGCTTACAAAGTTCTAGATACACTCCTTATGCTATGGCTATTTGTGTAATCATGTGGTTGCAAACAACACCTTTTGTTAGCACTACAAAAGGAAAGGATTTACATATATTTAGCTATTTATCAGGTGATAATACCATACCTCTCAACTTCTGATCGGAGGAGACCGGGACTTTGGTGACCGCGCTCTAAAAGGAGATGGGGCCTAGGTTGAAGTGGGTGGGACCTAAGGTGGAGGGGTGGGGCCTCGCTGCCCAACCCTATTATCGTCGGCATCTAGCCAATGATCACTGGCTGCTTTGCAGAGCAGTGGGTGATCACAAGCTCTGCCAACTGCCCCCGCCCGCAGGGACACTGCGGCCCGCGGGTGGGACAGCAGGACAGTGTCCAAATAGCGGGACTGTCCCGTTGGCATCAGGACAGTTGGGAGGTATGTAATACTGTAAGTCTAAATTCTGGTGAAAATTGCTGTCATGGACCTGGGTTGAGAGAGTTGAGAACTCAGGGATTCTTCCGATGGTCGGAAAGTAGAACCGTAGTGGGGTCGAAATAGAGTCGGACGAATGTAGGTCTTCCTCATGCAGGATTTATAAATAACTTAAATTCGTGAATGATGCTGAAGAACACTGAATGAAAGATGACTTGTGAACAATGCTGAAGAACACAGACTGAGTGATGACTTGTGAACGATGTTGAAGAACGCAGAATGAGTGATGACTTGTGAATGATGCTGAAGAACACGGAATGAAAGATGACTTTTGAACAATGCTGAAGAACACAGAATGAGTGATGACTTGTGAACGATGTTGAAGAACACTGAATGAGACTGTAAGCTGAGAGACATGCTGTATGCTGGAAGCACTGGAACTCTGTAGCTGAGAGACACGCTGTATACTGGAAGCATGGGAACACTGTAGTTGAGAGACACGCTGTATGCTGGAAGCACTGGAACTCTGTAGCTGAGAGATGACAGTCTGGGGGGTAGCTTTGCAGTGACGATACTCAGGCACCGGGGCTTTGCCCGGCGCCTCCTTTTAAACTTCTCGCCTTCATCTCATTGGCAGAGGGGGGGTGATTACGTCACCCGCCCCCTCACCCCACGTGGGCTAGACATGGTGGTGCTCAAAGACCGGGGAAGCACCGATGGCAGCGCTACCCGTGCACCGGGACCTAGACGCCGGCGGGGAGAGAGGACGGCCTGGGGGCCAGAACATGCGGCAGGGTAAGTGCAGCCGCCACCGCTGTGTGGCCGTGACAGTACCCCCTCCTCCGGCAGTAGCCCCTGGACACTTTCCTGGTTTGGTTGGGTGCTTGGAGTGAAATATCCGCACAAGTTGAGGGGCAGAGACATCGGAAGCCTTCACCCAACTTCTCTCCTCAGGTCCTTAACCTTTCCATTCCACCAGATACTGCAGATTCTTGTGATAGTAACGAGAGTCGAGAATAGCCTTGATCTCAAATTCTGTTCCAGAGGACAGAGAAGAGAAACATGGAAAGAGTTCGGTTCTCGAAAATGAGAGGGCAAACCCAATTTGCAGACGACAGGATTCAGGATCTGCAGAACAGGTTAAGGACCAATGAATCTCGGAGCAAATTTCATAGCGGGTTCCCTTAGACGGATGTTGCGGGTGGAGAGCCATACCCTGTCGCCAGCCTTGTATTGAGGAGCTGCCCACCATTTCTTGTCCGCGTAGAGTTTATATCTGATGGAGATTCTCTTGAGATTAGCATGAACTTTACTCCAGATGTGACTGAAGTGCTGTAGAGTGGAGGTTACAGAAGGAACATCCTCCAAAGGAAAGAGTGGTAACTCTGGAACACGCAGATGAAATCCATAGTTGATGTAAAGTGGGGTCTCACCAGTAGAAGAATGGTACTGATGATTATGGGCAAATTCTGCCCAGGGCAACAGCTCCACCCAGTCATCCATTGAAGGAGAGAGATAAACGCAGAGGAAAGTTTCTAAATCCTGGTTGACTCTTTCGGTTTGTCCATTGGTTTGTGTGTGGTAAGGAGAAGAGAACTTGAGTTTTATTTGTAGAGCAGAACAAAGAGCTCTCCAAAATCTTGCAGTGAACTGTACCCCTCGATCTGAGACCACCTCCTGAGGTAATCCGTGTAACCAAAATTGTTCTTGGATGAATAGTTGAGCCAATTTGGGAGCCATTGGTAAACCTGTCAATGGGACAAAATGTGCCATTTTCAAGAAGCGATCAACGATCACCCAGATGGTGTTGCAACCCATGGAAAGGGGTAACTCAGTGATGAAGTCCATAGAAATATGGGTCCAGGGCCTTCTAGGAATGGACAAAGGACGAAGCAATCCGGCAGGAGGCGGCCAAGGGATTTTGTGCTGGGTACATTGCGGACAGGAGTTAACGTAATCCTGTATATCTCTCCTCATGGTGGACCACCAATAAGATCTTCGTAAAAATTCAAACATTTTTTGGACTACGGGGTGACCGGAGAACTTTGAGATATGGGTCCACTGCAGTCATTTTGGTCATAGTTCAGCTGGGACAGACATCCTCCCAGGATGAGGGCCTAGAGAAGTGGGAGCTGCAGAAATGGAGACAGGACTGAGAATTAAACTCTTCTCCACGGAATTCTCTTAATCGGAGGCGATTAGGGAACGGGACAAAGCATCAGCTTTAGCATTGAGAGTCCCAGCCCGGTACTTAATAACAAACGAGAACTGAGTGAAAAAGAGTGCCCATCTAGCTTGACGGAGATTCAAATATTGGGCAGTGTTGATGTATAACAAGTTATTGTGGTCGGTGTAGATGGTTATTAGATGTTTAGCACCCTCCAATAAATATCTCCACTCCTCCAAGGTGGATTTTATTGCCAGAAGTTTCTGATCTCCTATAGTGTAATTTCGTTCTGCAGGTGAAAACTTTCGAGAGTGGAAACCACATGGATGCAATTTCTCATCTGAAGAGTACTGTAAGAGGATGGCTCTGACACTGACTGAGGAGGCATCGATTTCCAAGAAAAATGGTTTCTTGAAATTAGGCTGCTGGAGCACCGGAGCTGACATAAAGGCTGATTTCAACTGGGCAAATGCTTCCACGGTTTCAGGGGGCTATGAACTCGGATTGGAAGCTTTCTTGGTCAGAGCAGTAATAGGTGCAACATTGGTGGAAAACCCTTTAATGAACTTCCTATGATAATTCACAAAGCCGAGGAATCTTTGCACTGGTTTCAAGGAGAGGGGTTGAGTCCAGTCCCGGATGGCTTTAAGTTTTTCCGGATCCATGCAAAGCTCTGTGCTCGAGATGACATATCCAAGGAAAGGAATTGATGGCACTTCAAAGGTACACTTGAAAATTTTGCCATATAGATGGTTTCTACGCAGTCGGTGAAGTACTTCCTTGTCCTGTATCCTATGCTCTGCAAGATTCCTGGAAAAGATCAAAAGGTCATCCAAATAAACCACTATGCTCTGGTGTAGCATGTCTCGAAAGATCATGTTCACGAATCCCTGAAAGACAGCAGGAGCATTGCTGAGGCCAAACGGCATTACCAGATACTCATAATGCCCGTCCCTGGTATTAAAATCCATCTTCCACTCGTCCCCCTGTCTGATGCGTATAAGATTATAGGCTCCCCTCAAGTCAAGCTTCATGAAAACGTTGGCTCCTCGAACCTTATCAAATAGCTTCGTGATCAATGGCAATGGGTATCTAATATCTATTCTTGATGGTTATATTTTACAACCCATGATAATTAATACACGGTCTTAGCCCCCTGTCCTTTTTCTTCACGAAAAAGAAACCAGCTCCAGCTGGGAGGGTAGAGGGACGAATGAATCCTTTTTGAAGATTTGATTTAATATAATCTGTCATGGCTTGGGTCTCTGGCAGCGACAGGGGATACGTGCGACCTTGTGGTGGCATCTTTCCAGGGATTAGATCAATGGGACAGTCCCAGGGTCTATGGGGCGGTAACTGATTGGCTGCTTGTTCGGAAAACATGTCTGCAAATTCCTGATAGGCTTCTGGAATAAGCTCTTTGTCCGACTTGGTAGACACACGGAGCGGGTAAACGGGTGTGAGGCAACTAGAATGACAATAGGAGCTCCAGGACAGGATTTGCGAAGACTTCCAGTCGATGTGAGGGTTATGGGTTTTGAGCCAGGGTAAACTGAGAACAAGATCATGAGGCATCTCCGGAAATACTAGGAACCTGCAGCTTGGTCGGCTCTGTGCGACTCAAAATAAGGCCATTGGAAATTTGGGTACCATTGATGTCAGTCATCATAATTGGTCGTTTAATGGACTTCAACTTCAGACCCAGTCCCCAGCACAAGATATAAAGATAAAATTCCCAACTGCCCCAGAGTCCAGCAAGGTATAGAAAGGCTTGGCGGTTGATTCAAAGAACAATGATATGGAAAGTAAACAGTCCTCTGCTGGAGAAGATTCAGACGTGGCACCCAACTTGACTCCTCCGGAACAAGCTAGGCTTGCACGTTTCCCGTACGTGACTTACAGAACTTGATACAGTGATCCGCGGCTGCACAATAGAGGCAGAGTTTACCCTCACAACGGGACCGGTTGATCTGCATGGGTTTGTCCGTACTTGGTAATGCAGCCTGCCTAAGAGGGAGAGGCGGATCCTGGACCGATCTGACCCACTACGTTCACCATCACGCTCCCGCATGTGGAGATCCACCTTGACGCAGAGCGAGATTAACTCTTCAAGTTGATCCGGCAGATCCCTGGTGACCAACTCATCCTGCAGGCAGTCCGAGAGCCCACTCCAGAAGGCAGCCCAGAGGGCTTCATTAATCCAGCATAGTTCTGAAGCGATGGTCTGGAATTGGACGACGTATTGTCCTACGAAACGAGAACCTTGACGAACACAGAGCAGTTCGGTAGAAGCGGCGGTGGACCTGCCAGGCTCATCGAAGATTCTTTGGAAAGAAGCAATGAAGTCAGTATTATTGGAGACCAATGGGTCAGAACGTTCCCACAATGGAGACACACAATCCAACACTGAACCTTCGAGCAAGGAAATGATGTACGCCACTTTGGAATTATCCATGGGGAAATTATATGAGAGTAGTTCAAAGTGCACCTCGCACTGGTTTAGAAATCCGTGGTAATGTTTAGAATCTCCATTATAGCGGGATGGAGTAGGAAGCTGGAGGCGTGACATAGTTGCTGCCGAAGGCTGGATGCTACTGGAAACTGCTATTGGAGCAGATACTGGAGCAGTACCCCGAACCACCGAAGCCAAAGATGCTTGGATTTGATCCAGACGGCCAGACAATTCCTGAAGATATTGCATCAGCTGACCATGTGCAGCCTCCTGACTCTGTACCCGGGAAGCCAAGCTTTGAATGACGCTTGACTCCGCATTCCGGTCCCCCGAGTCCATTGAGCCTGAGTATACTGTCACGGACCTGGGTTGAGAGAGTTGAGAACTCAGGGAATCTTCCGATGGTCAGGAAGTAGAACCGTAGTTGGGTCGAAAAAGAGACGGCCGAATGCAGATAGATTCATAGATAACTTAAGTTCGGGAATGATGCTGAAGAACAATGAATGAAAGATTACTTGTGAACGATGCTGAAGAACACAGAATGAGTGTTGACTTGTGAACAATGCTAAAGAACACAGAATGAGTGATGACTTGCGAACGATGCTGAAGAACACAGAATGAGTGATGACTTGTGAATGATGCTGAAGAACACAGAATTACTGATGACTTGTGAACGATCCTGAAGAACACAGAATGAGTGATGACTTGTGAACAATGCTGAAAAACACAGAATAAGTGATGACTTGTAAACGATGCTGAAGAACTCATAATGAGTGATGACTTGTGAATGATGCTGAAGAACACAGAATGAGTGATGACTTGTGAACAATGCTGAAGAACACAGAATGAGTGATGACTTGTGAACGATGCTGAAGAACACTGAATGAGAGCTGGAAGCGCTGGAGACTGTAAGCTGAGAGACACTCTGTATGCTGGAAGCACTGGAACTCTGTAGCTGAGAGACATACTGTATGCTGGAAGCATTGGAACTCTGTAGCTGAGAGACATGCTGTATGCTGGAAGCACTGGAACTCTGTACCCGAGAAACATGCTGTATGCTGGAAGCACTGGAACTCTGTAGCTGAGAGACACACTATGCTGAAAGCACTGGAACTCTGTAGCTGAGAGACGAGAGCCTGGATGGTAGCTTTGCAGCGACGATACTCAGGCACCGGAGCTTTGCCCAGCGCCTCCTTTTGAACTTCTCGCCTTCATCTCATTGGCGGAGGAGCGGTGATTACATCACCTGCCCCTTCGCCCCACGTGGGCTAGACATGGCGGTGCCCACGTGGGGCGACATTACCAAAAGGTAAAAAAATGTTTCTATGGGATCTACTCAGTAACAAAGTCGATATTGCCGCAATCATTGACAGGCAATATTAGCACGGTAAAAAAAAAAATATTAAAACTTTTTTTATCATATTTTTCAACAGCTGTTCCTGCGAAGTTCTAGAAGGCTATCTTTTCAGAACAAACAAAACCTTCTGTTTTTTATTCTGCGCATGCTCACTCATGCTTTTACTCAACAATGCGAATAGTCTCCGATTTAAATGTGTATATAGGCTTTATATTAGTCTGTATATGTTTAGATTTCTGTGGTTCATATATAAAATTTATGTATAACATTTACATATAAACCACATAAATTTAAATGTATACAGATTAATATAAAACCTATATACACATTGTAATGAATTTAGAAGCTTTGGGAGGCTGGAGCAGGGCATACAACTGCCGCTCCTCATAATATCCTGAAGGGCAGGGCCGGCGCTACCATTAGGCAGCTTTAGGCAGCTGCCTATGAGCGCCGGCCACTGGAGGGCGGCACTATAAGATGATTAGAAAATGCTTTCTTTATCCTCTCCTGCTCTTCCGTAAGAGATGAGGAGCAGGGATGTTGTAGCAGCTCAATTGCTGCCGTCTCCGCCCCCGCCCCCCCCCCCCCCCCCCCCCAGTGATAGCAGAGCCGGCGCAAACCGCTCAGCAGATCCCGCAAAGCAGGGAGGCGCCAGACCGAAGAGGCGCTCTCCCTGATCTGCACTGCAGCCTGCTGTTGCTGGCGGCAGCGTGAAGAGCGGCTCTTGTTCACTTCCCTCCGGCTCCCTCCCTCTTCTTTCCTACCCCTCCTTCCCTGCACCATCACCAGCGGCGCCAGCAGCTTGAAGTGCGCTACCGGCTCCACGGAGGAAATCTCATCTGCTCTGCACCTGCCTCCTCCTCTCACGGACGTCCTATAGCTGCTGCGCCCACACCATGTACTGTAAGTACAAATATTATCCACTTGGCAGCTCCCTGACTCTGCCCCCTCTCCTGCTGCACCGCCCCGGGCTGGCCTATCTGCAGGGACCCTCAACAAGGAGCGCATTGCTGGCTACCACCCAGAGCCGGATTAAGAGGGTGGAACAAGGATCATGTACCCCGATCCCTCCGTTTTATAGGGCCCCCCTGTTGGATCTGCTCCCAGATAGCTCTAGCACGGGATGATAGAGCTAAGCTAACACAGCAGCAGGGAGAAGAGAGACCTCCAGGCCAATCACAGAGAGCTTCTCCCCGGAGTCCCCGCCCCCTGCAAAGCACTGCTGGGAAGAAGACTGGTGGTGTGCATGTGGGCTGAGAGTACTGCAGGGTGAGAGCAGAGGCAGCAGAGCCAGCCAGCCCACAGCAAAGTAACATTGGACAGAGGGGCAGCTGCTGGGGAGAGAGAGAAAACTCTGCAAGTAAGTGGCTGCTTTACCTGCTGCTACCTAGGAACATCACACTGCCCACTGCTGCTGCTTCCGGTTATCATGTCTTGCTATTCACACTCACACATTTTGTGTGTACTTTACATGTGACTGTAAGTTGGTGGATGCTCTAACCCTCCCTCCCATCAGCCTATTGCTAGATTCAAGTGGCCTAAGGGACCTTTTACGCCAGGGGGAGGAGGCACGACACAGAGGAGGAGCTAGGCCAGCGGGATAGTTCCTCTGCTATCCACTCCACCAACTATTACCTTTAGTAATCAAGTGGCGAGCGAAGGGGAGCGAGCCACCGAGCCCGAAGCATGACGAGTGTACATTTCGGGTACCCAGTTCAGCCGTGGCTCCTCCCTCAGTGACGTCAGAGGTCCCTTACCCCACTCCGATTTAGAACTATCCATTGCCTAACCCTAACCCTCCCTCCCTCCCCTCAGTCTATTCCCTAACCCTCCCTCTCCTCAGCCTATTCCCCAACCCTAACCCCCTCCCCCCCTCAGTCTATTCCCTAACCCTCCCTCCCCTCAGCCTATTCCCTAACCCTCCCCTCAGCCTATTCCCCAACCCTAACTCCCCCCCCCCCCCCCCTCAGCCTATTCCCTAACCCTCTCTCCCCTCAGCCTATTCCCTAACCCTCTCTCCCCTCAGCCTATTCCCTAACCCTAACTTAGAGGTGACTAACAAGTTGCACACCTGCGCACAGGTTCTTGTGTCATACTGATCACCTACTGCAGGACATGTGTATAATAATGCACTGCAAAATGCAGGGACTGGAACTGCGCATCCTGTCCCAAGTGACCGCTGGGTGAGGCTGGGGCAGATGGATGCAGTGAGAGCTGAACAATGGGAAGGGGCAAGGGATAGTGTAGTTGAGGGCATATCTGTATAGCTTAGTATTGTGCATGGTATACCCCATCCCCCTGCTGTGGCGCCCTGTATGTGCGGTGTTATACTCTGTTACTGCAGCTCAACAACATGCTTATGGACAGCGATACCGGCATCCCGATGTTTAAATCCCGACAGGGGAAGGTAAGTATGCTATCCCCTGCCCCCTACCCCTCCCTTCCCACAGAATAACCCTAACTTCCCCCCAAGTGCCTAACTCTAATCCTCCCCCCCACCCCCCTCCTGGTGGAGCCTAGCCCCCCTACCCACAGTATAACCTGAATAATGTACACAACTATGTGGTACAATATGAATCATGGCCACTATGTATGGTGTAATGTGACTAAGATTGTGTTACTGTGTGGCATAATTTGAATTGGGGTACTATTGTGTGTCCATGCCCCTTTCTGGTGAGACCACACCCCTTTTTGCAGCGTGCATCTATCCCTTTATTACGTATGGGCGGGCGCAAATTTATCTTTTGCAGGTGGGCGCCGAACCCCCTAGCACCGGCCCTGCACCTTACCTTGCATATTCCTGACCTGGCCCCCGCTCCATGACAACATTCTGAAATTGATCCGTGCACCCCCTGCCCCTCCGATCTCGAGCATGATGCCCGCACCCATCCCTCCCCCTCCCACCAATTGCCGGCTCTGGCATGTGTCTTGTCTTCCCAACCCCCCCGTGGCGAATTGCGGATTCGGGGGGTGCAGGCCCCTGCCCCCCACATATTACCCCCCACCCCTCCCCTCCACAGGCTCAGAGGTTATGCCCCCTCCCCTCCACAGGCTCAGAGGTTATGATTGCGGACTCTTGCAGTTTGGCTGTCCCCCTCCCCCCGTTGCCGCAAGTCCAGGTTCGGTTCTGGCGCCCACATGCGACTTCCAGCCAGCCCCCCAGTGACATACTCCCGCAGGTTACCTGCTGCCCCCCTTGCTACGATTGCAGGCTCCAATGTGTTACTCATCAGAGTAACCATATCCCCCCCCCCATCCTGCCGCGACTCTCTCACTGCCCCCCCCCCTCCCATGCACCATACCCCCGTAGCACACGCAGGGAAGGGGGGGGGGGGGGTTCTGGGTACCCATCATTCCAGTGGCTGTTCCGTGGCTGGCAGTGTCTCTCCTCTGCAACCCAGGTACATATATGTGCAGTACAATGTATATGTTTGTTTAAATGTACAGTACGTGTGTGGTGTGTTTGTGTTATGTATGTTTGTGTATGGAGTGTATGTATAG
Source organism: Pseudophryne corroboree (assembly GCF_028390025.1). Classification (NCBI taxonomy): domain Eukaryota; kingdom Metazoa; phylum Chordata; class Amphibia; order Anura; family Myobatrachidae; genus Pseudophryne; species Pseudophryne corroboree. Next base: position 588,456,513 of record NC_086444.1, on the reverse strand, counting down.
TCTGTGTATTTTGCCAACAAACACACACACTGTAACTGTCGTAACTCTCCCTGTCGTCACTGTCTCTCACTGTCTCTCACTGTCGTCACTCTCCGTGTCGTCACTCTCCCTGTCATCACTGTCGTCACTCTCCCTGTCGTCACTCTCCCTGTCGTCACTCTCCCTGTCGTCACTCTCCCTGTCGTCACTCTCCCTGTCGTCACTCTCCCTGTCGTCACTTTCCGTGTCGTCACTCTCCGTGTCGTCACTCTCCCTGTCGTCACTCTTCCTGTCATCGCTGTCTCTCTCTCCCTGTCGTCACTCTCTCTCTCTCCCTGTCGTCACTCTCTCTCTCTCCCTGTCGTCACTCTCTCTCTCTCCCTGTCGTCACTCTCTCTCTCTCCCTGTCGTCACTCTCTCTCTCTCCCTGTCGTCACTGTCTCTCTCTCCCTGTCGTCACTGTCTCTCTCTCCCTGTCATCACTCTGGATGTCCCTGCTTTCACAATTTCAGCTCATTCAGTGTGCTACAATGTGAATTTCGGCTCATTCAGTGTGCTATAATGTGAATTTCGGCTCATTCAGTGTGCTACAAGGTGAATTTCAGCTCATTCAGTGTGCTACAAGGTGAATTTCGGCTCATTCAGTGTGCTACAAGGTGAATTTCGGATCATTCAGTGTGCTACAAAGTGAATTTTGGCTCATTCAGTGTGCTACAATGTGAATTTTGGATCATTCAGTGTGCTACAATGTGAATTTTGGCTCATTCAGTGTGCTACAATGTGAATTTCGGCTCATTCAGTGTGCTACAATGTGAATTTCTGCTCATTCAGTGTGCTACAATGTGAATTTTGGCTCATTTAGTGTGCTACAATGTGAATTTCGGCTCATTCAGTGTGCTACAATGTGAATTTCGGCTCATTCAGTGTGCTACAAGGTGAATTTCGGCTCATTCAGTGTGCTACAAGGTGAATTTCGGCTCATTCAGTGTGCTACAATGTGAATTTCGGCTCATTCAGTGTGCTACAATGTGAATTTCGGCTCATTCAGTGTGCTACAAGGTGAATTTCGGCTCATTCAGTGTGCTACAATGTGAATTTCGGCTCATTCAGTGTGCTACAATGTGAATTTCGGCTCATTCAGTGTGCTACAAGGTGAATTTCGGCTCATTCAGTGTGCTACAATGTGAATTTCGGCTCATTCAGTGTGCTACAATGTGAATTTCGGCTCATTCAGTGTGCTACAATGTGAATTTCGGCTCATTCAGTGTGCTACAAGGTGAATTTCGGCTCATTCAGTGTGCTACAATGTGAATTTCGGCTCATTCAGTGTGCTACAATGTGAATTTCGGCTCATTCAGTGTGCTACAATGTGAATTTCGGCTCATTCAGTGTGGTACAATGTGAATTTTGGATCATTCAGTGTGCTACAAGGTGAATTTTGGCTCATTCAGTGTGCTACAATGTTAATTTCGGCTCATTCAATGTGCTACAATGTTAATTTCGGCTCATTCAGTGTGCTACAATGTGAATTTCGGCTCGTACCATGTGCTATAATGTGAAAGGGGCACCAGTACTAGATAGTATAAGGGGTTCTACTACACGGGACACGCCCCCTTTTGGGTGGCCACACCCCCTTTTCTGGAGCGTGCGCGCCAAAGGCGCGTGCATAATTACATCCTTGACTTTTGCATACCCCCACTTCAAAATTTCCACTACGACCATGTGTGTGTATATTTTATATATATAATATATATATATATATATAATAAATATATATATATAACTACATACACACACATATATGTGGGGGGGGGGGGCAGCTGACAATTTGCCTAGGGTGCTGATAAACCTTGCACCGGCCCTGCTGAAGGGACTGATGTCCCTGCATTTTTGGTCAGAATTAAGGATTTTCTTTATATACTGTAGCTCCATTCTGAAATTGCGTTATGTAAAGTAAAAAATGTTTGGGAAGTTTAACATTTTTATGCTTGCCGAATAGTATAAAATGTTAATGGAGTGATCCCTACTGTGCGATTTTCAACGAGATGGGTATGAACGGAGAAGATAACCTTGTTGCGGTAAAAATGTGGAAACACTCCTTTACGCATTTTTAACGTGTAAATCAACTTTCTAAATAGAGCCCTATGTATTTGCTGTCATCACTTACAAGATAGTAAATATTTTCATAAATTGTGCCACCAAGCTTGTCCACTTTACTTGTAATTGTTCTTCCAAGTTGCTTATACCTTTCATATATCCAGGGCTGGCTCCAGACCTACTACCACCCTGTTAGGGTCTCCTGCCCTGTGCTGCCACGTCGTCATGGCAACCGGGAGACAAGTGCTAGCGGAGTAACCTGAGCGCAGCTGATACTCCGGTTCGGGTCTTTTGCTGTGCAGTGGTTATAGGCTCTGTGCACGGCAGGGGATCCGGTGCTGGTTTTTGTGCTCACAGTCTGTGAGGTCTGAGTGGGGCGTGGACAGCACCTGCTTTATAAGGCCTCTTCTCAGGGTAAGCAGATGCTGCTGAATCTTTGTTGGTTAGTCAGTTCTGAAAGTTAACCAGTACTGTGTAGCTTTGTATTTGTTTGTTGCTTACTGCAAATAGGCCTGGGGATTTGGTATTACACTCTGCCAATCCAGACCTAGCAGTAAGACTGGAGTCAGTCGTTTAGCTTGCTGGGGTTCTGTTACTACTCTGTGAACTTAGCAAGTTTGCGGCTGTATTCTAAGACTTGCTGTCTAATCCTGTCTCACTGTGCTAGGTGTCAGGGGTCAGTTTAGTGGCAGTAAGCTGAACCTGTGCACTGCAAGTGAGAATTAGGATTGTGGAGACTCTCCTTGTGTCTATCATTCCATCTCTGACCAAGGAGTTTACTGCCACACCCGTTGGTAACCCTTTAGGGTTTTGCTGTTGCCCTTAGCAACAGCATTTCGGGTTCTCTACGTATTAAAACACAACATCTTGCTTTTCCCATCTGAGCAGTTCTAATACAAGGGAGATACCCAGTTCCTTAGCCTCTGGGCTTCTCTGTTCACCTTGTGTGTATTTTGTTACCCTATCACCTTCTGTGTACGTTATGTCATATTCCCCAGTCTGTCTGTGAGTCCATTTGTTTTGCATAACAGTTCAAACACCAGTACATTCCTGCAGGCACTGGTGTGCATAACATATTCAGCAGCCTAATACTCCTGTTGAAATTTTGTGGGAATATGGAGCATACCCCTCAAAATACGTTGCAACAGGTGGTCGATCAGGTGCAGGTCCTGACTCGACAATTTAATGATTTGTCCATTAAAATGCACACCTCCCAGGCTGCTGGCGGAGCTCCCGCAGCAGCAGCACCTGCAGGGGTTAAGGAGCCGAAAGTAAATCTCCCGGATCGTTTTTCTGGAGATCGCTCGCAGTTCTTTTGTTTCAAGGAGAGCTGCAAGCTATACTTCCGGCTTAGGCCTCAGTCTTCTGGGTCGGAGATTCAGCGGGTGGGCATAGTGATTTCCTTGCTACAAGGAGACCCACAGGTCTGGGCATATGGGTTGCAGCCTGACTGTCCGTCGCTTAAAAGTGTTGATTCTTTTTTTACGGCACTGGGCATGTTGTATGATGACCCTGACAAGACGGCCTCAGCCGAGGCTCAGATTTCGATCCTTAAGCAAGGGCGAAGGCCAGTTGAGGTTTACTGTACGGAGTTTCGGAGGTTGGCCCATGATACCCAGTGGAATGACCCAGCCCTGAGACACCAGTACCGAAGAGGTCTTTCTAACCAGATAAAGGACCAACTGGTTCAATATCCCTTGCCTGATAGCTTGGATCAGCTCATGCAGTTATCCATCCGGGTGGATAGACGGCTGAGAGAGCGTAGGCTTGAAAGGGAGACTGAGATTTCCTTCCTTCCCAAGGGAACCTCAGACTCTGAGGAATTTTCCGAGGAGCCTATGCAGATTGGGGCTACCCGCCTCTCCTCGCGTGAGAAGACGCGGAGGAGACAGCAGGGGTTGTGTTTGTACTGTGGGAATAAAGGTCATGTGGTAGTATCATGCCCAGAAAAGCCGGAAAACTTCAGGGCCTGAGGGTGATGGGAAATATCCTGTCAGGCCAGAAGTCAGAATTTCCCAAGAAGACTTTTATCATTCCGGTGACCTTGAAGATCCTCGGTCAAACTGTCAAGACTGAGGCCTTTGTGGACAGTGGGGCCGACGGGGTTTTTATGGACCGCCAATTCGCCCTGAAACACTCTGTTCCCTTAGTACCCTTGGCATCGGAAATTGAGATTTGTGGGTTAAACGGGGAACCATTATCCCAAGGTAAAATTACCTCTTGCACTAGCCAGATTTCTTTGTTTATTGGAGCCACACACTCTGAAAAATTGTCCTTTTATGTGACTGTCTGTACTTTTGCCCCATTGGTGTTGGGGTTACCCTGGTTAAGGGCCCACAATCCTCAATTTGACTGGGTCTCTGGGGAGATTCTTAGTTGGGGTACTGATTGTTTCAGGAGTTGCTTGAGCCTTCCAGTCAGGCTCTCGCAGCTAAGTTTGCCAGGATTGCCAGGGTGTTATGCAGATTTTGCGGACGTGTTCTCCAAAAAAGTTGCAGAGGTACTACCTCCCCATCGCCCCTATGACTGTGCCATTGATTTGTTGCCAAATGCTAAGCTTCCCAAGAGCAGGTTGTACTCCCTGTCACGTCCTGAGACTCAGGCTATGGCAGAGTACATTCAGGAGAACTTGGCTAAGGGATTTATCAGACCTTCACAGTCTCCAGTTGGGTCGGGGTTCTTCTTCGTGGGTAAAAAGGACGGTTCGTTGCGACCCTGCATCGACTTCAGGGAATTGAACCGTATCACGATTAAAAACTCATACCCACTGCCTCTCATTTCGGTCTTGTTTGACCAGCTTCGTACTGCCACCATTTTTTCTAAGATTGACCTACGCGGTGCGTACAATCTAATCCGAATAAGAGAGGGGGATGAATGGAAGACTGCCTTTAATACCCACTCAGGGCATTATGAATATTTGGTGATGCCTTTTGGGCTCTGTAATGCCCCGGCAGTCTTCCAGGATTTCATGAATGATGTGCTCAGGGAATATTTGGATAGATTCTTAGTTGTATACTTAGATGACATCCTAATCTTCTCCCATTCCCTGGAGGAACATCGGAAGCATGTACGCTTAGTCCTCCAGAAACTCAGAGACCACCGGCTTGGGGCGAAGCTGGAGAAGTGCGAATTTGAAGTTCAGCAAATCGCATTTCTAGGATATATTATCTCCCCAGAAGGTTTCCAAATGGAGGGTTCCAAGGTACAGGCAGTCCTAGATTGGGTGCAGCCCACTAGTTTGAAGGCGCTTCAGCGTTTCCTGGGCTTTGCGAATTTTTATAGACGATTTATCGCTGGATTTTCGTCTATAGTGGCGCCCTTGGTGGCACTCACTAAGAAAGGGGCGGATGTTGCTCACTGGTCTTGTGAGGCTAAAGCGGCTTTTGCCCGTCTCAAAAGGGCATTTGTTTCGGCCAAGGTGCTGCAACACCCAGATCCAGAGCGTCCTTTTGTGGTGGAGGTGGATGCCTCTGAGATGGGTATTGGGGCAGTGCTTTCTCAGATGGGAGTGTCTGATAATCGCCTTCATCCCTGTGCTTACTTTTCCCGTAAATTTTCGCCTGCCGAGATGAATTATGACGTGGGTAACCGGGAATTGTTGGCTATTAAGGATGCACTCGAGGAGTGGAGACACTGGCTTGAGGGGGCTAAGTTTGTGGTCTCAATTCTCACTGACCATAAGAATCTGGCATATTTAGAGTCAGCAAAGCGTCTCAATGCCAGGCAGGCACGATGGGCTTTGTTTTTTGCTCGCTTTAATTTTTTGATAACATATCGCCCTGGGTCAAAAAACATCAGGGCTGATGCGCTCTCGCGGAGTTTTGCTACAATCCAGGAGACCACCGAGGAGCCGTTGCCCATTGTTTCCCCATCATGTATTAAAGTGGGCATTACCCAGGACCTCTTATCATTAGTCCTTAGAGCACAGGAGCAGGCTCCTCCAGACCTTCCGGTAGGTCTTTTGTTTGTGCCTCCTAGGTTAAGACAGCGAGTGTTCCTGGAATTCCATGCCAAGAAGTCGGCAGGTCACCCGGGTATTGCCAGAACTCGGGAGTTGCTATCTAGGGCGGTGTGGTGGCCCTCGGTGGCTAAGGATGTGGATCAGTGGGTTCGGGCATGTGACATCTGTGCCCGAAATAAGACTCCTAGAGGGGTTCCTGTTGGCCCATTACATCCACTCTCTATCCCATCTAAGCCATGGACCCACATTTCAATGGATTTTGTGGTGGACTTGCCCAAATCCTCGGGGATGACAGCCATCTGGGTTGTCGTTGACAGGTTTTCGAAGATGGCGCACTTCGTTCCACTGGTTGGGCTGCCATCGGCCAGACGCCTGTCTGAATTATTTATGCTGCATGTTGTGCGTCTCCACGGGTTGCCACTTGATGTGGTCTCTGACCGCGGATCCCAGTTTGTGGCCAAATTCTGGAGGGCATTTTGTTCCGATCTCCAGATTTCTGTCAGCTTGTCGTCAGGCTACCATCCGCAGTCTAATGGGCAGACTGAAAGGGTGAACCAGTCCTTGGAGCAGTTCCTCAGGTGTTATGTCTCCAAGTGTCAGACTGACTGGGTTGCTCATCTGTCCATGGCGGAGTTTGCCTATAACAACGCGGTTCACTCTGCTACAGGGATCTCTCCCTTCCTTTGTGTGTATGGGCATTATCCTAAGGCCAATTCTTTTGACCCCCTGGACTCCACGCCTGGTGGTTCCTCTGTGGTTTCGGTCCTTAGAGGTATTTGGCGGAAAGTGAAGAAAGCCCTTGTGTCTGTGTCATTAGTGACCAAAAGGGTTTTTGATAAGCGGAAAAGACCCTGCAGCTTCAAATTAGGAGACTTCGTCTGGTTGTCTACCAAGAATTTGAAGTTGAGACAGCCATCTCATAAGTTAGGCCCCCGGTTCATCGGCCCTTATAAGATCACCAGGGTTATCAATCCGGTGGCATTTCAGTTAGATCTGCCCCGTTCTTTGGGTATCAATAAAACATTTCATTGTTCCCTTTTAAAACTGGCGATTAGTAATCCTTCTTCCAGTGGAAGACCTTCCCCTCTTCTGATACGTGGCCAGAGGGAGTTTGTTGTTGAAAGGATTCTTGACTCCAAGGTGGTTCGGGGTCGGCTGTCATTTTTGGTGCACTGGAAGGGGTATGGCCCGGAGGAGCGGTCGTGGGTGCGCAGTTGTGATCTTCATGCCCCCAGACTGATACGCTCTTTCTTCTCGCAGTTCCCCGATAAACCCGGTGGTAGGGGTTCTTTGACCCCTCGTCAGAGGGGGGGTACTGTTAGGGTCTCCTGCCCTGTGCTGCCACGTCGTCATGGCAACCGGGAGACAAGTGCTAGCGGAGTAACCTGAGCGCAGCTGATACTCCGGTTCGGGTCTTTTGCTGTGCAGTGGTTATAGGCTCTGTGCACGGCAGGGGATCCGGTGCTGGTTTTTGTGCTCACAGTCTGTGAGGTCTGAGTGGGGCGTGGACAGCACCTGCTTTATAAGGCCTCTTCTCAGGGTAAGCAGATGCTGCTGAATCTTTGTTGGTTAGTCAGTTCTGAAAGTTAACCAGTACTGTGTAGCTTTGTATTTGTTTGTTGCTTACTGCAAATAGGCCTGGGGATTTGGTATTACACTCTGCCAATCCAGACCTAGCAGTAAGACTGGAGTCAGTCGTTTAGCTTGCTGGGGTTCTGTTACTACTCTGTGAACTTAGCAAGTTTGCGGCTGTATTCTAAGACTTGCCTGTCTAATCCTGTCTCACTGTGCTAGGTGTCAGGGGTCAGTTTAGTGGCAGTAAGCTGAACCTGTGCACTGCAAGTGAGAATTAGGATTGTGGAGACTCTCCTTGTGTCTATCATTCCATCTCTGACCAAGGAGTTTACTGCCACACCCGTTGGTAACCCTTTAGGGTTTTGCTGTTGCCCTTAGCAACAGCATTTCGGGTTCTCTACGTATTAAAACACAACATCTTGCTTTTCCCATCTGAGCAGTTCTAATACAAGGGAGATACCCAGTTCCTTAGCCTCTGGGCTTCTCTGTTCACCTTGTGTGTATTTTGTTACCCTATCACCTTCTGTGTACGTTATGTCATATTCCCCAGTCTGTCTGTGAGTCCATTTGTTTTGCATAACAGTTCAAACACCAGTACATTCCTGCAGGCACTGGTGTGCATAACACACCCTGAGCGAGAAAATTTGAAAGCGTGTGCTCCTGGAAAAGTGGGCGCAGCCTCACAACTTCATATTATCAAACTATAAATAAATATATTTTCACACCCCCTGTACGCACACAAGTAGCTGTCTTGGACATAACACAGTAGTGTTCCTTACACATGTCTCCAGTATAGTGCCAGATACACATAATGTCTCCAGTATAGTGCCAGATACACATAATGGAGGTCATTCCGAGTTGTTCGCTCGCAAGGCGATTTTAGCAGAGTTGCTCACGCTAAGCCGCCGCCTACTGGGAGTGAATCTTAGCATCTTAAAATTGCGAACGAAGTAATCGCAATATTGCGATTACATACCTCGTAGCAGTTTCTGAGTAGCTTCATACTTACTCGGCATCTGCGATCAGTTCAGTGCTTGTCGTTCCTGGTTTGACGTCACAAACACACCCAGCGTTCGCCCAGACACTCCTCTGTTTCTCCGGCCACTCCTGCGATTTTTCCGGAAACGGTAGCGTTTTTTCCCACACGCCCATAAAACGGCCTGTTTCCGCCCAGTAACACCCATTTCCTGTCAATCACATTACAATCGCCAGAACGATGAAAAAGCCGTGAGTAAAATTACTAAGTGCATAGCAAATTTACTTGGCGCAGTCGCAGTGCGGACATTGCGCATGCGCATTAAGCGGAAAATCGCTGCGATGCGAAGATTTTTACCGAGCGAACAACTCGGAATGAGGGCCAATGTCTCCAGTATAGTGCCAGAAACACATAATGTCTCCAGTATAGTGCCAGATACACATAATGTCTCCAGTATAGTGCCAGATACACATAATGTCTCCAGTATAGTGCCAGAAACACATAATGTCTACAGTAGTGCAGTGCCAGATAGACATGATATGCCCCCCAGCAGTGTCAGCTACACATGATATGCCCCACAGCAGTGCCAGCTACACATGGTATGCCCCCCAGCAGTGTCAGCTACACATGATATGCCCCACAGCAGTGCCAGCTACACATGGTATGCCCCCCAGCATTGCCAGCTACACATGATATGACCACCAGCAGTGCCATCTATACATGATATGCCCCCCAGTAGTGCCAGATACACATGTCCACACAGTGCCAGATACATACATGCCCCACAGTGCCAGATACATTAATGCCCCCACAGTGCCAGATACATAAATGCCTCCACAGTGCCAGATACATATATGCCCCAGTGCCAGATACACATGTCCACACAGTGCCAGATATACCCTCACGGTGCCAGATACATATATGTCCCCAGTGTCAGATACACATCCCCACAGTGCCAGATATGCCCCCAGTGCTAGATACACATGTCCCCACACAGTGCCAGAAATGCCCCCAGTGACAGATACACATGTCCCCAGAGTGCCAGATATGCCCCCAGTGCCTGATACACATACCCACACAGTGCCAGATACACATGTCTCCAGAGTGCCAGATATGCCCCCACAGTACCTATGTGCCGGCAACGAGGGAGGGGGAGTGCTGCTGTGGGTAGACTAGGCTGAACTACTCTGTGCGCTATGCGCGCTGTGCAGCACTGGCGTGCAGCGCCCATTAAGGGTGGCGTCCTGTGCAGCCGCTCAATTCGAACATGCCTGGAGCTGGCCCTGTGTATACCTTTCAGACCGCACATAACCCGGTATATTGCCGGGTCGACGCAGGTCGCTGTGAGGTCTGAAAGGTCTGAAAGGGCCTCCCGGTAATTTAAACCTGGAATAAAGAATCAGAATCAGCTTTATTGGCCATGTATACTTGCGTATACTGGGAATTTGTCTTTGGTTCGCTATACAAGAGCCAAGCAGGTAACAGATAAGCAGGTGGAGGGGGGTGGGGGGGGGGCAAGTAAAGTCATACAGATAGGAATACCGTAGGGACACAAGTGAGTTACATGTACATCTAGTCAGTCAATGTTCAGGAGATCAGCGGGCGGACCGCTTTGGGAAATAAACTTTTGAGGCTTCTGATGGACCTGGCGGGGACAGCCCTGTAACGCCTGCCTGAAGGAAGCAAGTTAAACATGCTGTGGCCGGGGTGTAGCTGGTCTTTTACTATCTTCGTTGCCCGCTTTTTAGCTCTGGAGAGGTACAGGTCCTGGACTGAGGGAAGGTCGGCCCAGATGATCTTCTCTTCGGTTCTGACCACCTTTTGGAGCCTGCATCTGTCCCTCGCGCTGGCGGAGCTGTACTATACCAGTATCGAGGAGCACAGTACCGACTCCACAATCGCGGAGTAGAAGAGGAGCAGAAGCTTCTGTGGGATGTTGAACTTCCTTAGTTGCCTGAGGAAGAACAACCTCTGCTGCGCTTTACCAACAGTGGTATCAGTGTTGGACCCCCATTTAAGATTTCGGGAGATTGTGGTCCCTAGAAACTTGAAGGAGTCCACTAGCGATACCACACTGTCAGCAATCATTAGCGGAGGTGCACTAACAGTCTTCTTCCTGAAGTCCACTATCATCTCCACAGTTTTGAGGGGGTTGAGCTCTAGGTTGTTGTGGCTGTACCACTGGGCCAACCGGTCTACATCCCGTCTATAGGCCGATTCGTCCCCATCCTTGATGAGGCCGATGATGGTGGTGTCATCAGCGAATTTGATGATCTTTACTGATTGTGCCTCTGAGGTGCAGTCATTTGTGTACAGGGAGAAGAGCAGGGGTGAGATGACAAACGAGGGTTATTCACGGGTCAGGCGCAGTGTGAACGGGTTTCGCGGGTCGGGAAGCTAGTTCAAATTTCCGGGTCAGGAAGCTAGTTCTCAGGGTCCAATGCCGGGAAGGACCTGTCTCCAGTTCCCGGGTGCGATCTGAAAGCAACATCAGAGAATCAGGTATTGTAGGCGTTTCCAAGTAGACCACAGGTGGAGGCCCCCAATCCTCAGGAAAAAAAAATCCCTCAGGTGGATGAACTTTGATGATAAAATTATCAGGTGGATAAACTGTGATGATAAAAATTCACTCAGGTGGATAAACTGTGATGATAAAATGATCAGGTGGATAAACTGTGATGATAAAATGATCAGGTGGATAAACTGTGATGATAAAAATTCACTCAGGTGGATAAACTGTGATGATAAAATTTAACAGTCAGTTTAAAATCCCCTTCCTCCAATGACCTGGAACTGCATTTAAAACCACACTGGCACAGTGAGCACATTATATTAAGCTGCAAATACTGCACATACTTCTTGCTGTCATTTGTTTTCCAGAACTCTCTTGAGCTATTTTGATGTATTATTAATTTACTATACAAAAGCATTGCCCTTTGAGGTGTACAAGGGTATTCTTTGCAAAGTGCAGAGTGTGCCTAGGTTTGGAGACCTGTGCAACAAATAGATTTTGTGTTAAGGTGAAAGACTAATAAAATAAGATAATTGAAGGAAGGGAGCACAGGTTCAAGTGTGATCATTGGATTAATGGTTTGAACATTTTACAGTAGTTTTTAAATCTGGATGAGAGGAATTGCAATTCCACCCTTTGTACCACTGGACTGCAACCTCTGGTCGAAACCATGATTTGTACAGTTTGGTGCTGATAATGAATATGCACAGACAGTTCTTTGAAAGCACTTTTACCCAGTAATTTGCGGATTAATATCGGTCCTTTTTCTGTGTGAAGGACTCAACCCGTCAACATTTCTGGGATTTTGACCCAGGTTTTTACCAGGGTAGAAGACCCAATAGAAATACCAGTGCTGATCTGCAAATTACTGGATAGAACTGCTTCACCTGGTAAATTGCTTTTCTGTGTGAAAGGGGGGGGGGGGGGGGGGGGTAAGGCTGGGACCGGTAAAATGACATGGCACTCAAATGGCAGGTAAAAGCTGGGATTTTCACACTTTTCTGTGTGAAAGTGGTATTAGAAACAAATTCACTGCAGTGGCGTCATGAGGTGGGTGCGGGGGGTGCGGCCCGCACCCGGGTGTCACCCTTCAACAGGGTGACACCAAAGCGAGCCGCACACTCACACGCAACCCCCCCCCCATCCCCTGACATGACAAAGACAAAGCCTGGTCCACCGCTGTGGCCACACCCCCTCCTCCCAGGCCCCGCCTCTTAAAGCCCACTGGCCGACATTCTCACCTGTCAGTGAGATCAGCAGGCAGCAGCCACAGAGCCGTGCAGGCAGTGCTCTGGCCGTCCCTCCCCTCTCCTCCAGAGTCCACTCTCTCCTCACTCGGGTCCTGACTGAGCCTGACAGTGACACACACAAGCTCTGCCTCCCAAACTGTCCTACAGGAGGAAGGAGCTGCTGCTGCTGATATTGCTGCATGATACCAGTTAACCTCTATAAATGCTCCACGATGAGCAGAATCGATTTATGAAATGTATGTGTGTGTGTGTGTGTATGGGGGTGAATGTGTTAATGGGCATTGGGATGTACAAATTGTTGGGTTGAGTGCTAGGTGGGGGGGGGGGCTAATTGGGGTTGTGTGAGTGTAGTATGGGTGCCACTGTGTGACTGTAGTATGAGTGCTGTGTAGTATGGGTGCTGTGTGAGCATAGTATGGGTGCCACTGTGTGAGCGTAGCATGAGTGCTGTGTAGTATGGGTGCTGTGTGAGTTTAGTATGAGCACTGTGTGAGCGTAGTATGGGTGCCACTATGTGAGTGTAGTATGAGTGCTGTGTAATATGAGTGCTGTGTGAGTGTAGTATAGGTGCCGCTGTGTGAGCGTAGTATGGGTGCCACTGTGTGAGCGTAGTATGGGTGCTGCGTGAGCATAGTATGGGTGCTGTGTGAGCGTAGTATGGGTGCTGCTGTGTGAGTGTAGTATGAGTGCTGTGTGACGTAGTATGGGTGCTGCTGTGTGAGCGTAGTATGGGTGCTGCTGTGTGAGTGTAGCATGAGTGCTGTGTGATGTAGTATTGGTGTTGCTGTGTGAGCATAGTATCGGTGCAGTTTGAGTGTAGTATGAGTGCTGTGTGACGTAGTATGGGTGCTGCTGTGTGAGCGTAGTATGGGTGCAGTTTGAGTGTAGTATGAGTGCTGTGTGACGTAGTATGGGTGCTGCTGTGTGAATGTAGTATGGGTGCAGTTTGAGTGTAGTATGAGTGCTGTGTGACGTAATATGGGTGCTGCTGTGTGAGTGTAGTATGAGTGCTGTGTGAGCGTAGTATGGGTGCTGCTGTGTGAGAGTAGTATGGGTGCTGTGTGAGTGTAGCATGAGTGCTGTGTGATGTAGTATGGGTGTTGCTGTGTGAGCATAGTATGGGTGCAGTTTGAGTGTAGTATGAGTGCTGTGTGACGTAGTATGGGTGCTGCTGTGTGAGCGTAGTATGGGTGCAGTTTGAGTGTAGTATGAGTGCTGTGTGACGTAGTATGGGTGCTGCTGTGTGAATGTAGTATGGGTGCAGTTTGAGTGTAGTATGAGTGCTGTGTGACGTAATATGGGTGCTGCTGTGTGAGTGTAGTATGAGTGCTGTGTGAGCGTAGTATGGGTGCTGCTGTGTGAGAGTAGTATGGGTGCTGTGTGAGAGTAGTATGAGTGCTGTGTGACGTAGTATGGGTGCTGCTGTGTGAGAGTAGTATGGGTGCTGTGTGAGAGTAGTATGGGTGCTGTGTGAGAGTAGTATGGGTGCTGCTGTGTGAGAGTAGTATGGGTGCTGCTGTGTGAGCGTAGTATGGGTGCTGTGTGAGTGTAGTGTGGGTGCTGCTGTATGAGGGGAGCTTTATGTGAGCTGATAGTGTGGGTGGATGAATGTGCTAATGGGTGTTGGGAGGAGGGATTGATAATGAATTGGGGAGAGATGGGGTAATGGATGCACGGAGACGGAGTGCTTCAGTAATGGGTTCTTGGACAGGGATATGTTTGCAGTTGCTGTTTAGGGGAAATTGGTTAATCAGTGCCACCACCAAGTAAATCCCATGCCACCTCTAAGACACCACATGATACCCCATGTCACCACCAAGACACCACATGATACCCCATTTCACCACATGATACCCCATATGCCCACATGTCACCACATTTCACCAGATGAGCTGCGCTAAAAGTAGCAAAACAACAACTGCTTTCTCTAGCATGAGTGGGGGCCGCCCAGCACAGGGCAAGGCTGCCCCACATGCCGGGTCTGCCCCCCTGCTAATATGCGAGTGCATTGCCATACAGAGATGCGCTCGCATTTTAAGGGTAGTCCTCTGCCTCTGCAGCCTAGCTGTGAAGGCAGTTGCCGGGCCGCCATCTTTCGGGTCGCAGCTGCTGCGTGCGCCGTCATGCAGCCGCCGCGGCCCGCCTAACAAATGGTCCAGAAACGTCTGCGTTGTCCGGACCACGACCCTCAAATGGTGCGTCGCCGCCCCATCACCACCCCCTGCCAGGATTCCTTATGGTGTGATAGGGGAGGAGGTCCATGGGGGGTGACACCATGAGTTACCATACCGGGTGACACCAACCCTAGTGACGCCTCTGATTCACTGTACTATTTTTTCTGGCAAAAGGCAGATGAACAGTTTACAAAAAACATTTTCAAATCTCTTTTATTATCCAATGGGATTTGCCTTTTAAATAAACCTTGTAATGTAACTTTATTAAGTACGTACAAAGGTATTCTTTTAGCCTTAAAGCAAAATTAAGATGCACTGCCTGAACTGGATCCTGCTGCATCCACATAGATTATATACTATTACTATTTTTTTCACTCTTTTTGATCAAATACATCATATGGCATATCATTTATTTAACATTTTATGTGCCAAGCTAGGGTGTAGTACGGGTGACCGGCGGTCTCCTGACCGCCGGTCACCTTACCGACGCCGGGATCCCGGCAGCATACCGACGCCGGGATCCCGTCGGGGAAGGGCGAGTGCAGCAAGCCCCTTGCGGGCTCGGTGCGCTCGCCGCGCTGCGGGCTCGGTGGCGACCTGCGGTCGCCACGGGTTCTATTCCCACTCTATGGGTGTCGTGGACACCCACAAGTGGAAATAGTACCTGTTGGTCGGCATGCCGACCATCGGGATAGTGAGCCATCGGGCTCACGGAGGAGGTCATGTGACTGTCGGTCAGCCGACCGGCGGTCACATGACTACCACCCGCCAAGCTAAGCTTATATAAATGAAACATTATTTTGAGGCGTGCTGGCCACAGTGATATCCGCTGTTTCTCCTACGTCCTAGAGGATGCTGGGGACTCCAAAAGGACCATGGGGTATAGACAGGATCCGCAGGAGACATGGGCACACTATAAGACTTTGAATGGGTGTGAACTGGCTCCTCCTTCTATGCCCCTCCTCCAGACTCCAGTTGGACTCTGTGACCAGAGAGACTGGACACACACTAGGGGAGCTCTCCTGAGTTTCTCTGAAAAGACTTTAGGTTAGGTTTATTATTTTCAGGGAGACCTGCTGGCTCCCTGCATCGTGGGAGTGAGGGTAGAGAAGCAGACCTACTTCTGTGAGTTTCAAGGCTCTGCTTCTTAGGCTACTGGACACCATTAACTCCAGAGGGTCTGATCACTTGGTTCGCCTAGCTGCTCGTTCAGAGCCAGAAGAAAGAAGCCGGGTGAGTATTAGAAGAACAGAAGACTTCAGTGACGGCAGAAGACTTCAGAGTCTCTGAGGTACCGCGCAGCGGTCACGCTGCGCGCCATTGCTAAAACACACAAGCGGCACTACACGGGTGCAGGGAGCAGGGGGGGGGGCGCCCTGGGCAGCAATTATACCTCATATATACATCCTGGCAAGAAGTATACAGTGCTTAGGCACTGTATACAGACCCCCGCCAGTATAAAAAGGTGAAAAATCAGCGGGACTGAAGCGCGCCGAGAAGGGGGCGTGGCTTAGCCCTCACAACTCTATACAGTGCCATTTTCTCCTCACAGAGATGCTGGCCCGCCAAAACACTGTGACACAGCTAACAGTGTACAAAGGGGGGCACAGTTGTTTAGTGCACTATGGGTTCATATATGGAGCAGTATATATATAGATATATATATAAATGAGCGTATGGTTAATGAGTTGTTAAAAGTTCTGTGTTTTCCCTGTCACATACTGGAATCTAACCATTATAGCGATTTATGACACTTGTGTCGACATGTGTGAGTGCTCTGCCACAAACAGCTATGGGAATCCCTCTGTCGGCATGGCCGACTCCTGATGGTACTTAATTCAGTAGATGAAGTGTCAGCATGTCGGTAGTTGTAAGCTTTTCCAAAGTAAACACTGTATGGGAGACACAGTCGTTAGTGGGTGACCCTGTCGGCACCGACTGTATGACTGGGTGTAAATTAACATGATAATGTAAAAAAACCTATACCTGTATATGTATATATATGTATGGTTTGGATCCATTGAATATTTCCCTCAAACCCTGGGGGGTCGCAAGAATGTTATTTTGCCCGGCTGCTACTCCCTGTTGTCGACGAATACTATGTCTTATGTCGACCATAATGTTTCCTGGTTAGATCCACAACATTGGCATTCAGTACATGTTCATACACATTCAGAACACATTAATGTCACTAGGGGCCCTGCTGTTCCTGACATAATACATATACGTATGATGTATATATAGAATATGTGTGTATATGTGTATTTAAATATGTATATTCATATTACGATTTCTAATGAATGCTCAAGTAAAGTTATTCCTTTTCATGTGCTGGTCGCTCTGTTGATAAAGCCACGGCCGTAACTAGGGGGGGCTAAGGGGTCACGTGCCCCAGGTGCCGGATTTCATAGGGCGCTGAGAACGCTGATGGCTCCTCGGCTAGCTACTCTCCTGCCCCCCGCCGCGATCTCCTCGGCTAACTACTCTCTGGCCCCCCGCCGCGATCTCCTCCTGCTGCCTCAATCTCCTCCCGCCGCAGCCGCCGCGTTATGTTAGGGTCCCGCTGCTGCTGCTGCATGGCTCCGACCGTCCGCGCGCCCCTCTGCCCATCCGCCTATCCGAGCCTCCTACAAACACACCCGGCTGCCAGCCTGCCAGAGCCTCCCATACAGAAGGCGGCCACCCGGAGGTTTTGAAGACAGCAGGCTTGTCGCCTTCTTCTTCAGGCAATTCTTCAGGCAATTCAGGCAGTTCTTCAGGCAAGTGGGCAATGTGAGGAGGAGACCAGACAGGAGAAGAAGCCCTTTAAGTAAATGCAGCATATGTATATGTGTATGTATATATATATATATATATATATATATATGTGTGTGTATATATATATATATATATATATATTACTGTGTTTATGTATAATGTGCATATATACAGTATATACTGTATATACACATACTGTGTTAATACTGTGTGTGTTTATATATATATATATATATATATATATATACAAACAAATACAAATACAAACACATACATACATACATACTGTGAGTTTATACTGTGTGTGAGATTTTATATATATATATATATATATATATATATATATATATATATATATATATATATATATATATATATATATATAAGTCCAAAATAGAGGAGCACTCACCAGTCTTCAAAAGCAGGTATTCTTTATTTTCAATAGATCATATGAAACAGGGGTGTATCGACGTTTCGGTCCCAAATTGAACCTTTGTCAAGAACATCTAGTATTGTAAAATAGCTCTCATTTATACCCAAATGTGACCCTCCCACCAATCATCCAATTAGAGGAATCCCAAATTCAATACATTAAAATACAAACATCATATAACAAATACAGACATGACTAACTAACATATAACAATAAATGTGCATAATTCTTACTTTAAAACCACATATCCACTGTGAACCGCCGTGCTGACTGCTGTAATCACTTCAGAAGCGGCGTGCGTTCCACTGCGTCCCGCATTTCCGGTCTGTGGAACGCACGCTCCGGTCACATGACCGGAAGTGTGCACTCCAACTAGTAGAATAGAAATAAGGTGCAGTATAGAACTCCGTATTTCCTGTCTCTGGAACACAAATTCCAGTATCATGTCAGGAAGTGAACGATATATGTAAACAGCATAGGTTGACATCGTAACCATGGCGATCAGTGGTCTAAAGGAACTATAAGAGTATCCATACATTGGCGAATATCACAGTGGATATGTGTGTCTCAATAGAGGCCATATTTGGCTAATGTTACATAGACTCTGGTATATTTAATTACATTATATAACTATATTATTACTGTCTAGTTTATTTATTAACAAACTTCAGCAATTAAGGGCATAGACACAGACCATCCATATTGTAGAAATCCAGAATCGCAAAAAATATATATAAAAAGATATTAAGAAAAAACAAAAAATATGTATATATAAAAAAATGTATATATAAAAAAATAAAAAAATATCAAGATATGTATTGAAGATCTGAATTAGAGAGTTATTCCAAAAATATTCCATAATGAATGCCTTCATTTAGGCACCGCGGGCGAATAGTGTCCAGCCGGTAGATCCATGATGCCTCTCGTTGCAACAGTAGTTTTGCTCTGTCTCCTCCCCTTTTCAGGGGTAGTATCCGATCTATAATCATGCATCTAAGTGATGCCAGGGAATGTTTTGCCTCATGGAAGTGCCTCGCTACAGGCTTGTCTGAATGTCCAACACTTAGTGCTGTTCTGATGGATAGGCGATGATTCGCCATTCTTTCTCTAAATGGGCGAATCGTTTTGCCCACATACATCAGAGAGCATGGGCACATAAGTATGTAAATGATGAAATCAGACGTACAGCTTACTCGCTGTTGAATTTTAATTTTCCGTCCAGTATGCGGATGATGGAAATATTCACCAGAATTCATGCTTCTACAAGTAGTGCAGTTGACACATCGATAACACCCCATTTTCTGTGGTTGTAACCATGAGTCGGAGTCAGATTTTAATGATCTATCAGGCTGCATAAGAATATCTTTCAAATTCCGCCCCTGTTTAAAGCTGATTAGAGGCTTGGTTGGCAGATATTTGTTGAGAGCTGGATCACTCTTCACCACCGGCCAAAGATTTTTAACTGCTTGTCGTACTGCTGAACCTGCAGTGTTAAATGTTGTAGTAACCACAAATGGATCTTGCACCTTCTGTTGTTTCCTCCGGTTACCAGAGGAGAAGATCTTCTGAGCTTTATGCAAGCAGTTATTGATAATATGTTCACTATATCCTCTAGAGGAAAATCTCAATTTCATTTCTCTAACGTCCTAAGTGGATGCTGGGGACTCCGTCAGGACCATGGGGTTTAGCGGCTCCGCAGGAGACAGGGCACAATAATAAAAGCTTTAGGATCAGGTGGTGTGCACTGGCTCCTCCCCCTATGACCCTCCTCCAAGCCTCAGTTAGATTTTTGTGCCCGGCCGAGAAGGGTGCAATCTAGGTGGCTCTCCTGAGCTGCTTAGAATAAAAGTTTAAGTTAGGTTTTTTATTTTCAGTGAGTCCTGCTGGCAACAGGCTCACTGCTACGAGGGACTTAGGGGAGAGAAGTAAACTCACCTGCGTGCAGGATGGATTTGCTTCTTAGGCTACTGGACACCATTAGCTCCAGAGGGAGTCGGAACACAGGTCTCACCCTGGGGTTCGTCCCGGAGCCGTGCCGCCGACCCCCCTTGCAGATGCCGAAGTTGAAGAGGTCCAGAGGTCCAGAAACAGGCGGCAGAAGACTTTCAGTCTTCATAAGGTAGCGCACAGCACTGCAGCTGTGCGCCATTGTTGTCAGCACACTTCATACCAGCGGTCACTGAGGGTGCAGGGCGCTGGGGGGGGCGCCCTGGGCAGCAATGTATTATACCTTTTTTATGGCTAAAATACATCACATATAGCCCTTGAGGCTATATGGATGTATTTAACCCCTGCCAGATCTCACAAACTCCGGGAGAAGAGCCCGCCGTTTTAGGGGGCGGGGCCTATTCTCCTCAGCACACGGCGCCATTTTCCTGCTCAGCTCTGCTGTGAGGAAGGCTCCCAGGCTCTCCCCTGCACTGCACTACAGAAACAGGGTTAAAACAGAGAGGGGGGGGCACTTATTTGGCGATATGATTACATATGTGAAAATGCTATAAGGGAAAACACTTGTATAAGGGGTTGTCCCTGTATAATTATAGCGTTTTTGGTGTGTGCTGGCAAACTCTCCCTCTGTCTCCCCAAAGTGCTAGTGGGGTCCTGTCCTCTATTAGAGCATTCCCTGTGTGTGTGCTGTGTGTCGGTACGTGTGTGTCGACATGTAGGAGGACGATGTTGGTGAGGAGGCGGAGCAAATTGCCTGTATTGGTGATGTCACTCTCTAGGGAGTCGACACCGGAATGGATGGCTTATTTAGGAATTACGTGATAATGTCAACACGATGCAAGGTCGGTTGACGACATGAGACGGCCGGCAAACAAATTAGTACCTGTCCAGGCGTCTCAGACACCGTCAGGGGCTTGTAAAAACGCCCATTTACCTCAGTTGGTCGACACAGACACGGACACTGACTTCAGTGTCGACGGTGAAGAAACAAACGTATTTTCCTTTAGGGCCACACGTTACATGTTAAGGGCAATGAAGGAGGTGTTACATATTTCTGATACTACAAGTACCACAAATAAGGGTATTATGTAGGGTGGGAATAATCTACTTGTAGTTTTTCCTGAATCAAATAAATTAAAGTGTGTGATGATACGTGGGTTTCCTCCGATAGAAAATTATTGGAGGTATACCCTTTCCCGCCAGAAGTGAGGGCGAGTTGGGAAACACACCTTAGAGTGGATAAGGCGCTCACACGCTTATAAAAACAAGTGGCGTTACCGTCTCCAGATACGGCCGCCCTCAAAGAGCCAGCTGATAGGAAGCTGAAAAATATCCTAAAAAGTATATACACACATACTGGTGTTATACTACGACCAGCAATCGCCTCAGCCTGGATGTGCAGCGCTGGGGGGGCTTGGTCGGATTTCCTGACTGAAAATATTGATACCCTTGACAGGAACAATATTTTATTGACTATAGAGCATTTTAAGGATGCATTTCTATATATGCGAGATGCGCATTCTGGCATCAAGAGTAGATGTGATGTCCATATCTGCCAGACGATGTTTATAGACATGACAGTGGTCAGGTGATGCAGATTCCAGACGGCACATGGAAGTATTGCCGTATAAAGGGGCGGTCCATCGGACCTGGTGGCCATGGCAACAGCTGGAAAATCCACTTTTGTTACCCCAAGTCACATCTCAGCAGAAAAGGACACAGTCTTTTCAGTCTCAGTCCTTTCGTACCCATAAAGGCAGGCGGGCAAAAGGCCAGTCATATCTGCCCAGGGTTAGAGGAAAGGGAAGAAGACTGCAGCAGGCAGCCCATTCCCAGGAACAGAAGTCCTCCACAGCTTCTGCCAAGTCCGCAGCATGACGCTGGGGCCATACAAGCGGACTCAGGTGCGGTGTGGGGTCATCTCAAGAGTTTCAGCACGCAGTGGGCTCACTCGCAAGTGGACTCCTGGATCCTACACGTAGTATCCCAGGTGTACATTGGAAATTCGAGACGTCTTCCCCTCACAAGTTCCTGAAGTCTGCTTTACCAACGTCTCCCTCCGACAGGGAGGCAGTATTGGGAAAAAATTCACAGGCTGTATTCCCAGCAGGTGATAATCAAAGTACCCCTCCTACAACAAGGGAAGGGGTATTATTCCACACTATATTGTGGTACTGAAGCCAAACGGCTCGGTGAGATCTAAAAGATTTGAACAATTACATACAAGGGTTCAAATCAAGATGGAGTCACTCAGAGCAGTGATAGCGAACCAGGACGATATGGTGTCACTGGATATCAGGGACGCTTACCTACATGTCCAAATTTTGCCCTTCTCACCAAGGGTATCTCAGGTTCGTGGTACAGAACTGTCACTATCAGTTCAGATGCTGCCGTTTGGATTGTCCACGGCACCCCGGGTCTTTACCATGGTAATGGCCGAAATGATGATTCTTCCTAAAAGAAATATGGACGCTTTCCTGATAAGGGCAAGGTCCAGAGAACAGTTGGCGGTCGGAGTAGCACTATCTCAAGTAGTTCTACGACAGCACGAGTGGATTCTAAATATTCCAAAATCGCAGCTTTTTCCGACGACACGTCTAATGTTCCTAGGAATGATTCTGGACACAGTCCAGAAAAGGATGTTTTCTCCCGGAGAAGAAGGCCAGGGAGTTATCCGAGCTAGTCAGGAACCTCCTAAAACCAGGAAAAGTATCAGTGCATCATTGCACAAGGGTCCTGTGAAAAATGGTGGTTTCGTACAAAGCGATCCCATTCGGTAGATTTCACGCAAGAACCTTTCAGTGGAATCTGCTGGGAAAATGGTCCGGATCGCATCTTCAGATGCATCAGCGGATAACCCTGTCTCCAAGGACAAGGGTGTTTTCTTCTGCGGTGGCTGCAGAGTGCTCATCTATGAAAGGGCCGCAGATTCGACATTCAGGACTGGGTCCTGGTGACCACGGATGCCAGCCTGAGTGGCTGGGGAGCAGTCACACAAGGAAAAAATTTCCAGGGAGTGTGATCAAGTCTGGAGACTTCTCTCCACATAAATATACTGGAGCTAAGGGCAATTTACAAGGCTCTAAGCTTAGCAAGACCTCTGCTTCAAGGTCAACCGGTATTGATCCAGTGGGACAACATCACGGCAGTCGCCCACGTAAACAGACAGGGCGGCACATGAAGCAGGAGGGAAATGGCAGAAACTGCAAGGATTCTTCGCTGGGCGAAAAATCATGTGATAACACTCTCAGCAGTGTAAATTCCGGGAGTGGAAAACTGGGAAGCAGACTTCCTCAGCAGGCATAACCTCCACCCGGGAGAGTGGGGACTTCAGCGGGAAGTCTTCCACATGATTGTAAACCGTTGGGAAAAACCAAAGGTGGACATGTTGGCGTCCCGCCTGAACAAAAAACTAGACAAATATTGCGCCAGGTCAAGGGACCCTCAGGCAATAGCGGTGGATGCTCTGGTAACACTGTGGGTGTACCAGTCAGGGTATGTGTTCCCTCCTATGCATCTCATACCAAAAGTACTGAGAATCATAAGAAGGAGATGAGTAAGACCGATACTCGTGGTTCCGGATGGGTCAAGAAGGACTTGGTACCCGGAACTTCAAGAGATGCTCACGGAAGAACCGTGGCCTCTACCTTTAAGTAAGGACCTGCTCCAGCAGGGGCCTTGTCTGTTCCAAGACTTAACGCGGCTGCGTTTGACAGCATGGCAGTTGAACGCCGGATCCTGAAAGGGCATTCCAGATGAAGTCATCCCTACCCTGGTCGAAGCCAGGAAGGATGTAACCGCACAACATTTTCACCGCATTTGGCGAAAATATGTTGCGTGGTGTGAGGCCAAGAAGGTCCCTACAGAGGAATTCCAACTGGGTCGTTCCTACATTTCCTGAAAACAGGACTGTCTATGGGCCTAAAATTAGGGTCCATTAAGGTTCAAATTTCGACCCTGTCGAATTTCTTCCAGAAAGAACTGGCTTCAGTGCCTGAGGTTCGGACGTTTGTAGAAGGGGTACTGCATATACAGCCTCCTTTTGTGCCCCCAGTGGCACCTTGGGATCTCAATGTTGTTTTGAGTTTCCTAAAGTCACATTGGTTTGATCCACTCACCACTGTGGAATTAAAATATTTCACATGGAAGGTGAAGATTCTATTAGCCCTGGCTTCAGCCAGGCGTGTGTCAGAATGGGCGGCTTTATCATATAAAAGCCCTTACGTAATTTTTCATTCTGACAGGGCAGAATTGAGGACTCGTCCTCAATTTCTCCTTAAGGTGTTTTCTGTTTTTCACATGAACCAACCTATTGTGGTACCTGCGGCTACTAGGGACTTGGAGTACTCCAAGTTACTTGACGTTGTCAGGGCCCTGAAAATATATGTTTCCAGGACGACTGGAGTCAGAAAATCTGACTCGCTGTTTAGCCTGTATGCACCCAACAAGATGGGTGTTCCTGCTTCTAAGCAGACGATTGCTCGCTGGATTTGTAGTACAATTCAGCTTGCACATTCTGTGGCAGGCTTGCCACAGCCAAAATCAGTAAAGGCCCATTCCACAAGGAAGTGGGCTCATCTTGGGCGGCTGCCCGAGGGGTCTCGGCTTTACAACTTTGCCGAGCTGCTACTTGGTCAGGGGCACACCCTGACTGAGGAGGACCTGGAGTTCTCTCATTCGGTGCTGCAGAGTCATCCGCACTCTCCCGCCCGTTTGGGAGCTTTGGTATAATCCCCATGGTCCTGACGGAGTCCCCAGCATCCACTTAGGACGTTAGAGAAAATAAGAATTTACTTACCGATAATTCTATTTCTCGTAGTCCGTAGTGGATGCTGGGCGCCCATCCCAAGTGCGGATTGTCTGCAATACTTGTACATAGTTATTGTTACAAAAATCGGGTTATTCTTGTTGTGAGCCATCTTTTCAGAGGCTCCTTCGTTGTTATCATACTGTTAACTGGGTTCAGATCACAGGTTGTACGGTGTGATTGGTGTGGCTGGTATGAGTCTTACCCGGGATTCAATATCCTTCCTTATTATGCACGCTCGTCCGGGCACAGTATCCTAACTGAGGCTTGGAGGAGGGTCATAGGGGGAGGAGCCAGTGCACACCACCTGATCCTAAAGCTTTTATTATTGTGCCCTGTCTCCTGCGGAGCCGCTAAACCCCATGGTCCTGACGGAGTCCCCAGCATCCACTACGGACTACAAGAAATAGAATTATCGGTAAGTAAATTCTTATTTTCTTCAAGTTGTATATTAGCTGTGTCCGGGTCTGAATTGTTAAGAAGTACTCGCAAGAATTGTGAGACCGGCATATTTAATTTAAGTGAACCAGGATGGTAACTTCCAAAATGTAATAGAGTGTTGCGATCCGTGGATTTCCTGAATAGCCTGTGTCCATACCCAAATTCTGTGGCATAGATGGTCACATCTAAAAAGTTAATTTCATTCCTACTGAACTCCATAGTCAGCCTAATAGGGGAGTCCAGGTCATTAAGGTACTTCAACATATTTTGATGCCACCTCACTATTCGTCCAGACTAGAAATATGTCGTCTATAAAGCGACGATAGAAGCCGATACTATCTCCAAACAGCGGAAGTATCTGTGTATTCTCATAGGTATCCATAAACAAATTTGCATATGATGGCGCAATGTTACTTCCCATCGCAGTACCAGCTGTCTGGAGATAGTATCGGCCGCCATATTGAAAATAATTGCACGTTAGGGTTAATTCCAATAGATCAATCAAGAATTCAATAGGTGGTGAACCCGTATGTGTTCGAGATAAAGCTCGACGAACAGCCATCAGTCCTTCACTATGTGGTATGACAGTGTATAAGGACGCCACGTCCATTGTCACCAGGATTCCATGTTGGGATGCCGGAAGTACCTTAATCATTCTCAAGAAATCATTAGTGTCCTTTATGTAGCTCACTGTGTTCTTCACACATTTTTGTAAAAAGCTATCTAGATATTGTGCCACAGGTGAAAATAAAGAATTTCGGGCCGATATAATCGGTCGGCCCGGAGGTTTCACTAATGTCTTATGTATTTTTGGCATCAAATACAAAATGGGACAAATAGGATATTCAGTCTTGAGAAAGGTTAGTGTATCGGCATCTATCCAACCATTATTGAAACCTATGTCTAAACTAGTGTCTAAACGTTTTTTGAAAGATATTGTGGGGTCACCCCCCAATATCTTATATGTGTCACTGTCTGACAGTTGTCTAATTGCTTCGTTGTCATAATCCTTAGTGTCTAGCACTACCACCGCGCCCCCCTTGTCGGCAGGGCGTATTGTCAATAAAGGATTATTTTTCAAATCTCTAAGTGCTTTTTTCTCAAGAGGATTCAAATTAAACCTCATATGTCTTTGTTGGGAAAGGGATTTCTGTATATTACAATCCAGTAACCTGGTAAAGGTTTTGATACTGGGGTTTAGTGAGGGTGGGTCATATGTACTCTTTTTTTTAAATTTTGTTTTAGTGCAATCCATTTTACAGGTGTCTTGAAATTTTTCAGTAAGTCTTAATTTTCTCCCTAGTTTGAATTTATCAACTGACCATCGGAATTTATTAAATTTAGGTGTTGGTATAAAACTCAATCCCTTAGATAATAAACTCATCTCAGGTTCAGTGAGTTTATGAGATGATAGATTAATCACCGAGTCTTCGGATTTTTTGTTGTTTTCTTTTTTTCTGTATTTACCCCGCCGGAGGTGGGGCCTTCTGCGTTTAAAGCAGAGTTATTAATTTTTGAACGAGTGTTGGCCCTTGGTAAAGGTGGTTTACCAGTGGTCTGAGAGTCCGAAGAATCCCTATCAGAAGATGAGAAGCTATCAAATTGAGATCGATTGTATTGATATTTATTATTTCTATGTCTAAAGGATACTGAATTATCACTGCCTGTGAGCCACCTGTAGACTCTGTGATCCTTATAATCACGTTCAACTTTGATCAATTTTGCTCTTTTAAACGTCACCAGATCTTTATGGTATTTATCAATTTAATCTTTAAGTTTACTCAGCCACTGTTGTGAGCTATCTGCTTGTAAGATATCAATTGCTACAGCACGAGAGGCAGTCAATTCAGTTCTCACTTTTTTTAAATCAACCCCAACTTCATCTATCACAAGCAAAAGTAAATCGAAAGAGCATTTGTTAAGAACAGTGCACCATCTGCTACAAAAGGCTGGATTATTTCTACCAATTGTCGGGGTATTTTTTATACGAAAACCCCTTGGTAGCTGTTTTTTGCGATAGTAATCTGACAAAAATTGCCCATGTAGCAGAAGGTCCACTTCTTTTTTTTGTAGATTTAATAATTTATGATACAAATCCAATGCACTTTCTGCCGGTAATCTCTCAAAATCACTGAACTCAGATAGCACCCTTTCTGCATCCTCATCTGTCAGTGCTAATAGCTCATGTTCAGCTGAAAATAACAGTTCAGCTGATACTAGGTTATCCATATGTGTGAAAAAAGACAAATACACTCTAAGAAACAATTACACACAATTGTACTGATATTAAATGACCCAAATAATTCAAAAAGATTGAGACCATCGATACCACAGAATAAATTGAAAATATATATATATGTATATATAGAAAAAATATAATATATATAGAAAAAATAAATAAAAAATAAAAAATAGAAATCCAAAAAAGTTCAAAATTTATGCAAAAAAATCAAAGTCCAAAGTCCTGTATATAGAGCCATTGTATATATACATGCCAAGTAATTAATCCGATTAAAAAAGACTTCTTATAAAGCATTCAATCCTTTTAGCCTGGTGCCGGACATAACGTCACAACTATACGTTGAAACAAATGCAGGTTCCAAACAGTCCACACTCTGGCCTTTCAAGTATATGCTGGGGTGACTTCCATTATAGTGGTAGGTACTGACCCATCACTTTCCAATATAAGTCCAAAATAGAGGAGCACTCACCAGTCTTCAAAAGCAGGTATTCTTTATTTTCAATAGATCATATGAAACAGGGGTATATCGACGTTTCGGTCCCAAATTGAACCTTTGTCAAGAACATCTAGTATTGTAAAATAGCTCCCATTTATACCCAAATGTGACCCTCCCACCAATCATCCAATTAGAGGAATCCCAAATTCAATACATTAAAATACAAACATCATATATAACTAATTGGATGATTGGTGGGAGGGTCACATTTGGGTATAAATGGGAGCTATTTTACAATACTAGATGTTCTTGACAAAGGTTCAATTTGGGACCGAAACGTCGATACACCCCTGTTTCATATGATCTATTGAAAATAAAGAATACCTGCTTTTGAAGACTGGTGAGTGCTCCTCTATTTTGGACTTATATTGGAAAGTGATGGGTCAGTACCTACCACTATAAAGGAAGTCACCCCAGCATATACTTGAAAGGCCAGAGTGTGGACTGTTTGGAACCTGCATTTGTTTCAACGTATAGTTGTGACGTTATGTCCGGCACCACGCTAAAAGGATTGAATGCTTTATAAGAAGTCTTTTTTAATCAGATTAATTACTTGGCATGTATATATACAATGGCTCTATATACAGGACTTTGGACTTTGATTTTTTTGCATAAATTTTGAACTTTTTTGGATTTCTATTTTTTATTTTTTATTTATTTTTTCTATATATATTATATTTTTTCTATATATACATATATATATATTTTCAATTTATTCTGTGGTATCGATGGTCTCAATCTTTTTGAATTATTTGGGTCATTTAATATCAGTACAATTGTGTGTAATTGTTTCTTAGAGTGTATTTGTCATTTTTCACACATATGGATAACCTAGTATCAGCTGAACTGTTATTTTCAGCTGAACATGAGCTATTAGCACTGACAGATGAGGATGCAGAAAGGGTGCTATCTGAGTTCAGTGATTTTGAGAGATTACCGGCAGAAAGTGCATTGGATTTGTATCATAAATTATTAAATCTACAAAAAAAAGAAGTGGACCTTCTGCTACATGGGCAATTTTTGTCAGATTACTATCGCAAAAAACAGCTACCAAGGGGTTTTCGTATAAAAAATACCCCGACAATTGGTAGAAATAATCCAGCCTTTTGTAGCAGATGGTGCACTGTTCTTAACAAATGCTCTTTCGATTTACTTTTGCTTGTGATAGAAGAAGTTGGGGTTGATTTAAAAAAAGTGAGAACTGAATTGACTGCCTCTCGTGCTGTAGCAATTGATATCTTACAAGCAGATAGCTCACAACAGTGGCTGAGTAAACTTAAAGATCAAATTTATAAATACCATAAAGATCTGGTGACGTTTAAAAGAGCAAAATTGATCAAAGTTGAACGTGATTATAAGGATCACAGAGTCTACAGGTGGCTCACAGGCAGTGATAATTCTGTATCCTTTAGACATAGAAATAATAAATATCAATACAATCGATCTCAATTTGATAGCTTCTCATCTTCTGATAGGGATTCTTCGGACTCTCAAACCACTGGTAAACCACCTTTACCAAGGGCCAACACTCGTTCAAAAATTAATAACTCTGCTTTAAACGCAGAAGGCCCCACCTCTGTCGGGGCAAATACAGAAAAAAAGAAAACAACAAAAAATCCGAAGACTCGGTGATTAATCTATCATCTCATAAACTCACTGAACCTGAGATGAGTTTATTATCTAAGGGATTGAGTTTTATACCAACACCTAAATTTGATAAATTCCGATGGTCAGTTGATAAATTCAAACTAGGGAGAAAATTAAGACTTACTGAAAAATTTCAAGACACCTGTAAAATGGATTGCACTAAAACAAAATTAAAAAAAAAGAGTACATATGACCACCCTCACTAAACCCCAGTATCAAAACCTTTACCAGGTTACTGGATTGTAATATACAGAAATCCCTTTCCCAACAAAGACATATGAGGTTTAATTTGAATCCTCTTGAGAAAAAAGCACTTAGAGATTTGAAAAATAATCCTTTATTGACAATACGCCCTGCCGACAAGGGGGGCACGGTAGTAGTACTAGACACTAAGGATTATGACAACGAAGCAATTAGACAACTGTCAGACAGTGACACATATAAGATATTGGGGGGTGACCCCACAATATCTTTCAAAAAACGTTTAGACACTAGTTTAGACATAGGTTTCAATAATGGTTGGATAGATGCCGATACACTAACCTTTCTCAAGACTGAATATCCTATTTGTCCCATTTTGTATTTGATGCCAAAAATACATAAGACGTTAGTGAAACCTCCGGGCCGACCGATTATATCGGCCCGAAATTCTTTATTTTCACCTGTGG
Source organism: Pseudophryne corroboree (assembly GCF_028390025.1). NCBI lineage: Eukaryota > Metazoa > Chordata > Amphibia > Anura > Myobatrachidae > Pseudophryne > Pseudophryne corroboree. Next base: position 588,426,551 of record NC_086444.1, on the reverse strand, counting down.
CACAATATCTAGATAGCTTTTTACAAAAATGTGTGAAGAACACAGTGAGCTACATAAAGGACACTAATGATTTCTTGAGAATGATTAAGGTACTTCCGGCATCCCAACATGGAATCCTGGTGACAATGGACGTGGCGTCCTTATACACTGTCATACCACATAGTGAAGGACTGATGGCTGTTCGTCGAGCTTTATCTCGAACACATACGGGTTCACCACCTATTGAATTCTTAATTGATCTATTGGAATTAACCCTAACGTGCAATTATTTTCAATATGGCGGCCGATACTATCTCCAGACAGCTGGTACTGCGATGGGCAGTAACATTGCGCCATCATATGCAAATTTGTTTATGGATACCTATGAGAATACACAGATACTTCCGCTGTTTGGAGATAGTATCGGCTTCTATCGTCGCTTTATAGACGACATATTTCTAGTCTGGACGAATAGTGAGGTGGCACTTCAAAATATGTTGAAGTACCTTAATGACCTGGACTCCCCTATTAGGCTGACTATGGAGTTCAGTAGGAATGAAATTAACTTTTTAGATGTGACCATCTATGCCACAGAATTTGGGTATGGACACAGGCTATTCAGGAAATCCACGGATCGCAACACTCTATTACATTTTGGAAGTTACCATCCTGGTTCACTTAAATTAAATATGCCGGTCTCACAATTCTTGCGAGTACTTCGTAACAATTCAGACCCGGACACAGCTAATATACAACTTGAAGAAATGAAATTGAGATTTTCCTCTAGAGGATATAGTGAACATATTATTAATAACTGCTTGCATAAAGCTCAGAAGATCTTCTCCTCTGGTAACCGGAGGAAACAACAGAAGGTGCAAGATCCATTTGTGGTTACTACAACCTTTAACACTGCAGGTTCAGCAGTACGACAAGCAGTTAAAAATCTTTGGCCGGTGGTGAAGAGTGATCCAGCTCTCAACAAATATCTGCCAACCAAGCCTCTAATCAGCTTTAAACGGGGGCGGAATTTGAAAGATATTCTTATGCAGCCTGATAGATCATTAAAATCTGACTCCGACTCATGGTTACAACCACAGAAAATGGGGTGTTATCGATGTGTCAACTGCACTACTTGTAGAAGCATGAATTCTGGTGAATATTTCCATCATCCGCATACTGGACGGAAAATTAAAATTCAACAGCGAGTAAGCTGTACGTCTGATTTCATCATTTACATACTTATGTGCCCATGCTCTCTGATGTATGTGGGAAAAACAATTCGCCCATTCAGAGAAAGAATGGCGAATCATCGCCTATCCATCAGAACAGCACTAAGTGTTGGACATTCAGACAAGCCTGTAGCGAGGCACTTCTATGAGGCAAAACATTCCCTGGCATCACTTAGATGCATGATTATAGATCGGATACTACCCCTGAAAAGGGGAGGAGACAGAGCAAAACTGCTGTTGCAACGAGAGGCATCATGGATCTACCGGCTGGACACTATTCGCCCGCGGGGCCTAAATGAAGGCATTCATTATGGAATATTTTTGGAATAACTCTCTAATTCAGATCTTCAATACATATCTTGATATTTTTTTATTTTTTTATATATACATTTTTTTATATATCCATATTTTTTGTTTTTTCTTAATATCTTTTTATATATATTTTTTTTGCGATTCTGGATTTCTACAATATGGATGGTCTGTGTCTATGCCCTTAATTGCTGAAGTTTGTTAATAAATAAACTAGACAGTAATAATATAGTTATATAATGTAATTAAATATACCAGAGTCTATGTAACATTAGCCAAATATGGCCTCTATTGAGACACACATATCCACTGTGATATTCGCCAATGTATGGATACTCTTATAGTTCCTTTAGACCACTGATCGCCATGGTTACGATGTCAACCTATGCTGTTTACATATATCGTTCACTTCCTGACATGATACTGGAATTTGTGTTCCAGAGACAGGAAATACGGAGTTCTATACTGCACCTTATTTCTATTCTACTAGTTGGAGTGCACACTTCCGGTCATGTGACCGGAGCGTGCGTTCCACAGACCGGAAATGCGGGACGCAGTGGAACGCACGCCGCTTCTGCAGTGATTACAGCAGTCAGCACGGCGGTTCACAGTGGATATGTGGTTTTAAAGTAAGAATTATGCACATTTATTGTTATATGTTAGTTAGTCATGTCTGTATTTGTTATATGATGTTTGTATTTTAATGTATTGAATTTGGGATTCCTCTAATTGGATGATTGGTGGGAGGGTCACATTTGGGTATAAATGGGAGCTATTTTACAATACTAGATGTTCTTGACAACGGTTCAATTTGGGACCGAAACGTCGATACTCCCCTGTTTCATATGATCTATTGAAAATAAAGAATACCTGCTTTTGAAGACTGGTGAGTGCTCCTCTATTTTGGACTTATATTGGAAAGTGATGGGTCAGTACCTACCACTATAATGGAAGTCACCCCAGCATATACTTGAAAGGCCAGAGTGTGGACTGTTTGGAACATATATATATATATATATATGTACAAACAAATATAGAAAACCACAGCACTCGCCACCCCAGAAGTGGGGTGCAGTGTCTGCACTCACCACTCATAGGGTGGGGTGCATGCAGCCCATGGTCACCTACCCAAATACATACAAATAGAGAATTCAGCACTCACCATAGCAAGCTCACTTGTCCTCACAACATCAATAAATAAATGATGGGGGTTTAGTTAGTGAATTGGCCAATGCACGGAAGCCTGCATACCGCTCCACGGTACCCCACCTACATGCAGGTCCTACACTATCACAAAGCCTTAAGAATTAAAACCTGGCAACTGTATCACATAATATAACTGCAAATATGCCCACTAAGTTTAATGTATGCCTGCCACATATCTAGTGGCTTTTAAAGGCATACTAGTCACCTGACACAGCCGGTAAATTACTAAGGAGCAGCTGACACAGGTTTAGAACAATTGAGATTACACAGGGGTGCATGAAAAGGCCTGTGACCATGGTTAATAAGAGTTAACCAAAGATTAACCCCATAATATACAAACAAATATAGAAAACCACAGCACTCGCCACCCCAGAAGCGGGGTGCAGTGTCTGCACTCACCACTCATAGGGTGGGGTGCATGCAGCCCATGGCCACCTACCCAAATACATACAAATAGAGAATTCAGCACTCACCATAGCAAGCTCACTTGTCCTCACAACATCAATAAATAAATTATTTGGGTTTAGTTAGTGAATTGGCCAATGCACGGAAGCCTGCATACCGCTCCACGGTACCCCACCTACATGCAGGTCCCACACTATCACAAAGCCTTAAGAATTAAAACCTGGCAACTGTATCACATAATATAACTGCAAATATGCCCACTAAGTTTGATGTATGCCTGCCACATATCTAGTGGCTTTTAAAGGCATACTAGTCACCTGACACAGCCGGTAAATTACTAAGGAGCAGCTGACACAGGTTTAGAACAATTGAGATTACACAGGGGTGCATGAAAAGGCCTGTGACCATGGTTAATAAGAGTTAACCAAAGATTAACCCCATAATATACAAACAAATATAGAAAACCACAACACTCGCCACCCCAGAAGCGGGGTGCAGTGTCTGCACTCACCACTCATAGGGTGGGGTGCATGCAGCCCATGGCCACCTACCCAAATACATACAAATAGAGAATTCAGCACTCACCTTAGCAAGCTCACTTGTCCTCACAACATCAATAAATAAATGATGGGGGTTTAGTTAGTGAATTGGCCAATGCACGGAAGCCTGCATACCGCTCCACGGTACCCCACCTACATGCAGGTCCTACACTATCACAAAGCCTTAAGAATTAAAACCTGGCAACTGTATCACATAATATAACTGCAAATATGCCCACTAAGTTTAATGTATGCCTGCCACATATCTAGTGGCTTTTAAAGGCATACTAGTCACCTGACACAGCCGGTAAATTACTAAGGAGCAGCTGACACAGGTTTAGAACAATTGAGATTACACAGGGGTGCATGAAAAGGCCTGTGACCATGGTTAATAAGAGTTAACCAAAGATTAACCCCATAATATACAAACAAATATAGAAAACCACAGCACTAGCCACCCCAGAAGCGGGGTGCAGTGTCTGCACTCACCACTCATAGGGTGGGGTGCATGCAGCCCATGGCCACCTACCCAAATACATACAAATAGAGAATTCAGCACTCACCATAGCAAGCTCACTTGTCCTCACAACATCAATAAATAAATGATGGGGGTTTAGTTAGTGAATTGGCCAATGCACGGAAGCCTGCATACCGCTCCACGGTACCCCACCTACATGCAGGTCCTACACTATCTTTGTAGGACCTGCATGTAGGTGGGGTACCGTGGAGCGGTATGCCTTTAAAAGCCACTAGATATGTGGCAGGCATACATTAAACTTAGTGGGCATATTTGCAGTTATATTATGTGATACAGTTGCCAGGTTTTAATTCTTAATGCTTTGTGATAGTGTAGGACCTGCATGTAGGTGGGGTACCGTGGAGCGGTATGCAGGCTTCCGTGCATTGGCCAGTTCACTAACTAAACCCCCATCATTTATTTATTGATGTTGTGAGGACAAGTGAGCTTGCTATGGTGAGTGCTGAATTCTCTATTTGTATATATAAATATGTATATATGTATATATAATTATATATATATAATGCCTGTACATGGAGAGCCGGCACAAGTGTGGAAGTGTGCCCAGGTGCCCTCAAGTAAATGTCCAGCAAACGAGATGCGGCACTCACGGGTCCTAATGTAAGCCGTGCGCAGCAGGTTTTCCTGGCTTGTCAATGTTTCATTTATTCATATAAATTTTGTTTATTTGAATTAATGAAACGTTGACAAGCCAGGAAAACCTGCTGCGCACGGCTTACATTAGGACCCGTGAGTGCCGCATCTCGTTTGCTGAAATATATTGTATGGGTTGGGTTCATGTGACCGGTGGTTGGGAGACCGCCGGTCACCATACCGACGCCGCGAACCCGGTTATTAGATGGCTGGCGGGGGCGAGCACAAAAAGCTCCTTGCTGGCTCGGTGGCTCGCTGCGCTCACCACAGATTCTGTTCCCACTCTATAGGTTTCGTGGAATAGTGCCTGTTGGTTGGCATGCCGAGGGGTGGGCTGTTCACTGTTTGGGGTCCCGGCGTTGGTATAGTGACTGGTGGTCTCCTGACCGCCAGTCACATAACTGCATCCCCTATATATATATTATATTATATATATCTATATATACTGTATAATGTTAATGAGGGGTACTACTATCTAATGTGAATAAGGATGCACTACTGTGCGGCGTAGGTTGGATTTTCTCTCCTTTTATTTCTTAATTTTAAATGTAATGTTTCTCTTTGTTTCTTTTTCTTTCCTTTTTTTTTGGGGGGGGGGGGGCGCGCTAAATGACTGCCTTGCCCCGGGTGCCGAAAATCCTAGTTTCGGCCCTAATAAAGCTCTAGGTCAGCCATGACGAGATGGTCTTCAATCCTCACGAGGAGTACAAGTGTTTATTCTTTTCCCGCTGTGGATAGAATAAAGTGAAAGTCAACCCCTGGTCTGCACGGGGCCCTGTCACAAAGGATCGTATACAGGAAGCTAAGTGATATTTTAATTATATGCTTTGATGATATTTGCATTACATAAGCATGGGGGAGTGCTTGTATTCAGAGATGGTCAGTTACCTTGTTATCCGATATAATTACCCTGGGGAGAGATGGGATATTCCTTAAGTTGGGTCTTGTCTAGAACATTGCAGCATGCTGCCGTGCGACTACAAGAGGTATGGACTGACTCTGAGAATTACTGGAGTATCTTCCCTATGAAGGCGTAACCTGGTTTGGGGATGGCTTTGTTAAGTTGATCTCGCCAGATACCACTGGTAAGTCTACCTTCTTGAGCTATGTTCCCTCAAAACGGTTGGTGATGCATTTTTTGTGGGATGCAGTCGTTTTGACCGGTTGATACCATTTTTTCCCTCCCTTCTTGGCAGGTAGAGGAAGGTGAAAAGGTAAGAGGTCTGCAGCCTTTTCAAGTTCGCAGAAGCAGAAATCGTCCTCTGTTTCTACCACATCCACCGCATGTCGCTGGGTCTATCTTGCTGGAGCCCACGCTGGTGGGAACTCGTCTAATACTCTTCTGTCAGTCCTAGAATGGACTTGGACCAGTGAGTTAAGAATAGAGTCCAAAGGGGGACATACTGGAGTCTCCAGATGATTCCCCTTACTGTTTTTTCAAATAGGTCTTACCGATTCTCCTCTGGACGGGGAGGTAGTATGCGACGCCATACAATAGTTAGGTCAGGATCAGGACATTGTCCTGCTGTCCCTGTCACAAAAAAAAGAAGAAGCTGTTATTCAAGTTTTTTTGTGCTTCTGAGCCCGGACAGCTCGGTCAATCCCAAAAAGAAGTTGAACTACAAGATGGAATCTCTCAGGGCAGGGATCTCCAACCTGTAAAAGAAGAGTTTAAATGCGGTTTCATCCACATTAAGCTTACCTGGTTTTGCTATTCAGGATTGTCATTGCCATTTCACCGGGAGGATGGCAGTATGATGGTTTTCCTTCCTCTTTTATTCTGTACTGGGACACTCTCCAGACTATGGCGAGGTCAAGAAACAAGTGGTACAAATCGTTGTTTCTCTCTGACAGTTCTTCAACACAGAGAATCGCTGTTATCCCAACGACGCAGATGTCGGAGTTGGGAATAAGATTAGTTACTGAACTGTTAAGAGTTTGTTTTTTCCTGAGGAAAAGAGATCTGAGGATCCAGGGTCGGATCAGATTTGAAACAGTGTAAACCCAACAATACGTTCCGTTGATGAAGAAGATGGTTGCGGCCTACGAGGCCATTCGGTGAGCAGGTCAAATGCCAAAGTGTTTTTTGCGGGACCAGTTGGACATGTGGTCCGGGTCTCATCTGCACATGCACCGGAAAATAATCCTATTTTCCAGGACCAGGATATCTCTCCTGGGGTGGCTGCACAGTTCTCACCTCCTAGAGGGACGAAGGTTTGGGATCCAGGATTAGATTCTGGGGTCCATGGATACAAGTGTCCGAGGCTGGGGGGCAGTCTTTCCAGGGGAAGAATTTCCAGGGGAAAAGGTCAAGCCGGGAAGCTTGTCTGCAACAAGCATTCTTGAATTAAGAGCTATTTACAACGGAACATCTTCTTCGCGATCTGCCCGTCTTAATTCTGTCGGACGACTTGACAGCAGTGGCGTAAGTAAGCCGCTAGGGCGGAACGAGGAGCAAAGCGGCAATGGCAGAAGCCGCAAAAGTTTTCCGCTGGGCGGAAAGGCATGTAAAGCGCTCTATTAGCAGTCTTCGTTCCGGGTATTGACAACGGAGAAATAGACTTCCTCAGCAGACACGATCTCATTCCAGGAGAGTGGGGTCTTCATCAAGAAGTTTTCACAGAAGTGACGAGTCTTTGGGGAATTCCTCAATTAGACATGATGGCGTCTCGCATCAACAAGAAACTTCCGAGATATTGTTCCAGGTCAAGGGACACTCAAGCAATTGCAGTGGACGCCGTAGTGACACCGTGGGTGTTTCAGTCGGTTTATGTGGTCCCTCCACTTTCACTCTTTCCGAAGGTGATAAACATAAGAGGAACAAAGGTTCAGGCGATCCTCATTGTTCTGGCCTGATCAAGGAGGGCTTGGTATCCAGATCTTCAAGACTTACTCATAGAAGATCCCTGAACTCTTCATCTACGAGAGGACCTGTTACAGCTAGGCCCGGGCGTGTATCAAGACTTACCGTGGCTGCGTTTGACGGCATGGCGGTTGAACGCCATATCCTAGCCCAAAAGGGTATTTCCGGTGAAGTCATTCCCACATTGTTTCAGGCTAGGAAGGGAGTAACGGCAAAGCTTTACCACCATATTTGGAGGAAGTATGTGTCTTGGTGTGAATCCAAGAAGGCTCCTACGGAAGAATTTCAGCTGGGTCGTTTTCTCAATTTTTTGCAAGCAGGTGTGGATGCAGGCCTAACGTTAGGCTCCATTGAAGTGCAGATTTCGGCCTTATCAATTTTCTTTCAAAAAGAATTGGCCACCCTTCCAGAAGTTCAGACTTTCGTGAAAGGGGTGCTGCACATTCAACCTCCATTTGTGCCCCAGTGGCACCATGGGACCTTAACGTGGTGTTGCAGTTTCTTATGTCACACTGGTTGGAACCTTTACGAAAGGTTGAGTTAAAATTTCTCACTTGGAAAGTGGTTATGCTGTGGCCTTGGCGTCCGCAAGGCGGGTGTCAGAATTAGTGGCCTTGTCTCACAAGAGCCCTATTTGACCTTCCATGTAGATAGAGCGGAATTGAGAACTCGGCAACAATTTCTGCCAAAAGTGATTTCTGCTTTTCACATGAACCAACCTATTGTGGTGCCTGTGGCTACTGAAGCCTTGGCTGATTCGAAGTCTCTTGATGTAGTCAGAGCTTTGAATATTTATGTCGCCAGAACGGCTCAGATTGGGGAAACAGAGGCTCTGTTTATCCTGTATGCTCCCAACAAAATTGGGGTTCCTGCTTCTAAGCAGACTGTTGCACACTGGATCTGTGATACGATTCGGCATGCTCATTCTACGGCTGGATTGCCGTTACCGAAGTCGGTGAAGGCCCATTCTACTAGGAAGGTGGGCTCTTCTTGGGCCAAGCTGTGCCGTGCACTGGGGCCTGGCACTGTCAAGGGGCCCAAAGCCAACGGCATGTAATGAGTCAAACTGACTCATTACATGCCGCTGTGTGCTGCAGGCCACCGCCGCCTGCCGAGCAGAGGAGCGCAGCGGCCACGGAGGAAAGGAGGAGGAGGGAGGTGGAGGAGGGAGCCACAGCAGCGCTGTGTAATTGGTGGAGGCACTGCTGCAGCTGTCCCTCTCCTTCACCATAGGCTGTCCTTTGCCGCTGTGAATGCTGGGAAGCAGATCTCAGCATTCACAGCGGCGGAGGACAGCCTATGGTGAAGGAGAGGGACAGCTGCAGCAGCGCCTCCACCAATTACACAGCGCTGCTGCGGCTCCCTCCTCCCCCTCCCTTCTCCTCCTTCTCCCCAGCCCGGGATCTGCCAGAAGCTGCTGCATCGAGGAGCATGACTGCCAGCAGAGACAGTAAGTATAATCTATTCTTTCTTTCTTTCTATCTTTCTTTCTTTCCTGTCTGTCTGCCATAATGTGTAAAAAGGGGGACGCTGTCTGCCGTTATGTGTAAAAAGGGGACGCTGTCTACCGTAATGTGTAAAAAAGGGGACACTGTCTGCCGTAATGTGTAAAAAGGGGACGCTGTCTGCCGTAATGTGTAAAAAGGGGGACGCTGTCTGCCGTAATGTGTAAAAAGGGGACGCTTTCTGTCGTTATGTGTAAAAAGGGCACGCTGTCTGCCGTTATGTGTAAAAAGGGCACGCTGTCTGCCGTAATGTGTAAAAAGGGGGACGCTGTCTGCCATAATGTGTAAAAAGGGCACGCTGTCTGCTGTTATGTGTAATAAAAGGGGACGGTGTCTGCCGTTATGTGTAAAAAGGGGATGCTGTCTGCCGTAATGTGTAAAAAGGGGATGCTGTCTGCCGTTATGTGTAAAAAGGGGACGCTGTCTGCCGTAATGTGTAAAAAGGGGACGCTGTCTGCCGTAATGTGTAAAAAGGGGACGCTGTCTGCCGTAATGTGTAAAAAGGGGGACGCTGTCTGCCATAATGTGTAAAAAGGGGATGCTGTCTGCCGTAATGTGTAAAAAGGGGAACGCTGTCTGCCGTAATGTGTAAAAAGGGGACGCTGTCTGCCGTAATGTATAAAAAAGTGGACGCTGTTTGCCGTAATGTGTAAAAAGGGGACGCTGTCTGCCGTAATGTGTAAAAAGTGGGACTCTGTCTGCCGTAATGAGTAAAAAGGGGACGCTGTCTGCCGTAATGTGTAAAAAAAGGGGACGCTGTCTGCCGTAATGTGTGAAAAGGGGAAGCTGTTTGCCGTAATGTGTAAAAAAGGGGACGCTGTCTGCCGTAATGTGTAAAAAAGGGAACTCTGTCTGCCGTAATGTGTAAAAAGGGGAATCTGTCTGCCGTAATGTGTAAAAAGGGTACGCTGTCTGCCGTAATGTATAAAAGGTGGACACTGTCTGCTGTAATGTGTAAAAAGGGGAATCTGTCTGCCGTAATGTGTAAAAAGGGTACGCTGTCTGCCGTAATGTATAAAAGGTGGACACTGTCTGCTGTAATGTGTAAAAAGGGGAATCTGTCCGCCGTAAGGTGTAAAAGGGGCTCTACCTGGTGTAGTCGTGCTACTGTGCGGCGTATTTGAATAATGGAGACTACTGTGCACCGTTATATGAATTGGTATTATTTTGTGGCCACACCCCTTCCCCACGAAGTCACGCGCCTATATTTTTTGCGCGCGTCTACAGCGCGTACTGCCCCTGTTTTACATAGAGGGGGGGGGGGCTCTGATGCCGTCTCGTGCACACAGCGCTAAAATGTCTAGTTACGGCACTGTTGCTAGGTATCCATTTCTCTGGCCCTGAGCAGGTCCCCCTCACCAGATCCTCTCCAGTGGTGAGGGGGTGGACTTGGTAGGGATGGAGGGGGGGCAAAGCATTTTGTCGCACCTGGGCCCACCACTCGCTAGTTCCGCCACTGAGCCCCGCCCCTTCCACCAGTCAAGACGCCATTCAGAGGCATGTAGGTGCAACCTTGCAGTAAATTCCCGGGTCGCACCATTCAGACCTAAGCCGGGTTGTCTACCTGGGACTTAAGTCCTGAGAAAAACCCTGGTCAATTGCAGGGTCGGCAACTCTGAAACTGGGACCTTTCAGACATGTCAAAATTCCGGGCTGATGCGCGTTCATGTGCAAAATCCTGGGATTTTGGAGGATGTCTGAAAGGGGTATAAGTCAATTTATAGAACAAATAAAAAAACAATCTCCCACCTATTCATTTCTTAAAAGGTGCCTACTCTATTTACCATTGTGAAATATTATTATGAATATAAGAATAATACATTGCTTTGCCTTTGCTAGTTACTGTATAAACTTTATAGAAATGTGTTTTTCATACTGGTATGTATCTATCAATTGTACCATTCAAACAAAAAGCATACAGTAGTATCTAGTGCAGCCATCGGGGTGGGGGATGTGGGGACTGGGGTCCCGGGCCCTTACAGAGAGGGGGCCCACCTCTGGCTCCTACCGCCAATACCAGGAGAGCTGCACCTGGCTGTGAAACTACAGCAGGCTGATACACAGGGAGGACTTCTTAAAACAAGCTTTCCCTGCGTATCAGCTCTCTGTGAACCATTCCTGTAGGTCCGCAATGCTCCACCTGTATGTACCGTCACAATGTATGACATCACTTAGGGGTGGAGTGATGTGGCAGAATCTTTTTTTTGGGAGGAGGGGCCCTGTCTATTTTGTCAGTCCCGGGCCCCACAATTTATGATGGCAGCCCTGGTAGTATCCATGCCAACTTGTCAAGCATAGTATCCAGTATACACAGTACTGTTGGTATGCCAGAATACTTTTGCATTATGTATTACTAAAGAAAAATCGTTTCTGATTTAAAAGGTCCTGCTCACACATATAATCTATATCTGCATTTTTCAGAGAGCAATTACTGATCTGATAACTTTCTGTATTTCACCAGCTTTCTCGTAATAGTCACGTTGTAAAACATCTTCCTAATTACAGAAAATTAGAAATTGCTCATGCATTTTCTCCTAAATTACCAATCATTCACCAGCTTCAAATAGTAAAAAATATATATTATTCATGCACTAAGCAGTGAAACTTTTTATGTGCGAACATTTAAATTAAAGAGCAACTTTTCCTTTCTCTCCAGTATTCTACAATTTACTAAAGTGAAATCAAATACTTTAAATAGCAGTCCTGCATGAAATTGCCTGCTTATAACTCAAAAGCATACTGTTGCTATTATTTGACAGATATGCAGTGTCGGACAGGGGGAGGATGGTTAGTCACATGACATGGCTAACAGTATATAAAGTGACATCATGATCATAAACATTCCATCTTACATCTGCCAAGTAATAGGGGTTCTTTTTCTTTAATACATCTTTATCTTATTGTGTGCAAAAATTCAAGGATATATCCCTGACATGTAATATTTCAGAACCACATTAGTGTGTGTACTATTGGGGTTGAGCTTGATAAATAGAATGTACAATGTATGAAACCTTCACTTTTCAGTTGCTTCTGTTGCTCAATGTAAACTATTAAAAGTAGGAGACTCTGCTTACCTGCCACCCCCAGTTCATGTATGGGGTGTTGGGGTTTACATCAGTTTGTTGCTTCTGATCAGTGGCCACTAAGACTTAATTGGCTTTAGCACAAGAGTGGTGGTGGGAAATGGTAGAAGATGGTGAGGATAGGTATAAAAACAGGGCTAAAGGAAGACAGGCATACAGATGTGGAAAAGGAGTGACACATACATAATTACAGACAGATACACAAAGAGGGGGAAAGAAAGCGCCAATGCATAGAGGAGACAGGAGCACATACACACTACAAAAAAAGGGGGGGTTAAGGCACACGTAGGGAAACAAAATAAGAGAGACTGGCCAGATGGGAAGCGTAGAGAGGCTGGCACAGACACAGGAAGGAGAACGGCTGGAATAGATAGTTGAAGGACAGAAAAGCTGGCATAGATAGGGACAAGAGAGATACTGACACAGACAGTGGAAGGGCCGAGAAGCCAGTGTATACACAGTAGACTTAGGGCATACTTACGGACTTTATGTTTCTCCTCTCCAGGAGAAGCCTTGTGCTTAGATGTAGCTGACCACTTCAAGGGCGATATGCCATGAATCATAGGTTCATGGGGTTTGCTTCTTTTTAGACCAAACCCCTCCTAACGGACCCCTGTTTCCCAGTATTATCTCTCCATCCTGCCCATTTACCAGCAAGTGGACGAGATGCGGGAATTCCATACACTCTTCTGGGGGTCCAGGGGACTACTCCAATAATCTGGAGTCTCTCGCACCTTTTGGCAGCGTAGGTAAGCAGGAACAGAGATGCTGGTGCTGTCAAGGAAACATCAACATCAGGAAACAGTCAATGAGACTGGCAAAGACATAAAAAAAGGGCAGAGAGGTTTTATAGTCAGTTCAGGGGCATTTTTACCGAGGAGGGTGCCCGTGTGCAAACTCTGGGTGGACCCCCACCACTTCATGGCGCTGTAGACTCTGGCATTGTGCCAGAGTTTACTGCTTATGCACAGGTCTCTAGAAACATGTTGCCCTCCATGTTCCGAAGACTAAATTCCTACTATGCTTGGGCACTGGCCATTTTGCTGGTGATTTTTTTTTACCGTGGCTGTTGCTCTAACGTGGGACTCAGGAATGGTAAGTAATAAAACATGGGTGCATTGTGTGTGGGTTCCCCTGCACACTTTGCACCCTTTATAGAAATGCCAATGAGTCAGCGGAAGGGCGGAGAAGCTTGAACAGACATGATAATGGCAGAAGCTAATGCAAACAGGGGACATGCAGAGAGACTGGTACATACCGGGATGGGATGAGTGTCTGGAGGTCAAAGCAATATCCTTTATTTTTCTCAGTGCTGCCTATTATTATAGAGTCCCAGCACTTGGAATGAGCAGAGAGGCTGGCAGAGACAGGAGAAGTATAGATAGGATGGGGGAGGGGATGGGGGGGGGGATGGAAAAGAACGGCACCAGACTCTCATATGAGGAGCACTCTAACTTATCCTACATATACCAGGTTAGGGACTGCACAGAGAAAAATAATCTAAAACTTAACTTTTAATATTACATAATAAAAGTGAGTTAGGAGTACTCACGCGTGTTTAAAAAAAAAACCCTGAAAAGGCATGGGTGAAAAGTGACTCAAAAATGGGTGAAAACGCCCGCAATTGAATACACGGACGTCGAATTAGTGCCGTTTTTTCGACTAGGCAAAGAAAACGGCACTAAATGAATATGCCCCTGAATGTTCACAACATACGCCCGCCCTGCAAACGCTTGGACACGCCTGTGTTTTTCCAACCTCTCCCTGAAAATGGTCAGTTGACACCCATAAATGCCCTCTTCCTGTCAATCTTCTTGCGATTGGCTGTGCGAATGGATTCTTCATTAAATCCATTGCCCAGCAACGATCTGCTTTGTACCCACATGATGCGCCTGCGCATTGCAGTGCATACGCATGCGCAGTAGTGACCTGATCGCTGCGCTGTGAAAAACGGCAGTGTACGATCAGATCGGAATGACCCCCTATGTCTGATTAGTTTGGACTCCACCACTCAACAGTTAGAAAGATTGTACAGAAGGAGGAAATTCTAGACCATCATTCATTACTCTCCCCAGGAGTGATCGACCAACAAAGATCCTGCAAGAGCAAGGCGTCTAATAGTTTGCAAGGTCACAAAAGAACCCAAGGTAACCTCTAAGCAACTGAAGGCCTTTCTCAAATGCTAATGTTAATATTTATGAGTCCACCATTAGGAGAACACTTCATGACAATGAGGTGTATTACAGGATTGCACGGAGAAAGCCGCTGCTCTCCAAAAAGTGCAGTTTGCTAAAGATCAACTGGACAAGCCAAAGGCTACTGGAACAATCTTTTGTGGACAGATGAGTCCAAAATACAGCTTTTTGGTTTAAATGAGAAGTCTTATGTTTAGAGAAAGGAGAACACTGCATTCCAGCATAAAAACCTCATACCATCTGTCAAACATGGTGGTGGTGGTATTATGGTTTGGGCCTGTTTTGCTGCATCTGGTCCATGAGCTGAATCGCAAAAGAATGTAGGTCATGCAAAGAATGTAGGTCATGCAGCGAGACAACGATCCAAAGCACTGAAGTCATTCGACCAAAGAATGGTTACAGAAGAATTAATTTAAAGTTTTGGGAAGTCAAAGCCCTGGCCTTCATCGAATTGAAATGTTGTGGAAGGACCTGAAGCGAGCAGTTCATGGGAGGAAACCCACCAACATAACAGTTAAAGCTGTTTTGTACGTAGGGTTGGGTAAATTTCCTCCAAGCCGATGTTTAAGACTAATCAACAATTCCTGGAAATGATTACACGCAGTTATTGCTGCACAAGGGGGTCATACCAGATACTGAAAGCAAAGATTCACATACGTTTGCCACTCACAGATATGTAATACTGGATCATTTTCCATAACAAAAAAAAAATGAGCACATCTAATTGTTTTGTCTCATTTGCTTGATTTGGTTCTCTTTATCTACTTTTAGGACTTGTGTAAAAGTCTGAGGTAGTTTTAGGCCAAATTTAAGCAAAAATATAGAAAATTCTGAAGGGTTCACAACCTTTTGAGCACCACTGTACATTGTCTTCTGCCCTTGCTCAGGAAGGAGGAGAGTGTCAGAAGCTGCAGCTTTGTGGAAGAGTAGCAGAAGTGTGGTCAGGGGTCTTGCATGAAATTTTTAGCAGTTTCTTATATAGCTCAGCATATTCTGTTGCGCTTTACAAGTGAAAATAGTGATAAGATAAAACAAAACAATATGAAACAACAGTGAAAAAACAAGACTGGGTAATAACAGACAGTCATAGATGTAGGAAGGCCCTGCTCGCAAGTTTAAATCTAAACAGATGTAGTCACGCTCATCGCAGCTACATCTCCCACTACATCTCCCATCTACACGCACACATGGCACGGCTAGGCGTGCCTGTGCCTGGCCGCACCGAGCTACGCATTTTGCCGCCTCATTCAAAGTGAATGGGGCGCGTTCGCTTCTAAGGCACATGAGTGCCTTAGATGCGAATGTAGACACGGCAAATAAGGCACTAATGCGCCTAAATGTAGCCACGATGAGCGTGGCTATATCTGTAGATATAGTAAGATGATATAGATAAACTAAAATGATATACACTGTTGTAAATTCATTCACACTCCAGGAAGGATGCATGGACAATGTGAGTGAAACAATAGAGAATATAAGCACTTTTTCCAGTTTATGCCAATCTATTAATGCTTGCTAGACGCATCAATTACTACTATCAGTAGCTACTATCACTTACTAGGCTACTTTAAACTGCAGGCCACAAGGCACACAACAGTCCTATTTATACAAGAAATCATAACATAACATTATGCTTCGCATATGCTGCCCTACTGTAACCGAAACAGTCCGTGCCACTTGAGCCCTTGGCTGACTTCAATATACAATCTGCCTTGTGATTAACATCATTATACTGTATATGTAAAGTTAACCTGAGCCTGTGTACAGAGTGATGGTGCAGACAGCACTGTCAGACTACTAACATTATTTCAAGTAGAGATGTGCAGAGGGCATTTTTCGTGTTTTGTGATTTGGTTTTGGATTCGGTTCCGCGGTCGTGTTTTGGAATCGGACGCGTTTTGGCAAAACCACCCTTTCGGATTTTTGTCGAATTTAGATACGTTTTGGATTCAGGTGTTTTTTTTTTTAAAACAGCTAAAATCATAGAATTCGGGGGTAATTTTGATCCTATAGTATTATTAACCTCAATAACCATAATTTCCACTCATTTCCAGTCTATTCTGAACACCTCACTCCTCACAATATAATTTTTAGTCCTAAAATTTGCACTGAGGTCGCTGGATGACTAAGCTAAGCGACCCAAGTGGGCGGCACAAACACCTGGCCCATCTAGGAGTGGCACTGCAGTGTCAGACAGGATGGCACTTCAAAAAATAGTCCCCAAACAGCACATGATGCAAAGATAAATAAAAAAAAGAGGTGCAAGATGGAATTGTCTTGGGCCCTCCCACCCACCCTTATGTTGTATAAACAGGACATGCACACTTTACCAAACCCATCATTTCAGCGACAGGGTCTGCCACACGA
Source organism: Pseudophryne corroboree (assembly GCF_028390025.1). NCBI lineage: Eukaryota > Metazoa > Chordata > Amphibia > Anura > Myobatrachidae > Pseudophryne > Pseudophryne corroboree. The sequence continues at coordinate 588,409,700 of NC_086444.1, read as the reverse complement.
CTGTGGCTGAAATGACTGGTTGGTTTGGGCCGCCACCAAAAAAGAAGCAATCAATCTCTCCTTGCACAAACTGGCTCTACAGAGGCATGATGTCCACCTCATCCTCATCCTCTGAATCCTCACCCCTTTCACTGTGTACATCCTCCTCCTCACAGAGTATTAATTCGTCCCCACTGGAATCCACCATCACAGGTCCCTGTGTTTTTTTCTGGAGGCAATTGCTGGTAAATGTCTCCACAGAGGAATTTATAATTCATTTTGATGAACATCATCTTCTCCACATTTTCTGGAAGTAACCTCCTACGCTGATCGCTGACAAGGTGACCGGCTGAAATAAACACTCTTTTGGAGTACACACTGGAGGAAGGGGCAACTTAGGTAAAATAAAGCCAGTTTGTGCAAGGGCCTCCAAATTGCCTCTTTTTCCTGCCAGTATACGTCTGACATGCCTACTTGGATGCTGTCACTCATATAATCCTCACCATTCTTTCAATGGTGACAGAATCATATGCAGTGACAGTAGACATGTCAGTAAGCGTTGGCAGGTCCTTCTGTCCGGACCAGATGTCAGCACTTGCTCCTGACTGCCCTGCATCACCGCCAGCGGGTGGTTTTGGAAATTTTATCCTTTTCCTGGCAGCTCCAGTTGCTGTAGAAAATGAAAGAGGAGCTGTTGGCGGGTCACGTTCCACTTGACTTGACAATTGTCTCAACAGCAGGTCTTTGAACATCTGCAGACTTGTGTCTGCCAGTAAGAGAGAGATACAACGTAGGCTTTAAACCTAGGATTTAGCACGGTGGCCAAAATGGAGTGCTCTGATTTCAACAGATTGACCACCCGTGAATCCTGGTTAAGCGAATGAAGGGCTCCATCCACAAGTCCCACATGCCTAGCAGAATCGCTCAGTTTTAGCTCCTCCTTCAATCTCTCCAGCTGCTTCTGCAAAAGCCTGATTAGGGGAACGACCTGACTAAGGCTGGCAGTGTCTGAACTGACTTCACGTGTGGCAAGTTCAAAGGGTTGGGGAACCTTGCACAACATGGAAATCATTCTCCACTGCGCTTGAGTCAGGTACATTCCCCCTCCTTTGCCTATATCGTAGGCAGATGTATAGGCTTGAATGGCCTTTTGCTGCTCCTCCATCCTCTGAAGAATATAGATGGTTGAATTCCACCTCGTTACCACCTCTTGCTTCAGCTGATGGCAGGGCATGTTCCGGAGTGTTTGCTGGTGCTCCAGTCTTCGTCACGCGGTGGCTGAATGCCAAAAGTGTCCCACAAGTCTTCGGGCCACCAACAGCATCTCTTGCATGCCCCTGTTGTTTTTAAAAAAATTCTGCACCACCAAATTCATTGTATGTGCAAAACATGGGACGTGCTGGAATTTGCCCACATGTAATGCACGCACAATATTGGTGGTGTTGTCTGATGTCACAAATCCCCAGGAGAGTCCAATTGGGGTAAGCCAATCTGCGATGATGTTCCTCAGTTTCCGTAAGAGGTTGTCAGCTGTGTGCCTCTTATGGAGGGGATAATTCCAAGGTGATCGCAGCAGGAAATATTTTAGCAATTGCGTAGATGTATTGCCTCCCGCAGCAACAACAGCAGCGGCGGCACCACCAGTAACAGCATCTCGCAAATGCCAACTCGTTCCTAGGCAGGCTACGCTTTGTATCACCGCTTTCCGGGGGGTAATTCTGAGTTGATCGCAGCAGCAAGAAAGTTAGCAATTGGGCAAAACCATGTGCACTGCAGGGGGGGCAGATATAACATTTGCAGAGAGAGTTAGATTTGGGTGTGGTGTGTTCAATCTGCAATCTAATTTGCAGTGTAAAAATAAAGCAGCCAGTATTGACCCTGCACAGAAATAAAATAACCCACCCAAATCTAACTCTCTCTGCAAATGTTATATCTGCCACACCTGCAGTGCACATGGTTTTGCCCAATTGCTAACTTTCTTGCTGCTGCGATCAACTCAGAATTACCCCTGGAAAGCGGTGATACAAAGCGTAGCCTGCCTAGGAACGAGTTGGCATTTGCGAGATGCTGTTACTGGTGCCGCCGCTGCTGTTGTTGCTGCGGGAGGCAATACATCTACCCAGTGGGCTGTCACAGTCATATAGTCCTTAGTCTGCCCTGCTCCACTTGAATGGCCTTTTGCTGCTCCTCCATCCTCTGAAGCATATAGAGGGGTGAATTCCACCTCGTTACCACTTCTTGCTTCAGCTGATGGCAGGGCATGTTCAGGAGTGTTTGCTGGCGCTCCAGTCTTTGGCACGCGGTGGCTGAATGCTGAAAGTGGCCCGCAATTTTTCGAGCCACCGACAGCATCTCCTGCACGCCCCTGTCGTTTTTAAAAAAATTCTGCACCACCAAATTAATTGTATGTGCAAAACATGGGACGTGCTGGAATTTGCCCACATGTAATGCATGCACAATATTGGTGGCGTTGTCCGATATCACAAATCCCCAGGAGAGTCCAATTGGGGTAAGCCAATCTGCGATGATGTTCCTCAGTTTCCTAAAGAGGTTGTCAGCTGTGTGCCTCTTATGGAAAGCGGTGATACAAAGCGTAGCCTGCCTAGGAACGAGTTGGCGTTGCGAGATGCTGCTACTGGTGCCGCCGCTGTTGTTGCTTTGGGAGGCAATACATCTACCCAGTGGGCTGTCACAGTCATATAGTCCTTAGTCTGCCCTGCTCCACTTGTCCACATGTCCGTGGTTAAGTGGACAGTGGGTACAACTGCATTTTGTAGGACACTGAGGACACTTTTTCTGACGTCTGTGTACAATCTTGGTATCGCCTTCCCAGAGAAGTGGAACCTATATGGGATTTTGTACCGGGGACACACTACCTCAAGCAATTCTCTAAGTACCTGTGAACTAACGATGGATACCGGACGCATGTCTAACACCAACATAGTTGTCAAGGCCTGAGTTATCCGCTTTGCAACAGGATGACTGCTGTGATATTTAATCTTCCTCGCAAAGGACTGTTGGACAGTCAATTGCTTACTGGAAGTAGTACAAGTGGTCTTCCAACTTCCCCTCTGGGATAACGATCGACTCCCAGCAGCAACAACAGCAGCGCCAGCAGCAACAGCAGCAGTAGGCGTTACACTCAAGGATCCATCGGAGGAATCCCAGTTAGGAGAGGACTCTTCAGACTTGCCAGTGACATGGCCTGCAGGACTATTGGCGTTCCTGTCTAAGGAGGAAATTGACATTGAGGGAGTTGGTGGTGTGGTTTGCAGGAGCTTGGTTACAAGAGGAAGAAGGGATTTAGTTGTCAGTGGACTGCTTCCGCTGTCACCCAAAGTTTTTGAACTTGTCAATGACTTCTGATGAATGCGCTGCAGGTGACGTATAAGGGAGGATATTCCTAGGTGGTTAACATCCTTACCCCTACTTATTACAGCTTGACAAAGGCAACACACGGCTTGACACCTGTTGTCTGCATTTCTGTTGAAATAATTCCACATCAAAGAGGTGATTTTTTTTGTATTTTGACCAGGCATGTCAATGGCCTTATTAATCCCATTGACAACATGTGTCTCCCCGGGTGCCTTACTTAAACAAACCACCTCACCATCAGAATCCTCCCCGTCAATTTCCTCCTCAGCGCCAGCAACACCCATATCCTCATCCTGATGTACTTCAACAGTGACATCTTCAATTTGAATATCAGGAACTGGACTGTGGGTGCAAATGGTGGAAGGAGCCACCTCTTCCCGTCCAGTGTTGGGAAGGTCAGGCATCGCAACCGACACAATTGGACTCTCCTTGGGGATTTGTGATTTAGAAGAATGCACAGTTCTTTGCTGTGCTTTTGCCAGCTTAACTCTTTACATTTTTCTAGCGGCAGGGTGAGTGCTTCCATCGTCATGTGAAGCTGAACCACTAGTCATGAGGAACATAGGAGAGGGCCTTAGCCGTTCCTTGCCACTACATGTCGTAAATGGCACATTGGCAAGTTTACGCTTCTCCTCAGATGATTTTAATTTAGATTTTTGGGTCATTTTACTGAACTTTTGCTTTTTGGATTTTACATGCTCTCCAATATGACATTGGGCATCGGCCTTGGCACACGACGTTGATGGCATTTCATCATCTATGCCATGACTAGTGGCAGCAGCTTCAGCACTAGGTGGAAGTGGATCTTGATCTTTCCCTCTTTTACCCTCCAAATTTTTGTTCTCCATTTTTTAATGTGTGGAATTATATGCCAGTAATATATCTGGAATTAGACGGCAGTAATGTCTGGAATTAGATACCACTAGATAGATACCAGATACCACTGTGACTGGAATGATAATGACCTATGCACAGTGACAGGACACTACCACAGCACCCTACAGCAGCAAGATGCAGCACAAGACATTGTACTAGTATTGGTAATGTAGTATTACTGAGCACCACAAGACAATGAGCAGTGATACTGAGCACTGATGATACTGAGCACTGATGATACTATGGAGAACTGACACTGAGCAGCACGATTAGCACAAGACACTATACTAGTATTAGTAACATAGTAACATAGTAACTAAGGTTGAAAAAAGACAATTGTCCATCGAGTTCAACCTATTTATGGTCTCCTATGCAGTCTTATTATAGGACTAGTTATTTTTATGTTAGGACTAGTTAAATTAACTATAATGCGTGCCTACGCACCATAATCCTGAATATCGTTATCCAATAGGAATTTATCTAACCCATTCTTAAAGGTGTTGACTGAGTCCGCGGTTACTAATCTCTCAGGCAGGGAATTCCAAACACGTATTGTCCTTACTGTGAAAAAACCTTTTCGCCTCAATGTGCGGAAACTCCTCTCCTCTAATGTAAGCGAGTGACCACGTGTTCTCTGTGCTGATCTTATAGAAAACAGGTCCCTCCCAAGCTCTGTGTATTGACCCCTTATATATTTGTAGATGTTGATCATGTCCCCTCTTAGTCTCCTCTTTTCCAATGTAAACATGCCCAGCCTTGCAAGCCTTTCCTCGTATTCCAGTGTCTCCATGCCCTTGATTAGTATGGTCGCTCGCCTCTGAACCTTTTCTAGCTCAAGGATATCCTTTTTGTAATATGGTGCCCAAAATTGCACACAGTATTCAAGATGTGGCCTCACTAGTGATTTATATAATGGAAGTATAATACTCTCATCCCTTGCACCAATCCCCGTTTTATGCATCTTATTAGCCTTCTTTGCTGCACTCCTACTTTGGGTACTGCTGCTTAATTTGTTATCTATGTGAACCCCTAAGTCTTTTTCCAGTACAGAATCCCCTAATATTACCCCATTTAGTATGTAGGTGTAGTTTTTGGTCTTGCCCCCACAGTGCATTACCTTACACTTGTCTGTGTTGAATCTCATTCTCCATTTTGCTGCCCATGCTTCCAATTTAGTTAAGTTGTTCTGAAGAGACTCAGCATCCCCCTCCGTATTTATAACCTTATACAATTTGGTATCGTCTGCGAAAATTGACACCATGCTCTCTAGACCTACTGTTAGGTCGTTGATGAAAATGTTGAACAAAAGTGGTCCAAGTACAGACCCTTGTGGCACACCACTTAATACTTTGGTCTAATTTGAAAATGATCCATTGACCACAATGCGCTGCTCCCTATTATCTAACCAATTACTGACCCAAGTGCATATTGTGCTCCCTAGCCCTATTTCTTGTAGCTTATAGATAAGACGCATGTGTGGTACAGTGTCGAAAGCTTTGGCAAAAGATTATATCCACCTCCTTACCCTGATCCAGGTTCACGCTTACTGTTTCATAAAAGCCAAGTAAGTTGATCTGACATGATTTGTCCTTCACAAATCCATGTTGGTTCCTTTTAATAACCTTATTTGCTTCAAGGAACTTTTGAATACTGTCCCTTAGAATACCTTCCAATACTTTCCCCACTATAGATGTAAGAATAACTGGTCTATAATTGCCTGGTTCAGCTTTGCTCCCCTTTTTAAATATCGGCACTACCTCCGCTATACGCCAGTCCTTGGGAACCATACCTGATTTAACCGAATCCATGAAGATCAAAAATAGAGGTCTTGCTAGTTCAGCGTGCAGCTCCATAAGAACCCTCAGGTGAATTCCATCGGGACCAGGTGACTTATTAATCTTTAACTTTTTTAATCAGTCACAGACTACCTCCTCAGACAAATAAGCATTTAGCAGTGGGACATTATCTTTGTTAAGATTTTGTGTTAGACCCAGCATTTTGTCCTCTCTGGTAAATACCGTTGAAAAAAACTTGTTTAGTTTGTTTGCTATGTCATTATCATTTTTGAGTAAGACTTCCCTCTTGTCCTTTAAAGGGCCTATACTCTCCTTCTTTAGTCTCTTACTGTTGATGTACTTAAAAAAAAATTGGGATTCGCTTTCCTTTGCTGCTAATCTTTCAGTTTCTACTTTAGCCGCTCTTATTCCTTTTTTGCATATTTAGTTACAGTCCTTATAGTGTTGAAATGACTCCGCATCCCCCTCAGATTTGTATTTTTTAAATGCTTGTCTTTTTTTGTCCATTAATTCCTTTATATTTTTGTTAAACCACATTGGTTTGCGATTTTTATTCCTTTTTTTGCTGCTGGTGGGAATAAATTTATGAGTATTATTAATTAGCAGTGATTTTAATACATCCCATTTCTCTGTAGTATTTTTTCCTTGAAACAGAATTTCCCATTCAATATCCCTTAATGCTTCCTTCATCATCAAAGTTGGCTTTGCTAAAGTTTAGAGTCCTAGTTGAGCCAGTATCATATTGTGGTCGCTGTTACCTATGGGCTCTCCTACTTCAATATTTGATACCAATTCCCCATTGTTAGTTAATACCAGGTCTAAGATTGCATTGTACCTAGTTGGTTCCTCGATTAATTGAACTAAGTAATTATCATTTAGCATGTTTAAAAACATATTGCCCCAAGCAGTATCACATGAATTGATTTTCCAGTTTATCTCGGGATAGTTAAAGTCTCCCATCACTACTATGTCTCCTACTCCTGCTGCTCTTTCAATTTAGTTCAGTAACAATTTCTCATCAGACACATTAATACCAGGTGGCTTGAAGCATAACCCCAATAATAACTTCTTTATTCCTTTACCCCCGCATGCAATTTCTACCCATTACGTCTCAATAGTATTTACAGTCCCTTCTTGAATATCTTCCCGTATAACAGGTTTTAGAAATGGCTTTACATAAAGACATACCCCTCCACCCCGTTTATTTAGTCTGTCTCTCCTGTATAGCGTGTAACCCTCTAGATTGACTGTCCAATCGTGAGATTCATCCCACCACGTTTCAGTAATGCCTATAATATCATATTCCCTGCTTGCTGCGAGGATTTCTAGTTCCCCTTTCTACCTGTAAGGCTTCTAGCATTTACATACATACAATTGAGATATGTATTTCCCCTTATGGTAGGGACATCGTAATTCTTATGCAGTAAAGATGACCCGTTATCGTTGTTGGATACTGTTATGCTAAAACCCTTTTTAGTTCCCATATTACTACCCTTGCCGTCTGCTCTATTCCTCCCCCCTACTCCTCTCCCGTTTTGTTCACTAACGTCACCCCTGCTATTCTTACTGAATGACCCGTAATTTCTTGCTAAACCCTCCCCCAGGCACCTAGTTTAAAATCTCCTCCAACCTTCTAACCATCCTTCCCCCCAGCACAGCTGCCCCCTCCTCATTCAGGTGCAATCCATCATGACAAAAAAGATGTAGTAATGTAGTATTACTGAGCACCACAAGACAATGAGCAGTGATACTGAGCACTGATGATACTACGGAGATCTGACACTGAGCAGCACGATGCAGCACACCACACTGTACTAGTATTACTGAGCAGCACAAAAGCACTCTGGAATTGTCACCCCCCCCCAGATACCACTGTGACTGGAATGATGATGACCGATGCAGTCACAGGACACTACTACCAGAGCACCCTACAGCAGCAAGATGCAGCACAAGAGAGACACTGTACTAGTATTACTGAGCAGCACAAAAGCACTCTGGAATTGTCACCCCCCAGATACCACTGTGACTGGAATGATGATGACCGATGCAGTCACAGGACACTACTACCAGAGCACCCTACAGCAGCAAGATGCAGCACAAGAGAGACACACTACTAGTATTACTGAGCAGCACAAAAGCACTCTGGTATTGTCACCCCCCCAGATACCACTGTGACTGGAATGATGATGACCGATGCAGTCACAGGACACTACTACCACAGCACCCTACAGCAGCAAGATGCAGCACAAGAAATACACTGTACTAGTATTACTGAGCAGCACAAAAGCACTCTGTAATTGTCATCCCCCAGATACCACTGTGACTGGAATGATGATGACCGATACACAGTCACAGGACAGGACACTACTACCAGAGCACCCTACAGCAGCAAGATGCAGCACAAGAGAGACACACTACTAGTATTACTGAGCAGCACAAAAGCACTCTGGTATTGTCACCCCCCCAGATACCACTGTGACTGGAATGATGATGACCGATGCAGTCACCGGACACTACTACCACAGCACCCTACAGCAGCAAGATGCAGCACAAGAGAGACACATTACTAGTATTACTGAGCAGCACAAAAGCACTCTGGAATTGTCACCCCCCAGATACCACTGTGACTGGAATGATGATGACCGATGCAGTCACAGGACAGGACACTACTACCAGAGCACCCTACAGCAGCAAGATGCAGCACAAGAGAGACACTGTACTAGTATTACTGAGCAGCACAAAAGCACTCTGGAATTGTCACCCCCCAGATACCACTGTGACTGGAATGATGATGACCGATGCAGTCACAGGACACTACTACCACAGCACCCTACAGCAGCAAGATGCAGCACAAGAGAGACACACTACTAGTATTACTGAGCAGCACAAAAGCACTCTGGAATTGTCACCCCCCAGATACCACTGTGACTGGAATGATGATGACCGATGCAGTCACAGGACAGGACACTACTACCAGAGCACCCTACAGCAGCAAGATGCAGCACAAGAGAGACACTGTACTAGTATTACTGAGCAGCACAAAAGTACTCTGGAATTGTCACCCCCCAGATACCACTGTGACTGGAATGATGATGACCGATGCAGTCACAGGACACTACTACCAGAGCACCCTACAGCAGCAAGATGCAGCACAAGGGAGACACTGTACTAGTATTACTGAGCAGCTCAAAAGCACTCTGGTATTGTTGTCACCCCCCCAGATACCACTGTGACTGGAATGATGATGACCGATACACAGTCACAGGACAGGACACTACTACCACAGCACTCTACAGCAGCAAGATGCAGCACAAGAGAGACACACTACTAGTATTACTGAGCAGCACAAAAGCACTCTGGTATTGTCACCCCCCCAGATACCACTGTGACTGGAATGATGACCGATGCAGTCACAGGACACTACTACCAGAGCACCCTACAGCAGCAAGATGCAGCACAAGAGAGACACACTACTAGTATTACTGAGCAGCACAAAAGCACTCTGGAACTGTCACCCCCCAGATACCACTGTGACTGGAATGATGATGACCGATGCAGTCACAGGACAGGACACTACTACCAGAGCACCCTACAGCAGCAAGATGCAGCACAAGAGAGACACTGTACTAGTATTACTGAGCAGCACAAAAGCACTCTGGAATTGTCACCCCCCAGATACCACTGTGACTGGAATGATGATGACCGATGCAGTCACAGGACACTACTACCACAGCACCCTACAGCAGCAAGATGCAGCACAAGAGAGACACACTACTAGTATTACTGAGCAGCACAAAAGCACTATGGAATTGTCACCCACCAGATACCACTGTGACTGGAATGATGATGACCGATGCAGTCACAGGACACTACTACCACAGCACCCTACAGCAGCAAGATGCAGCACAAGAGAGACACACTACTAGTATTACTGAGCAGCACAAAAGCACTCTGGTATTGTCACCCCCCCAGATACCACTGTGACTGGAATGATGATGACCGATGCAGTCACAGGACACTACTACCAGAGCACCCTACAGCAGCAAGATGCAGCACAAGGGAGACACTGTACTAGTATTACTGAGCAGCACAAAAGCACTCTGGTATTGTCACCCCCCCAGATACCACTGTGACTGGAATGATGATGACCGATACACAGTCACAGGACAGGACACTACTACCACAGCACTCTACAGCAGCAAGATGCAGCACAAGAGAGACACACTACTAGTATTACTGAGCAGCACAAAAGCACTCTGGAATTGTCACCCCCCAGATACCACTGTGACTGGAATGATGATGACCGATGCAGTCACAGGACACTACTACCACAGCACCCTACAGCAGCAAGATGCAGCACAAGAGAGACACACTACTAGTATTACTGAGCAGCACAAAAGCACTCTGGTATTGTCACCCCCCCAGATACCACTGTGACTGGAATGATGATGACCGATGCAGTCACAGGACACTACTACCAGAGCACCCTACAGCAGCAAGATGCAGCACAAGAGAGACACACTACTAGTATTACTGAGCAGCACAAAAGCACTCTGGAACTGTCACCCCCCAGATACCACTGTGACTGGAATGATGATGACCGATGCAGTCACAGGACAGGACACTACTACCAGAGCACCCTACAGCAGCAAGATGCAGCACAAGAGAGACACTGTACTAGTATTACTGAGCAGCACAAAAGCACTCTGGAATTGTCACCCCCCAGATACCACTGTGACTGGAATGATGATGACCGATGCAGTCACAGGACACTACTACCACAGCACCCTACAGCAGCAAGATGCAGCACAAGAGAGACACACTACTAGTATTACTGAGCAGCACAAAAGCACTATGGAATTGTCACCCACCAGATACCACTGTGACTGGAATGATGATGACCGATGCAGTCACAGGACACTACTACCACAGCACCCTACAGCAGCAAGATGCAGCACAAGAGAGACACACTACTAGTATTACTGAGCAGCACAAAAGCACTCTGGTATTGTCACCCCCCCCAGATACCACTGTGACTGGAATGATGATGACCGATGCAGTCACAGGACACTACTACCAGAGCACCCTACAGCAGCAAGATGCAGCACAAGAGAGACACTGTACTAGTATTACTGAGCAGCACAAAAGCACTCTGGAATTGTCACCCCCCCAGATACCACTGTGACTGGAATGATGATGACCGATGCAGTCACAGGACACTACTACCACAGCACCCTACAGCAGCAAGATGCAGCACAAGAGAGACACTGTACTAGTATTACTGAGCAGCACAAAAGCACTCTGGTATTGTCACCCCCCCAGATACCACTGTGACTGGAATGATGATGACCGATGCAGTCACAGGACACTACTACCAGAGCACCCTACAGCAGCAAGATGCAGCACAAGAGAGACACTGTACGTGTATTACTGAGCAGCAATAAGTACTGATACTGAGCACTGATACTGAGATTTGACCCTGAGAGAATGTAGCCACGTCCTCTCTGTACCCTCTACAATGCACAAGTGAAAATGGCGGCGACGTGCGGCTCTTTATATGGAATCCGAATCTCGCGAGAATCCGACAGCTTGATGATGACGTTTTGCCTCATTCGGGTTTTCCGAGTCAGGTGGGAACAACCGAGCCAGCCTCGGACCCGTGTTTGACACGTGAAGTTCGTTAGGGTTCGGTTCTCAGAGAACCGAACCCGCTCATCTCTAATTTCAAGTGAGTAGCTGAACAGAAAAGAAGTTAAGGGTGGCATAGGACAACAATGCAACCAAAGCTGCTGCTTAGGGCCCTGTTGGTCTCAGGGGGCGCTGCTGGTCCCAGGGGGCCCACCGACAAGGCTGTATAAAGGGCATTTCTGGTGGACTACAAGCTTCATGGAAATTGTCCGAGAGCTGGGCTGGCTGAATACTCCCAGCAGGCTGTCAGTGATTAGACAGCTGTTGGGTGCTGGATCCAGCACATCCTGTGTCTCCAGTCCAGAGGGATTGAGCATGTGATCATGTGTGTATGACATCAGATGCTTAGAGAGAGGAGTTGGGATGTGCACAGAAAAAAACATGAGGTCTTCCAGTGTACTTTATTACAGTATTTATTTTATTTTATAAAACATCCACCTTCTTCAAATGCCAATCAAATGGGAGTGAGGAATAAGGGGGGGTTTAACACTGTCATTTTAAATACAGTGTATAACATCCACCTGCTACAATCATGGCTGGGGGGAGGCACACACTTACTGTGATATATCAATATGCTATTATACTGTATTTTAAGTACTACCGTGTATGGGGGATACCTGAAACAATCAGTGGGGCAATGATACAGTATATAATCAATACAGTCACACTGACTGAGAGAGGGAATGCAGTCAACACTAATGTAATTGAGTGTAATAATAAGTAGTGATGTGCACCGGAAATTTTTCGGGTTTTGTGTTTTGGTTTTGGATTCGGTTCCGAGGCCGTGTTTTGGATTCGGACGCGTTTTCGCAAAATCTCCATGAAATTTTTTTGTCGGAATCGGGTGTGTTTTGGATTCGGGTGTTTTTTTTACAAAAAACCCTCAAAAACAGCTTAAATCATAGAATTTGGGGGTCATTTTGATCCCATAGTATTATTAACCTCAATAACCATAATTTCCACTCATTTTTAGTCTATTCTGAACACCTCACACCTCACAATATTATTTTTAGTCCTAAAATTTGCACCGAGGTCGCTGGATGACTAAGCTAAGCGACCCAAGTGGCCGACACAAACACCTGGCCCATCTAGGAGTGGCACTGCAGTGTCAGACAGGATGGCACTTCAAAAAAATAGTCCCCAAACAGCACATGTGTTACGCACACCAGTGCTAACAGGAGTATACCGGTGTATGAACAGAGAGGGAAGCGAAGCAAACGAACTCACAGACAGTATAACATAACATACACAGGAGGTGATGGAATAACTAACTCTCTGGAACTGACTAACAAACAAAGATTCAGCAGCATTTGCCTAGCCTGAGAGGATGGTTTATATAGCAGGTGCTGTCCACGCCCCACTCAGACCTCACAGACTGTGAGCACAAAACCAGCGCTGGATTCCCTGCCGTGCACAGAGCCTGTAACCACTACACAGTAAAAACCCGGACCGGAGTATCAGCTGCGCTCAGGTTACTTCGCTAACACTTGCCTCCCGGTTGCCATGGCGACGTGGCAGCACAGAGCAGGAGATCCTAACAGTACCCCCCTCTGACGAGGGGTCAAAGAACTCCTACCACCGGGTTTATCGGGGAACTGCGAGAAGAAAGAGCGTATCAGTCTGGGGGCATGAAGATCACAACTGCGCACCCACGACCGCTCCTCCGGGCCATACCCCTTCCAGTGCACCAAAAATGACAGCCGACCCACGAACCATCTTGGAGTCAAGAACCCTTTCAACCACAAACTCCCTCTGACCCCGTATCAGAAGAGGAGAAGGTCTTCCACTGGAAGAAGGATTACTAACCGCCAGTTTTAAAAGGGAACAATGAAATGTTTTATTGATACCCAATGAACGGGGCAGATCTAACTGAAATGCCACCGGATTGATAACCCTGGTGATCTTATAAGGGCCGATGAACCGGGGGCCTAACTTATGAGATGGCTGTCTCAACTTCAAATTCTTGGTGGACAACCAGACGAAGTCTCCTAATTTGAAGCTGCAGGGTCTTCTCCGCTTATCAAAAACCCTTTTGGTCACTAATGACACAGACACAAGGGCTTTCTTCACTTTCCTCCAAATACCCCTAAGGACCGAAACAACAGAGGAACCACCAGGCGTGGAATCCAGGGGGTCAAAAGAATTGGCCTTAGGATGATGCCCATACACACAAAGGAAGGGAGAGATCCCTGTAGCAGAGTGAGCCGCCTTGTTATAGGCAAACTCCGCCATGGACAGATGAGCAACCCAGTCAGTATGACACTTGGAGACATAACACCTGAGGAACTGCTCCAAGGACTGGTTCACCCTCTCAGTCTGCCCATTAGACTGTGGATGGTAGCCTGACGACAAGCTCACAGAAATCTGTAGATCAGAACAAAATGCCCTCCAGAATTTGGCCACAAACTGGGATCCACGGTCAGAGACCACATCAAGTGGCAACCCGTGGAGGCGCACAACATGCTGCATAAATAACTCAGACAGGCGTCTGGCCGATGGCAACCCAACCAGTGGAACGAAATGCGCCATCTTCGAAAACCTGTCAACAACAACCCAAATGGCTATCATCCCCGAGGATTTGGGCAAGTCCACCACAAAATCCATGGAAATGTGGGTCCATGGCTTAGACGGAATAGAGAGTGGATGTAATGGGCCGACAGGAACCCCTCTAGGAGTTTTATTTCGGGCACAAACGTCACATGCCCGAACCCACTGATCCACATCCCTAGCCACCGAGGGCCACCACACCACCCTAGACAGCAACTCCCGAGTTCTGGCAATACCCGGATGCCCTGCCGACCTCTTGGCATGGAATTCCAGGAACACTCGCTGTCTTAACCTAGGAGGCACAAACAAGAGACCTACCGGAAGGTCTGGAGGAGCCTGCTCCTGTGCTCTAAGGACTAATGACAAGAGGTCCTGGGTAATGCCCACTTTAATACATGATGGGGACACAATGGGCAATGGCTCCTCGGTGGTCTCTTGAACTGGAGCGAAACTCCGCGAGAGCGCATCAGCCTTGATGTTTTTTGACCCAGGGCGATATGTTATCAAAAAATTAAAGCGAGCAAAAAACAAAGCCCATCGTGCCTGCCTGGCATTGAGCCGCTTCGCTGACTCTAAATATGCCAGATTCTTATGGTCGGTGAGAATTGAGACCACAAACTTAGCCCCCTCAAGCCAGTGTCTCCACTCCCCGAGTGCATCCTTTATAGCCAACAATTCCCGGTTACCCACATCATAATTCATCTCGGCAGACGAAAATTTACGGGAAAAGTAAGCACAGGGATGAAGGCGATTATCAGACACCCCCATCTGAGAGAGCACTGCCCCAATACCTATCTCAGAGGCATCCACTTCTACCACAAAAGGACGCTCTGGATCTGGGTGTCGCAGCACCTTGGCCGAGACAAATGCCCTTTTGAGACGGGCAAAGGCCGCTTTGGCCTCACAAGACCAGTGAGCAACATCCGCCCCTTTCTTAGTGAGTGCCACCAAGGGGGCCACTATAGACGAAAATCCAGCGATAAACCGTCTATAAAAATTTGTAAAGCCTAGAAAACGCTGAAGCGCCTTCAAACTAGTGGGCTGCACCCAATCCAGGACTGCCTGTACCTTAGAACCCTCCATTTGGAAACCTTCTGAGGAGATAATATACCCTAGAAATGCGATTTGCTGGACTTCAAACTCGCACTTCTCCAGCTTCGCCCCAAGCTGGTGGTCTCTGAGTTTCTGGAGGACTAAGCGTACATGCTTCCGATGTTCCTCCAGGGAATGAGAAAAGATTAGGATGTCATCTAGATAAACAACTAAGAATCTATCCAAATATTCCCTGAGCACATCGTTCATGAATTCCTGGAAGACTGCCGGGGCATTAGAGAGCCCAAAAGGCATCACCAAATATTCATAATGCCCTGAGTGGGTATTAAAGGCAGTCTTCCATTCATCCTCCTCTCTTATTCGGATTAGATTGTAAGCACCGCGTAGGTCAATCTTAGAAAAAATGGTGGCAGTACGAAGCTGGTCAAACAAAACCGAAATGAGAGGCAGTGGGTACGAGTTTTTAATCGTGATACGGTTCAATTCCCTGAAGTCGATGCAGGGTCGCAACGAACCGACCTTTTTACCCACGAAGAAGAACCCCGACCCAACTGGGGACTGTGAGGGTCTGATAAATCCCTTAGCCAAGTTCTCCTGAATGTACTCTGCCATAGCCTGAGTCTCAGGACGTGACAGGGGGTACAACCTGCTCTTGGGAAGCTTAGCATCCGGCAACAAATCAATGGCACAGTCATAGGGGCGATGGGGAGGTAGTACCTCCGCAACTTTTTTGGAGAACACATCCGCAAAATCTGCATAACATCCTGGCAATCCTGGCAAACTTAGCTGCGAGAGCCTGACTGGATGGCTCAAGCAACTCCTGAAACAATCACTACCCCAACTAAGAATCTCCCCAGAGACCCAGTCAAATTGAGGGTTATGGGCCCTTAACCAGGGTAACCCCAAAACCAATGGGGCAAAAGAACAGACAGTCACATAAAAAGACAATTTTTCAGAGTGTGTGGCTCCAATAAACAAAGGAATTTGGCTGGTGCAGGAGGTAATTTTACCCTGGGACAATGGTTCCCCGTTTAACCCACAGATCTCAATCTCTGATGCCAAAGGTACGGAGGGAACAGAGTGTTCCAGGGCGAATTGACGGTCCATGAAAACCCCATCGGCCCCACTGTCAACAAAGGCCTCAGTCTTGACAGTTTGACCGAGGATCTCCAAAGTCACCGGAATGAGAAAAGTCTTTTTGGGAAATTCTGACTTCTTGCCTGACAGGATGATATTTCCCATCACCCTCAGGCCCTGAAGTTTTCAGTTTTTTCTGGGCATGATACTACAACATGACCTTTATTCCCACAGTACAAACACAAACCCTGCTGTCTCCTCCGCATCTTCTCACGCGAGGAGAGGCGGGTAGCCCCAATCTGCATAGGCTCCTCGGAATATTCCTCAGAGTCTGAGGTTCCCTTGGGAAAAAAGGAAACTGCGGTCACCCTTTCAAGCCTACGCTCTCTCAGCCGTCTATCCACCCGGATGGATAACTGCATGAGCTGATCTAAACTATCAGGCGAGGGATATTGTACCAGTTGGTCCTTTATCTGGTCAGAAAGGCCCCTTCGGTACTGGTTTCTCAGGGCTGGGTCATTCCACTGGGTATCATGAGCCAACCTCCGAAACTCCGTACTATAAACATCAGCTGGCCGTCGCCCTTGCTTAAGAACCGTAATCTGAGCCTCGGCTGAAGCCATCTTGTCAGGGTCATCATACAAAATGCCCAGTGCCGTAAAAAAAGCATCAACACTTTTAAGCGACGGACAGTCAGGCTGTAACCCATATGCCCAGACCTGTGGGTCTCCTTGTAGCAAGGAAATCACCATGCCCACCCGCTGAATCTCCGACCCAGAAGACTGGGGCCTAAGCCTGAAATATAGCTTACAGCTCTCCTTGAAACAAAAGAACTGCGAGCGATCTCCAGAAAAACGATCCGGGAGATTTACTTTCGGCTCCTTAACCCCTGAACTTGCCGCTGCTGCTGTGGGAGCTCCGCTAGCGGCCTGCGGGGTGTTCATTTTAATGGACATCTCATTAAATTGTCGAGTCAGGACCTGCACCAGATCGACCACCTGTTGCAAAGTATTTTGAGGGGTATGCTCCATATTCCCACAAAATTTCAACAGGAGTAGGGCTGCTGAATATGTTACGCACACCAGTGCTAACAGGAGTATACCGGTGTATGAACAGAGAGGGAAGCGAAGCAAACGAACTCACAGACAGTATAACATAACATACACAGGAGGTGATGGAATAACTAATAAACACAAAGTGAACGGAGAAGCCCAAAGGCTCAGGAATTGGGTGTCTCCCTAGTGTCAGGAATGCTCAGATGGAATAGAGCGGACAATGAAGCGAGGTGTAGTGATTTAACATGTGGAGCACCTGAAATGATGTTGCTAAGAGCAACAGAAAAAACCCCAAAGGGTTACCAACGGGTGTGGGAATAAACTCCTTGGTCAGAGATAGAAATATAGACACAAGGAGAGTATCCACAATCCTAACCCCCACTTGCAGGGCACAGGTTCAGCTTACTGCCACTAAACTGACACCTGGACGCCCTGCACAGTGAGGGAGGATTAAGCAAGCAGGTCTGAGAGTACAGCCGCAAACCTGCTGGGTTCACAGAATAGCAAAAGAACCCCAGCAGGTCAAACAACTGACTCCAGTCTTACTGCTAGGTCCGGATTGGCAGAATGAAGTACCGAATCCCAAGGCCTATTCGCAGTAAGCAACAAGTAAATACAAAGTCACACAGTACTAGCTAACTCTCTGGAACTGAATAACAAACAAAGATTCAGCAGCATTTGCCTAGCCTGAGAGGATGGTTTATATAGCAGGTGCTGTCCACGCCCCACTCAGACCTCACAGACTGTGAGCACAAAACCAGCGCAGGATTCCCTGCCGTGCACAGAGCCTGTAACCACTACACAGTAAAAACCCGGACCGGAGTATCAGCTGCGCTCAGGTTACTTCGCTAACACTTGCCTCCCGGTTGCCATGGCGACGTGGCAGCACAGAGCAGGAGATCCTAACAGTACCCCCCTCTGACGAGGGGTCAAAGAACTCCTACCACCGGGTTTATCGGGGAACTGCGAGAAGAAAGAGCGTATCAGTCTGGGGGCATGAAGATCACAACTGCGCACCCACGACCGCTCCTCCGGGCCATACCCCTTCCAGTGCACCAAAAATGACAGCCGACCCACGAACCATCTTGGAGTCAAGAACCCTTTCAACCACAAACTCCCTCTGACCCCGTATCAGAAGAGAAGAAGGTCTTCCACTGGAAGAAGGATTACTAACCGCCAGTTTTAAAAGGGAACAATGAAATGTTTTATTGATACCCAATGAACGGGGCAGATCTAACTGAAATGCCACCGGATTGATAACCCTGGTGATCTTATAAGGGCCGATGAACCGGGGGCCTAACTTATGAGATGGCTGTCTCAACTTCAAATTCTTGGTGGACAACCAGACGAAGTCTCCTAATTTGAAGCTGCAGGGTCTTCTCCGCTTATCAAAAACCCTTTTGGTCACTAATGACACAGACACAAGGGCTTTCTTCACTCTCCTCCAAATACCCCTAAGGACCGAAACAACAGAGGAACCACCAGGCGTGGAATCCAGGGGGTCAAAAGAATTGGCCTTAGGATGATGCCCATACACACAAAGGAAGGGAGAGATCCCTGTAGCAGAGTGAGCCGCCTTGTTATAGGCAAACTCCGCCATGGACAGATGAGCAACCCAGTCAGTATGACACTTGGAGACATAACACCTGAGGAACTGCTCCAAGGACTGGTTCACCCTCTCAGTCTGCCCATTAGACTGTGGATGGTAGCCTGACGACAAGCTCACAGAAATCTGTAGATCAGAACAAAATGCCCTCCAGAATTTGGCCACAAACTGGGATCCACGGTCAGAGACCACATCAAGTGGCAACCCGTGGAGGCGCACAACATGCTGCATAAATAACTCAGACAGGCGTCTGGCCGATGGCAACCCAACCAGTGGAACGAAATGCGCCATCTTCGAAAACCTGTCAACAACAACCCAAATGGCTGTCATCCCCGAGGATTTGGGCAAGTCCACCACAAAATCCATGGAAATGTGGGTCCATGGCTTAGACGGAATAGAGAGTTGATGTAATGGGCCGACAGGAACCCCTCTAGGAGTTTTATTTCGGGCGCAAACGTCACATGCCCGAACCCACTGATCCACATCCCTAGTCACCGAGGGCCACCACACCACCCTAGACAGCAACTCCCGAGTTCTGGCAATACCCGGATGCCCTGCCGACCTCTTGGCATGGAATTCCAGGAACACTCGCTGTCTTAACCTAGGAGGCACAAACAAGAGACCTACCGGATGGTCTGGAGGAGCCTGCTCCTGTGCTCTAAGGACTAATGACAAGAGGTCCTGGGTAATGCCCACTTTAATACATGATGGGGACACAATGGGCAATGGCTCCTCGGTGGTCTCTTGAACTGGAGCGAAACTCCGCGAGAGCGCATCAGCCTTGATGTTTTTTGACCCAGGGCGATATGTTATCAAAAAATTAAAGCGAGCAAAAAACAAAGCCCATCGTGCCTGCCTGGCATTGAGCCGCTTCGCTGACTCTAAATATGCCAGATTCTTATGGTCGGTGAGAACTGAGACCACAAACTTAGCCCCCTCAAGCCAGTGTCTCCACTCCCCGAGTGCATCCTTTATAGCCAACAATTCCCGGTTACCCACATCATAATTCATCTCGGCAGACGAAAATTTACGGGAAAAGTAAGCACAGGGATGAAGGCGATTATCAGACACCCCCATCTGAGGGAGCACTGCCCCAATACCTATCTCAGAGGCATCCACTTCTACCACAAAAGGACGCTCTGGATCTGGGTGTCGCAGCACCTTGGCCGAGACAAAAGCCCTTTTGAGACGGGCAAAGGCCGCTTTGGCCTCACAAGACCAGTGAGCAACATCCGCCCCTTTCTTAGTGAGTGCCACCAAGGGGGCCACTATAGACGAAAATCCAGCGATAAACCGTCTATAAAAATTCGCAAAGCCTAGAAAACGCTGAAGCGCCTTCAAACTAGTGGGCTGCACCCAATCCAGGACTGCCTGTACCTTAGAACCCTCCATTTGGAAACCTTCTGAGGAGATAATATACCCTAGAAATGCGATTTGCTGGACTTCAAACTCGCACTTCTCCAGCTTCGTCCCAAGCTGGTGGTCTCTGAGTTTCTGGAGGACTAAGCGTACATGCTTCCGATGTTCCTCCAGGGAATGAGAGAAGATTAGGATGTCATCTAGATAAACAACTAAGAATCTATCCAAATATTCCCTGAGCACATCGTTCATGAATTCCTGGAAGACTGCCGGGGCATTAGAGAGCCCAAAAGGCATCACCAAATATTCATAATGCCCTGAGTGGGTATTAAAGGCAGTCTTCCATTCATCCCCCTCTCTTATTCGGATTAGATTGTAAGCACCGCGTAGGTCAATCTTAGAAAAAATGGTGGCAGTACGAAGCTGGTCAAACAAAACCGAAATGAGAGGCAGTGGGTACGAGTTTTTAATCGTGATACGGTTCAATTCCCTGAAGTCGATGCAGCGTCGCAACGAACCGTCCTTTTTACCCACGAAGAAGAACCCCGACCCAACTGGGGACTGTGAGGGTCTGATAAATCCCTTAGCCAAGTTCTCCTGAATGTACTCTGCCATAGCCTGAGTCTCAGGACGTGACAGGGGCTACAACCTGCTCTTGGGAAGCTTAGCATCCGGCAACAAATCAATGGCACAGTCATAGGGGCGATGGGGAGGTAGTACCTCCGCAACTTTTTTGGAGAACACATCCGCAAAATCTGCATAACATCCTGGCAATCCTGGCAAACTTAGCTGCGAGAGCCTGACTGAAACAATCACTACCCCAACTAAGAATCTCCCCAGAGACCCAGTCAAATTGAGGGTTATGGGCCCTTAACCAGGGTAACCCCAAAACCAATGGGGCAAAAGAACAGACAGTCACATAAAAAGACAATTTTTCAGAGTGTGTGGCTCCAATAAACAAAGGAATTTGGCTGGTGCAGGAGGTAATTTTACCCTGGGACAATGGTTCCCCGTTTAACCCACAGATCTCAATCTCTGATGCCAAAGGTACGGAGGGAACAGAGTGTTCCAGGGCGAATTGACGGTCCATGAAAACCCCATCGGCCCCACTGTCAACAAAGGCCTCAGTCTTGACAGTTTGACCGAGGATCTCCAAAGTCACCGGAATGAGAAAAGTCTTTTTGGGAAATTCTGACTTCTTGCCTGACAGGATGATATTTCCCATCACCCTCAGGCCCTGAAGTTTTCAGTTTTTTCTGGGCATGATACTACAACATGACCTTTATTCCCACAGTACAAACACAAACCCTGCTGTCTCCTCCGCATCTTCTCACGCGAGGAGAGGCGGGTAGCCCCAATCTGCATAGGCTCCTCGGAATATTCCTCAGAGTCTGAGGTTCCCTTGGGAAAAAAGGAAACTGTGGTCTCCCTTTCAAGCCTACGCTCTCTCAGCCGTCTATCCACCCGGATGGATAACTGCATGAGCTGATCTAAACTATCAGGCGAGGGATATTGTACCAGTTGGTCCTTTATCTGGTCAGAAAGGCCCCTTCGGTACTGGTTTCTCAGGGCTGGGTCATTCCACTGGGTATCATGAGCCAACCTCCGAAACTCCGTACTATAAACCTCAGCTGGCCGTCGCCCTTGCTTAAGAACCGTAATCTGAGCCTCGGCTGAAGCCATCTTGTCAGGGTCATCATACAAAATGCCCAGTGCCGTAAAAAAAGCATCAACACTTTTAAGCGACGGACAGTCAGGCTGTAACCCATATGCCCAGACCTGTGGGTCTCCTTGTAGTAAGGAAATCACCATGCCCACCCGCTGAATCTCCGACCCAGAAGACTGGGGCCTAAGCCTGAAATATAGCTTACAGCTCTCCTTGAAACAAAAGAACTGCGAGCGATCTCCAGAAAAACGATCCGGGAGATTTACTTTCGGCTCCTTAACCCCTGAACTTGCCGCTGCTGCTGCGGGAGCTCCGCTAGCGGCCTGCGGGGTGTTCATTTTAATGGACATCTCATTAAATTGTCGAGTCAGGACCTGCACCTGATCGACCACCTGTTGCAAAGTATTTTGAGGGGTATGCTCCATATTCCCACAAAATTTCAACAGGAGTAGGGCTGCTGAATATGTTACGCACACCAGTGCTAACAGGAGTATACCGGTGTATGAACAGAGAGGGAAGCGAAGCAAACGAACTCACAGACAGTATAACATAACATACACAGGAGGTGATGGAATAACTAATAAACACAAAGTGAACGGAGAAGCCCAAAGGCTCAGGAATTGGGTGTCTCCCTAGTGTCAGGAATGCTCAGATGGAATAGAGCGGACAATGAAGCGAGGTGTAGTGATTTAACATGTGGAGCACCTGAAATGATGTTGCTAAGAGCAACAGAAAAAACCCAAAAGGGTTACCAACGGGTGTGGGAATAAACTCCTTGGTCAGAGATAGAAATATAGAAACAAGGAGAGTATCCACAATCCTAACCCCCACTTGCAGGGCACAGGTTCAGCTTACTGCCACTAAACTGACACCTGGACGCCCTGCACAGTGAGGGAGGATTAAGCAAGCAGGTCTGAGAGTACAGCTGCAAACCTGCTGGGTTCACAGAATAGCAAAAGAACCCCAGCAGGTCAAACAACTGACTCCAGTCTTACTGCTAGGTCCGGATTGGCAGAATGAAGTACCGAATCCCAAGGCCTATTCGCAGTAAGCAACAAGTAAATACAAAGTCACACAGTACTGGCTAACTCTCTGGAACTGAATAACAAACAAAGATTCAGCAGCATTTGCCTAGCCTGAGAGGATGGTTTATATAGCAGGTGCTGTCCACGCCCCACTCAGACCTCACAGACTGTGAGCACAAAACCAGCGCAGGATTCCCTGCCGTGCACAGAGCCTGTAACCACTACACAGTAAAAACCCGGACCGGAGTATCAGCTGCGCTCAGGTTACTTCGCTAACACTTGCCTCCCGGTTGCCATGGCGACGTGGCAGCACAGAGCAGGAGATCCTAACAACATGATGCAAAGAAAAAAAGAGGCGCAATGAGGTAGCTGTGTGACTAAGCTAAGCGACCCAAGTGGCCGACACAAACACCTGGCCCATCTAGGAGTAGCACTGCAGTGTCAGACAGGATGGCAGATTTAAAAAATAGTCCCCAAACAGCACATGATGCAAAGAAAAAAAGAGGTGCACCAAGGTCGCTGTGTGACTAAGCTAAGCGACCAAAGTGGCCGACACAAACACCTGGCCCATCTAGGAGTGGCACTGCGATGTCAGACAGTATGGCAGATTTAAAAAATAGTCCCCAAACAGCACATGATGCAAAGAAAAAAAAGAGGTGCACCAAGGTCGCTGGATGGCTAAGCTAAGCGACCCAAGTGGCCGACACAAACACCTGGCCCATCTAGGAGTGGCACTGCAGTGTCAGACAGGATGGCACTTCAAAAAAATAGTTCCCAAACAGCACATGATGCAAAGAAAAAAAGAGGCGCAATGAGGTAGCTGTGTAACTAAGCTAAGCGACCCAAGTGACCGACACAAACACCTGGCCCATCTAGGAGTGGCACTGCAGTGTCAGACAGGATGGCAGATTTAAAAAATAGTCCCCAAACAGCACATGATGCAAAGAAAAAAAGAGGTGCACCAAAGTCGCTGGATGGCTAAGCTAAGCGTCCCAAGTGGCCGACACAAACACCTGGCCCATCTAGGAGTGACACTGCAGTGTCAGACAGGATGGCACTTCAAAAAAATAGTCCCCAAACAGCACATGATGCAAAGAAAAAAAGAGGCGCAATGAGGTAGCTGTGTGACTAAGCTAAGCGACCCAAGTGGCCGACACAAACACCTGGCCCATCTAGGAGTAGCACTGCAGTGTCAGACAGGATGGCAGATTTAAAAAATAGTCCCCAAACAGCACATGATGCAAAGAAAAAAAGAGGTGCACCAAGGTCGCTGTGTGACTAAGCTAAGCGACCAAAGTGGCCGACACAAACACCTGGCCCATCTAGGAGTGGCACTGCGATGTCAGACAGTATGGCAGATTTAAAAAATAGTCCCCAAACAGCACATGATGCAAAGAAAAAAAAGAGGTGCACCAAGGTCGCTGGATGGCTAAGCTAAGCGACCCAAGTGGCCGACACAAACACCTGGCCCATCTACGAGTGGCACTGCAGTGTCAGACAGGATGGCACTTCAAAAAAATAGTCCCCAAACAGCACATGATGCAAAGAAAAAAAGAGGCGCAATGAGGTAGCTGTGTAACTAAGCTAAGCGACCCAAGTGACCGACACAAACACCTGGCCCATCTAGGAGTGGCACTGCAGTGTCAGACAGGATGGCAGATTTAAAAAATAGTCCCCAAACAGCACATGATGCAATGAAAAAATGAGGTGCACCAAAGTCGCTGGATGGCTAAGCTAAGCGACCCAAGTGGCCGACACAAACACCTGGCCCATCTAGGAGTGGCACTGCGATGTCAGACAGTATGGCAGATTTAAAAAATAGTCCCCAAACAGCACATGATGCAAAGAAAAAAAAGAGGTGCACCAAGGTCGCTGGATGGCTAAGCTAAGCGACCCAAGTGGCCGACACAAACACCTGGCCCATCTAGGAGTGGCACTGCAGTGTCAGACAGGATGGCACTTCAAAAAAATAGTCCCCAAACAGCACATGATGCAAAGAAAAAAAGAGGCGCAATGAGGTAGCTGTGTAACTAAGCTAAGCGACCCAAGTGACCGACACAAACACCTGGCCCATCTAGGAGTGGCACTGCAGTGTCAGACAGGATGGCAGATTTAAAAAATAGTCCCCAAACAGCACATGATGCAAAGAAAAAAAGAGGTGCACCAAAGTCGCTGGATGGCTAAGCTAAGCGACCCAAGTGGCCGACACAAACACCTGGCCCATCTAGGAGTGACACTGCAATGTAAGACAGGATGGCACTTCAAAAAAATAGTCCCCAAACAGCACATGATGCAAAGAAAAAAAGAGGCGCAATGAGGTAGCTGTGTAACTAAGCTAAGCGACCCAAGTGGCCGACACAAACACCTGGCCCATCTAGGAGTGGCACTGCAGTGTCAGACAGGATGGCAGATTTAAAAAATAGTCCCCAAACAGCACATGATGCAAAGAAAAAAAGAGGCGCACCAAGGTAGCTGAATGGCTAAGCTAAGCGACCCAAGTGGCCGACACAAACACCTGGCCCATCTAGGAGTGGCACTGCAGTGTCAGACAGGATGGCAGATTTAAAAAATAGTCCCCAAACAGCACATGATGCAAAGAAAAAAAGAGGTGCACCAAGGTCGCTGGATGGCTAAGCTAAGCGACACAAGTGGCCGACACAAACACCTTGCCCATCTAGGAGTGGCACTGCAGTGTCAGGCAGGATGGCACTTCAAAAAAATAGTCCCCAAACAGCACATGATGCAAAGAAAAATGAAAGAAAAAAGAGGTGCAAGATGGAATTGTCCTTGGGCCCTCCCACCCACCCTTATGTTGTATAAACAAGACATGCACACTTTAACAAACCCATCATTTCAGCGACAGGGTCTGCCACACGACTGTGACTGAAATGACTGGTTGGTTTGGGCCTCCACCAAAAAAGAAGCAATCAATCTCTCCTTGCACAAACTGGCTCTACAGAGGCAAGATGTCCACCTCCTCCTCATCGTCCGATTCCTCACCCCTTTGACTGTGTACATCCCCCTCCTCACAGATTATTAATTCGTCCCCACTGGAATCCACCATCTCAGGTACCTGTGTACTTTCTGGAGGCAATTGCTGGTGAATGTCTCCACGGAGGAATTGATTATAATTCATTTTGATGAACATCATCTTCTCCACATTTTCTGGAAGTAACCTCCTACGCCGATTGCTGACAAGGTGAGCGGCTGCACTAAACACTCTTTCGGAGTACACACTGGAGGGGGGGGCAACTTAGGTAAAATAAAGCCAGTTTGTGCAAGGGCTTCCAAATTGCCTCTTTTTCCTGCCAGTTTACGTACGTACTGTCTGACGTGCCTACTTGGATGTGGTCACTCATATAATCCTCCACCATTCTTTCAATGGTGACAGAATCATATGCAGTGACAGTAGACGACATGTCAGTAATCGTTGGCAGGTCCTTCAGTCCGGACCAGATGTCAGCACTCGCTCCAGACTGCCCTGCATCACCGCCAGCGGGTGGGCTTGGAATTCTTAGCCTTTTCCTCGCACCCCCAGTTGCGGGAGAATGTGAAGGAGAAGCTGTTGACGGGTCACGTTCCACTTGACTTGACAATTTTCTCACCAGTAGGTCTTTGAACCTCTGCAGACTTGTGTCTGCCGGAAAGAGAGATACAACGTAGGTTTTAAATCTAGGATCGACCACGGTGGCCAAAATGTAGTGCTCTGATTTCAACAGATTGACCACCCGTGAATCTTGGTTAAGCGAATGAAGGGCTCCATCCACAAGTCCCACATGCCTAGCGGAATCGCTCTGTTTTAGCTCCTCCTTCAATGTCTCCAGCTTCTTCTGCAAAAGCCTGATTAGGGGAATGACCTGACTCAGGCTGGCAGTGTCTGAACTGACTTCACGTGTGGCAAGTTCAAAGGGTTGCAGAACCTTGTACAACGTTGAAATCATTCTCCACTGCGCTTGAGTCAGGTGCATTCCCCCTCCTTTGCCTATATCGTAGGCAGATGTATAGGCTTGAATGGCCTTTTGCTGCTCCTCCATCCTCTGAAGCATATAGAGGGTTGAATTCCACCTCATTACCACCTCTTGCTTCAGATGATGGCAGGGCAGGTTCAGGAATGTTTGCTGGTGCTCCAGTCTTCGGCACGCGGTGGCTGAATGCTGAAAGTGTCCCACAAGTCTTCGGGCCACCGACAGCATCTCTTGCACGCCCCTGACGTTTTTTAAATAATTCTGCACCACCAAATTCAATGTATGTGCAAAACATGGGACGTGCTGGAATTTGCCCAGATGTAATGCACGCACAATATTGGTAGCGTTGTCCGATGTCACAAATCCCCAGGAGAGTCCAATTGGGGTAAGCCATTCTGCGATGATGTTCCTCAGTTTCTGTACGAGGTTGCCAGCTGTGTGCCTCTTCTGGAAAGCGGTGATACAAAGCGTAGCCTGCCTAGGAACGAGTTGGCGTTTGCGAGATGCTGCTACTGGTGCCGCCGCTGCTGTTCTTGCTGCGGGAGGCAATACATCTACCCAGTGGGCTGTCACAGTCATTTAGTCCTGAGTCTGCCCTGCTCCACTTGTCCACATGTCCGTGGTTAAGTGGACATTGGGTACAACTGCATTTTTTAGAACACTGGTGACTCTTTTTCTGACGTCTGTGTACATTTTCAGTATCGCCTGCCTAGAGAAATGGAACCTAGATGGTATTTGGTACCGGGGACACACTACCTCAATCAAGTCTCTAGTTCCCTGTGAATTAACGGTGGATACCGGACGCACGTTTCTCACCATCCAGGCTGCCAAGGCCTGAGTTATCCGCTTTGCAGCAGGATGACTGCTGTGATATTTCATCTTCCTCGCAAAGGACTGTTGGACAGTCAATTGCTTACTGGAAGTAGTACAAGTGGTCTTCCGATTTCCCCTCTGGGATGACGATCGACTCCCAGCAGCAACAACAGCAGCACCAGCAGCAGTAGGCGTTACACTCAAGGATGCATCGGAGGAATCTCAGGCAGGAGAGGACTCGTCAGACTTGCCAGTGACATGGCCTGCAGGACTATTGGCTTTCCTGTGTAAGGAGGAATTTGACACTGAGGGAGTTGGTGGTGTGGTTTGCAGGAGCTTGGTTACAAGAGGAAGGGATTTAGTGGTCAGTGGACTGCTTCCGCTGTTATCCAAAGTTTTTGAACTTGTCACTGACTTCTGATGAATGCGATCCAGGTGACGTATAAGGGAGGATGTTCCTAGGTGGTTAACGTCCTTACCCCTACTTATTACAACTTGACAAAGGCAACACACGGCTTGACACCAGTTGTCCGCATTTCTGTTGAAATAATTCCACACCGAAGAGGTGATTTTTTTTGTATTTTGACCAGGCATGTCAATGGCCATGTTCGTCCCATGGACAACAGGTGTCTCCCCGGGTACCTGACTTAAACAAACCACCTCACCATCAGAATCCTCCTTGTCAATTTCCTCCCCAGCGCCAGCAACACCCATATCCTCATCCTAGTGTACTTCAACAGTGACATCTTCAATTTGACTATCAGGAACTGGACTGCGGGTGCTCCCTGCAGCACTTGCAGGGGGCATGCAAATGGTGGAAAGCGCAACCTCTTCCCGTCCAGTGTTGGGAAGGTCAGGCATCGCAACCGACACAATTGGACTCTCCTTGGGGATTTGTGATTTAGAAGAAACCACAGTTCTTTGCTGTGCTTTTGCCATCTTAACTCTTTTAAGTTTTTTAGCAGGGGGATGAGTGCTTCCATCCTCAGGTGAAGCTGAACCACTAGCCTTGAACATAGGCCAGGGCCTCAGCCGTTCCTTGCCACTCCGTGTCGTAAATGGCACATTGGCAAGTTTACGCTTCTCCTCAGACGATTTTGATTTAGATTTTTGGGTCATTTTACTGAGATTTATTTTTTTGGATTTTACATGCTCTCCACTATGACATTGGGCATCGGCCTTGGCAGACGACGTTGATGGCATTTCATCGTCTCGGCCATGACTAGTGGCAGCAGCTTCCGCACGAGGTGGAAGTGGATCTTGATCTTTCCCTATTTTACCCTCCACATTTTTGTTCTCCATTTTTTAATGTGTGGAATTATATGCCAGTAATATATCGATAGCAATGGCCTACTACTATATATACTGCGCACAACTGAAATTCACCACAGGTATGGATGGATAGTATACTTGACGACACAGAGGTAGGTAGAGCAGTGGCCTACTGTACCGTACTGCTATATAGTATATACTGGTGTTCAGCAAACTGTGCAAAACTGAAATTCACCACAGGTATGGATGGATAGTATACTTGACGACACAGAGGTAGGTAGAGCAGTAGGCTACTGTACCGTACTGCTATATAGTATATACTGGTGGTCAGCAAACTGTGCAAAACTGAAATGCACCACAGGTATGGATGGATTTTATACTTGACGACACAGAGGTAGGTAGAGCAGTGGCCTTCTGTACCGTACTGCTATATAGTATATACTGGTGGTCAGCAAACTGTGCAAAACTGAAATGCACCACAGGTATGGATGGATAGTATACTTGACGACACAGAGGTAGGTAGAGCAGTGGCCTTCTGTAACGTACTGCTATATAGTATATACTGGTGGTCAGCAAACTGTGCAAAACTGAAATGCACCACAGGTATGGATGGATAGTATACTTGACGACACAGAGGTAGGTAGAGCAGTGGACTACTGTACCGTACTGCTATATATGTAGTTATACTGGTGGTCAGCAAAATTCTGCACTGTCCTCCTACTATATACTACAATGCAGCACAGATATGGAGCGTTTTTCAGGCAGAGAACGTATAATACTGGTGGTCACTGGTCAGCAAAACTCTGCACTGTCCTCCTACTATATAATACTGCTGGTCCCCAGTCCCCACAATAAAGCAATTAGCACACTGAGCACAGATATTTGCAGCACACTGAGCACAGTCAGATATGGAGCGTTTTTCAGGCAGAGAACGTAGATATTTGCACTTGCAGCACACTGAGCACAGATATTTGCAGCACACTGAGCACAGATATTTGCAGCACAATTTGCAGCCCACTGAACATAGAAACTGAGAGGACGCCAGCCACGTCCTCTCACAATCATCTCCAATGCACAAGTGAAAAATGGCGGCGATGCGCGGCTCCTTATATAGAATACGAATCTCGCGAGAATCCGACCGCGGGATGATGACGTTCGAGCGCGCTCGGGTTAACCGAGCAAGGCGGGAGGATCCGAGTCTGCCTCGGACCCGTGTAAAAAGGGTGAAGTTCGGGGGGGTTCGGATCCCGACGAACCGAACCCGCTCATCACTAATAATAAGTATCATAAAGTATGGGTGCCTGCATTATATATCAGTGCCCCCCACACACTGATTGTAGCACGTCCCCCATCCCTTATAAAATCCATTATTGCACCCCTCAGTCAGTGACTGTAATAACTATATTTCAGTGCCTTTAGTGTGACTCCATTATACGAGTTCTGACAATTAAGTTAGCGAAGTCACCACCATGCAGTAGCGGATTTACCACTAAGCAACCAAAGCAGCTGCAAGGGCCTGACTGGTCCCAGGGTGCTCGACGACAGATCATGGAGTCGGGAGGGCATTTCTGATTTCCTACAAAATGTACAAGTGGTGAACTAGCTGAATACTCCCGGCAGGCTGTCAGTGACTAGATAGCTGCCAGGTGTGATTTTAAGGGCAGCATGGACGGTGTAATGGTTAGCTTTACTGCCTCACAGCACTCAGGAATTCAATTCCCACCATGGACCTAACTTTGTGGAGTTTGTATATTCTCCCCATACTTGCGTGGTTTTCTCCCGGGTGCTCCAGTTTGCTCCCACAATTCAAAAATATACTGATAAGTTCATTGGATCCCAACAAAATTAATCCTAGCATGAATGTGTACATGTGGTAGAGAATATAGATTGTAAGCTCCACTGGGGAAGGGACTGATGTGAATGGCCAAATGTTCTCTGTAAAGCACTGTGCTGGTAATAAATAATAAACAATACACAACTACCATCCGCCTGCTATAAACACCAGGGGGCAGAATGGGGAGCATACACTGACTGGGGGGCGGCATAATGAGCGGGGACCTGTCTGCTACAATTGACATGGGGGGAGGGGGCACTCTGAGGATTGTTTGAGGAAGGGGGGGCCCAAATCGGTGTCTTGTTTAGGGCCCCATGAGGTCTAAATCCGCCTCTGAAGGGCGGAACTCCAAGGAGCAGTGCCAAGTGCATATCTGGAAAGAAGAGCTATTGTAATGAATTAATGCTACATTAACTGATTTGTGGCCTCACTGGTGACTTACAAGTGTCTGTAGAGTATATTGCTTATTTCTTACTGTATTTCCATCTGCTAATTACAGCCTGGATTTGACACGCCCACTGTACCCTGCTAATACTCACATGCAGCCCAGAGCCCAACAGCCACTACAGTGGCTGTGAATGGTGCAATGACACCTGCAGCTGTCAAAAGCGATAGCTGCAGGTGCCAGAATGGTCAGCGCCACTTACCATTCACACATGGCTGAGACATCGGTGCACTATCTTAAAGATAGCAGCGCCAATAATTACAGGAGAGCACAGCGCCCCTGTCAATTCACATACATCCCCTCCTTAGTACATGGGTGGAAGCGGTATCAGAGCTGATACCACTTCCCCCCATAATGAATCACCATACATATAACCCTGAGTCTCTATTGTATCTCATTGCATTGATAATGCACTCCCATAAGTACACGTTTTCAACTACACTGATACATAGGGGGAATTCAATTGGCTGCTGCAAATTACCATGGCTAATTGATCCCTCAGGGGTTATTCAATTGTCCTAGATAGCTGGCAGTATCAGGGATTTTTTTCTGCACAAAGAGTAAAAAAAACTGCGCAAAATAATATTATGCACAACTGAATTCCCCCCATAGAATGGAGATGTAGACATCTGACTCATTGAAAAGGAAGAGATGTGCCCCAACACCCCCCTGCACTGCAGAAGTGCACAAATTGATCACACGTAAGACAGCAATTATAATATAATTATCATATAATTTTGATAATATTTATTATAATAATTATGTACCCTCTAATTGTACCTAATTATTTTCATATCTGTTCACGTGTGCTTTACATGCACAATTTTAACACTATTTTGAATGTAACCTTAGCTAGTTGCATAACAATAAAATGATTTATTATTAATGCTAGTAAACAAACTGTATTTAAATTAAATGTATTCAAAAAAGAAACTCTGAGTTTGCACAGAAACAGTGAGACCTTGAGAAATACCAGTGTACAGTATCAGAAAGTCACGAGCTGCACTATTTCATCTCCGTTTACATTTTTCCTTTCTTTTTATAAAACTTACAGTGGAGAAGTGAGTCAGTAGAGAAGTTGCCCATGGCAACCAATCAGCTGCTCCGTACAATTGTGTAGTGTCAATTATAAATGTTACTTAATCGCTGATTCGTTGCCATGGGAAATTTCTCCACCAGCTCACTTCTCCACTGTTTTCACAGCTTCATGAATAGACTCCTTAGTACTTAAGCAAACACAATGATCCATTGGTACTCTAGTTATTTAGGTAACAACTTTTTGCTTCTACCAGTGTAGTAACTCATAGCAACTACTGTAGGTAATTAATTATAGAAATAAATATGATGGCAGGAAATAACCTAGTTATCCATCTGTTCTGCCCATTTCAGTGTCTACATAATTCATGTTTAATGGGTAGCAGAAGTGGATTTATCCTTAGGTCTCATATGTGTCTCGTGAACTCTTGGATTCTGTTAATCTTTGGCTCCTAGCCGCTTTTTTGGGGAGATTGCTCCATTGATTAATTGTCCTTTCTGTAAAGTAATGCTTCCATGTGTTACTCTTCAGTTTCTATCCTCACAGTATTACATTATGTACTCCATCTAAAATTTGCTCTCTTGAACTCATTTCCAATAAAGATCAAATAAAATGTGTGTGTGTGTGTGTGTGTGTGTGTGTGTGTGTGTGTGTGTGTGCTTGTGTGCGTGTGTGTGTGTGTGTGTGTGTGTGTGTGTGTGTGCGTGTGTGCTGTGTGAATATGGTGTTTATTTTACCTAATATACCTATCATAATTTTTTCACCTCTGCAGCATGTTGCATAAAATTTCTGTTAAATAAACAAGGCAACTTTGAGATCACAGTATAATGAAAATTTATAATTTATATGCAGTATATTAAATTATACATATACAAATATATAATTTATATACAGTAGGTGCTCAAAGGTAGAATCTGAGTAGGGTCTGATTCACACGTAATCTGGGCGTAATCTGGGTATAATTTATGTTTGCATGCAATGCCGATGTTCTTGAGAAATTACTCCTGCCATAGGGCTGGTGTAAATTTTGATGGTTGCATATAAGAATGCACCTTATCGGTATTCAAGCATGCATGAGTGCTAAAACTGTATGTCTTAGTCCTACCATATTTGGCCACATAATTATACAAAACGGAAGGAGTTGTAGAGACCAACAACACAATATTCCTGGCGCTGCAATTGTCGGTTTTGAAAGCAGCTCTCTCTGGGGTACTAGGTCATTTACCCCAATATAGACCAGAAAAAATACAATATGAGAGTGCGCTTTTCAAATCCAATGTAGATTTTATTATATTAAATTTTTAAAAAAATTATTATTGTATACACACAATTTATATAATATAATATCTGCCGGCCGGCTACATAAAAAACTTATTTCCAATGTAATATAAAAGATACTATTATATATTCATAAACTTGCTTTCAAAAAACAAATCCTAAGTACTTAGATTCTCATTGTGCTGAGTTCTTATCCAAAAAAAAACTCCAATCACTTTTCTCAAGTCACTCTGCCCAAGTCCATATATGTATAAGAATGTTTAGCAACTTATTGCACCAATTGTATTTGTTAGCAATCTGTTGAGCAAATTTAGACGCCAAGCAGGTGGTTAATAGTAATCTAAACCACAGCCTTCCTCACGGCTGAACAGTTCCATTTAGGCAGTTCATAAATTGATTTTGTTACAGCTGTAACTAAATGGAAATACTATGTATCAGTTTAAAATTGTATACCGTACAGAATGCCTCTGTTGTCCAGCTTGAAAGCATGCATACGGCGTCCCTCCTGGTTAGTGTCTCTCGTCACTGTCCGTTTTCTCTGGAGGGGAGTCACTTTATATGTCAATCGCCGTTCTTATCCTCCCGGCGCCTGGCCGTACGGCTGGTATTTTTCCTCGTCAGCCTTGCTGTAGGTTCGTGGACTGATGTCGGCAGAGAAGGCACACACTACCCCTATCCTGTGGGGTGTTTGTAATCGCTGACCAGCTGATGTGCAGAATGCTGCGGTCTGTGTGAGAGTGTCTGACAGACGCGTTTCCCCGCCTACTCGAGAGCATCGGCGGCTTCCTCAGTGTCCTAGGGTCTGATTCACACGTAATCTGGGTATAATTTATGTTTGCATGCAATGCCGATGTTCTTGAGAAATTACTCCTGCCATAGGGCTGGTGTAAATTTTGATGGTTGCATATAAGAATGCACCTTATCGGTATTCAAGCATGCATGAGTGCTAAAACTGTATGTCTTAGTCCTACCATATTTGGCCACATAATTATACAAAATGGAAGGAGTTGTAGAGACATTTGTATAAACTCCCAGACAGGCGACCTTCAATAGACGCTACCGTATGCATATCTGAGGAAGAAGAAGAAGAGGAAGAAGAAGAAAAGAATATAAAGAAGAGGAAGAAGAAGAAAAGGAAGAATAAGAGGAAGAAGAAGAAGAAGAAGAAGAAGAGGAAGATGAAGAAGAGGAAGAAGAAGAGGAGGAGGAAGAAGAGGAGGATAAAGATGAGGAAGAAGAAGAGTCTAGGTACTTGCTCTCTCTGTTTTGCAGAGGACAAAACCCCCCAAAATTACATATATTTAACAAATTTGCAAAGGATAATATTTGCTTAGTGCGTACTTAGAGCCTTATTCAGGTTTGTTAGCAAAACAAAAAAGTTAGCAATTGGGCAAAACTATGTTGCACTGCAGGTGGGGCAGATGTAACATTTGTAGAGAGATTTCGATTTGAGTGGGGTGTGTTCAAACTGAAATCTAAATTGCAGTGTAGAAATTAAGCAGCCAGTATTTACCCTGCACGGAAACAATATAACCCACCCATATCTATTGCTCTCTGCATATGTTACATCTGCTCCACCTGCAGGGCAGCATGGTTTTGCCCAATTGCGAACTTTTTTTTTCTGGCATACATATGTAACAGAAGGTAAGAGCACTCCTAATGAGAACTCAGACACAAATTGTCCCTCCCCATCATTTAACCTGAATGAAGCTCCAGATGTTGCACCTCCTATCTGATTAGTTCTTGACTCCATATATTTTTTAAAATGTGCTGCTCTGACTTTTGTGCCTTCTTGTATGATATACTCTGTATTCTGTATTAATATGCATTAGTGTATCCTGCCTCCCCCCCCACACACACACACGCGCGCACTTCTCATCCCTTAACCGTTACCTTTTTCTTTTTTGTACCCCCATATTTTCAGTGATAATTTTTTTTTTATAACATATTTTTATTAAGTTATCATCAGGTGCAGCTTCAGTCCCATAATGATCAACAGGCACATCATGATCAGCAGGTACAACAATTATATATTTATTGTAGCGATCTACTGCAAACCAAACATAGCCAACAGGTGGCAATTGACAACATTGACAGACAGCTGCATATTATTTTTCACTTAATGCAATCAGCACTTTGCAAAAAAACAAGTTAATGAAGACTTAAAGACATCATCGCCTGTTTGCAACATCTATGAGGCCCTTTCTACAAGAAATATGTGTATTTGGAAGTATGGAATATCATTTCTCTGCTGGTGCTTCAGAGTCTTGTTTTGCTTGCCTTTCTATGGAGTTTGGCTTGATCTTTGACAATTCTACATTCTCTAACACATCAACTTCAGCTTTATCCCTCACCTTCTATCTTCTCTATTCATTAACTTCAGGTTTGGAACTAGAGACTTGACCTCACAATAATAAGCGACTTGTCCAGTTGCAATGTGTCTCTGTTAGTGATTCCAGCCAAGAATCTCTCCTGGTAGCAACCAGCACTATGACAGTTATTTTGTATTTTTATAACATCTATCTAGTATGTCAGATCTCATGTGGATCTCTCAAGAGATGCCAGCCTCATGATCTCATGTAGTCAGATGGAAGAAGGCAAAGAAGGTAGAAATAACAGTGAGAGCATGGCGTGGTATGTGTACCAAATTATATAGGATTGGTAGTGTTCTCACCAGGATGCTATGGTGCGGGAATAGTATTGCTGTGCGCCTTCGACTGAAGCATGGTTGACTAAGGAGCGGGGCGCGGCCTGCCAACGTCACTATTGTAGGCAATGTGCCTCCCTCTGTGTCACATCTTGGGGATTTGCCCAGCCTTGGCATCACATCTTAGGGGTGTTCCCAGCTCTTACAGAGCTCTTAATGTGAATATATGCTGTGCGCATATGTACAGCATCTATTCATGCCACAGCAGATCAGCACCAGGCAGGCTGTTTGAGCAGGGCGTTGGTAAACGGGCAGGATGCATTTTGGCGTTTAAAAATCAGGCAGGGCGCTGTTCCATGCTAAAACAGCATGGTAGGAAAACTAGATTGGGTTAGCCATGTCTCTACCCAACATACAAACTCACTTGGGTTAAAAATGGACAGAAGTCAATGTACCTACCAGAATTCCCAATACATAAATAAATAAATGTGTCAGATAGAGAGGATAGCAGGGCTGACTAGTGATTGTGCAGACAAAATAGTTTTTTGTGACAGCCAGTGAATCGTAAAAAAACACCAATCAATATGTCAACATATTACTTGAATTTTTTTACATTTAGATAGTTGTTTGTGTCACTCTCAAGTGCTGAAATGTTGTTTTTGTGTCATCAGTGCACACAGCAATTCTACACTTAGCTAGCTAATGACATCAGTGACAAGAAGAGGAATATTTTTATACATCAGTTGAGATAGCAGGCATTATGCTGGCTGAGCAGCTGTACAAATATATAGGTAATGTTGCTGATGACAAATGTCCAGCAATAGATGAATGCTCTAGTAGTCTGTGTATTATAAAACATATACAGTACATGGTGAGATCAATCACAAGCAGTGTATTGCTTGAGGTACTTTAGCACCTACAAATACAGAAAATCAATACAATGAAAAGTCCCAAGTTTAGTTCTGACTCAGGGCCTAATCAGACCTGATCGCTGTTTTGCAATTTCGCAAGGCGGCCGATTAATGATCGACTACGTATGCGTACGTATTGTAGTGTGCACGCACGAGGCCAAACTGTGACTGAATCCAGCAATTTTTTTGATCAATAAGCGTACGCAAGTTGATTGACAGGAAGCGGGCACTTAGGGTGGTAACTGGCCATTTTCTGGGAGTGTCATAAAAAACGCAGGCATTCCTAGTTGTTTTTATGGAGGGTGTGTGACATCAGCGGAGGAGGATTTACCACAAGGCACCAAGGCTGGAAAGCGCTATGCCAAAAATTGAAAAATTTTGTATTAAAGAGGGCAATACTTGGTGGGAGATCACAACATTAGAACGATATCTAAAAGATAAAATGATACCAAGAGGTTTACATATAGATAAGATGCCTACATTCACTAATGAATCAGAGAGATTCAGAAAAGAATGGATTAACATATTGAACACTTGTTCGTTTAAACTTATGGAACACATTATTAAGGAGAAACAAAGTCTTTTGAAACAGATAAATCAAGATATTGTCATATTAGAGTCTTTAGTAAAACCATATTCCAATTCAGAAGAATATAAAGTATGTGAAGAAAAAATGACATGACGTTTAGAAAAGGATGAAAAATAATTAATTAGTAGAAAGCAGAAAAAATATCATTTAGACAGATTAGATTATAAAGAAGGAAAAGAATACAACATACGAGAACGCGACATCAATCCAAATAAATTAGATACATCTATATCAAATCAGAGAAGGGGCAATAGGAAGAGAACTAGAGGTCCATATATACTACCAGGTCCCTGTGAATAAAATAGGGGGGAGATAGAAAGCCGTAGAAACAATTGAGATATTATGAAAGAACCATCAGAAGGAGAGGCCCCACAAAATAGGGCTTATGGTCAGAGTGACAGAGCTGTATATAAAAGGTGAAATTTCTCAAACAGAGAAATAATAAGAGATCTTTGGACCGAGAAAGAGGAGAGAATAATCTTGAAATAAGGGAGAAGAGAGAGAGAAACATTTATCGCCAGTCTTTTTTAGAAGGAAGAACATACAGAAGATTTCAAAGATAGCACAAAAGATTAATAAAAAATATATAAAGAGAAAAAGGGGTAAGAGGGCAGGCCAGGGGCGTAGCCAGAACTTTGTGGGCCCCATAGCAACATTTTGAAGGGGACCCCATCCCAATGCTTCTAGAGAGACACTTCTCTGCAGCAGTTGTTAATTTTATGCCCTATAATAGTGCCCTAGTTAATTTTCTGAACCATGGTAGAGCCTTATTTAATGTTATGCCCCATAGTAGTGCCCTAGTTTCTTTTATGAATCGCAGTAGTGCTTAAGTTCACCCTATGTCATATTTCAGAGCTGCTAGTATTATGCCACACAGTACCCCCAACTCACATTATGATATATAGTGCTCCCCGTACAGTGCCCCGGTTCATATATTATAAAATTACAAAAATGCCCTCCAGTTCATATTATACCACACTACAATGAGCAAGTCCAGGGGCATACCTAGATATATTGCAGGCCCCAAGGAAGAAGATTGAAAGGACCGCTATTTACCACCCAATCACGAAAATGTATATAACACGTAACTTTGACAGGGAAGGTGGGCCCCTCTCAGCTCTGGGCCCCATAGCAGCTGCACTGCCCGCGCCTATGGTAGCTATGCCCTTGGGGCAGGCATCAAATCAAGACTAACTAGAAATGAAAGAACCAAGTCATCTAAGAAAAAGATAGGAGATGACAGAGTTGAGAATATTCAAGGGGACACTAAAATATTTAATCTAAGTAATCATGTCTTGAATAAAGATGAGGAGACTCTCTTGAGAAAAAGTCTAAAATTCGCTCCTTCTAATAAATATGACAAATTTGAATTATTTATTGATATACAGAAGTTTGTAAGAAAACTGGCACTAAAGCCTTTTTTTAGGAAGAGAAAAAGGGTGAACATATGGAACAGGAGATAGGGATAAAAGTGTTTAGGAAGAAATCTTCCTTTTTTCCTAAACACAAAAAAGGCTGTTTCGTTGAGTCATTTGAAAACTTGGTAAAAAATGATCTGCAACAGAGTGTTTTTAGTATGCCTAGAAAAGGTAATTTGACCAATGCAAAGCGGAAAGCTTTACGCAGTTTAAGAAAAAATGACCAAATCACAATTAAACCCGCGGAAAGGGGGGTGGAGTGGTCATTTTGAACCGGGATAATTACCATAAAGAAATTATGGGTCAGTTGTCAGACAAAGAAGTATACAGAAAACTAAGGAGTGACCCATGTAACATCATTCAAAAAAAGATGGAGGTTTTTTTAACATTATATACAGGTATGAATGTGATTAATGAAGAGGAGGCAGCATACGTTAAGATAGAAACACCGGCCATTCCAGTTATATATGTATTGCCCAAAGTACACAAAAATGCAGAGAAACCCCCGGGCCGAACAATTGTTGCTAGTATAAACTCGGTTACTTCTAATCTAGCAAGTTTTCTAGATAATAAAATTCAACCACTGGTAGTGAATACTAAGTCCCATATTAAAGATACGGTAGCCGCTTTGAAAAAACTAAAATCCATAGCAGGGCCGAAACTAGGATTCCTGTCACCCGGGGCAAGGCAGTAATTTGGCGCCCCCACCCCACAATTAAAAAAAAAAAAAAAAAAATTAAAATAAGTGTGCCGCCTACTGCTGTTTGTTGTATTTTTGTTGTATTTTTGGAGACTTTGCCTCCAATGGAGGGCACCAGCCATAACTGGATGTCTATTTTTACACTATATGGAGTGCCGCTGACTATGTATTGCTATATATATATATATATATATATATAGTCCTTGGTGTCTGGCACCCCTAAACAATGGTAGCAATGGCCCAGGTGCCTTCTGTACTAAATAGTATATTGTCAGGTATCACATCATATAAGCCAGTGTTACGAGACCCGTAGCCCAAAGGGGCAAACGAGAGGCTACGGGCCCCGGAACATTGCTTGTTTGATGTGATACCCGACAGTATACTTGTAACACTTCAAAAGACCTGCCTGAGTGCCGATATATTTATATATCTATATGTGTATAATATATATATATATATACATATACACACATATATATATATGTGTATAAT
The DNA here is from genome assembly GCF_028390025.1 of Pseudophryne corroboree. NCBI lineage: Eukaryota > Metazoa > Chordata > Amphibia > Anura > Myobatrachidae > Pseudophryne > Pseudophryne corroboree. The sequence goes on along the minus strand of NC_086444.1, from coordinate 588,369,198 downwards.
ATATATTTATAATATATATATATATATACATACACACATACAAAAATAGACATATATATAATATATATATATATATGCATATACATATATACACATACAGTATAATATATATATATATATATACATATATACACATACTGCATATATAATATAAATAATAAAAAATATATTATATATATTATTCATATATATATATATATATATACATACACATATATATATATATATATATATATATATGAATAATATATATAATATATATTTTATATATATTAATGTGGGATACTGGTTTAAAATTATTTTTACATGTCAGTGAGCCATGCACAGTGTATATTGTACTCTGCAGCCAGCCAGGCTTTTAGCATGTTAGCCCTGGCCCCCATTGCTGATACTATGGTGTGGAGGTACAGTAGCCGCAGCACGCACCTACTTTTTTGGTGCGCATGCAGGGTTTGCTAGTTAGGATGCGGCCGCGGCGCCAGAGACTCCCGGCTCCACACATCCGTCCTCTCTCTAGCCGGGTGTGTGTGACGTCACATGCACGTGCGACGTCATCATGTCACACCCGCGATGTGCCGGCGTCCGCATCCCGGAAGCACAGGGAGCCGTGTCTAGTGCTGCTGGCTCCCTACAGCAGGTCAGTTGCTGTCGGGGAGCCAGCGGAAGCTACTGTTACACAAGATGCGGTTGTATCCAGTATCCACTTAACCACAGACATGTGGACACGTGGAGCAGGGCAGACTCAGGACTATATGACTGTAACAGCCCACTGGGTAGATGTATGGCCTCTCACAGCAACAAAAGCAGCGGCACCAGTAGCAGCATCTCGCAAATGCCAACTCGTTCCTAGGCAGGCTACGCTATGTATCACTGCTTTCCCTAAGAGGCACACAGCTGACAACCTCTTACGGAAACAGAGGAACATCATCGCTGAATGGCTTACCCCAATTGGACTCTCCTGGGGATTTCTGATATCGGACAACGCCACCAATATTGTGTGTGCATTACATCTGGGCAAATTCCAGCATGTCCCATGTTTTGCACATACAATTAATTTGGTGGTGCAGAATTTTAAAAAAAATGAGAGGAGTGTGCAGGAGATGCTGTCGGTGGGCCGAAAAATTGCGGGCCACTTTCGGCATTCTGCCACTGCGTGCCGAAGACTGGAGCACCAGCAAACACTCCTAAACCTGCCCCGCTATCAACTGAAGCAAGAGGTGGTAACGAGTTGGAATTCAACACTCTATATGCTTCAGAGGATGGAGGAGCAGCAAAAGGCCATTCAAGCCTATACATCCACCTACGATATAGGTGAAGGAGGGGTAATGCACCTGACTCAAGCGCAGTGGAGAATGATTTCAGTCTTGTGCAAGGTTCTCCAACTGTCAGAGACTGGGTGAGTGTCAGAGACTTGGTGCAGAATCTGGAATTTGGGATCAATGTCAGGGGCCAGTTGAATGTCAGAGACTTGGTGCAGAATCTGGAACATGGGGTCAGGTACCAAGTAGTTGACGTTACCCAGAACAGAGGCGCGGAGTCTAACATGCCGGGAGGTTTTTTTCCAGGGAACCCCGCAAGTGGATATGGGCTTTGCGGCTCCCGACGCGCAGGTCGCGGCCCCCTGTCTGGATCACTTGATACCTGAACTGGACTAGAATTATGTCAGAGTTGTTGTATAATAGTCCAGATGTATGTGACAAACTGCAGGGGTACGCAGGAACAAGCAGGAACTGGAGAAGGTGGCAGGGTGCACACAGCCAGATGGTATACTGGGGCCGTGGAGATGGGACAACAGCAGGAACTTTAGTAGAGACACAGGAGGTAGCAGTACATGGACGGACTGGGGTGCAGACACTTGGAGACAGGGTAACGGTAGTCGGCAGACTAAGTTCGTCAGCAAGATGGTGAAGCTGGAATCAATGCAGGAACAAGGCAAAACCCATTGGACAGATAGCTGGAACCAGAGACATGAAACATGGAGCTGAACACAGGAAGCATGAGCTATAACTGGCAATTCATCTTGGGATTGAGAGGCTTAAAAGAACAAGCTGGACCAATTAGCTGAGAGCACCAGACAGGCCCCCCAGTAATTGATATATCATGCAGCTGCAGTGCACACTGAGCAGGCTGACAGACTGAATAGTAGGATTCAGGTAACCAGCTGTAATTACAGAATGCAGACACCTGTGGAGTCAGTTGCTGAATGCAGGAGGCAGTGGGAGAGAACTATGCAGGACCTAGCTGTGACCTGTAGTTCCACAAACTGAAGCAGAGGTAAGTCATAAGAATAACCAGCAAAACATGAGTAATATTAGTTAATGAGTTACTCCACATAAGCTGTGCAGCTAGTATCCTAAGTACCAGGAACAACCTGAAATACAAAGAAGAGAGAGCAGCAGCTGCATCCAGGTGCTTGATCAATGCTGAAAGCTGAACTGACAGATTTGCTGATGCTGCACATGACAGTAGCCCCCTCCCCCCCTTCAAGGGTGTACTCCAGACACCCTACCTCGGCCAAGGGGAACTGAAAACAAAAAGAACATGGATAGCAAGACAACCTAATGTCTCCGACGAGATTTCTTCTTCTTCTTCTTTTTCCCAGGTTGGTTAGGTCTGAATACAGTAATTCCAAATGTGTTATCCGAACTTAAGGTACCTTCAACCAGAGGGATTTAATCTGTTTCAGAATCATAATCTGAGTTAGAGTCCGCATCTAATGGAAGGATTATGGTTTTCTCCTTTGGAATAGATGGTATGGAAGAAGTAGCATGACAAAATTTAGCATATACAGGACTCATGACTGACTGGATGGACACTGGATATTGTGAGACATGCTTATTCATAACTTCACAGGATGGAGACAGAGAGGCATAGCCAGCAGTTAATATCCGGACTTGTGGTTTAGGTGAAGATGGCACTGAGCTGTGAACAACCTGAGACCGACAATCCTTAGACACTTGATTCTTAGAAACTTGATTTTTCTTGTTAGAACCTGAATCCTTGCTCAAAGACCTAGAACTCTCAGGGGATTCAGAAGGTACTAACTCAGGACCACCAAACTTCCTGATCACCGCCTGGCTGAAGGCATCCACGTTCTGCAGAACAGGATCACTGGACTCTATTAACTGGTTAGCCCATTTTCTTGCCTTCCCTCTGAAAGACATAAGAATTAGTAACACAATCTCTGCCGGAGAGGTACAGAGTGGAGCAGTCTCCATAATCTGTAGCATTAATTTGTGATACTGTTCCAGTTTTCCATAGAAGAGAGCTGGATCTGGATCTTGGTCTTTAGGAGGAGTCTGCGAACTTTGCGGTTGGGGTTTCTTCACAGATTTTACAGGGTTGGAAGCAAGATCAGAATTTTTTTCAGAAGTCCTCTTTAAGGACAAAGCGTGAACCACCCCTCCTGGGGTCACGGTTGGAATTCTCCCTTCAAGGGACTCAACAACATCAACTCCTCCCAGGGTCCTGACTGAAATGCCTCCCTCTGGAGTCACAACAGGAATTTCCTCTCCTGAAATCTCAATAGGACTTTCCTCTTCAAGGCTCTCAACTGGAATTCTCTCTTCAGAGATCTTGTCTGGAATTATTCCTTCAGAAGAATCAACTTGAATCTCCCATGCAGGGGTCATGACAGGAATTACCTTTTTAAGGGTTACTACTTGAATCCTCTTTTCAGAGTTCTGGACAGATAATTCCCCTTCGAAGGTCTCCGCTGGAATCACCACTTTTGAGGTCTCGGATTAAATTTCCCCTGCTGAGGTCATGACAGGAGCTACTTCTTCAAGGGTTACGACTAGAATCCTCTTTTCAGAGGCCTCAACTGGAGTCACCCTTTCAGAGATCTTGGTTGGAATGCCCTCCTTCAGAAGAACCTTCCTTTCATGGGTTTCAGGTAGATCTGATGCACTCTCAGGAACTGATGAATCCAATGCTCCTTCTAGGACTATGCAATCATATGCCCCCTCAGGGGCTCCAGGCTTGGATGCTCCTTCTGGAGTCCTAACATCATATCCCATGCCTGAGGTCGGTAGAGTGGACTCTTTTCTTGGGGTCCATACATGAGATTCCTCTCCTGGGGTCGGCACCTGGCACAACTTTTCTGGAGTCTGGACATCACATATCCCCTCTGGAGTCCTAACATTGGACTTCCCTTCCAGAGTCAAAATATCGGCTACCTCTCCTAGGGTCAAGCCATGAGCAGAAACATCAAGCACTACTCCTAAGGCCTGGATATCGACTTCTCCTCCAGGGATCAAATCATTGATCATGAAGTTGGATGCCTCACTTGAGGATAAAGAAAGGGGTTCATCTTCTGAGGCAGGAACATAGCTCTCCCCATCTGGGGTCTGAACATCGGACCAGACATCAGATACTTCCTCTAGGGCTGGACACTCAGAGCCCCCTCCTGGGGCTGGACACTCGGAGCCCCCTCCTGGGGCTGGACACTCGGAGCCCCCTCCTGGGGCTGGACACTCGGAGCCCCCTCCTGGGGCTGGACACTCGGAGCCCCCTCCTGGGGCTGGACAATAGGAGCCCCCTCCTGGGGCTGGACACTCGGTGCCCCCTCCTGGGGCTGGACACTCAGAGCCCCCTCCTGGGGCTGGACACTCAGAGCCCCCTCCTGGGGCTGGACACTCAGAGCCCCCTCCTGGGGCTGGAGTGTTGGATGTACTTCCTAGGACTGAAGAACCAGGGTTAACCCTGGAATAGAAGGATTCACAAACCCTCAATTGGTTCCCAAGTCTTAACTTGGGGCTTTGGGTCAAAGGACCCCAGTTGTAGGCTGGACTCTCTTTTAGGGAACCTTTGGCACCTTTATTGGAAGTTGGGGAGTCTGAGTTGACTGTTTGAGATGACTTTTCAGCCTGGACCTTAATTAATTGAGAGTTGTCACTTTTCCCTGACCTGCGGAGGGAGCAGTCCTTTATGAAGTGACTTGCGTTCCTGCAATATAAGCAAAGCAGGAGCACCTTTCGTCGCTGGCGCTCAGCCTCTGAAAGTTTTGGGCGCCGAAAACTCTGGACTCTCCTTTCCATCACCTCTGGAGGAGTCACCCCGCAACTAAGGGAACCAGAGTCAGCGGCCTCCTCTGCTTCTTTAAGAACGGAAGCGACTCTCACGGCATCCGAAGAACTTCCAATCATTTCTGAAAGTAAACCGTTAATTTCAGAACATGGTTTAAACAACTGCTGTAAAAGAGACTGCAACATTCTCAGTTGTTCAGGACTCCCACTGCTGGCAAACTGAGGAGACAATGAACAGTCATCTTGAGAGGTGCCCTTTACTCTTTGTCCACATGACTGACAAAGATTGGAGTTGATAGAATTTTTTTTGCTCGCAGGAATCTGTTGCTGCAGAGCATCTACACGAATTGAGATCCCTAGAAAGGCTTGTGACAAAAGGTTAAGTATGTCTTCACAGACTTTCACTTTGCTGTGCAGAATCTGACCGGATTCAATTTCTGGATTCTGACTTGAAGTGGAAAACTGGACTGGATTAGACATGGCTGGATTTGGCTGGATCCCTCTTGCTATTCAGTAATTGACCAGTTATAATGTCAGAGTCTGGGTGAGTGTCAGAGACTTGGTGCAGAATCTGGAATTTGGGATCTATGTCAGGGACCGGTTGAATGTCAGAGACTTGGTGCAGAATCTGGAACATGGGGTCAGGTACCAAGTAGTTGACGTTACCCAGAACAGAGGCGCGGAGTCTAACACCCCGGGAGGTTTTCACCAGGGAACCCCGCAAGTGGATATGGGCTTCGCGGCTCCCGACGTGCAGGTCACGGCCCCATGTCTGGGTCACTTGATACCTGAACTGGACTAGAATTATGTCAGAGTTGTTGTACGATAGTCCACATGTATGTGACAAACTGCAGGGGTACGCAGGAACAAGCAGGAACTGGAGAAGGTGGCAGGGTGCACACAGCCAGATGGTATACTGGGGCCATGGTGATGGGACAACAGCAGGAACTCTAGGAGAGACACAGGAGGTAGCGGTACACAGACGGACTGGGGTGCAGACACTTGGAGACAGGGTAACAGTAGTCGGCAGACTAGGTTCGTCAGCAAGATGGTGAAGCTGGAATTCAATGCAGGAACAAGGCAAAACCCATTGGACAGATAGCTGGAATCAGAGACATGAAACATGGAGCTGAACACAGGAAGCATGAGCTATATATGGCAATTCATCTTGGGATTGAGAGGCTTAAAAGAACAAGCTGGACCAATTAGCTGAGAGCACCAGACAGGACCCCAGTAATTGATATATCATGCAGCTGCAGTGCAGGCTGACAGACTGAATAGTAGGATTCAGGTAACCAGCTGTAATTACAGAACGCAGACACCTGTGGAGTCAGTTGCTGAATGCAGGAGGCAGTGGGAGAGAACTATGCCGGACCTAGCTGTGACCTGTAGTTCCACAAACTGAAGCAGAGGTAAGTCATAAGAATAACCAGCAAAACATGAGTAATATTAGTTAATGAGTTACTCCACATAAGCTGTGCAGCTAGTATCCTAATTACCAGGAACAACCTGAAATACAAAGAAGAGAGAGCAGCAGCTGCATCCAGGTGCTTGATCAATGCTGAAAGCTGAACTGACAGATTTGCTGATGCTGCACATGACAGTACCCCCCCCCCCCCCTTCAAGGGTGTACTCCGGACACCCTACCTCGGCCAAGGGGAACAGAAAACAACAAGAACATGGATAGCAAGACAACCTAATGTCTCTGACGAGATTTCTTCTTCTTCTTTTTCCCAAGTTGGTTCGGTCTGAATACAGTAATTCCAAATATGTTATCCGAATTTAAGGTACCTTCAACCAGAGGGTTTTAATCTGTTTCAGAATCATAATCTGAGTTAGAGTCCGCATCTAATGGAAGGATTATGGTTTTCTCCTTTGGAATAGATGGTACGGAAGAAGTAGCATGGCAAAATTTAGCACATAAGCTGTGCAGCTAGTATCCTAATTACCAGGAACAACCTGAAATACAAAGAAGAGAGAGCAGCAGCTGCATCCAGGTGCTTGATCAATGCTGAAAGCTGAACTGACAGATTTGCTGATGCTGCACATGACACCAACCCTTCGAACTTGTCACACGTGAAGTCAATTCAGACACTTCCAGCTTGAGTCAGGTCATTCCCCTCCTCAGGCTTTTGCAGAAGCAGTTGGAGAAATTGAAGGAGGTGGGACTTGTGGATGGAGCCCTTCATTCGCTTTGCCAAGATTCAAAGGTGGTCAATCTGTTGAAATCAGAGCACTACATTTTGGCCACCGTGCTCGATCCTAGGTTTAAAGTAGAGATGAGCGCCGGAAATTTTTCGGGTTTTGTGTTTTGGTTTTGGGTTCGGTTCCGCGGCCGTGTTTTGGGTTCGACCGCGTTTTGGCAAAACCTCACCGAATTTTTTTTGTCGGATTCGGGTGTGTTTTGGATTTGGGTGTTTTTTTCAAAACACACTAAAAAACAGCTTAAATCATAGAATTTTGGGGTCATTTTGATCCCAAAGTATTATTAACCTCAAGAACCATAATTTACACTCATTTTCAGTCTATTCTGAATACCTCACACCTCACAATATTATTTTTAGTCCTAAAATTTGCACCTAGGTCGCTGGATGACTAAGCTAAGCGACCCTAGTGGCCGACACAAACACCGGGCCCATCTAGGAGTGTCACTGCAGTGTCACGCAGGATGGCCCTTCCAAAAAACACTCCCCAAACAGCACATGACGCAAAGAAAAAAAGAGGCGCAATGAGGTAGCTGTGTGAGTAAGATAAGCGACCCTAGTGGCCGACACAAACACTGGGCCCATCTAGGAGTGTCACTGCAGTGTCACGCAGGATGTCCCTTCCAAAAAACCCTCCCCAAACAGCACATGACGCAAAGAAAAAAAGAGGCGCAATGAGGTAGCTGTGTGAGTAAGATAAGCGACCCTAGTGGCCGACACAAACACCGGGCCCATCTAGGAGTGTCACTGCAGTGTCACGCAGGATGTCCCTTCCAAAAAACCCTCCCCAAACAGCACATGACGCAAAGAAATAAAGAGGCGCAATGAGGTAGCTGTGTGAGTAAGATAAGCGACCCTAGTGGCCGACACAAACACCGGGCCCACCTAGGAGTGTCACTGCAGTGTCACGCAGGATGTCCCTTCCAAAAAACCCTCCCCAAACAGCACATGACGCAAAGAAAAAAAGAGGCGCAATGAGGTAGCTGTGTGAGTAAGATAAGCGACCCTAGTGGCCGACACAAACACCGGGCCCATCTAGGAGTGTCACTGCAGTGTCACGCAGGATGTCCCTTCCAAAAAACCCTCCCCAAACAGCACATGACGCAAAGAAAAAAAGAGGCGCAATGAGGTAGCTGTGTGAGTAAGATAAGCGACCCTAGTGGCCGACACAAACACCGGGCCCATCTAGGAGTGTCACTGCAGTGTCACGCAGGATGTCCCTTCCAAAAAACCCTCCCCAAACAGCACATGACGCAAAGAAAAAAAGAGGCGCAATGAGGTAGCTGTGTGAGTAAGATAAGCGACCCTAGTGGCCGACACAAACACCGGGCCCATCTAGGAGTGGCACTGCAGTGTCACGCAGGATGTCCCTTCCAAAAAACCCTCCCCAAACAGCACATGACGCAAAGAAAAATTAAAGAAAAAAGAGGTGCAAGATGGAATTGTCCTTGGGCCCTCCCACCCACCCTTATGTTGTATAAACAGGACATGCACACTTTAACCAACCCATCATTTCAGTGACAGGGTCTGCCACACGACTGTGACTGAAATGACGGGTTGGTTTGGACCCCCACCAAAAAAGAAGCAATTAATCTCTCCTTGCACAAACTGGCTCTACAGAGGCAAGATGTCCACCTCATCATCATCCTCCGATATATCACCGTGTACATCCCCCTCCTCACAGATTATCAATTCGTCCCCACTGGAATCCACCATCTCAGCTCCCTGTGTACTTTGTGGAGGCAATTGCTGCTGGTCAATGTCTCCACGGAGGAATTGATTATAATTCATTTTAATGAACATCATCTTCTCCACATTTTCTGGATGTAACCTCGTACGCCGATTGCTGACAAGGTGAGCGGCGGCACTAAACACTCTTTCGGAGTACACACTTGTGGGAGGGCAACTTAGGTAGAATAAAGCCAGTTTGTGCAAGGGCCTCCAAATTGCCTCTTTTTCCTGCCAGTATAAGTACGGACTGTGTGACGTGCCTACTTGGATGCGGTCACTCATATAATCCTCCACCATTCTTTCAATGTTGAGAGAATCATATGCAGTGACAGTAGACGACATGTCCGTAATCGTTGTCAGGTCCTTCAGTCCGGACCAGATGTCAGCATCAGCAGTCGCTCTAGACTGCCCTGCATCACCGCCAGCGGGTGGGCTCGGAATTCTGAGCCTTTTCCTCGCACCCCCAGTTGCGGGAGAATGTGAAGGAGGAGATGTTGACAGGTCGCGTTCCGCTTGACTTGACAATTTTCTCACCAGCAGGTCTTTCAACCCCAGCAGACTTGTGTCTGCCGGAAAGAGAGATCCAAGGTAGGCTTTAAATCTAGGATCGAGCACGGTGGCCAAAATGTAGTGCTCTGATTTCAACAGATTGACCACCCGTGAATCCTTGTTAAGCGAATTAAGGGCTCCATCCACAAGTCCCACATGCCTAGCGGAATCGCTCCGTGTTAGCTCCTCCTTCAATGTCTCCAGCTTCTTCTGCAAAAGCCTGATGAGGGGAATGACCTGACTCAGGCTGGCAGTGTCTGAACTGACTTCACGTGTGGCAAGTTCAAAGGGCATCAGAACCTTGCACAACGTTGAAATCATTCTCCACTGCACTTGAGACAGGTGCATTCCACCTCCTATATCGTGCTCAATTGTATAGGCTTGAATGGCCTTTTGCTGCTCCTCCAACCTCTGAAGCATATAGAGGGTTGAATTCCACCTCGTTACCACTTCTTGCTTCAGATGATGGCAGGGCAGGTTCAGTAGTTTTTGGTGGTGCTCCAGTCTTCTGTACGTGGTGCCTGTACGCCGAAAGTGTCCCGCAATTCTTCTGGCCACCGACAGCATCTCTTGCACGCCCCTGTCGTTTTTTTAAAAATTCTGCACCACCAAATTCAAGGTATGTGCAAAACATGGGACGTGCTGGAATTTGCCCATATTTAATGCACACACAATATTGCTGGCGTTGTCCGATGCCACAAATCCACAGGAGAGTCCAATTGGGGTAAGCCATTCCGCGATGATCTTCCTCAGTTGCCGTAAGAGGTTTTCAGCTGTGTGCGTATTCTGGAAACCGGTGATACAAAGCGTAGCCTGCCTAGGAAAGAGTTGTCGTTTGCGAGATGCTGCTACTGGTGCCGCCGCTGCTGTTCTTGCGGCGGGAGTCCATACATCTACCCAGTGGGCTGTCACAGTCATATAGTCCTGACCCTGCCCTGCTCCACTTGTCCACATGTCCGTGGTTAAGTGGACATTGGGTACAGCTGCATTTTTTAGGACACTGGTGACTCTTTTTCTGAGGTCTGTGTACATTTTCGGTATCGCCTGCCTAGAGAAATGGAACCTAGATGGTATTTGGTACCGGGGACACAGTACCTCCAACAAGTCTCTAGTTGGCTCTGCAGTAATGATGGATACTGGAACCACGTTTCTCACCACCCAGGATGCCAAGGCCTCAGTTATCCGCTTTGCAGCAGGATGACTGCTGTGATATTTCATCTTCCTCGCAAAGGACTGTTGGACAGTCAATTGCTTGGTGGAAGTAGTAAAAGTGGGCTTACGACTTCCCCTCTGGGATGACCATCGACTCCCAGCAGCAACAACAGCAGCGCCAGCAGCAGTAGGCGTTGCACGCAAGGATGCATCGGAGGAATCCCAGGCAGGAGAGGACTCGTCAGAATTGCCAGTGACATGGCCTGCAGGACTATTGGCATTCCTGGGGAAGGAGGAAATTGACACTGAGGGAGTGGTTTGCGTGAGCTTGGTTACAAGAGGAAGGGATTTACTGGTCAGTGGACTGCTTCCGCTGTCACCCAAAGTTTTTGAACTTGTCACTGACTTATTATGAATGCGCTGCAGGTGACGTATAAGGGAGGATGTTCCGAGGTGGTTAACGTCCTTACCCCTACTTATTACAGCTTGACAAAGGCAACACACGGCTTGACAAATGTTGTCCGCATTTCTGGTGAAATACTTCCACACCGAAGAGCTGATTTTTTGGTATTTTCACCAGGCATGTCAACGGCCCTATTCCTCCCACGGACAACAGGTGTCTCCCCGGGTGCCTGACTTAAACAAACCACCTCACCATCAGAATCCTCCTTGTCAATTTCCTCCCCAGCGCCAGCAACACCCATATCCTCCTCATCCTGGTGTACTTCAACACTGACATTTTCAATCTGACTATCAGGAACTGGACTGCGGGTGCTCCTTCCAGCACTTGCAGGGGGCGTGCAAATGGTGGAAGGCGCATGCTCTTCACGTCCAGTGTTGGGAAGGTCAGGCATCGCAACCGACACAATTGGACTCTCCTTGTGGATTTGGGATTTCGAAGAACGCACAGTTCTTTGCGGTGCTTTTGCCAGCTTGAGTCTTTTCAGTTTTCTAGCGAGAGGCTGAGTGCTTCCATCCTCCTGTGAAGCTGAACCACTAGCCATGAACATAGGCCAGGGCCTCAGCCATTCCTTGCCACTCCGTGTGGTAAATGGCATATTGGCAAGTTTACGCTTCTCCTCCGACAATTTTATTTTAGGTTTTGGAGTCCTTTTTTTACTGATATTTGGTGTTTTGGATTTGACATGCTCTGTACTATGCCATTGGGCATCGGCCTTGGCAGACGACGTTGCTGGCATTTCATCGTCTCGGCCATGACTAGTGGCAGCAGCTTCAGCACGAGGTGGAAGTGGATCTTGATCTTTCCCTAATTTTGGAACCTCAACATTTTTGTTCTCCATATTTTAATAGGCACAACTAAAAGGCACCTCAGGTAAACAATGGAGATGGATGGATACTAGTATACAATTATGGATGGACTGCCGAGTGCCGACACAGAGGTAGCTACAGCCGTGGACTACCGTACTGTGTCTGCTGCTAATATAGACTGGATGATTGATAATGAGATGAAATCAATATATATATGTATGTATATATAATATCACTAGTACTGCAGCCGGACAGGTAGATAATATATTTATTAGGTATTGGTAATGATGACTGATGACGGACCTGCTGGACACTGTCAGCTCAGCAGCACCGCAGACTGCTACAGTAAGCTACTATACTATAGTAGTATGTACAAAGAAGAAAGAAAAAAAAAAACCACGGGTAGGTGGTATACAATATTATATATATATATATATATATATTATATACAATTATATATATATTAAACTGGTGGTGATTGATTATTAAACTGGTGGTCAGGTCACGTTGCAACTTGCAACTAGTACTCCGAGTCCTAAGCAGACAATCACAAAATATATTATTATACTGGTGGTCAGTGTGGTCACAACAATGGCAGTGTGGCACTGACTCTGGCAGCAAAAGTGTGCACTGTACGTTATATGTACTCCTGAGTCCTGCTCTCAGACTCTAACTGCTCCCCACTGTCAGTGTCTCCCCCACAAGTCAGATAATACACTTACAGTCACACTATCTAATCTATAAATATCACTTCAGCAAGTAGTAGAGTAGTATACAGTATAGTAGTACTCCTCCTAATAATGCTCCCCAAAATACTGTGTCTGAGTAGTATACAGTATAGTAGTACTCCTCCTAATAATGCTCCCCAAAATACTGTGTCTCTCTCTTCTCTAAACGGAGAGGACGCCAGCCACATCCTCTCCCTATGACTCTATAAATATCACTTCAGCAAGTAGTAGAGTAGTATACAGTATAGTAGTACTCCTCCTAATAATGCTCCCCAAAATACTGTGTCTGAGTAGTATACAGTATAGTAGTACTCCTCCTAATAATGCTCCCCAAAATACTGTGTCTCTCTCTTCTCTAAACGGAGAGGACGCCAGCCACGTCCTCTCCCTATGACTCTATAAATATCACTTCAGCAAGTAGTATAGTAGTATACAGTATAGTAGTACTCCTCCTAATAATGCTCCCCAAAATAGTATACTGTGTCTCTCTCTTCTCTAAACGGAGAGGACGCCAGCCACGTCCTCTCCCTATGACTCTATAAATATCACTTCAGCAAGTAGTATAGTAGTATACAGTATAGTAGTACTCCTCCTAATAATGCTCCCCAAAATAGTATACTGTGTCTCTCTCTTCTCTAAACGGAGAGGACGCCAGCCACGTCCTCTCCCTATGACTCTATAAATATCACTTCAGCAAGTAGTATAGTAGTATACAGTATAGTAGTACTCCTCCTAATAATGCTCCCCAAAATACTGTGTCTCTCTCTTCTCTAAACGGAGAGGACGCCAGCCACGTCCTCTCCCTATGACTCTATAAATATCACTTCAGCAAGTAGTAGAGTAGTATACAGTATAGTAGTACTCCTCCTAATAATGCTCCCCAAAATACTGTGTCTGAGTAGTATACAGTATAGTAGTACTCCTCCTAATAATGCTCCCCAAAATACTGTGTCTCTCTCTTCTCTAAACGGAGAGGACGCCAGCCACGTCCTCTCCCTATGACTCTATAAATATCACTTCAGCAAGTAGTAGAGTAGTATACAGTATAGTAGTACTCCTCCTAATAATGCTCCCCAAAATAGTATACTGTGTCTCTCTCTTCTCTAAACGGAGAGGACGCCAGCCACGTCCTCTCCCTATGACTCTATAAATATCACTTCAGCAAGTAGTATAGTAGTATACAGTATAGTAGTACTCCTCCTAATAATGCTCCCCAAAATACTGTGTCTCTCTCTTCTCTAAATGGAGAGGACGCCAGCCACGTCCTCTCCCTATGACTCTATAAATATCACTTCAGCAAGTAGTAGAGTAGTATACAGTATAGTAGTACTCCTCCTAATAATGCTCCCCAAAATACTGTGTCTGAGTAGTATACAGTATAGTAGTACTCCTCCTAATAATGCTCCCCAAAATACTGTGTCTCTCTCTTCTCTAAACGGAGAGGACGCCAGCCACGTCCTCTCCCTATGACTCTATAAATATCACTTCAGCAAGTAGTAGAGTAGTATACAGTATAGTAGTACTCCTCCTAATAATGCTCCCCAAAATACTGTGTCTCTCTCTTCTCTAAACGGAGAGGACGCCAGCCACGTCCTCTCCCTATGACTCTATAAATATCACTTCAGCAAGTAGTAGAGTAGTATACAGTATAGTAGTACTCCTCCTAATAATGCTCCCCAAAATAGTATACTGTGTCTCTCTCTTCTCTAAACGGAGAGGACGCCAGCCACGTCCTCTCCCTATGACTCTATAAATATCACTTCAGCAAGTAGTATAGTAGTATACAGTATAGTAGTACTCCTCCTAATAATGCTCCCCAAAATACTGTGTCTCTCTCTTCTCTAAACGGAGAGGACGCCAGCCACATCCTCTCCCTATGACTCTATAAATATCACTTCAGCAAGTAGTAGAGTAGTATACAGTATAGTAGTACTCCTCCTAATAATGCTCCCCAAAATACTGTGTCTCTCTCTTCTCTAAACGGAGAGGACGCCAGCCACGTCCTCTCCCTATGACTCTATAAATATCACTTCAGCAAGTAGTAGAGTAGTATACAGTATAGTAGTACTCCTCCTAATAATGCTCCCCAAAATACTGTGTCTCTCTCTTCTCTAAACGGAGAGGACGCCAGCCACGTCCTCTCCCTATGACTCTATAAATATCACTTCAGCAAGTAGTAGAGTAGTATACAGTATAGTAGTACTCCTCCTAATAATGCTCCCCAAAATACTGTGTCTGAGTAGTATACAGTATAGTAGTACTCCTCCTAATAATGCTCCCCAAAATACTGTGTCTCTCTCTTCTCTAAACGGAGAGGACGCCAGCCACGTCCTCTTCCTATGACTCTATAAATATCACTTCAGCAAGTAGTATAGTAGTATACAGTATAGTAGTACTCCTCCTAATAATGCTCCCCAAAATAGTATACTGTGTCTCTCTCTTCTCTAAACGGAGAGGACGCCAGCCACGTCCTCTCCCTATGACTCTATAAATATCACTTCAGCAAGTAGTAGAGTAGTATACAGTATAGTAGTACTCCTCCTAATAATGCTCCCCAAAATACTGTGTCTCTCTCTTCTCTAAACGGAGAGGACGCCAGCCACGTCCTCTCCCTATGACTCTCAATGCACGTGTGAAAATGGCGGCGACGCGCGGCTCCTTATATAGAATCCGAGTCTCGAGAGAATCCGACAGCGGGATGATGACGTTCGGACGTGCTCGGGTTAACCGAGCAAGGCGGGAGGATCCGAGCCTGCTCGGACCCGTGGAAAAAAGCTGAAGTTCGGGCGGGTTCGGATTCAGAGGAACCGAACCCGCTCATCACTAGTTTAAAGCCTACGTTGTATCTCTCTTTCCAGCAGACACAAGTCTGCAGAGGTTCAATGACCTGCTGGTGAGATAATTGTCAACTCCAGTGAAACGTGACCCGTCAACAGCTCCTCCTTCATTTTCTCCCGCTACTGGGGCTGCGAGGAAAAGGATAAGATTTCCTAGCCCACCTTCTGGTGGTGATGCAGGGCAGTCAGGAGTGAGTGCTGACATCTGGTCCAGATTGAAGGACCTGCCAACGATTACTGATGTGTCTACTGTCACTGCATATGATTCTGTCACCATTGAAAAAATGGTGGTCGATTAGATGAGTGACAGCATCCAAGTAGGCATGTCAGACAGTCCGTATGTATACTAGCAGGAAAAAGAGGCAATTTGGATGCCCTTACACAAACTGGCTTTATTTTACCTAAGTTGCCCCCCCCCCTCCCCCTCCAGTGTGTACTCCGAAAGAGTGTTTAGTGCAGCCGGTAACCTTGTCAGCGATCGGCGTAATCACCAAAATGAATTATAAATTCCTCTAGGAAAACCTTTACCAGCAATTCCCTCTAGAAAATTCACAGGGACCTGTGATGGCGGATTCCAGTGGGGACGAATTAATACTCTGTGAGGAGGAGGATGTACACACTGAAAAGGGTGGGGAATTGGAGGATGAGGTCGACATCTTGCCTCTGTAGAGCCAGTTTGTGCAAGGAGAGATTGATTGCTTCTTTTTTGGTGGGGGCCCAAACACACCAGTCATTTCAGCCACAGTCGTGTGGCAGACCCTGTTGCTGAAATGATTGGTTTGTTAAAGTGTGCATGTCCTGTTTATACAACATAAGGGTGGGTGGGAGGACAATTCCATCTTGCACCTCTTTTTCTTCTTTGCATCATGTGCTGTTTGGGGACTAGTTTTTTAAAGTGCCATCATGTCTGACACTGCCGTACAACTCCAGGGGTACTGCCGTATACGTCCAGGGGTACTGCCGTATAAGTCCAGTCCAGTGGTGCTGTCTTGTGCTGCCATAAGTCCAGTGGTGGTGTCTTGTGCTACCATAAGTCCAGTGGTGGTGTCCTGTGCTGTATATTATTTACTCCAAATAAAAGGCTTATATACATTACTTATATTATTATCCAAATCATTTTTACAGGGTTTGCCCTGTGTGGTGTAGGGGTATGCTCAACTGTGCTGCATATTATTATAATAGCTCCAAATAAAAGGGTTATTATTATCCAAATTAATTTTACAGGCTTTGCAGTGTGTGTGTGTGTGTGTGTGTGTGTGTGTGTGTGTGTGTGTGTGTGTGTGTGTGGTTTAAGGGTACGCTCTCCTGTACCACCAATATTGTGCGTGTACTACATCTGGGCAAATTCCAGCACGTCCCATGTTGTTTGTGCCGCACACTTGTGTCGCTTAGCTTAGTCATACAGCTACTTCATTGCACCTCATTTTCTTCTTTGTATGATGTGCTGTTTGGGGCCTAGTTTTTTTAAGTGCCATCCTGTCTGCCATTGCAGTGCCACTCCTAGATGGGCCAGGTGTTTGTGCCGCACACTTGTGTCGCTTAGCATAGCCATCCATCTACCTAATTGCACCTCTTTTTCTTCTTTGCATCATGTGCTGTTTGAGACCTATTTTTTTAAATCTGCCATCCTGTCTGTCATTGCAGTGCCACGCCTAGATGGGCCAGGTGTTTGTGCCGCACACTTGTGTTGCTTAGCTTAGTCATCCATCCACCTTGGTGCAACCTTTTGGCCTAAAAACAATATTGTGAGGTGTTCAGAATAGACTGGAAATGAGTGGAAATGAATGTTATTGAGGTTAATAATACCGTAGGATCAAAATTACCCCCAAATTATGTAATTTTAGCTGTTTTTATGTTTTTTCAAAAATCATCCAGATCCAAAATCAAAACCAAAATACGAAAGGGTGGTTTTGGCAAAACCAATCCAGATCCAAAACATGAGCATGGAGCCAGAACCAAAACCAAACCACAAAACACGAAAAGTGGCCGCCGCACATCTCTAATTAAAATAGGCCTTCCTACCTCTATGTCTGTCTGCTTTTACCCAGTTTTGTTCCATTACTGCTGTTCTAATCGTAAAGCGCAACGGAATATGCTGCGCTATATAAGAAACTGTTAATAAAATAATAAAATAAATAAATAATAAAAAATAACTTTAATGCTATGTTTGTGAGGATCTTTAAATCACTTGTTCTTTTTGTTTTTCATTGTACTTAAAACCAATAAAGATATTTTGCAAAGATAAATAAGGTTATGTATCTTTAATCCTGGACCTTGTGTAAAGTACATATATTTTATACCCCTATACTTAAGGAGAACAAAATTACTAAAGTCTGAAGTTTGAAATTGCATGAACATAGCTATGTGTACAATTTTGGAATCAATGTCCCAGTTTTGCCAGGTTTCCTTTGATAATGATCCCAACAACAAGATTCCTAACCAAAGCAAACCCATTTAATCTCAAAAATACAATATGAAATTCACAAAAATGCCCTAATCATTTATACACCTTTCACATCGCAAATGCCGGGTCCCACTCGGGAATTGGAAATGGGTCCTTCCCGGGTGGGACTCGGCATTGGACCCTAACAACTGGCTCCCTGGCCCGGCACTATGCTTGGTCGGGTTGCTATAGCAGCGGGAAGGTGGAGTCGACATCGGGGGCGGCGCTGGGAGATGAGCTCATCTCCGCGCCGCCTCTCCCTATGTAGTAATGGGTCCCAAGTCGCATCAACCTGGCAAACTGTTCACACTGCCCCTGACCCAGCAGGCGAAGCAGAATCCCTGGAAATAGCCCCGTTTTCATCCGAAAATGGGGCTGTTTCACATGAAAACACAGGTTTCACTGAACCTGTGTGTTGATTTTTTTACAGGCAATCCATCTGGTTAGCATGTAAAAAAAAAATCGGTGAAACATCGGAAAAAAGTCTGAAAAACGGCCGTTTTTTGGACCCGATGTATTACAGAGGATAATTGGATATCCCCCTTAGATTGGATTAAGGACAGGACTTGGCCATTCCAAAACTTTAAATGTATTCTTCTATAACCATTCTTTGATCGTTGTCTTGCTGCTTGACCCGCATTCTCTTGAGATACAGCTCACGGTGAGACTCATTTGTCCACACAATATTGTTCCATTAGCCTTCTGGCTTGTGCTGTTAGTTCAGGATTTAAATTCCCTATTGGCTGATGTTGAACTGTCTACACAGTTAAAACACAACTTCTGTATAATAAATAAATATATAGAGGCATATTGGTTGCGAAAAGGGTCAGCGTTATTTAAAAGAAGACAGGAAGAGGAGGGAAGATATGGTAACAAAGAAAGAATAGCCACGCATAGCAGTGTTGCCATCTGCTCACAACCCCAATAATGCCTAAATGGGGGCATTTTCCCAATTTGAGGGGGACTTATAAAAGCTAGGAGAGAGATAATGTACTAGCCAATAAGTGTCTGTCATTTTTCAGTCACAGCCTGTAAAATGACAGAAGCTGATTGGTTCGTAATTTATCTTTTTCCACTTTATCTCTCTCCAAGCTTTGATAAATCTCCCCCTTAAGTTAACCATACTTCCCTCCCAATGACACACAAAAGGCCTACCAGGAATGGTGGTGCCGCCAACCTCAGTAGGGTGGAATCAGTATAACCTGTGTTGGGGAGAGCATGTTAAGGCTTATAACCAGAAAGTCACTGCTATTGTTCTTTCCCACAAATAAAGCTGACAAACAAAAACTTCAGGAAGAGAGTATGGGGATGTATAGAAAGAAAGAGACTTCCCTGACCCAGATACTACTACTACTGTATAACATCAAACATTACACCCACAAACGGGTGTGGATCATTAGATCGACAGTGTCTAGGTCGACAATGTTTAGGTCGACCACTATAGGTCGACAGTCACTAGGTCGACAGGTCAAAAGGTCAACATGAGTTTTTTTTTTATTTGGGTGTCGTTTTCTTCGTAGAGTGACCGGGAACCCAAATTATTGCACCGTGTCCCCTCACATGGCTCGCTTCGCTCTCCATACTTCGGGCATGGTGCCTCTCTCCACTGCCGCTTCGCTCTGCACAGATTACCGTTCCAATCGTAATCCACGTGGATCGTTAAGTATGTAAAAGTAAAAAAATGTTTTTTTTTTTTAAAAACCTCATGTCGACCTTTTGACCTGTCGACCTAGCATATGTCGACCTAGAAAGCCTGTCGACCTTCCAACCCTGTCGACTTAGTGACTGTCAACCTATAGTGGTCGACCTAAACATTGTCGACCTAGACAGTGTCGATGTTCAGACCGGATCCCCCACAAACACCCCCAAACATAGGGTTCAGGAAAACCAGGCCATAGCATAAAACCTACCTATAACATTGTAACCCCTGTTAAACCAATATACTGTAACCAGACTATACCAAACCAGGGGTTTAACACACGATAAGCATATAAAATGCCTTATTTTCTTCATCCCACTACTGTTTTAATGAATGGATATTTCAGTAATCTGACTATTGGTCAATGATTCAATTAATGATTCTTAGCAATTGCAACAATATCGTACACGTATTCTAATATCCACTTAGCCTACAAATAACCTCACAGAGACTTGTATTTATTGAAAAAAAAGTCACAATTTATTTGAAAGAAATTGAAAAAAAATTCTGAAGAGTTACAGGTGGCAACAAAAGCATACATCATTCAGCTGCACTAGTAAGTGAACACAATATACATGCTGCAGCCAAAATTAGTGACTAAGCCTAGAGTTGGGCTACCCGAGTCAGTAATGTGTTCTACATGCATTTGTTAGTGATGATGCTTTTCCACCCAAGTGAGAACTAACTACACCGTAACCCAACAAACCAACCAGCCACCAACAAGGGGAGGGATAGGTAAGAAACCTCACTGCATCAGGAACAAAAAGAAAGTAAGATCCTCCAAACCCTAGGCATCCATATTGGCTATCATTCACCCATGCTAGAAAGACTCTATAAACTTAACCCACTCCTTTTAATACATGTAAGGTACAACATCAGGGCCGGATTAAAGCAAGGACGACATGGGCAGCCATCCCGGGGGCCCCACGCATTAGAGGCCCCCACACACTGCTTCAGTTGTAGGAGTCTCCCTTCAAGAGCTCAGCTGTTTAGTAACAGCAGCCGCCGAGGAGCTCCTCAGTGCAATCAGTATCGCGGGATACTCAAGGTAACAAAATACAGTATATGCAGTAGTATATACCATGTACACAGATGCTATAAATTATTGCTTTTTCTTTTGTACTTTACTTTAAGAGTAAAGTAAAGATTTTTTTTATTTATTTATACAGTAATAACTCAGTGGATTTTAAATTTGTACAAAAATGAGCACTTTATAGACTTTATTTCTGCAAACTGTAGTTAAAGGGGAGTTTTATTAAAGCTCGGAGAGAGATAAAGTGGAAAGAAATAAAGTACCATTCAGTCATCTCCTAACTAATATTTCAAACTCAGGGGTAAATATATGAAGCAGTGATAAGAGTGGAGAAGTGAGCCAGTGGAGAAGTTGCCCATGGCAACCAATCAGCATTAACGTAACATTTATAATTTGCATATTATACATTTGTACGGAGGAGCTGATTGGTTGCCATGGGCAACTTCTTGGGCAACTTCTCCACAGGCTCACTTCTCCACATTTATCACTGCTTCATACATTTACCCCTCAGCCTGTAAAATTACAGTTACAAGTTATTTTGTCGTTACTTTTTCTCTTTCCACTGTATCTCTCTCCATTTTATCTTCAAGCATTGATAAATCTCCCATTTAATGCGGTATCAAAAATATGCTATATGAGGCAAACTGCATTATGTGTTGTGAATACTTTCCATGTTCACAAACATTATAGGGTTATTTTATGAATATTGTTTTAATAAGCACTTGAAGCATGAATTATTAAGGCACTCTGGGGTGCTGTTTTCCCCACTGAGCCAGGGAAGTAATTACACTTTTGAAATGAGTAGCTCACAATAAAGGGAAGGAAACGTACAGTTTAAAGGAACAATTTGCTGCAATCTACTGGGAATGCATTGTGGAAAAAAACTCCATCATTAATCACCAGTGTGGTATTCACCACACAGGTACTTTAAAGCCCCCTTTTAAAATGACATATTGTTTGATTTACAGTGTCTATTTATAGAGGTTTGGTTATTGATGTGTGTTTATTGTTACTATATTGAAACTGACAAAGTTTCCATATACTTGCAGTACCTCTGGACACATTTGTTTTTTTACAATTAGGGATGTGCGCCGGTCATTTTTGCTGGATTTGGATTTGGTACTGATTCGTCGGCCGACTTGGGATTTGGATTTGCCAAACCGCTTTGGATTTGGATTTGTTTTTTAAATTGACAAAAAAAAGTGGGACTTTTTTTGTTCCTTGAGTACTATTAACCTCAATAACATTAATTTCCAATCATTTCCACATTATTTTGACCACCTCACAGCTCACAATATTGTTTTCACCAATACTGGCCTAAGGCTGGCTGGCTAAACTGCAGTGTGGGTTGGATACAGTGCGGGATACAGGACAAGTTGGATACAGTTTGGGTTGGATACAGTGCTGGTTGGATACTGTGTGGGTTGGGTACAGCATGGGTCGGATACAGTAAGTACGGGATATATTACTGGTTGGATACAGTGTGGGATACAGTGCAGGTCAGAAACATTGCAGGTTGGATACTGTGTGGGTCAGATACAGTTTGGGTCAGATACAGTGCTGGATACAATGCTGGAAGAGAAGTGGTGTCTATACATACAACCAAGCGCATGTTAAAGGAACCAATGTTGTCTGTAGTCCTATTTCCTGCAGATCTCCAGGGTAATGTTGTTAACCCCAGTAGGAAAAAGCAGATATAAAGTGCATATAGTGAAGCACTGTTTGGAAAATAAAGTGCAAGTGCTGGCACAATATCAAACAACAATTTAATAATTCATCAAAGTAACATATAAAATCTTGTAGCAGCATGTAAGAATATATCTCAAATAGCAGCACATAAAATCCTATAGCAGCATCACAACGTCCTTATGGAAGGTCCTATAAAGTGCAATTACCAGAAGCCAGTAGGTATGAGTGTATCTCAATCAGTCTCCCATAGGCACCTCCTGCTCTGCAACTGCTGGACCTCCGCAATGGATCTCCCAGTCCGGTCTCAGTGCTGGATAAGTCAAGCCAACGCGTTTCTACCCTCTACAGCGGGTCTTTTTCAAGGCATCCAGTGGTATGATTTCCGTTCTCCTTATTTCCTCTATTTAACTAGATGTTCAACCAATCATAGTGCGGCGGGCTCAGGTGGCTTCTATACATTGATTTACCTACATGTCCCATAAGCCGTTCTGTCCCCGCCGTCACTTCCGTGTAAAGATGTTGTCTCCGTTCCCATGGAAACGGTGCGGCTGTCGTAGGCGGATCGTGAGTCGCGTCTGACTACATTTCCCATGAGTCTGTTCGTGTGCGGACGTCATTTCCGCTTCCGCGTCTCGCGTCTTTCATTCGTTCGGCGTGTCTAGGCTTTCCTGTTTCCATGGAAACCCGTTTGTGCAGATAGACCTTGTTTTTGTGTCAGGCAAATTGTTCATATGTTTCCAAATAATCCCAACATATATTTGTCATGCGTATTCCAATGTATCATAGGAAAAACAGAGATACATTCATTAGTCATATATATATACAAAACGGATCTACTAATATACCGTAATTAAGGTGACTAAGGTGCATCAGTAACGCATGTAATTTAAAAGGTGCAGAGATAGTGTGTAATAGTTAGTATGATTATAAGAACCACTTGAGCTCAAAATCGAGGTTTAGACCCCCCGGCTGCAATGTGTCAAGTTCATAAATGAACCTCATTTCAGTTTTCGCTAGTTGTGTTGGGAGGTCTCTTTGTCTCCAATTCCCCTTTACCCATTGTAAACCTAGGAATCTCTTGATCTCTGCGGGATTTTTGTTATGTACTGTGCGGAAATGGTCTGATAGGGCATGTGACACCAGACCGTTCTTAATATTCCTAAGGTGTTCGCTTAGTCGTATCTTTAATGGCCGTGAAGTGCGTCCAATATAAAAGAGACCGCACGTACATTCGATAGCGTAAACTACGTTTTTTGTGTTACAGGTCACAAAGGATTTGATGTTCACTTTTTTTCCATTTATCACTAATTCGCTGGTCTTGTTGTTTCCATCTCCTTTGATTGTCCTGCATCCGATACACATCCCACATCTAAAGAACCCTTTAGATTTGATGGTGGGCAGTGATTTTGTCGGGGGTAAGGCACCTCTCACTAGTGCATTGCTCAAATTCGGGGCCCTCCTATATATGCATTTTGGTTTTGTTGGTAGTTTGTCTCCCACTATGGGGTCCCGTTTTAGAATTCCCCAATGTTTTTTCAGGATTTTTTCTAGATCCCTAAATTGGCTATTGTAGGACGTGATGAACGCCCATTCGAAGGGTGAGGTGTTGTTTTTTGACACTGTTCCTTTCTTCTGTAGGAGATCTCTCCTTTGCATCTTTCCCACTTTAGAAGTGGTATCTTTCACTTTATCCATTGGGTAGCCTGATGCTTCAAAATCTTTCTGCATCTCATTGGCCTGTTCTTCGAAAATTGGGGTCTCAGTGCAGTTTCTCCGCAGGCGTCTAATCTGTCCACAGGGGATAGAACCCAACCAATCCGCATGGTGGCAACTATTCTGCCTCAGATAGGCATTCGAATCGGTAGGTTTCCTATAATTTTTGGTATATAGTTTACCGTCTTTTGCATACACTGTTACATCTAGAAAATGCGTTTCTGTGTGGCTGCTTTCGAAAGTAAAAACTAAATTGATAGAGTTAAAATTAAGATAGCTATAAAAATCCTTTAGTGTGGATATGTCTCCCCTCCATATAAAAAACACATCATCTATGTATCTTACCCAGGACACCAGGTTCGCTCCAAAAGGGTTATTAGCCCAAATGTGTTTCTCTTCCCACGCCCCCATAAATAGATTGGCGTAACTCGGAGCGAACCTGGTGCCCATGGCCGTGCCAACCTTTTGAAGATAAAATGTGTCTTTAAAATGAAAATAGTTGTTGGTCAGAATAAACTGTACCCCTTCCTTTATAAAATTACATGTGCCTGTTGGCAGTTCACTTTTGTTTAGGGCCTCAGTTATAGCATTTAATCCGTCCTGGTGATCTATTATTGTGTATAATGATTTTACATCAGCTGTTACCATAACGTCAGTGTCGTTCCAGGGTATAGTCTCCAGGCAATTCAAGAAATCTGTAGTGTCCCTGAGGTGGGACCGATTTTTCAACACCAGAGGTTGTAGGTGGTAATCAAGGTATTCTGACAAATTCGAGGTTACCGAGTCGATCCCAGAGACAATTGGTCTCCCAGGTGGTTTTATGGGATCTTTATGTATTTTTGGTAAGATATATATGATGGGGATGACCGGTTCCTCATTATATATATACTTGTATTCACGCTCCTCCAAAATGTTTTGTTCCAGATATTTGTTTAGCATGGACTGTAATTTGTCCAGAATATCTTGTGTGGGGTCTTTTTTTAGTTTTGAATAGATACTGGGATCTTCCACTTGTCTGAGAACTTCATCTTCGTATAGCTCTTTACTGAGGATGACTACCCCTCCGCCTTTGTCGGCGGGTTTAATCACCAGGGTTGTATTCTCTTTTAGTTCTTTTAATGCTTGTCTTTCCTTCCAAGACATGTTGAAGTTGATCTTACTATTCTGGAGTTCCTTCAAATCTTGATGTACTAAATCGTAGAAAGTATCTATAAATTTACCCTTCATATATGTCGGGTAAAAGACCGATTTAGGTTTGAAGGGTGTGTTTCCTACCCTACTTGTAATGGAGGTCTCCTCTTCTTTATTTAGAAAAAAGCGTTTTAGAGTCAATTTCCTAATAAACTTGTTTAAGTCGATGAAGGTGGAGAATTTATTCATTGGGATGGAGGGGGCAAATTTTAGCCCTTTCTCCAAAACCGAGGTTTCCTCCTTAGTCAGGGTATGATCACTGAGGTTAAAGATTTTCACTTTACCTCCATTCCTGTCCTTCTCCGTCGTGGTATCAGTAGTTGATACTTTTTCTTTCTCTTTTCGGGATTTGGCTGTTGCTTTCTTCTTCTTTTTTATCCTTATTCTTCTTTTCCCTCCCCGGCAACCCCTCCTTGTTACGTATTTTTGTTGGTAAATCGGCCCCTTTCTAAAAAAGGAGACTTATCCTTTTGTAAATTCGGTGAATGTATGGATCTATTAGGTTTGGAAGCAGCGATCCTTCTTTCTTTGTAAGAGCCTAGTAATCTCGGGGGTGTGTCCTGTTTGTTGTCCCTTTCTTTTCTTTCTTCTGACCTATCCCTTATTGGGGGACGACGGATCGGTCGTTTATCCCTCTGGCTGTTTGTTCTTTGGGGAAGTGGTCTCTTCTCCTTTCTCGATATATGTGATGTTTCCCTTTCATCCCAATCCTTAGTTGGTATTTCTCTCACCACCTTCATTCCTTGGCTAACTCCTTGATTTTGTCCATTTCGTCTCTGTTGCGTGGTGTTTCCATGTGTACCTCTAGGAGTATCTCTGGTTGTTTCCTGTTCAACCCTTTGTCCTACATTTTTGTCCCTATTGAACTTTTTCACTTTCCTCTCCATGAGTAGTTTTTCATTTTTTTTAAGGTTAATTTCGATTTTATTTTCAAAATCCTTATATTCCTTTGTATCTGTGAAACGTCCTGTGAGGTCCCTTTGGACAATGATTGCCTCCTCTAGTTTGCTTAGTTCTTTTCTTCTATCTTCAATAATTAGTCTAATGAGTGAGAAGGAGCAGTTCTGAAGTATTTTATCCCAATCAGATTTAAAGGTATCGCTAGCAGATGTGAAGGAGGCACTTTTTAGGATGACCAAACCTTTCGGAACTATCTGGTCATTTAGATATTTCTCCAACGTTAGTACCTCCCACCAAATGCGGCTTTCCTTTAGTAATGTATGCTCCAATTCACGCATTGCTTCCCCTAAATTTGTGTCTACCACAATAGGGGGATCCCCGTCTTCCTTAAAGGCATTATCAAATACTGCCCTACGATTTTCTCTATATTTAAACATAGGGCAATTGGAAATTGCAGCACCCAACAGATTACTACCAGAGAGTAATAGTTAGAACCAAACAAGAAAGATGTAGAATCCGTCTAGAGTGCGCAAACAGAAGCAGCTTGATAAGAATAGACACCTAGAGGTATCTCTCTAAAATACCTCTCACCTAAAAATTAGGAGTAAGTGCAAGAAGAGAAGTGGTGTCTATACATACAACCAAGCGCACACAATAATAGATCACCAGGACGGATTAAATGCTATAACTGAGGCCCTAAACAAAAGTGAACTGCCAACAGGCACATGTAATTTTATAAAGGAAGGGGTACAGTTTATTCTGACCAACAACTATTTTCATTTTAAAGACACATTTTATCTTCAAAAGGTTGGCACGGCCATGGGCACCAGGTTCGCTCCGAGTTACGCCAATCTATTTATGGGGGCGTGGGAAGAGAAACACATTTGGGCTAATAACCCTTTTGGAGCGAACCTGGTGTCCTGGGTAAGATACATAGATGATGTGTTTTTTATATGGAGGGGAGACATATCCACACTAAAGGATTTTTATAGCTATCTTAATTTTAACTCTATCAATTTAGTTTTTACTTTCGAAAGCAGCCACACAGAAACGCATTTTCTAGATGTAACAGTGTATGCAAAAGACGGTAAACTATATACCAAAAATTATAGGAAACCTACCGATTCGAATGCCTATCTGAGGCAGAATAGTTGCCACCATGCGGATTGGTTGGGTTCTATCCCCTGTGGACAGATTAGACGCCTGCGGAGAAACTGCACTGAGACCCCAATTTTCGAAGAACAGGCCAATGAGATGCAGAAAGATTTTGAAGCATCAGGCTACCCAATGGATAAAGTGAAAGATACCACTTCTAAAGTGGGAAAGATGCAAAGGAGAGATCTCCTACAGAAGAAAGGAACAGTGTCAAAAAACAACACCTCACCCTTCGAATGGGCGTTCATCACGTCCTATAATAGCCAATTTAGGGATCTAGAAAAAATCCTGAAAAAACATTGGGGAATTCTAAAACGGGACCCCATAGTGGGAGACAAACTACCAACAAAACCAAAATGCATATATAGGAGGGCCCCGAATTTGAGCAATGCACTAGTGAGAGGTGCCTTACCCCCGACAAAATCACTGCCCACCATCAAATCTAAAGGGTTCTTTAGATGTGGGATGTGTATCGGATGCAGGACAATCAAAGGAGATGGAAACAACAAGACCAGCGAATTAGTGATAAATGGAAAAAAAGTGAACATCAAATCCTTTGTGACCTGTAACACAAAAAACGTAGTTTACGCTATCGAATGTACGTGCGGTCTCTTTTATATTGGACGCACTTCACGGCCATTAAAGATACGACTAAGCGAACACCTTAGGAATATTAAGAACGGTCTGGTGTCACATGCCCTATCAGACCATTTCCGCACAGTACATAACAAAAATCCCGCAGAGATCAAGAGATTCCTAGGTTTACAATGGGTAAAGGGGAATTGGAGACAAAGAGACCTCCCAACACAACTAGCGAAAACTGAAATGAGGTTCATTTATGAACTTGACACATTGCAGCCGGGGGGTCTAAACCTCGATTTTGAGCTCAAGTGGTTCTTATAATCATACTAACTATTACACACTATCTCTGCACCTTTTAAATTACATGCGTTACTGATGCACCTTAGTCACCTTAATTACGGTATATTAGTAGATCCGTTTTGTATATATATATGACTAATGAATGTATCTCTGTTTTTCCTATGATACATTGGAATACGCATGACAAATATATGTTGGGATTATTTGGAAACATATGAACAATTTGCCTGACACAAAAACAAGGTCTATCTGCACAAACGGGTTTCCATGGAAACAGGAAAGCCTAGACACGCCGAACGAATGAAAGACGCGAGACGCGGAAGCGGAAATGACGTCCGCACACGAACAGACTCATGGGAAATGTAGTCAGACGCGACTCACGATCCGCCTACGACAGCCGCACCGTTTCCATGGGAACGGAGACAACATCTTTACACGGAAGTGACGGCGGGGACAGAACGGCTTATGGGACATGTAGGTAAATCAATGTATAGAAGCCACCTGAGCCCGCCGCACTATGATTGGTTGAACATCTAGTTAAATAGAGGAAATAAGGAGAACGGAAATCATACCACTGGATGCCTTGAAAAAGACCCGCTGTAGAGGGTAGAAACGCGTTGGCTTGACTTATCCAGCACTGAGACCGGACTGGGAGATCCATTGCGGAGGTCCAGCAGTTGCAGAGCAGGAGGTGCCTATGGGAGACTGATTGAGATACACTCATACCTACTGGCTTCTGGTAATTGCACTTTATAGGACCTTCCATAAGGACGTTGTGATGCTGCTATAGGATTTTATGTGCTGCTATTTGAGATATATTCTTACATGCTGCTACAAGATTTTATATGTTACTTTGATGAATTATTAAATTGTTGTTTGATATTGTGCCAGCACTTGCACTTTATTTTCCAAACAGTGCTTCACTATATGCACTTTATATCTGCTTTTTCCTACTGGGGTTAACAACATTACCCTGGAGATCTGCAGGAAATAGGACTACAGACAACATTGGTTCCTTTAACATGCGCTTGGTTGTATGTATAGACACCACTTCTCTTCTTGCACTTACTCCTAATTTTTAGGTGAGAGGTATTTTAGAGAGATACCTCTAGGTGTCTATTCTTATCAAGCTGCTTCTGTTTGCGCACTCTAGACGGATTCTACATCTTTCTTGTCTGGATACAATGCTGGTTGGATTCAGTGTGGGATACAGTTCAGGTCGGATACAGTGCTGGATGCATCACTGGTTGGATATAGTGCGGGCCAGATACAGTGCGGGATACATTGCTGGTTGGATACAGTGTGGGCTGGATACAGTGAATATACAGTGTGGGTTGGATACAGTGTGGGATGGATATAGCGTGGATACAGTTCAGGTCGGATACAGTGCTGGATGCATCACTGGTTGGATATAGTGCGGGCCAGATACAGTGCGGGATACATTGCTGGTTGGATACAGTGTGGGCTGGATACAGTGAATATACAGTGTGGGTTGGATACAGTGTGGGATGGATATAGTGTGGGATACAGTGTGGGTTGGATACAGTGCAGGGCGGATACACCAATAGTGTACTTACTGTGACAGGGGATGCCAGTGATGTCCTCAGTGTGGGAGTGTCGGCAGTGCAGGGGCGCTGGCAGAGTCCTCAGTGGGGGTTGCTGGTTGTGTCAGTACTGCTGGCTATGTCGGCAGTGCGGGGGTGCCAGGAGTGTCCTCACTGCAGGGGTGCTGGCTGTGTGGGCAGTGCTGGCAGTGTCCTCAGTGTGGAGTTGTCGGTTATGTCCGTACTACTAGGGTGCTGGTGGTGTCGGCAGTCGAGTAGTGTCGGTGATATCATCAGTGCATGGGTGTGTCAGCAGTGTTGAGGTGCCGGCTGAGTTTGCAATGCAAGGGTGCCGGTTGTGTCGGCAGTGCAGGAGTGCCGGCGGTGTCCTCAGTGCGGGGATGTTGGCAGTGTGAGTACGGTGTTGGTAGTGCAGGTGGATGTGTCATTAGTGCGGTTCAGGTCCCCATATTGCCCCGTTAAAGCCTATGGGGACACGCTGATTGGCTGGCTCTCTCAGCCAATTAGCGGTCAGCCCTTTGACTTCATTGGGACTTTTGAAAGATCTGATAGCGGGATCCGTGCCTGGCTCGACTGCCTCGGATCCCAGAAGTTTGGAGCGGTTCGGATATCTTAAAATTCAAACCGCTCATATCTAATTACAATCAGTACAACAAAGCCTTTCTACAATGTTCCTATAAGCAACTACACTTGGAACATTAGCAGATGTGAACTTCATGATTGTTTGGTAAGATACCCATTGCATGAAAAAAGTCTACACAATGCTGCCTATTGTATTAAAGTTCAGGATTTAAGATGTTAACAAGTGTTACATCCATAGTTATTATTATTATTATTATTATTATTATTAATAATATTATTAAATTTTATTTATAGGGCGCCACAAGTGTTACGCAGCGCCGTACAAAGGACAGTACAGGGAGACAAAACTTAGCATAACAGTAAGTAAATAACAAAAATGGAGTGCAGGTAACAAAGAGCAACACAGTTCTCAAAACATAATACAGCTTAGATGGAAGTAGCAAGTGAGTAATCATTGTACTACTTGGGGCTGGCGGCCATAGATGGAGAGGAGCCT
This sequence comes from Pseudophryne corroboree, assembly GCF_028390025.1. NCBI lineage: Eukaryota > Metazoa > Chordata > Amphibia > Anura > Myobatrachidae > Pseudophryne > Pseudophryne corroboree. Next base: position 588,338,353 of record NC_086444.1, on the reverse strand, counting down.
TTACTAGTGGGAGAAAAGCAGGTAAAGATGGTCGCTGACTGAAATGTGTCGAGAAGAGTGCTTAGACAACAATAGGATAGAGGGCCCTGCTCTGAAGAGCTAACAATCTAGTGGGGAGGGGTGACAGACAGATGACATGAGGTGCAAGCAAGCAGGAGGAAGCCTGATGGCAGTATGCAAGCACAGCAGAGATGTTCAAGGCGTGGGGCAGGGGGCTTGAGTAGCAGCCTAAGGACTAGGTTATGCATTGGAGGGGTACGCTTTGATAAATAGGTGGGTTTTCAGTGCCCGTTTGAAGCTTTGCAAGGTCGGGGAGAGTCTAATGGAGCGGGGGAGCGCGTTCCACTGAAGGGGTGCAGCACGGGCAAAATCCTGAACTCGTGCATGGGAAGCAGTGACCAAGGCAGAGGAGAGGCGACGGTCATCAGCCGACCATAGTGGGCGGGAGGGGGTATGAAGGGAGAGGAGGTTGGAGATGTAGGGAGCATTGGAATTAGAGATGGCCTTGTATGTGAGGGTGAGGAGTTTGAAGAGGATTCTGTAGGGGAATGGGAGCCAGTGTAGATTTTGTCAAAGGGGAGTGGCAGATGTGGTGCGGCGGGAGAGGAAGATGAGCCTAGCTGCGGAGTTGAGGACAGATTGGAGGGGTGCGAGGTGGGAGCAAGTGAGGCCAGTGAGGAGAACATTGCAGTAGTCGAGTCGTGAGATGACCAGTGAGTGGATGATAAGTTTAGTTGCACTCGGGGAGAGAAATGGCCTGATGCGAGCAATGTTGCATAGCTGGAACCGACAAGATTGCGCCAGAGCTTGGATGTAGGGTGCAAAGGAGAGGGAGGAGTCAAGAGTGATGCCCAGGCAGCGGAGTTGGGGAACGGGGGAGATGATAGTGTTGTCAACAGTAATAGAGATATTTGTAGGGGGTGTTGCTCTGGCTGGGGGAAAGATAATGAGTTCAGTTTTGTCCATGTTGAGCTTCAGAGAGCGCTCAGACATCCAGGAGGAGATGGCAGAGAGGCAGCTGGAGACCTGAGAGAGGACAGAGGGGGACAGGTCAGGAGAGGAGAGGTAGAGTTGTGTGTCATCAGCATAGAGGTGGTATTGAAGGCCAAAGGAGTTAATGAGCGCACCCAGGGAAGAGGTGTACAGGGAGAACAGAAGGGGGCCTAGGACAGAACCCTGAGGGACACCAACAGGAAGGATGGAAGGGTGTGAGGTGGTTCCGGAGGCAGACACAGAGAAGGAGCGGTTAGTGAGGTATGAGGTAAACCAGTCAAGGACGGTGCTAGAGAGGCCAACATTTTGGAGTGTGCAGAGGAAGAGAGGGTGATCCATGGTGTCAAAGGCAGCAGAGAGGTCCAGAAGGATAAGCAAAGAGAAGTGGCCCTTGGATTTGGCCGAAAGCAGGTCATTGGTGACTTTCACCAGGGCAGTCTCGGTGGAGTAGAGTGGGCGAAAGCCAGATTGTAGTGGGTCAAGGATGGAGTGGTCAGAGAGGTAGCTTGTGAGGCGGCTGTAGACCAGTCGTTCAAGTAGTTTGGAGGCAAAGGGGAGAAGAGAGATGGGGCGGTAGCTAGTGAGTGATGAAGGGTCGGGGTTGTTTTTTTTGAGAATGGGGACACCAGAGTATGTTTGAATGATGAGTTCATTACAGATAGCTGAAACTCATCCCACATCTTAAGAATCTACATATTCTATAAGGTTTATTACTGTGAGACCTACAGTATTTTGAGAGAACGTCTGAAAGGTAAAATAGAGTTGATGTATCAAAATAAAGGTCTTACCATGTAGAGGTGCCAGTCAAAGTGAGAAATGAGATTGCAGCAACGGTTCGGGTACTGCGGGGTGGCAAATAGGGGAGTGTATTTTAGCTGTGCAAATGTGGGATCGCATGTGTAGCAGAGCTGCAGAAACTGATTTTGTGCAGTCTCTGTGCAGCCCAGGACTTACTAGCCGCTGCGATCACTTTAGCCTGACTGGAATTGACGTCAGACACCCACCCTTCCAACACTTGGACAAGCCTGCATTTTTCCAGACACTCCCTGAAAACGGTCAGTTGCCACCCACAAACGCCCTCTAGTCACCTTGCAATCGCTTGTGTGATCGTTATTTTTGCACCATCACATCGCTATGCATCGATCCCCGTTGCTGCGGTCCGTCACGCCTGCACATTGTGGTGCATACGCAAGCGCAGTTCGGACCTGAGAAAACGCAGCCTAGCGATCAGGTCTGAATTACCCCCTTTGTCAGCATCTTTTGTGATTGAAAATGTGGCCATCAGAAGCAAAAAAGACATATAGGTTTGCTCCCCCTTCTGTACATTGCATAGGAGGAGTCTGGGGATGATTGCCACGGCAACCAAGTGGATGGGTGGTCTGAGACTGGCAGCTGCTGGAGAACTGACCGTGTCAGGGAAAGTCCAGCTGGTGTGGATGCATAACCAGGCAAGTGGTTATTACTGCTATTTTCATTGATACAGGACAAAATGAGTATTGAGCTGGAATTTTCTGTGTTGAGCTTTATATCATAGATTGAATGCTATTGAATGCTTTAGGCAATTAGGGCTGATTTGTACATTAACTTTTTTCCATTTCATACATGCAAATTATTTACTTTTGTACTCTACCAAACTGTGTGCTAGGTTTATTTATTTTTGTGATAGAACATTGATGAAATGTATTCCTTTTTTGCCCAGTACAAACCAAACTGTGACTGAACCACACTGTGAAGAGAACTCAATTTGGCAGGTCTGTTCAGTGTCGGACTGGGGTATGAAAGGCCCACCGGGGGAACTCAGTGATAGGGGCCCATACTGAGGGGTGTGGCCAGCCTACAAAGGGGTGTGTGGCCAGCCTCTACAGAGACATGAAATACACAATAGTCTAGTGCAGTGTAATGCAACATATCTACCATGTATAATACAAGTGCACAGTCTGGAACCTGATCCATAGAGGAAGGAGTGGGCCCTCAGGTAGTGGGGCCTACCGGTGGTTTCCCTGGTACCCCTGTGGGCCAGTCCGACCCTGGGTCTGTTACACGTATATGCAATCTATTAGCTTGCTATTGCATTTCAACTGTATCTTCTTTATGCAAATTGAGTAATTTACTTTTCATTTAATTAAGCACTAGGGAACATTTAAAGTTAACAAAGCATATGCAAAATGTCAGAAAAAGGACATCTTTAATCTTGCTATGTACTCTTAAATGGACATTTTCAAGGATTAATGTCATTAAAAAGAAGAAGCTGATATATAGTTGATTAAATTCTGCACAGCTTAAAATGAGGCATGATATCTATTACATGTTACTTTCTTCCCTGCAAAGTATCATTTGAAAGTAGGATTACTTTCTTGGGGGGGTTTAGGTTATTTCTTAGGCACGCCCACAGCTGGTGCCGATTAAGGCGTCTATGTACTAAGTGCACTAGTAGGACTCACTGTTAGCACCCACCTGTAATTGTGCACCTACATGTATTGTATCATCTTCTTACACTCTCTTCATCCTTGGCTCTCTATGTAGACATGTGGATAATCTAACATCACAGTTCACTTAGGGGGACAATTACTAATCAGTGATAAGAGCGGAGAAGTGAGCCAGTGGAGTAGTTGCCCCATCAACCAATCAGCAGCTCTGTATGATTTTATAGTATGCAAATTATAGATGTTACTTCAGTGCTGATTGGTTGCCATGGGCAACTTCTCCACTGGCTCACTTCTCCGCTCTTATCACTGCTTAGTAAATGTCCCCCTTAGTTTGATAGAATCATAGGTGCTTAAATATATCCTGATAAAGGGGGTCATTCTGACCCGATCGCACGCTGCAGTTTATCAGGTCAGTACTGCGCATGCACCGGTGCTGCATGCACCGGCGCCGCAGCGCACCGGCGCATGCCAGATGGCCGAAGGCCGTCGTTGCCTAGTGATCGCCTCTGCCTGATTGACAGGCAGAGGTGGTCGCTGGGCGGGAGGGGGCTGGCTTAACGCCACCGTTTAGGGGGCGCGGTCCGGCCAATGAAGGCGTGTCTGGACCGTTAGGGGGGCGGGCCGCAGCGGCTGCGTGACGTCACATGCAGCCGCTGCGACCCGGGCAGCGAAGAGGTTATTCCGGCCAGCTGCAGGAGCTGCGCTGGCTGGGAGTTACTACTCAAATGCAAAAGCATCGCTAGCCCTGTGCTGGGCGTCCCCCCGCATGTCTGAATGCCTGATCGTAGCTGTGCTAAATTTAGCACAGCTACGATCAACTCGGAATTACCCCCAAAATACTCTTTAATGGACACCAGTTGGACATGCTTATCAGTTGCACTGTAGTTTAGCAGTACACTAATACTAATTACCCAAGAACTGACATTACATGGCTTGGGAAAAATGACATTCCCTCTACTCCTGTGCACTGTCCATTGCAGCGACTTGCACTTCTGAATCTCCATTATTAGTGTTATAGATCTATAACCTACCCCATTCTATTTTGCAGCTCTGGATATAATCTTTACTCTCTTTGTCCAGGGTGCTAGGCTGTTACTTTCAGATTGTGGGTCCTGATTATGAATGAATATATGCACTGCTGAGGCTGATTTAGCTGTTTTTGGGTTTTGCACCTTATCAGTCTCAGCAGTGCCGGTGCTAGGGTGTTTGGCACCCCCCTGCAAATGATACATTTGCGCCATCCCATATGTGAAAAAGGGACAGTGTGTGCCACAAAATAGGGTGTGGTCTCACAAGGAAGGGACGTGGCCACACAACGGTACCCCCAATTCAAATTATGCTACACAGTAGCACAATTTTGTACAGATTACCCCAAACGTAGTGTCCCTGATTCACATTACACCACATAGCAGTGTCCCTTATTCACGTTAAGGCTACTCAGTAGTACCCATTATACACAATGCCACCAGTAGTGCCTCTTATCAGAAGTGTAGCAAGGTGCCATGGTGCCCGGAGCAAGGGTGTCTTTTGAAACCCCCCTCCCCTGCATTGAATTGGGGGCATGTTACATTTGAAAGGAAAAAAAATATTTAAAAATCCTAAATTGGTGACAGGCCCAGCAGGGGTGTATCTACCTATTGGCCAGGATGGCACTCGCCAGGGGCGCCAGGCAAGGAGGGGGCGCCGCCCGGCTGTGCCACCCGCGGCCAAAGGATAGAAAAGCAGTACTGTCACACTGTACCTGGTGAGAGTCTGTTACTGCTGGAGCGGCGCTGGTGTCCGGCAGCACCGCACTTGTATTCAGACTCAAAATAAACTACAGCTCACAGCAGCCCTTGTTGCTGAGAGCTCCCTGCAGCAAGGGCTGCTGGGAACTGTAGTTTATTGTGAGTCTGATTACAAGTGCAGTGCTGCTGGACACTAGTCTGATCACTAGTGCAGTGCGGTGCTGACGGACACCGGCGCCGCGCCGGCAGTAACAGACTCTCCCCAGGTACACAGCAACTGTTATATAGCACAGTGCTATAGATCTATTTGTTGTTGAAGATAATAAAAAGTGTCAGTGTTTGGGAGAAGGGACTGTATTACCTGGAAAACGACACAATTCTCATGCATGTTAGATGTAAGTAAGTAGTAAGTAAGCGAAAACTTTAACTTGTTGAGTGTAATAAAATACATATCTTACCTAGTTCAAGGCCATGTTCAAGGAAATGTATATCAGTTAATTGTATAATTGATCATTTTATCTTGGAAGTGATGGCACCCTGATGTGTTTTCTAACAGGAAGCACTTCTACTAGAGATGTGCACTTGAAATTTTTCGGGTTTTGTGTTTTGGTTTTGGGTTCGGTTCCGCGGCCGTGTTTTGGGTTCGACCGCGTTTTGGCAAAACCTCACCGAATTTTTTTTGTCGGATTCGGGTGTGTTTTGGATTCGGGTGTTTTTTTCAAAAAACACTAAAAAACAGCTTAAATCATAGAATTTGGGGGTCATTTTGATCCCAAAGTATTATTAACCTCAAAAACCATAATTTCCACTAATTTTCAGTCTATTCTGAACACCTCACACCTCACAATATTATTTTTAGTCCTAAAATTTGCACCGAGGTCGCTGGATGACTAAGCTAAGCGACCCTAGTGGCCGACACAAACACCTGGCCCATCTAGGAGTGGCACTGCAGTGTCACGCAGGATGGCCCTTCCAAAAAACACTTCCCAAACAGCACATGACGCAAAGAAGAAAAAAAGAGGCGCAATGAGGTAGCTGTGTGAGTAAGCTAAGCGACCCTAGTGGCCGACACAAACACCTGGCCCATCTAGGAGTGTCACTGCAGTGTCACGCAGGATGGCCCTTCCAAAAAACACTCCCCAAACAGCACATGACGCAAAGAAGAAAAAAAGAGGCGCAATGAGGTAGCTGTGTGAGTAAGATAAGCGACCCTAGTGGCCGACACAAACACCTGGCCCATCTAGGAGTGGCACTGCAGTGTCACGCAGGATGGCCCTTCCAAAAAACACTCCCCAAACAGCACATGACGCAAAGAAAAATTAAAGAAAAAAGAGGTGCAAGATGGAATTGTCCTTGGGCCCTCCCACCCACCCTTATGTTGTATAAACAGGACATGCACACTTTAACCAACCCATCATTTCAGTGACAGGGTCTGCCACACGACTGTGACTGAAATGACGGGTTGGTTTGGACCCCCACTGAAAAAGAAGCAATTAATCTCTCCTTGCACAAACTGGCTCTACAGAGGCAAGATGTCCACCTCATCATCATCCTCCGATAAATCACTGTGTACATCCCGCTCCTCACAGATTATCAATTCGTCCCCACTGGAATCCACCATCTCAGCTCCCTGTGTACTTTGTGGAGGCAATTGCTGCTGGTCAATGTCTCCACGGAGGAATTGATTATAATTCATTTTAATGAACATCATCTTCTCCACATTTTCTGGAAGTAACCTCGTACGCCGATTGCTGACAAGGTGAGCGGCAGCACTAAACACTCTTTCGGAGTACACACTTGTGGGAGGGCAACTTAGGTAGAATAAAGCCAGTTTGTGCAAGGGCCTCCAAATTGCCTCTTTTTCCTGCCAGTATAAGTACGGACTGTCTGACGTGCCTACTTGGATGCGGTCACTCATATAATCCTCCACCATTCTTTCAATGGTGAGAGAATCATATGCAGTGACAGTAGACGACATGTCCGTAATCGTTGTCAGGTCCTTCAGTCCGGACTAGATGTCAGCATCAGCAGTCGCTCCAGACTGCCCTGCATCACCGCCAGCGGGTGGGCTCGGAATTCTGAGCCTTTTCCTCGCACCCCCAGTTGCGGGAGAATGTGAAGGAGGAGATGTTGACAGGTCGCGTTCCGCTTGACTTGACAATTTTGTCACCAGCAGGTCTTTGAACCCCAGCAGACTTGTGTCTGCCGGAAAGAGAGATCCAAGGTAGGTTTTAAATCTAGGATCGAGCACGGTGGCCAAAATGTAGTGCTCTGATTTCAACAGATTGACCACCCGTGAATCTTTGTTAAGCGAATTAAGGGCTCCATCCACAAGTCCCACATGCCTAGCGGAATCGCTCCCTTTTAGCTCCTCCTTCAATGACTCCAGCTTCTTCTGCAAAAGCCTGATGAGGGGAATGACCTGACTCAGGCTGGCAGTGTCTGAACTGACTTCACGTGTGGCAAGTTCAAAAGGTTGCAGAACCTTGCACAACGTTGAAATCATTCTCCACTGCGCTTGAGACAGGTACATTCCACCTCCTATATCGTGCTCAATTGTATAGGCTTGAATGGCCTTTTGCTGCTCCTCCAACCTCTGAAGCATATAGAGGGTTGAATTCCACCTCGTTACCACTTCTTGCTTCAGATGATGGCAGGGCAGGTTCAGGCGTTTTTGGTGGTGCTCCAGTCTTCTGTACGTGGTGCCTGTACGCCGAAAGTGTCCCGCAATTCTTCTGGCCACCGACAGCATCTCTTGCACGCCCCTGTCGTTTTTTTAAAAATTCTGCACCACCAAATTCAAGGTATGTGCAAAACATGGGACGTGCTGGAATTTGCCCTTATTTAATGCACACACAATATTGCTGGCGTTGTCCGATGCCACAAATCCACAGGAGAGTCCAATTGGGGTAAGCCATTCCGCGATGATCTTCCTCAGTTGCCGTAAGAGGTTTTCAGCTGTGTGCGTATTCTGGAAACCGGTGATACAAAGCGTAGCCTGCCTAGGAAAGAGTTGTCGTTTGCGAGATGCTGCTACTGGTGCCGCCGCTGCTGTTCTTGCGGCGGGAGTCCATACATCTACCCAGTGGGCTGTCACAGTCATATAGTCCTGACCCTGCCCTGCTCCACTTGTCCACATGTCCGTGGTTAAGTGGACATTGGGTACAACTGCATTTTTTAGGACACTGGTGAGTCTTTTTCTGACGTCCGCGTACATTCTCGGTGTCTGCCTAGAGAAGTGGAACCTAGATGGTATTTGGTAACGGGGGCACACTACCTCAAGAAATTGTCTAGTTCCCTGTGAACTAACGGCGGATACCGGACGCACGTCTAACACCAACATAGTTGTCAAGGCCTCAGTTATCCGCTTTGCAACAGGATGACTGCTGTGATATTTCATCTTCCTCGCAAAGGACTGTTGGACAGTCAATTGCTTGGTGGAAGTAGTAAAAGTGGGCTTACGACTTCCCCTCTGGGATGACTATCGACTCCCAGCAGCAACAACAGCAGCGCCAGCAGCAGTAGGCGTTACACGCAAGGATGCATCGGAGGAATCCCAGGCAGGAGAGGACTCGTCAGAATTGCCAGTGACATGGCCTGCAGGACTATTGGCATTCCTGGGGAAGGAGGAAATTGACACTGAGGGAGTTGGTGGGGTGGTTTGCGTGAGCTTGGTTACAAGAGGAAGGGATTTACTGGTCAGTGGACTGCTTCCGCTGTCGCCCAAAGTTTTTGAACTTGTCACTGACTTATTATGAATGCGCTGCAGGTGACGTATAAGGGAGGATGTTCCGAGGTGGTTAACGTCCTTACCCCTACTTATTACAGCTTGACAAAGGCAACACACGGCTTGACAAATGTTCTCCGCATTTCTGTTGAAATACTTCCACACCGAAGAGCTGATTTTTTTGGTATTTTCACCAGGCATGTCAACGGCCCTATTCCTCCCTCGGACAACAGGTGTCTCCCCGGGTGCCTGACTTAAACAAACCACCTCACCATCAGAATCCTCCTTGTCAATTTCCTCCCCAGCGCCAGCAACACCCATATCCTCCTCATCCTGGTGTACTTCAACACTGACATCTTCAATCTGACTATCAGGAACTGGACTGCGGGTGCTCCTTCCAGCACTTGCAGGGGGCGTGCAAATGGTGGAAGGCGCATGCTCTTCACGTCCAGTGTTGGGAAGGTCAGGCATCGCAACCGACACAATTGGACTCTCCTTGTGGATTTGGGATTTCAAAGAACGCACAGTTCTTTGCTTTTGCCAGCTTGAGTCTTTTCATTTTTCTAGCGAGAGGCTGAGTGCTTCCATCCTCATGTGAAGCTGAACCACTAGCCATGAACATAGGCCAGGGCCTCAGCCGTTCCTTGCCACTCCGTGTGGTAAATGGCATATTGGCAAGTTTACGCTTCTCCTCCGACAATTTTATTTTAGATTTTGGAGTCCTTTTTTTACTGATATTTGGTGTTTTGGATTTTACATGCTCTGTACTATGACATTGGGCATCGGCCTTGGCAGACGACGTTGCTGGCATTTCATCGTCTCGGCCATGACTAGTGGCAGCAGCTTCAGCACGAGGTGGAAGTGGATCTTGATCTTTCCCTAATTTGGAACCTCAACATTTTTGTTCTCCATATTTTAATAGGCACAACTAAAAGGCACCTCAGGTAAACAATGGAGATGGATGGATACTAGTATACTTATGGATGGACGAGCGACTGCCGACACAGAGGTAGCTACAGCCGTGGACTACCGTACTGTGTCTGCTGCTAATATAGACTGGATGATAATGAGATGAAATGAATATATATATATAATATCACTAGTACTGCAGCCGGACAGGTATATATATTTATTATGTAATGACTGATGACGGACCTGCTGGACACTGTCAGCTCAGCAGCACCGCAGACTGCTACAGTAAGCTACTATAGTAGTATGTATCAAGAAGAAAGAGAAAAAAAAAACCACGGGTAGGTGGTATACAATTATGGATGGACCAGCGACTGCCGACACAGAGGTAGCTACAGCCGTGGACTACCGTACTGTGTCTGCTGCTAATATAGACTGGATGATAATGAGATGAAATTAATATATATATATATATATAATATCACTAGTACTGCAGCCGGACAGGTATATATATTTATTATGTAATGACTGATGACGGACCTGCTGGACACTGTCAGCTCAGCAGCACCGCAGACTGCTACAGTAAGCTACTATAGTAGTATGTATCAAGAAGAAAGAGAAAAAAAAAAACCACGGGTAGGTGGTATACAATTATGTATGGACCAGCGACTGCCGACACAGAGGTAGCTACAGCCGTGGACTACCGTACTGTGTCTGCTGCTAATATAGACTGGATGATAATGAGATGAAATTAATATATATATATATATATATATAATATCACTAGTACTGCAGCCGGACAGGTATATATATTTATTATGTAATGACTGATGACGGACCTGCTGGACACTGTCAGCTCAGCAGCACCGCAGACTGCTACAGTAAGCTACTATAGTAGTATGTATCAAGAAGAAAGAAAAAAAAAAAACCACGGGTAGGTGGTATACAATTATGGATGGACCAGCGACTGCCGACACAGAGGTAGCTACAGCCGTGGACTACCGTACTGTGTCTGCTGCTAATATAGACTGGATGATAATGAGATGAAATTAATATATATATATATAATATCACTAGTACTGCAGCCGGACAGGTATATATATTTATTATGTAATGACTGATGACGGACCTGCTGGACACTGTCAGCTCAGCAGCACCGCAGACTGCTACAGTAAGCTACTATAGTAGTATGTATCAAGAAGAAAGAGAAAAAAAAAACCACGGGTAGGTGGTATACAATTATGGATGGACCAGCGACTGCCGACACAGAGGTAGCTACAGCCATGGACTACCGTACTGTGTCTGCTGCTAATATAGACTGGATGATAATGAGATGAAATTAATATATATATATATATATATACATATATAATATCACTAGTACTGCAGCCGGACAGGTATATATATTTATTATGTAATGACTGATGACGGACCTGCTGGACACTGTCAGCTCAGCAGCACCGCAGACTGCTACAGTAAGCTACTATAGTAGTATGTATCAAGAAGAAAGAAAAAAAAAAAACACGGGTAGGTGGTATACAATTATGGATGGACCAGCGACTGCCGACACAGAGGTAGCTACAGCCGTGGACTACCGTACTGTGTCTGCTGCTAATATAGACTGGATGATAATGAGATGAAATTAATATATATATATATATATAATATCACTAGTACTGCAGCCGGACAGGTATATATATTTATTATGTAATGACTGATGACGGACCTGCTGGACACTGTCAGCTCAGCAGCACCGCAGACTGCTACAGTAAGCTACTATAGTAGTATGTATCAAGAAGAAAGAGAAAAAAAAAACCACGGGTAGGTGGTATACAATTATGGATGGACCAGCGACTGCCGACACAGAGGTAGCTACAGCCGTGGACTACCGTACTGTGTCTGCTGCCAATATAGACTGGATGATAATGAGATGAAATTAATATATATAAATATATATATATAATATCACTAGTACTGCAGCCGGACAGGTATATATATTTATTATGTAATGACTGATGACGGACCTGCTGGACACTGTCAGCTCAGCAGCACCGCAGACTGCTACAGTAAGCTACTATAGTAGTATGTATCAAGAAGAAAGAGAAAAAAAAAACCACGGGTAGGTGGTATACAATTATGGATGGACCAGCGACTGCCGACACAGAGGTAGCTACAGCCGTGGACTACCGTACTGTGTCTGCTGTTAATATAGACTGGATGATAATGAGATGAAATTAATATATATATATATATATATATATATATAATATCACTAGTACTGCAGCCGGACAGGTATATATATTTATTATGTAATGACTGATGACGGACCTGCTGGACACTGTCAGCTCAGCAGCACCGCAGACTGCTACAGTAAGCTACTACAGTAGTATGTATCAAGAAGAAAGAGAAAAAAAAAACCACGTGTAGGTGGTATACAATTATGGATGGACCAGCGACTGCCGACACAGAGGTAGCTACAGCCGTGGACTACCGTACTGTGTCTGCTGCTAATATAGACTGGACGATAATGAGATGAAATTAATATATATATATATATATATATAATATCACTAGTACTGCAGCCGGACAGGTATATATATTTATTATGTAATGACTGATGACGGACCTGCTGGACAGTAAGCTACTATAGTAGTATGTATCAAGAAGAAAGAAAAAAAAAAAAAACACAGGTAGGTGGTATACAATTATATATATATTATATACAATTATATATATATATATATATATATATATATATATATATTAAACTGGTGGTGATTAATTAAACTGGTGGTCAGGTCACTGGTCACACTATCAGCAACTTGCAAGTAGTACTCCTAAGCAGACAATCACAATATATACTGGTGGTCAGTGTGGTCACAATGGCAGTGTGGCACTCTGGCAGCAAAAGTGTGCACTGTACGTTAAAATATGTACTCCTGCTCTCAGACTCTAACTGCTCCCCACTGTCTCCCCCACAAGTCAGATATACAGTCACACTATCACTTCAGCAAGTAGTAGTACTCCTCCTAATGCTCCCCAAAATTACTAAAGTAAATAATACTGTGTCTCTCTCTACTCTAGTCTCACTCTCTATAAACGGAGAGGACGCCAGCCACGTCCTCTCCCTATCAATCTCAATGCACGTGTGAAAATGGCGGCGACGCGCGGCTCCTTATATAGAATCCGAGTCTCGCGATAGAATCCGAGCCTCGCGAGAATCCGACAGCGGGATGATGACGTTCGGGCGCGCTCGGGTTAACCGAGCAAGGCGGGAAGATCCGAGTCGCTCGGACCCGTGTAAAAAAACCTGAAGTTCGGGCGGGTTCGGTTTCCGAGGAACCGAACCCGCTCATCTCTAACTTCTACCATCCAAATAATGGTGTTTGGTTAATGGCTGGGTCCATTTGAGGCTCATTTCACAGCAGCTCATTAGCATTTCATTCAGGATGCAGTCAAGATGCCGGCGTTTGGCATCCCGGCGGTCGGAAAGCTGACGCCAGCATGCCGAAACTGCTCGGAATGCTGATGCTGGCATCCCAACATAGATAGCGATGCAGAATGCCAAAATCCGGATCGCCACATGGGAGGGTTAGGGTTAGGCTGCGAGGGTGGGAGGGTTAGGCTGCAGGGAGGGAGATTAGGAAGGGTGGGTTAGGGTTAGGCACCACTGAAGAGGCTTTTTGGGGGGGGGGGAGGTGGGTTAAGGTCAAGCTGTGAGAAAGGTGGGTTAGGGGGGAGGGATGGTGTAACGTGAATACGAGACACTACTGTGCGGTGTAATGTGAATGAGGGACACTACTGTATGGCATAATTTGAATTGGAAGTACTTTTGTGTCTACGCCCTTACCCCACAAGACCATGCCCCATTTCCAACACTCACACCTTATTCCAAATGTGTGTAGGGGGGGCGCCAGGCCCTTGCTTTGCCAGGGGCGCTCGGACCCCTAGATACACCCCTGAGGCCCAGTTTCCTTTGACGCCCGCCATGCTCAAAACAGGAACAGTGTTTGCCGAAGGCATACGTCAAAAATATAGTGGTGTGGCAACAGAATAGTACCAATTCACATTACACCATGCAGTAGTGTCCATTAGTCACATTACACTGCATAGTAGTACACATATACACACACGCTGAGTGCCCTGCACACACACTGCCCACACTCACACAGAGTGCCTGCACTGCTTGGCTACCCTGGTGACTGGAGTGAATGAGTGAGTCCACTCCAATACACAATTCCGCAGTGTGACTGACTTTGTTTCATGCTCGGTGCTTGGGTCCTCTAAATGCTCCTCTGTGCGGCACACTCTCCTTCTCCTCTCCCACCTCCTGTACCTGTAGGAGGCCTCAGCTGGGATTGTACCTCTTCCGCCTTCTCCATCTACCTCTCGCATGCTCTACTCTGTTACTCAGCCAGTAGCAGCGGCTCTGGAGGATGGCGGTGGAGCTGTGTGTGATCTGTGGGTAGCAGCAGTATCTCTGGAGCGGAGGAGGATGCAGCCAGAGGGACATTACCCAGGGAACCGCGCTACACACTGCCGGCACCACTGCTTGTCACAAGTGAGACAGGCGCAGCGGCAGCTGGCAGCAGCAGGGTAGCAGTGCAGTCAGAACGCCTCTTCAGCTTGGCGCCTACCTGCACTGCATACCCGGCTCTCATTGGGGTTGCCACTGAGTTGGTATATTTGCTTGTTATAAAATAGTAGCATAACTATATTGAAAATATTATTATAAATAGGGGCACTCCTCAGTTCTAGAAATCTAGAGTCTAAATTTTGTCTGTCATTTGTATCCAAAATGTGGAAATCATGAGTCAAATGGAATTACAGTACAAAAGGATCAAATATGTATCCAGATACATTACATTATTTTAGTTCATAATATTGAAAAGCAGAAAAGTAGATCAAATATAAAAAAAAATCCATAATATAAAAACATCAGAAATATGGTGGCAGATTGTTGTTGTTCTTCTTTTTCTCATTATTATTATTATCTTTTATTTATATGGAACCAACAAGCACTGCAATAGGGAAAATAGATAATACTGTATAAAAGCGATCAAATAGTGGTGAAAATCAAGTGGTGGGATAATTATACAACAAAATTAAGTAGTTAATAACAGTAGTACTCTGTGACCGGGTGTAGTATGGTATGCCGGCGGCCGGTCTCCCGGCGACCAGCATACCGGCGTCGGAAGCCCGACCGCCGGCATACCGACAGCGTGGTGAGTGCTATACTCCCTCCAGGGGGGTCGTGGACTCCCACGAGGGAGAAAAAGTGTCGGTATGCCGGCTGTCGGTATCCCGGCGCCGGTATACTGTGCCCCGGGATGCCGACAGCTGGCAACCTGAAGACCACCCCTGTGACCCTATGCCTGGGAAGGCCAGACAGAAAGTTCAGATTTACTGACAGGAGGAATGCACTAGAGACAAGCATTAGACAGAAAACCAAGAAGATGGAGGGCCTTGCTTGTTAGATCTTACAGTCTACAGGGAGCTAAGGAAATAGTAGATACAGGGGATGTGAGTTAAGCGGTCACGCTATTGAACCTCACCATGTGACTTACTCTTTGCTACCAGTCCCTCAGGTCAGGTTTGCCAGTTGTTCTTGTATTATGGAACTAGAGCATGGCGCTGCCATGTTGAATCTTGTCATCTTGTCAACTGATTCTGGCAGCCGGCAGCCAATCAGTGACCTGCAGCTTTCTTGTTCAACAGCACACTGTCAGATCATTAAGTCACATTGCTGATTCCCTAGTTTGTGGTCTGCAGCTAATCTGCAGTCTCCTCCTGAGCTTCCTGTGTCTTAGTAATGCTGGGATTCCTCTCTGCAATCAGCAGCTAATCTGCGCTCTAAAGTACTGTATCAGTGCTGCTGTGACCTTCAGCTCTCCAACTACTGTGACTCCTGTATCTCTACATTGCTTGGATCCCGTTCTCCTAACACTTGAAACTTTACCTGTTGCTCAAGCTCAGTGCTGATGCACCTTACTGTCCAGTATTCAGCTCTGTTGTAAACTATTCCCCAAGTCTACACATTTGTTCATGTGCCTGCATCTTAGTGTTTCTGTGAGTCTCTCTCCTAATTGTGCATTGTGCTTTCCACCTGTTGAGCTTCAGCTGTTCTAACACCAGTGTGCTCCTGCTGCCTGTTCTTATGTCCTGCAAGCAAGTTATTCTTCTGCAGTGTGCACATATTATACAGTAGTGTGTTCATTTTTAGAGTTTGCTACTACAGTGTAAGACAGTGGTTCCCAAATTATGTACTTAGGTACTTTGGGCTCTTGCAGGGGGGGCTCAAATTAGTGCTCCAGTACCAAATCAAATTATCTATTGTTAAAGTTATGGGCAAAACTAGTGCTAGTGGCTGTAAATCATAAAAAATGTGGACAATCAGAAGCACAACTGTACACCACCACATAACTAATCCTAAAGATGACAAGTAGGCACAATTTACTTAATTTAATATTTTTTTCCAAATTTATTAATAAAAAACTATTATCCTAGGGGTGCCATGATAATAACTGCTGATACTCTAGGGCGCCTTAATTCAAGAAAGTTTGGGAACCACTGGTGTAAGCACTCAGAGGCGCAGAGGGGAGGGGAGCAGGCTTGTACTCTTTACCTAGACCTGGGCCGGTTGGAGGATCCTGGGTCCCACTGCAACTGGGTCTCCTTTGCAGACAGTAGGCCATTCAGGCATGCAGAGAGAGGCATACACTGCTGTGTGCTGGGCTGGGTAGAGAGGCAGCTGCAAAAACAGTCCTCTCCTGCGATTGCACCAGCTACGCTGCTCGCAGCCTCCACCCACCAGATTCTTCACCGGCGACCCCTTGTGTGACGCGCATGCCCTCTTTGCGGCCACACATAACTTTTTATTTTTGCAGATTTTCTGTGGAGGGGGTATGCCCACACCACCCTGCATCGACCATGCACCCCCTCCCCCCCCATTACCGGGGTCTGGCAGAGCTGTTGGTGCCCCTGTAAGCACTATTCACAGGTGCATTCTTCAAGTTAACTGAGACACCACTACTGTTACCAGCAATACCAGTTCCAGTCTGGTTAATACAGCTTTTGGCTCTGACCTGCTCTGCAGTATTACTAAGTCCAGCAATCCTGTTCACACTTCAACTGTCTCCCAATACCTCTAGGTTAGCAGACATTGTTTTAGGGTGGGGTATTGAGTTTCAGAGGGGGGAGCAGCTCAGGAGAAGTCTACGATTAGTGAGTAGGAGCAGGTAATCTGTGCAGAGATAAAATAAGGTGTGGAAAAGGTGCAGACTATGCAAGAGGGAGTGGGGATTGAGATGCGGTTGTCATGTGCACTGCCATAGCCTACAAAGGGGGTCATTCAGACCTGATCGCATGCTAGCTTTTTTTGCAGCGGTGTGATCGGGTCTGAAATGCGCATGCATATGTACTGCAATGCGCAGGTGCGTCGGCCGCCGGCAACGGGCATCGCCGGACAGCGACGGATTTTACAGGAAGAGGCCGTTTATGGGTGTTAACTGACTATTTTTAAGGAGTGTCTGGGAGAGCGCAGGTGTGCCAAGCCGTTCGTAAGGAGGGTCTCTAATGTCAGCATCGGTCCGGATCGTCGCAGCGGGTGAGTAAGTCCTGGGCTGTGCAGAGACTGCACAAACTTTTGTTGGGTATGGGTCATTGGATAGACACAACTTAGGTAGACAGTCATTAGGTCGACCATGGAAGGTCGACATGCATTAGGTCGACACGGACATTAGGTCGACATGGCCGTTAGGTCAACATGTACTAGGTCAACAGGTCAAAAGGTCAACATGAGGTTTTTGACTGTTTTTGGTGTAGTTTTCTCCGTAAAGTGACGGGGAATCCAAATTAGTGCACTGTGTCCCCTCGCATGGCTTGCTTTGCTCGTAGTCCATATGGATCGTTAAGTATGAAAAAAAATCCCAAAAATTATAAAACAATTTGAAAAACTCATGTCGACCTTTTGACCTGTCGACCTAACGACCATGTCGACCTAATGCATGTTGACCTAATGGCATTGTCGACCTTCAGTGGTCGACCTAATGAGTGTCAACCTAAGTTGTGTCGACCTAACGACCGTAACCCCTTTTGTTTGTGCAGCTCTCTTCACACCTGTTTGCACCCCTGAACAGCGATTACCCCCTCCCCATGTAGGCAGTGATTACCTGGTCGCAGCAGAGCAAAAAAACACCTGCTTGCAACCAGGTCTGAATTAGGGGAGGAATCCGATCGGATAACTATTGGCAACTCAGACCTCTTTACCATAGGAAGGAGTGGAGCTCTGAGAAACAATGCCATCTGGTTGGCATATGTTCCTGCAGGCAAACTCAGAAAACTTTCAGTTTTCATAGTTTGCAGAATACAAGGCAGCCCCTAATAATGAATGTGCACATTACTTAAAATAACACATGCAGAAACTAGGGTCACTAAATGTGTAAGTCACTCGTTAGTGATCATAAGGCCCTAAATCTCTTTTACTGGATAACAAAATAATATTTTTTATGTTGTACAGTTATGTATTATAATCAGTAGCAATGTTTGTCTAAATAAGTGATTCAATGTATCTTATCATCCCAAAAAATTAAATGGTTGTATATGCATTCATTTATCATCCCCAGCTCATTGATGTATCTAAACATTAAAAAGGCCCCTTAAAATGGAGATTTGTTTGCTGTAAGCGTTAGTGTTATTAGAACTATTTAATGAACTGTCTACACAGAGCTTGTGATGTTTTTTGAGCTGCAGGTGTGTGGGTTTTTTAACTATAGGGAATGTCATGCACAGCATACATACATACCTTACTGATATAATTTCACCAGATATGAGCAGTTCCCTTTGCTACTCCATTACAGACGAGTGAATCTCTGATTATATTAGAGAAGACAATTATACCTTATTTATTCAAATAGGCTCATTAACATACATTGTTGATTAATCACGATATATATTTTATGCATGGGCTGTTGCAATCCTCAGCATATAATTATGTGCCTGCAGAATGATCAAACATTTATCTTAAACAGTTCCTTGTTGTGATAATACAGTACTCTCTTTGGGGGTCATTCCGACCTGATCTCACACTAGCTATTTTTTGCAGTGCTGCGATCTGGCCAAAACTCGGCAAAACTGTGCATGCGTATGCACCGCAATGCGCAGTCGCGTCGTACGGGTACAAAGCGGATCGTTGCTGGGCGATGGATTTAACAAAGAATCCATTCACATAGCCGATCGCAAGAAGATTGACAGGAAGAAGGCGTTTATGGGTGTCAACTGACCATTTTCAGGGAGTGGTTGGAAAAATGCAGGCGTGTCCAAGCGCTTGCAGGGCGGGTGTCTGACGTCAATTCCGGGACCGGACAGGCTGAAGTGATCGCAGCGGCTGAGTAAGTTCAGACCTACTCAGAAACTGCACAAAACTTTTTTGTACCGCTCGGCTGCACAAGCGTCCGCACACTTGCACAGTGAAAATACACTCCCCCATAGGCGGCGACTATCTGATCGCAGCGCTGCAAAAAATAGCTAGTATGCGATCAGGTCAGAATGAACCCTTAGTACTAGGAATGTTCGCAGGGCTATTTTTTTTTCTGGATTTGCATTTGGTTTTGATTTGTTGGCGGTCTTTGGATTTGGTTTTGCCAAACTGGCGTGACTGCCTTTGGATTTGGATTTTCTTTAAAAAATGGTCAAAAAAAAAACAAAAATCACTTAATATGGGCCTTTTTTGTCCCTAGAGTATTATTAACCTCAATAACATAAATTTTCAGTCATTTCAATTTTGACCACCTTACAGCTCACAATGGGCGTCATTCCGAGTTGATCACTCGCTAGCAACTTTTTGCAGCGCTGCGATCAGGTTAAAACTCAGCAAAACTGCGCATGTGTATGCACCGCAATGCGCAGGCGCGTCGTATGGGTACAAAGAGGATCGTTGCTGGGCGATGGATTTAAAAAAGAATCCATTCGCATAGCCGATCGCAAGAAGATTGAAAGGAAGAAGGCATTTATGGGAGTGTTTAGGAAAATGCAGGCGTGTCCAAGCATTTGCAGGGCGGGTGTCTGACGTCAATTCTGGGTCCAAAAAGACTGAAGTGATTGCAGCGGCTGAGTAAGTCCAGAGCTACTCAGAAACTGCAGAAAACTTTTTTGTGCCGCTCGGCTGCAAAAGCGTTCGAACACTTGCAAAGCAAAAATACACTCCCCCATAGGCGGCGACTACCTGATCGCAGCGCTGCAAAAAGTTGCTAGCGAGCGATCGACTCGGAATGAGGGCCAGTTTTGTTTTCATCCACTTTAGGCCAAAGTCTGCAGCGAGCTGGCTAGTTTTCTAAGCAACAGAGCAGCGGCACACAGCAGTTTGAAATCACTGACACACAGCACTGACACATAGCAGTGGGAGAAATCAATGGTGGTGCAAGATGGAATTGTCCTTGGGCCCTTCCCATTCACCATTATGCTGGATAGTAAAAAGGACATGCACAGTTTAGCAAACCAAGCCCTCCAGCGACAGGGACTGCAGCTAATGTGCTGAAGTGCTTGGTTTCTTTGGGCCCCCGCAAAACAAGCTACCAATCGGCTTAAGGCAACAGACCTACAGTGGCTAGATGTCATCATCATTGCCATCCTCATCTTCACCCTCATCAGTGTGTACATCCTTGTCACACAATATTAATTCACCCCGCTGGAATTCACCATTACAGAAGTCTCTGTACTTTGACGTAATTGACGGGAAAGGTCTTCCTCATGGAATTTCCAGTTCATTTTGATGAACATCATCTTTTCCACATTTTGAGGAAGTAGCCTCCTACACTGATCACTGACAAGTTACCCGGCTGTGCTAAAAACTCTCTCTGACTACACACTGGAGGGTAGGCAGCTTAAGTAATGCAAAGCTAGTTTGTTTGTACAAGTGGCCTCCAAATTGCCTTTTTTTCTTCCAGTACTTGTAGGTACTCATGAAAATAATCCTCCACCATTCTTTGGATGGTAACTGTATCAGATGGAGTTACGGTAGAGGTGTCACTAATGCTGGGCAATCCATTTAGACCCGACCATATGTCAAAATGTTGTGTTGAATAATCTGCATCACCACTAGGTCTTTTAGGAAAGGTGAGTTATTTCTGGCTGCTGCCGAAGAACTGAAGGAGAGATTGTAGTGCCACGTGTCACTTGAACTGTCAGCTTGCTCACCAGGAGCAATTTGCGTCTCTTAAGATCTGGGTCAGCTGGAAAGAAAGCAACAGCATATGACTTAAACCTAGGAACAAGTAGGGTTGCCAAAATGTTGTAACACAATTTCAAGATATTGGAGACATGGAGACATGGCTACTTTTGTCCGGATCCCACATATTTAAGTGTTGGGAGCTTACAGTGAGAATTCAGTCATGCTGTTAACTGGACAACAGAGTAATATTAGTTACTATGACCCAGATTTATCAAACCTTGGAGAATGATAAATGACACGGTTATAAAGTACCAACCAACCAGCTCCTAGCTGTCATGTTACAGGCTGTGTTTGAAAAATGACAGTTAGGAGCTGATTGGTTGGTACTTTATCACCGTCCAATTTATCATTCTCCAAGTCTTGATAAATCTGGGCCTCTATTAGGGTGTTTTAAGTATTTAAGTGTTCTGTTTGCCATTAAAATTTGAAATAACTGACTTTGAGAATTACTGTACCACTTTCTTCATGCATCTCCACAACAATGCAATCAAATCAAATTTACTACTGTGTGAAAAGCAATGTTTATAAAGTATTACCACCTGAATGTATAAAAAATGTACTAATCTCCCACGCTCCACTCTGTAGCATGTCGTGGCTGATAGATGCTCTACTTACTGTAGTTTGCAGTAAATCTATGACCTGCAAACTGTATTTGCTCCAAGGAATATGATTGCCACAACAGCAACAACAGGTGAAAGGCAAAGGAATAAACATTTTTCTTTCACTACCTTTCCTATACTAATTATGAAGCTGCACGTGCCCAGTGGGTTAGGTTGTTCCCAGGACATATGCACACAGACATTGGGGGCTACAGTTTACCTGAGCAGGTTTTTGAATGCAATCCCATTAACTATTGTAGAACACCTCAGGGTTACGCGATAGTGTGTGTGGCTGGAAAATGAGCAGCATAACAACCACAGTTTGCGGCTGATTCTGAGACAGACGGATAACTCTGCACGCAAGAAAACAGCAAGTTTTTGCATAAAACACACGCGCAGATCTGAATATACACATATTTGTGTATATCCTGACCTATTCTGACTCAAATGGTATTCAAATGGATCTGTCAAAATTATGTGTTTTGAGGTAGCAACTAGGCAGCAACAATGGTGGTCATTCCGAGTTGTTCGCTCGCTAGCTGCTTTTAGCAGCATTGCAAACGCTAGGCCGCCGCCCTCTGGGAGTGTATCTTAGCTTAGCAGAATTGCAAACGAAAGATTAGCAGAACTGCTACTAAAAATTTTCAAGCAGTTTCTGAGTAGCTCCAGACCTACTCCTAGACTGCGATCACCTCAGTCCATTTAGTTCCTGGTTTGATGTCACAAACACGCCCTGTGTTCGGTCAGCCACTCCCCCGTTTCTCCAGACACTCCTGCGTTTTTGCCTGACACGCCTGCGTTTTTTAGCACACTCCCGGAAAACGCTCAGTTCTCACCCAGAAACGCCCCTACCCTGTCAATCACTCACTGATCAGCAGTGCGAATGAAAAGTGCCACACGAACAACAGCAAAACTGCAAAGTTTTTAGTTAAATGACTAAGCGCATGTGCGCTGCGTACCATGCGCATGCGCATTTAGCAACAAATCGCAGCATAGCGAAAATCGGCAACGAGCGAACAACTCGGAATGACCACCAATGTGAGTTCATGCTGAGGTTTGTGTGCTTTAAATACAGGGAGAATGTTATGAAAGTTACTATGGATAGGGTGTAGTGATGAGCACCGGAAATTTTTCGGGTTTTGTGTTTTGGTTTTGGGTTCGGTTCCGCGGCCGTGTTTTGGGTTCGAACGCGTTTTGGCAAAACCTCACCGAATTTTTTTGTCGGATTCGGGTGTGTTTTGGATTCGGGTGTTTTTTGCAAAAAACCCTAAAAAACAGCTTAAATCATAGAATTTGGGGGTCATTTTGATCCCAAAGTATTATTAACCTCAATAACCATAATTTCCACTCATTTTCAGTCTATTCTGAACACCTCACACCTCACAATATTATTTTTAGTTCTAAAATTTGCACCGAGGTCCTTCCAAAAAACACCCCCCAAACAGCACATGACGCAAAGAAGAAAAAAAGAGGCGCAATAAGGTAGCTGTGTGAGTAAGCTAAGCGACCCAAGTGGCCGACACAAACACCTGGCCCATCTAGGAGTGTCACTGCAGTGTCACGCAGGATGGCCCTTCCAAAAAACACCCCCCAAGCAGCACATGACGCAAAGAAGAAAAAAAAGAGGCGCAATGAGGTAGCTGTGTGAGTAAGCTAAGCGACCCTAGTGGCCGACACAAACACCTGGCCCATCTAGGAGTGGCACTGCAGTGTCACGCAGGATGGCCCTTCCAAAAAACACCCCCCAAACAGCACATGACGCAAAGAAAAAAAGAGGCGCAATGAGGTAGCTGTGTGACTAAGATAAGCGACCCAAGTGGCCGACACAAACACCTGGCCCATCTAGGAGTGGCACTGCAGTGTCACGCAGGATGGCCCTTCCAAAAAAGAAAGAAAAAAGAGGTGCAAGATGGAATTGTCCTTGGGCCCTCCCACCCACCCTTATGTTGTATAAACAGGACATGCACACTTTAACCAACCCATCATTTCAGTGACAGGGTCTGCCACACGACTGTGACTGAAATGACGGGTTGGTTTGGACCCCCACCAAAAAAGAAGCAATTAATCTCTCCTTGCACAAACTGGCTCTACAGAGGCAAGATGTCCACCTCATCATCATCCTCCGATATATCACCGTGTACATCCCCCTCCTCACAGATTATCAATTCGTCCCCACTGGAATCCACCATCTCAGCTCCCTGTGTACTTTGTGGAGGCAATTGCTGCTGGTGAATGTCTCCACGGAGGAATTGATTATAATTCATTTTAATGAACATCATCTTCTCCACATTTTCTGGATGTAACCTCGTACGCCGATTGCTGACAAGGTGAGCGGCGGCACTAAACACTCTTTCGGAGTACACACTTGTGGGAGGGCAACTTAGGTAGAATAAAGCCAGTTTGTGCAAGGGCCTCCAAATTGCCTCTTTTTCCAGCCAGTATAAGTACGGACTGTCTGACGTGCCTACTTGGATGCGGTCACTCATATAATCCTCCACCATTCTTTCAATGGGGAGAGAATCATATGCAGTGACAGTAGATGACATGTCCGTAATCGTTGTCAGGTCCTTCAGTCCGGACCAGATGTCAGCATCAGCAGTCACTCCAGACTGCCCTGCATCACCGCCAGCGGGTGGGCTCGGGATTCTGAGCCTTTTCCTCGCACCCCCAGTTGCGGGAGAATGTGAAGGAGGAGATGTTGACAGGTCGCGTTCCGCTTGACTTGACAATTTTCTCACCAGCAGTTCTTTGAACCCCAGCAGACTTGTGTCTGCCGGAAAGAGAGATCCAAGGTAGGTTTTAAATCTAGGATCGAGCACGGTGGCCAAAATGTAGTGCTCTGATTTCAACAGATTGACCACCCGTGAATCCTTGTTAAGCGAATTAAGGGCTCTATCCACAAGTCCCACATGCCTAGCGGAATCGCTCTGTGTTAGCTCCTCCTTCAATGTCTCCAGCTTCTTCTGCAAAAGCCTGATGAGGGGAATGATCTGACTCAGGCTGGCAGTGTCTGAACTGACTTCACGTGTGGCAAGTTCAAAAGGTTGCAGAACCTTGCACAACGTTGAAATCATTCTCCACTGCGCTTGAGACAGGTGCATTCCACCTCCTATATCGTGCTCAGTTGTATAGGCTTGAATGGCCTTTTGCTGCTCCTCCAACCTCTGAAGCATATAGAGGGTTGAATTCCACCTCGTTACCACTTCTTGCTTCAGATGATGGCAGGGCAGGTTCAGGCGTTTTTGGTGGTGCTCCAGTCTTCTGTACGTGGTGCCTGTACGCCGAAAGTGTGCCGAAATTCTGCTGGCCACCGACAGCATCTCTTGCATGCCCCTCTCGTTTTTTAAATAATTCTGCACCACCAAATTCAAGGTATGTGCAAAACATGGGACGTGCTGGAATTTGCCCAGATTTAATGCACACACAATATTGCTGGCATTGTCCGATGCCACAAATCCACAGGAGAGTCCAATTGGGGTAAGCCATTCTGCGATGATCTTCCTCAGTTGCCGTAAGAGGTTTTCAGCTGTGTGCGTATTCTGGAAAGCGGTGATACAAAGCGTAGCCTGCCTAGGAAAGAGTTGGCGTTTGCGAGATGCTGCTACTGGTGCCGCCGCTGCTGTTCTTGCGGCGGGAGTCAATACATCTACCCAGTGGGCTGTCACAGTCATATAGTCCTGAGTCTGCCCTGCTACACTTGTCCACATGTCCGTGGTTAAGTGGACATTGGGTACAACTGCATTTTTTAGGACACTGGTGAGTCTTTTTCTGAGGTCTGTGTACATTTTCGGTATCGCCTGCCTAGAGAAATGGAACCTAGATGGTATTTGGTACCGGGGACACAGTACCTCCAACAAGTCTCTAGTTGGCTCTGCAGTAATGATGGATACCGGAACCACGTTTCTCACCGCCCAGGATGCCAAGGCCTCAGTTATCCGCTTTGCAGCAGGATGACTGCTGTGATATTTCATCTTCCTCGCAAAGGACTGTTGGACAGTCAATTGCTTGGTGGAAGTAGTAAAAGTGGTCTTACGACTTCCCCTCTGGGATGACGATCGACTCCCAGCAGCAACAACAGCAGCACCAGCAGCAGTAGGCGTTACACGCAAGGATGCATCGGAGGAATCCCAGGCAGGAGAGGACTCGTCAGAATTGCCAGTGACATGGCCTGCAGGACTATTGGCATTCCTGGGGAAGGAGGAAATTGACACTGAGGGAGTTGGTGGGGTGGTTTGCGTGAGCTTGGTTACAAGAGGAAGGGATTTACTGGTCAGTGGACTGCTTCCGCTGTCGCCCAAAGTTTTTGAACTTGTCACTGACTTACGATGAATGCGCTGCAGGTGACGTATAAGGGAGGATGTTCCGAGGTGGTTAACGTCCTTACCCCTACTTATTACAGCTTGACATTATTACAGCTTGACAAAGGCAACACACGGCTTGACAAATGTTGTCCGCATTTCTGTTGAAATACTTCCACACTGAAGAGCTGATTTTTTTGGTATTTTCACCAGGCATGTCAATGGCCATATTCCTCCCACGGACAACAGGTGTCTCCCCGGGTGCCTGACTTAAACAAACCACCTCACCATCAGAATCCTCCTTGTCAATTTCCTCCCCAGCGCCAGCAACACCCATATCCTCCTCATCCTGGTGTACTTCAACACTGACATCTTCAATCTGACTATCAGGAACTGGACTGCGGGTGCTCCTTCCAGCACTTGCAGGGGGCGTGCAAATGGTGGAAGGCGCATGCTCTTCACGTCCAGTGTTGGGAAGGTCAGGCATCGCAACCGACACAATTGGACTCTCCTTGTGGATTTGTGATTTCGAAGAACGCACAGTTCTTTGCTGTGCTTTTGCCAGCTTAAGTCTTTTCATTTTTCTAGCGAGAGGCTGAGTGCTTCCATCCTCATGTGAAGCTGAACCACTAGCCATGAACATAGGCCAGGGCCTCAGCCGTTCCTTGCCACTCCGTGTGGTAAATGGCATATTGGCAAGTTTACGCTTCTCCTCCGACGATTTTATTTTAGATTTTTGAGTCCTTTTTTTTACTGATATTTGGTGTTTTGGATTTTACATGCTCTGTACTATGACATTGGGCATCGGCCTTGGCAGACGACGTTGATGGCATTTCATCGTCTCGGCCATGACTAGTGGCAGCAGCTTCAGCACGAGGTGGAAGTGGATCTTGATCTTTCCCTATTTTTGGAACCTCAACATTTTTGTTCTCCATATTTTAATAGGCACAACTAAAAGGCAC
Source organism: Pseudophryne corroboree (assembly GCF_028390025.1). Taxonomy (NCBI): domain Eukaryota; kingdom Metazoa; phylum Chordata; class Amphibia; order Anura; family Myobatrachidae; genus Pseudophryne; species Pseudophryne corroboree. Next base: position 588,311,485 of record NC_086444.1, on the reverse strand, counting down.
CTCAGGTAAACAATGGAGATGGATGGATACTAGTATACTTATGGATGACGAGCGACTGCCGACACAGAGGTAGCTACAGCCGTGGACTACCATACTGCGTCTGCTAGTATAGACTGGATGATAATGATATAAAAAATATATATATATATATCACTACTGCAGGACAGGTATATATTGTATAATGACGGACCTGCTGGACACTGTCAGCACTGCAGACTCCTAAACTACTAATATGAAGAAGATAGAAAAAAAAAAACCCACCACAGGTAGGTATACAATTATGGACGAGCGACTGCCAGTGCCGACACAGAGGTAGCTACAGCCGTGGACTACCGTACTCCGTCTGCTAGTATAGACTGGATGATAATGATATAAAAAATATATATATATCACTACTGCAGGACAGGTATATATTATATAATGACGGACCTGCTGGACACTGTCAGCACTGCAGACTCCTAAACTACTAGTATGAAGAAGATAGAAAAAAAAAAACCCACCACAGGTAGGTATACAATTATGGACGAGCGACTGCCAGTGCCGACACAGAGGTAGCTACAGCCGTGGACTACCATACTGCGTCTGCTAGTATAGACTGGATGATAATGATATAAAAAATATATATATATCACTACAGCAGGACAGGTATATATTGTATAATGACGGACCTGCTGGACACTGTCAGCACTGCAGACTCCTAAACTACTAGTATGAAGAAGATAGAAAAAAAAAACCCACCACAGGTAGGTATACAATTATGGATGAGCAACTGCCAGTGCCGACACAGAGGTAGCTACAGCCGTGCACTACCGTACTGCGTCTGCTAGTATAGACTGGATGATAATGATATAAAAAATATATATATATATATCACTACTGCAGGACAGGTATATATTGTATAATGACGGACCTGCTGGACACTGTCAGCACTGCAGACTCCTAAACTACTAGTATGAAGAAGATAGAAAAAAAAAACCACCACAGGTAGGTATACAATTATGGACGAGCGACTGCCGACACAGAGGTAGCTACAGCCGTGGACTACCGTACTGCGTCTGCTAGTATAGACTGGATGATAATGATATAAAAAATATATATGTATCACTACTGCAGGACAGGTATATATTGTATAATGACGGACCTGCTAGACACTGTCAGCACTGCAGACTCCTAAACTACTAGTATGAAGAAGATAGAAAAAAAAATCACCACAGGTAGGTATACAATTATGGACGAGCAACTGCCAGTGCCGACACAGAGGTAGCTACAGCCGTGGACTACCGTACTGCGTCTGCTAGTATAGACTGGATGATAATGATATAAAAAATATATATATATCACTACTGCAGGACAGGTATATATTATATAATGACGGACCTGCTGGACACTGTCAGCACTGCAGACTCCTAAACTACTAGTATGAAGAAGATAGAAAAAAAAACCCACCACAGGTAGGTATACAATTATGGACGAGCAACTGCCAGTGCCGACACAGAGGTAGCTACAGCCGTGGACTACCGTACTGCGTCTGCTAGTATAGACTGGATGATAATGATATAAAAAATATATATATATCACTACTGCAGGACAGGTATATATTGTATAATGACGGACCTGCTGGACACTGTCAGCACTGCAGACTCCTAAACTACTAGTATGAAGAAGATAGAAAAAAAAAAACCACCACAGGTAGGTATACAATTATGGACGAGCGACTGCCGACACAGAGGTAGCTACAGCCGTGGACTACCGTACTGCGTCTGCTAGTATAGACTGGATGATAATGATATAAAAAATATATATATATCACTACTGCAGGACAGGTATATAGTGTATAATGACGGACCTGCTGGACACTGTCAGCACTGCAGACTCCTAAACTACTAGTATGAAGAAGATAGAAAAAAAAAATCACCACAGGTAGGTATACAATTATGGACGAGCAACTGCCAGTGCCGACACAGAGGTAGCTACAGCCGTGGACTACCGTACTGCGTCTGCTAGTATAGACTGGATGATAATGATATAAAAAATATATATATATCACTACTGCAGGACAGGTATATATTGTATAATGACGGACCTGCTGGACACTGTCAGCACTGCAGACTCCTAAACTACTAGTATGAAGAAGATAGAAAAAAAAAAACCCACCACAGGTAGGTATACAATTATGGACGAGCGACTGCCGACACAGAGGTAGCTACAGCCGTGGACTACCGTACTGCATCTGCTAGTATAGACTGGATGATAATGATATAAAAAATATATATATATCACTACTGCAGGACAGGTATATATTGTATAATGATGGACCTGCTAGACACTGTCAGCACTGCAGACTCCTAAACTACTAGTATGAAGAAGATAGAAAAAAAAAAACCACCACAGGTAGGTATACATTTACGGACGAGCGACTGCCGACACAGAGGTAGCTACAGCCGTGGACTACCGTACTGCATCTGCTAGTATAGACTGGATGATAATGATATAAAAAATATATATATATCACTACTGCAGGACAGGTATATATTGTATAATGACGGACCTGCTGTACACTGTCAGCACTGCAGACTCCTAAACTACTAGTATGAAGAAGATAGGAAAAAAAAAACCCACCACAGGTAGGTATACAATTATGGACGAGCGACTGCCAGTGCCGACACAGAGGTAGCTACAGCCGTGGACTACCGTACTGCGTCTGCTAGTATAGACTGGATGATAATGATATAAAATATATATATATCACTATTGCAGGACAGGTATATATTATATAATGACGGACCTGCTGGACACTGTCAGCACTGCAGACTCCTAAACTACTAGTATGAAGAAGATAGAAAAAAAAAATCCACCACAGGTAGGTATACAATTAGGGACGAGCGACTGCCGACACAGAGGTAGCTACAGCCGTGGACTACCGTACTGCGTCTGCTAGTATAGACTGGATGAAAATGATATAAAAAATATATATATATCACTACTGCAGGACAGGTATATATTATATAATGACGGACCTGCTGGACACTGTCAGCACTGCAGACTCCTAAACTACTAGTATGAAGAAGATAGAAAAAAAAAAACCCACCACAGGTAGGTATACAATTATGGACGAGCGACTGCCAGTGCCGACACAGAGGTAGCTACAGCCGTGGACTACCGTACTGCGTCTGCTAGTATAGACTGGATGATAATGATATAAAAAATATATATATATCACTACTGCAGGACAGGTATATATTGTATAATGACGGACCTGCTGGACACTGTCAGCACTGCAGACTCCTAAACTACTAGTATGAAGAAGATAGAAAAAAAAAAACCACCACAGGTAGGTATACAATTATGGACGAGCAACTGCCAGTGCCGACACAGAGGTAGCTACAGCCGTGGACTACCGTACTGCGTCTGCTAGTATAGACTGGATGATAATGATATAAAAAATATATATATTTCACTACTGCAGGACAGGTATATATTGTATAATGACGGACCTGCTGGACACTGTCAGCACTGCAGACTCCTAAACTACTAGTATGAAGAAGATAGAAAAAAAAAACCACCACAGGTAGGTATACAATTATGGACGAGCAACTGCCAGTGCCGACACAGAGGTAGCTACAGCCGTGGACTACCGTACTGCGTCTGCTAGTATAGACTGGATGATAATGATATAAAAAATATATATATATCACTACTGCAGGACAGGTATATATTGTATAATGACGGACCTGCTGGACACTGTCAGCACTGCAGACTCCTAAACTACTAGTATGAAGAAGATAGAAAAAAAAACCCACCACAGGTAGGTATACAATTATGGATGAGCGACTGCCGACACAGAGGTAGCTACAGCCGTGGACTACCGTACTGCGTCTGCTAGTATAGACTGGATGATAATGATATAAAAAATATATATATATCACTACTGCAGGACAGGTATATATTGTATAATGACGGACCTGCTGGACACTGTCAGCACTGCAGACTCCTAAACTACTAGTATGAAGAAGATAGAAAAAAAAACCCCACCACAGGTAGGTATACAATTATGGACGAGCGACTGCCAGTGCCGACACAGAGGTAGCTACAGCCGTGGACTACCGTACTGCGTCTGCTAGTATAGACTGGATGATAATGATATAAAAAATATATATATATCACTACTGCAGGACAGGTATATATTGTATAATGACGGACCTGCTGGACACTGTCAGCACTGCAGACTCCTAAACTACTAGTATGAAGAAGATAGAAAAAAAAAAACCACCACAGGTAGGTATACAATTATGGACGAGCAACTGCCAGTGCCGACACAGAGGTAGCTACAGCCGTGGACTACCGTACTGCGTCTGCTAGTATAGACTGGATGATAATGATATAAAAAATATATATATATCACTACTGCAGGACAGGTATATATTGTATAATGACGGACCTGCTGGACACTGTCAGCACTGCAGACTCCTAAACTACTAGTATGAAGAAGATAGAAAAAAAAAAAAACACCACAGGTAGGTATACAATTATGGACGAGCGACTGCCGACACAGAAGTAGCTACAGCCGTGGACTACCGTACTGCGTCTGCTAGTATAGACTGGATGATAATGATATAAAAAATATATATATATCACTACTGCAGGACAGGTATATATTGTATAATGACGGACCTGCTGGACACTGTCAGCACTGCAGACTCCTAAACTACTAGTATGAAGAAGATAGAAAAAAAAATCACCACAGGTAGGTATACAATTATGGACGAGCAACTGCCAGTGCCGACACAGAGGTAGCTACAGCCGTGGACTACCGTACTGCGTCTGCTAGTATAGACTGGATGATAATGATATAAAAAATATATATATATCACTACTGCAGGACAGGTATATATTGTATAATGACGGACCTGCTGGACACTGTCAGCACTGCAGACTCCTAAACTACTAGTATGAAGAAGATAGAAAAAAAAAAACCACCACAGGTAGGTATACAATTATGGACGAGCGACTGCCGACACAGAGGTAGCTACAGCCGTGGACTACCGTACTGCATCTGCTAGTATAGACTGGATGATAATGATATAAAAAATATATATATATCACTACTGCAGGACAGGTATATATTGTATAATGACGGACCTGCTGGACACTGTCAGCACTGCAGACTCCTAAACTACTAGTATGAAGAAGATAGAAAAAAAAAAAACCACCACAGGTAGGTATACATTTATGGACGAGCGACTGCCGACACAGAGGTAGCTACAGCCGTGGACTACCGTACTGCATCTGCTAGTATAGACTGGATGATAATGATATAAAAAATATATATATATATCACTACTGCAGGACAGGTATATATTGTATAATGACGGACCTGCTGTACTTTGTCAGCACTGCAGACTCCTAAACTACTAGTATGAAGAAGATAGGAAAAAAAAAACCCACCACAGGTAGGTATACAATTATGGACGAGCGACTGCCAGTGCCGACACAGAGGTAGCTACAGCCGTGGACTACCGTACTGCGTCTGCTAGTATAGACTGGATGATAATGATATAAAATATATATATATTTCACTACTGCAGGACAGGTATATATTATATAATGACGGACCTGCTGGACACTGTCAGCACTGCAGACTCCTAAACTACTAGTATGAAGAAGATAGAAAAAAAAACCCACCACAGGTAGGTATACAATTATGGACGAGCGACTGCCGACACAGAGGTAGCTACAGCCGTGGACTACCGTACTGCGTCTGCTAGTAAAGACTGGATGAAAATGATATAAAAAATATATATATATCACTACTGCAGGACAGGTATATATTATATAATGACGGACCTGCTGGACACTGTCAGCACTGCAGACTCCTAAACTACTAGTATGAAGAAGATAGAAAAAAAAAACCCACCACAGGTAGGTATACAATTATGGACGAGCGACTGCCAGTGCCGACACAGAGGTAGCTACAGCCGTGGACTACCGTATTGCGTCTGCTAGTATAGACTGGATGATAATGATATAAAATATATATATATATATATATCACTACTGCAGGACAGGTATATATTATATAATGACGGACCTGCTGGACACTGTCAGCACTGCAGACTCCTAAACTACTAGTATGAAGAAGATAGAAAAAAAACCCACCACAGGTAGGTATACAATTATGGACGAGCGACTGCCGACACAGAGGTAGCTACAGCCGTGGACTACCGTACTGCGTCTGCTAGTATAGACTGGATGAAAATGATATAAAAAATATATATATATCACTACTGCAGGACAGGTATATATTATATAATGACGGACCTGCTGGACACTGTCAGCACTGCAGACTCCTAAACTACTAGTATGAAGAAGATAGAAAAAAAAACCCCACCATAGGTAGGTATACAATTATGGACGAGCGACTGCCAGTGCCGACACAGAGGTAGCTACAGCCGTGGACTACCGTACTGCGTCTGCTAGTATAGACTGGATGATAATGATATAAAAAATATATATATATCACTACTGCAGGACAGGTATATATTATGTAATGACGGACCTGCTGGACACTGTCAGCACTGCAGACTCCTAAACTACTAGTATGAAGAAGATAGGAAAAAAAAAACCCACCACAGGTAGGTATACAATTATGGACGAGCGACTGCCGACACAGAGGTAGCTACAGCCGTGGACTACCGTACTGCATCTGCTAGTATAGACTGGATGATAATGATATAAAAAATATATATATATATCACTACTGCAGGACAGGTATATATTGTATAATGACAGACCTGCTGTACACTGTCAGCACTGCAGACTCCTAAACTACTAGTATGAAGAAGATAGAAAAAAAAACCCACCACAGGTAGGTATACAATTATGGACGAGCGACTGCCAGTGCCGACACAGAGGTAGCTACAGCCGTCGACTACCGTACTGCGTCTGCTAGTATAGACTGGATGATAATGATATAAAAAATATATATATATCACTACTGCAGGACAGGTATATATTGTATAATGACAGACCTGCTGTACACTGTCAGCACTGCAGACTCCTAAACTACTAGTATGAAGAAGATAGAATAAAAAAACCCACCACAGGTAGGTATACAATTATGGACGAGCGACTGCCAGTGCCGACACAGAGGTAGCTACAGCCGTGGACTACCGTACTGCATCTGCTAGTATAGACTGGATGATAATGATATAAAAAATATATATATATCACTACTGCAGGACAGGTATATATTGTATAATGACAGACCTGCTGTACACTGTCAGCACTGCAGACTCCTAAACTACTAGTATGAAGAAGATAGAAAAAAAAAACCCACCACAGGTAGGTATACAATTATGGACGAGCGACTGCCAGTGCCGACACAGAGGTAGCTACAGCCGTGGACTACCGTACTGCGTCTGCTAGTATAGACTGGATGATAATGATATAAAAAATATATATATATCACTACTGCAGGACAGGTATATATTGTATAATGACGGACCTGCTGGACACTGTCAGCACTGCAGACTCCTAAACTACTAGTATGAAAAAGATAGAAAAAAAAAACCCACCACAGGTAGGTATACAATTATGGACGAGCAACTGCCAGTGCCGACACAGAGGTAGCTACAGCCGTGGACTACCGTACTGCGTCTGCTAGTATAGACTGGATGATAATGATATAAAAAATATATATATTTCACTACTGCAGGACAGGTATATATTGTATAATGACGGACCTGCTGGACACTGTCAGCACTGCAGACTCCTAAACTACTAGTATGAAGAAGATAGAAAAAAAAAACCACCACAGGTAGGTATACAATTATGGACGAGCAACTGCCAGTGCCGACACAGAGGTAGCTACAGCCGTGGACTACCGTACTGCGTCTGCTAGTATAGACTGGATGATAATGATATAAAAAATATATATATATCACTACTGCAGGACAGGTATATATTGTATAATGACGGACCTGCTGGACACTGTCAGCACTGCAGACTCCTAAACTACTAGTATGAAGAAGATAGAAAAAAAAACCCACCACAGGTAGGTATACAATTATGGACGAGCGACTGCCGACACAGAGGTAGCTACAGCCGTGGACTACCGTACTGCGTCTGCTAGTATAGACTGGATGATAATGATATAAAAAATATATATATATCACTACTGCAGGACAGGTATATATTGTATAATGACGGACCTGCTGGACACTGTCAGCACTGCAGACTCCTAAACTACTAGTATGAAGAAGATAGAAAAAAAAAAAACCACCACAGGTAGGTATACAATTATGGACGAGCGACTGCCGACACAGAGGTAGCTACAGCCGTGGACTACCGTACTGCGTCTGCTAGTATAGACTGGATGAAAATGATATAAAAAATATATATATATCACTACTGCAGGACAGGTATATATTATATAATGACGGACCTGCTGGACACTGTCAGCACTGCAGACTCCTAAACTACTAGTATGAAGAAGATAGAAAAAAAAACCCCACCACAGGTAGGTATACAATTATGGACGAGCGACTGCCAGTGCCGACACAGAGGTAGCTACAGCCGTGGACTACCGTACTGCGTCTGCTAGTATAGACTGGATGATAATGATATAAAAAATATATATATATCACTACTGCAGGACAGGTATATATTATATAATGACGGACCTGCTGGACACTGTCAGCACTGCAGACTCCTAAACTACTAGTATGAAGAAGATAGAAAAAAAAAACCACCACAGGTAGGTATACAATTATGGACGAGCGACTGCCAGTGCCGACACAGAGGTAGCTACAGCCGTGGACTACCGTACTGCGTCTGCTAGTATAGACTGGATGATAATGATATAAAAAATATATATATATCACTACTGCAGGACAGGTATATATTGTATAATGACGGACCTGCTGGACACTGTCAGCACTGCAGACTCCTAAACTACTAGTATGAAGAAGATAGAAAAAAAAAAACCACCACAGGTAGGTATACAATTATGGACGAGCAACTGCCAGTGCCGACACAGAGGTAGCTACAGCCGTGGACTACCGTACTGCGTCTGCTAGTATAGACTGGATGATAATGATATAAAAAATATATATATATCACTACTGCAGGACAGGTATATATTGTATAATGACGGACCTGCTGGACACTGTCAGCACTGCAGACTCCTAAACTACTAGTATGAAGAAGATAGAAAAAAAAAAACCACCACAGGTAGGTATACAATTATGGACGAGCGACTGCCGACACAGAAGTAGCTACAGCCGTGGACTACCGTACTGCGTCTGCTAGTATAGACTGGATGATAATGATATAAAAAATATATATATATCACTACTGCAGGACAGGTATATATTGTATAATGACGGACCTGCTGGACACTGTCAGCACTGCAGACTCCTAAACTACTAGTATGAAGAAGATAGGAAAAAAAAAACCCACCACAGGTAGGTATACAATTATGGACGAGCGACTGCCAGTGCCGACACAGAGGTAGCTACAGCCGTGGACTACCGTACTGCGTCTGCTAGTATAGACTGGATGATAATGATATAAAATATATATATATTTCACTACTGCAGGACAGGTATATATTATATAATGACGGACCTGCTGGACACTGTCAGCACTGCAGACTCCTAAACTACTAGTATGAAGAAGATAGAAAAAAAAACCCACCACAGGTAGGTATACAATTATGGACGAGCGACTGCCGACACAGAGGTAGCTACAGCCGTGGACTACCGTACTGCGTCTGCTAGTATAGACTGGATGAAAATGATATAAAAAATATATATATATCACTACTGCAGGACAGGTATATATTATATAATGACGGACCTGCTGGACACTGTCAGCACTGCAGACTCCTAAACTACTAGTATGAAGAAGATAGAAAAAAAAACCCCACCACAGGTAGGTATACAATTATGGACGAGCGACTGCCAGTGCCGACACAGAGGTAGCTACAGCCGTGGACTACCGTACTGCGTCTGCTAGTATAGACTGGATGATAATGATATAAAATATATATATATATATCACTACTGCAGGACAGGTATATATTATATAATGACGGACCTGCTGGACACTGTCAGCACTGCAGACTCCTAAACTACTAGTATGAAGAAGATAGAAAAAAACCCCACCACAGGTAGGTATACAATTATGGACGAGCGACTGCCGACACAGAGGTAGCTACAGCCGTGGACTACCGTACTGCGTCTGCTAGTATAGACTGGATGAAAATGATATAAAAAATATATATATATCACTACTGCAGGACAGGTATATATTATATAATGACGGACCTGCTGGACACTGTCAGCACTGCAGACTCCTAAACTACTAGTATGAAGAAGATAGAAAAAAAAACCCCACCACAGGTAGGTATACAATTATGGACGAGCGACTGCCAGTGCCGACACAGAGGTAGCTACAGCCGTGGACTACCGTACTGCGTCTGCTAGTATAGACTGGATGATAATGATATAAAAAATATATATATATCACTACTGCAGGACAGGTATATATTGTATAATGACGGACCTGCTGGACACTGTCAGCACTGCAGACTCCTAAACTACTAGTATGAAGAAGATAGAAAAAAAACCCACCACAGGTAGGTATACAATTATGGACGAGCGACTGCCGACACAGAGGTAGCTACAGCCGTGGACTACCGTACTGCGTCTGCTAGTATAGACTGGATGAAAATGATATAAAAAATATATATATATCACTACTGCAGGACAGGTATATATTATATAATGACGGACCTGCTGGACACTGTCAGCACTGCAGACTCCTAAACTACTAGTATGAAGAAGATAGAAAAAAAACCCCCACCATAGGTAGGTATACAATTATGGACGAGCGACTGCCAGTGCCGACACAGAGGTAGCTACAGCCGTGGACTACCGTACTGCGTCTGCTAGTATAGACTGGATGATTATGATATAAAAAATATATATATATCACTACTGCAGGACAGGTATATATTATGTAATGACGGACCTGCTGGACACTGTCAGCACTGCAGACTCCTAAACTACTAGTATGAAGAAGATAGGAAAAAAAAAACCCACCACAGGTAGGTATACAATTATGGACGAGCGACTGCCGACACAGAGGTAGCTACAGCCGTGGACTACCGTACTGCATCTGCTAGTATAGACTGGATGATAATGATATAAAAAATATATATATATCACTACTGCAGGACAGGTATATATTGTATAATGACAGACCTGCTGTACACTGTCAGCACTGCAGACTCCTAAACTACTAGTATGAAGAAGATAGAAAAAAAAAACCCACCACAGGTAGGTATACAATTATGGACGAGCGACTGCCAGTGCCGACACAGAGGTAGCTACAGCCGTCGACTACCGTACTGCGTCTGCTAGTATAGACTGGATGATAATGATATAAAAAATATATATATATCACTACTGCAGGACAGGTATATATTATATAATGACGGACCTGCTGGACACTGTCAGCACTGCAGACTCCTAAACTACTAGTATGAAGAAGATAGAAAAAAAAAACCACCACAGGTAGGTATACAATTATGGACGAGCGACTGCCGACACAGAGGTAGCTACAGCCGTGGACTACCGTACTGCATCTGCTAGTATAGACTGGATGATAATGATATAAAAAATATATATATATCGCTACTGCAGGACAGGTATATATTGTATAATGACAGACCTGCTGTACACTGTCAGCACTGCAGACTCCTAAACTACTAGTATGAAGAAGATAGAAAAAAAAAACCCACCACAGGTAGGTATACAATTATGGACGAGCGACTGCCAGTGCCGACACAGAGGTAGCTACAGCCGTGGACTACCGTACTGCGTCTGCTAGTATAGACTGGATGATAATGATATAAAAAATATATATATATCACTACTGCAGGACAGGTATATATTGTATAATGACGGACCTGCTGGACACTGTCAGCACTGCAGACTCCTAAACTACTAGTATGAAGAAGATAGAAAAAAAAACCACCACAGGTAGGTATACAATTATGGACGAGCGACTGCCGACACAGAGGTAGCTACAGCCGTGGACTACCGTACTGCGTCTGCTAGTATAGACTGGATGAAAATGATATAAAAAATATATATATATCACTACTGCAGGACAGGTATATATTATATAATGACGGACCTGCTGGACACTGTCAGCACTGCAGACTCCTAAACTACTAGTATGAAGAAGATAGAAAAAAAAACCCCACCATAGGTAGGTATACAATTATGGACGAGCGACTGCCAGTGCCGACACAGAGGTAGCTACAGCCGTGGACTACCGTACTGCGTATGCTAGTATAGACTGGATGATTATGATATAAAAAATATATATATATCACTACTGCAGGACAGGTATATATTATGTAATGACGGACCTGCTGGACACTGTCAGCACTGCAGACTCCTAAACTACTAGTATGAAGAAGATAGGAAAAAAAAAACCCACCACAGGTAGGTATACAATTATGGACGAGCGACTGCCGACACAGAGGTAGCTACAGCCGTGGACTACCGTACTGCATCTGCTAGTATAGACTGGATGATAATGATATAAAAAATATATATATATCACTACTGCAGGACAGGTATATATTGTATAATGACAGACCTGCTGTACACTGTCAGCACTGCAGACTCCTAAACTACTAGTATGAAGAAGATAGAAAAAAAAAACCCACCACAGGTAGGTATACAATTATGGACGAGCGACTGCCAGTGCCGACACAGAGGTAGCTACAGCCGTCGACTACCGTACTGCGTCTGCTAGTATAGACTGGATGATAATGATATAAAAAATATATATATATCACTACTGCAGGACAGGTATATATTATATAATGACGGACCTGCTGGACACTGTCAGCACTGCAGACTCCTAAACTACTAGTATGAAGAAGATAGAAAAAAAAAACCACCACAGGTAGGTATACAATTATGGACGAGCGACTGCCGACACAGAGGTAGCTACAGCCGTGGACTACCGTACTGCATCTGCTAGTATAGACTGGATGATAATGATATAAAAAATATATATATATCGCTACTGCAGGACAGGTATATATTGTATAATGACAGACCTGCTGTACACTGTCAGCACTGCAGACTCCTAAACTACTAGTATGAAGAAGATAGAAAAAAAAAACCCACCACAGGTAGGTATACAATTATGGACGAGCGACTGCCAGTGCCGACACAGAGGTAGCTACAGCCGTGGACTACCGTACTGCGTCTGCTAGTATAGACTGGATGATAATGATATAAAAAATATATATATATCACTACTGCAGGACAGGTATATATTATATAATGACGGACCTGCTGGACACTGTCAGCACTGCAGACTCCTAAACTACTAGTATGAAGAAGATAGAAAAAAAAAACACCACAGGTAGGTATACAATTATGGACGAGCGACTGCCGACACAGAGGTAGCTACAGCCGTGGACTACCGTACTGCATCTGCTAGTATAGACTGGATGATAATGATATAAAAAATATATATATATCACTACTGCAGGACAGCTATATATTGTATAATGACAGACCTGCTGTACACTGTCAGCACTGCAGACTCCTAAACTACTAGTATGAAGAAGATAGAAAAAAAAACCCACCACAGGTAGGTATACAATTATGGACGAGCGACTGCCAGTGCCGACACAGAGGTAGCTACAGCCGTGGACTACCGTACTGCGTCTGCTAGTATAGACTGGATGATAATGATATAAAAAATATATATATATCACTACTGCAGGACAGGTATATATTATATAATGACGGACCTGCTGGACACTGTCAGCACTGCAGACTCCTAAACTACTAGTATGAAGAAGATAGAAATATAATGAATGACGGACCTGCTGGACACTGTCAGCAGAATGCGTTTATAGAATAAAAAAAAAAAACACCACACGAGTGTTTAACTTTTTCAGGCAGACAATATACTGGTGGTCACTGCTGGTCAGTCACACTGGCACTCTGGCAGCAAAAGTGTGCACTGTTAAATATGTACTCCTGCTATAACTGCTCCCCAGTCTCCCCCACAATTAAGCTGTGTGAGCAGTGAGCACTACTCAGCACAGTCAGATATACATAGATGATATTATCATGCAGCACACTGAGGCTGAGCACAGATATGGTATGTGACTGTGTATCGTTTTTTTTCAGGCAGAGAACGGATTATATTAAATAATAAATAAAACTGGTGGTCACTAGTATAACTATTAGCAAAACTCTGCACTCTCTGAGTACTCCTAATGCTCCAGTAAATCAAGTGTCTCACTCTCTATCTAAACGGAGAGGACGCCAGCCACGTCCTCTCCCTATCAATCTCAATGCACGTGTGAAAATGGCAGCGACGCGCGGCTCCTTATATAGAATCCGAGTCTCGCGATAGAATACGAGCCTCGCGAGAATCCGACAGCGGGATGATGACGTTCGAGCGCGCTCGGGTTAGCCGAGCAAGGCGGGAAGATCCGAGTCTGCCTCGGACCCGTGTAAAAAGCGTGAAGTTCGGGGGGGTTCGGTTTCCGAGAAACCGAACCCGCTCATCACTAATAGGGTGCACGTGTCTCCCGTCTGTTGGGCTAAGATGACCACAGGTGGTTGCTTAGAAATGACTTGTGATGGCAAAAGGAAGTGGGACAATCATGCAGGAACTGTGTCAAGAGGCGGGCAAACCAACTGGCCCTCCTGTCCTTGTGTAGTTTATATTAGACAATAGTGGTAAGAATAAGAGGAACAGAAGCATTCCCGGAATCATAATTTGTTTTTACTGCAAATCAGCTATTTACAGTACTCCTATTAAACAAGCCTGGTAATTCTAACTATATGTAAGCTTCCTGTAATACTTAGCTTAGATCACTGCCCCCTGCTAGCCTTCAACAACACACTACATAGATCTGCCTAGCTGAATGGTCTAAGGGCCTAATTCAGATCTGATCGTATATGTGCTAAATTTAACACATCTACGATCAGTTTCTCTGACATGCAGGAGGACGCCCAGCACAGTACTAGTCTGCCCTGGATGTCTGGCCCTACCCCCCCCCCCCCCCCCGCAAGGGTGCAAAAGCATCGTACAGCGTACTAAGGCCCTCATTCCGAGTTGTTTGCTCGCTAGCTGCTTTTAGCAGCAGTGCAAACGCTAAGCCACCGCCCTCTGGGAGTGTATCTTAGCTTAGCAGAAGTGCGAACGAAAGGATCGCAGCGCTGCTACACAAAAAAATTGTGCAGTTTCAGAGTAGTTGCAGACCTACTCCTACCTTGCGATCACTTCATACTATTTAGTTCCTGTATTGACGTCACAAACACGCCCTGCGTTCGGCCAGCCACTCCCCCATTTCTCCAGCCACTCCTGCATTTTTATCTGGCACGCCTGCGTTTTACACACACTCCCCGAAAACGGTCAGTTACCACCCAGAAACACCCACTTCCTGTCAATCACTCAACGATCAGCAGAGCAACTGAAAAGCGTCGCTAGACCTTGTGTAAAACTGCATCTGCTTTTGTGAAAGTACGTCGCGCGTGCGCAGTGTGCACCCTACGCATGCGCAGAAGTGCCGATTTTTAGCCTGATCGCTGCACTGCGAACGAAAGCAGCTAGCGATCAACTCGGAATGAGGGCCTAAGTTGCAGCGGCTGCATTTGACATCATGCAGTCGCTGCGGCCCGCCCCCGCAATGGTCCGCACGCGCCTGTGGTGTCCGGACCGCGCCCCGCCAACAGTGTTCTAACGCCAGGCAGAGATGATCGCAGCCCTGAGATGTAATCCCAGAGGCGATCACAGCCCGTCTAACGCCAGGCAGAGGCGATCGCAGCCCTGCGATGCTTTCAGCCTCTCACCAGGCTGCTGGGGGCGCACGCTGCGCGGGCACACTCCACAAAGGGATTCAGACTGCGATCGGCAGGTTCAAAGCGCCCATGAGCTCCGTGTTAGCGGGTATTTCATTCCACACTCGCTTGCGACGTGAGACCGATCCCACTAAGTCCTTTGTCCTGTCCAAAGCTTTAAAGGGGTGGGCAAAGGAAAGGCCCCCTCCCAAGGATTCGCGCAGGCCCATAGATTTGCGTTTGTTGCGCAAGTTCTTGCCGATTCTCACTGCAGTAACTGATTCCGAATTTGAGGCGGCCCTCTTCAGATTGACTTATTCCTGGACATTTTTTTTTGGTACTTTTAGGGTCAGTGAATTAGTAGCATCAAATAAATGATCAAAGGATACCAGTCTGTTGTTCAAAAACGTGGTATGCCAACCAGAGGTGGTGTTGTGCAAGATACCTTGATCCAAGACCGACCACTTGGGACAGGGACGTTGGGTGACTTTAAAGAGTCATGCAGAACCGGAGTTATACCCGGTCCGGTTAGCGCACATCTATTTGCCCTTACGGCCTCCAAATGGCTCCCAATTCTTGCTACACGGGGATTCCTTGCCTCTCACCAGGTTTCAGTTCGCTGCATTGTTGAAACGTTGCTTATGTGCGTTAGGGCTTGACAGTGATTATGGGACAGCGATTATGGGACACACTCGTTACAAATAGGGGCCGCTACTTGCACTGCTGCTATCGGTCTTTCAGCGGTTGCCATACAGGATATGGGGCATTGGAAGTCCTCGGCTTTTAAGTTCTATGTTAGGTTGGATAAGGTTCAATGTTGCACGACTTGCGCCAACCTAAAAACATTGTATACCTGTCAGTTTGCGAATGGCTACCATTCGGGAATTGAGGGTGTGCAGAGAATTTTAAATTTTTTCTCCGAGGGGGCCTAATTACAATTGGCTGAATCTCAAGGTCCGCGGGAGGTTTTTTAAGTTTTCTCCTGCATTTGGGTTGCTATTTACAGTTTGTTTACAGTTTATTTAATGTTTTGTGATATACACACACTTTTGAGTTATCTGACTATTAGGTTATTTTTGTTACAGCTCCCAATAATCCCTACGAACAAGTCTGGGTGGTAGGCCATTTTTAAGTGTTTTGGGCCGAGCGACACCCTGTTGGTAGACGTGCGTCTGAGTTGTTGGGCAGTAGGAGAGTCAGATGGCTAGGTGTTAGTGGCCTTAAATGGGCTGGTTTTATGGACCTAGTGTTCCAGCAGGAAGAACAGTGGGGTTAAGTCATTCACCTGGGCGGTAATGATATCGGCCAAGATAAGTGAAATGATTTGATACTCAGGGTCAAGTCAGATTTAGGATTGCTACGGCTTCGCAGGCCGGAAGTCCATTTGGTTTGGTCGGATATCATACCCAGATTTGTGTGGATTTTTTCATATGGTGTGGTTGCACTAGACAAAGCAATGAAGAAGATACATTTTGCGGTGTCGAAATTTGTAGTGTCTTCTGGTGGTGTTGCTATTAGGCACCCATTGTTGGTGCTTCAGAGTCCCCACTATTTCAGAAAGGATGGGGTACATCTTTCCCCGTTGGTGTTTTCCTTAATGGTATCTTGTCCTTTTTGGAGTGAAGTTGTTCTGTTTAGTTTTGGTCTAGTCTTTGGGTGGTGGGCTGCGGTTCCTGAATCTCGCGGTGGCGGGAAGGCACTACGGCCAGCGGGCATATGTAGCATAAGTGGTCGCTGTGGGGCACTTACCCCTTTGATGGACGCCCAGTGTTGTCCTGCCCCTGAGGGGGGGGCAATGGGTGTTCCCAGTAGGAGGTCCGTACCGTGCCAGTAAGGGGTGGTGAATCCTTCACAGCGCAGGTTATGCTTATATATAGTTAGGGTATTTCAGTCGCCGCCATTACAGTTGGGGGCGTTTCAGTCGCTGCCAAGTTGTATGATATATTGGATTGGAGCTGGCCATCATAGCGTTTTCCTTGCCATCCCTACATTTAGGGTCATCTAATTAAAGTATATTGGTAAGGTTAAAACAATCACTATAAATGATAGATGCCTTAGTGAAATAATTAGCTCTACTTGTGGATCTTTTAAACTGTATCAGTGAGTAATGAATAGACCTGTTCACCTGTTAAGTGAGCTGGAAAACATGAACTGTGCGGGGTCCTGAGTACCAAGTTTGAGAACCACTGGTATAATCCATAGGTCCCCATGCTCTGTCCAGAAGGCAATATCAAGGTTTGAAGTATATCCATGCTTGGCACAGGTGATTAATTAGTACCTCAATCAATTTGATTTAACTATCTGTGCTCAGTCACGGATAACCTTAAAACCTGTACTGTTAAGGTGCCTTGAGGACCAAGTTATGGAAACATTGGCCTACTCTAAGCTAAAAATTAAAACTAACTTACATACTGTATAGTTAGAATTACAGTGTTAGGCTTGCCACACAGGAGTAAATAACTTATATGTTAAGTGTCTGACTGTGGCACATAAAACTGTGATTTCAAATCCCCATATACAGTATTACACTATTTTTGATAGTTTGCAAGTTAGAGTCTAATTATATGGTAATGATAGGCTTACCATACAAACCCTTTAAACAGGAACACTCATGAATTACACAGAATCTGGGCTGGATGACTTCAAGGGGATAATTCAGATCTGATCACTGGGCAGCTAATTTTGCTGTCCTGCGATCAGATAGTCGCTGCCTCCAGGGGGAGTGTAAATTCGCCATGCAAGTATGCGATCGCATGTGTAGCTGAGCTGTGAAAATCCACTTTGTGCAGCCTCTGCACAGCCCAGGACTTACTCCTACAATGCGGTGAGAACAGGCTGATCGGGGCCGGAGCTGACGTCAGATACCCTCCCTGAAAACGCTTGGTAACACCTGCGTTTTTCCGGACACTCCCAGTAGGCTTGAAGTCAGCCAGCCACAGAACCTGTGTAATCCATGAGCGTCCCAGGAAAAAGGGATAATATGGTCATCCTAGCTAAAGGCAGAGGGATGCAGTGGCTGGAGCTGGTGAGGCACTGTAGGTCTAAAGACAGAATAAGGCTGGCTGAAGAGACAGAAGGGGGCTGGTTGGAGAGAAACTGGTGACTAGATAGAAAGTAAAGGGCTGTGTGGAGCTGGAGAGACACTGGGGTAGGCACCTCCATCTACATGTTTTGCCTCTGGGCACCTGGTATGAACTTATGTCCTTGTTGGGTAGTGTTTGACTTTTCAAATTATTAAGAAGCTTCTGGACCTAGACCTGTGAAAAAGCAAAAGGCCTAAGCTAGAACTTTCATTTGCACAATTCTGCTTTGTTATAGTGCAAGTGCAGGCACCATTAATGAGATGGTGGGGATACAATAAATAAGCAAATGTAATGTCTAGGCAACAAATGTGCGCCAATCTGGAAGAATGCAATGCAGCAATACCAATGTCTCAACCTATTTAAGATAAATAGTGCAGTCTCAAGGAAAGTCTCTGCAAAGAGAATATATTGTAAGATGTAGAAAACAAGGCTAAGGGTTGTAAATCCTGTATTAAGTTAATGAGAGGAGAGTTCCTGTATTGGCAGGCTGTAAGTTTAATATATTGGACAAGAGAATATTCACCACTAAGTCTGGCTCCTAGATTCAGGATAGTGGTCTGAATTACTGTGTACCTAGGGAAATTGGGAACATGCACAGAGTATCACCCAAGGAAAAAGTATCCATGCTGGGCTCCATACAAGAGCCAAAGAGTAGAAAGTGTTTGGATAATGGCCCTCATTCCGAGTTGATTGCTAGCTGCTTTCGTTCGCAGCGCGGCAATTAGTTGAAAAAGCGGCACTTCTGCGCATGCGTACGGGCCGCAGTACACACGCGCGAAGTACTTTTACACAAAAATATGCAGTTTTACACTCGGTCGAGCGACGCTTTTCAGTCGCACTGCTGATCGTTGTGTGATTGACAGGAAGTGGGTGTTTCTGGGCGGAAACTGAACGTTTTCAGGGAGTGTGCTGAAAAACGCAGGGATGCCTGATAAAAATGCAGGAGTGGCTGAAGAAACGGGGGAGTGGCTTGCCGAACGCAGGACGTGTTTGTGATGTCAAAGCAGGAACTAAACAGACTGAAGTGATCGCAAGGTAGGAGTAAGTTTTGAGCTGCTCAGAAACTGCATGAAAATTTTTACGCGCAGTTCTGCTAACCTTTCGTTCGCACTTCTGCTAAGCTAAGATCAGGGCCGGTGCTAGGGTGTTCGGCGCCCCCCTGCAAACTATAAATTTGCGCCCTCCCTCTCATACCGTAGTTAATAAAATGAGAGCGTGCGTCGGAGGCCACAAAAAAGGATTATGGTTTCCCACGGGGTGTGACAACACAACAGTACCCCCAATTCAAATTATGTCACACAGTAGCACAATCTTATTCACATTTTACCGCACATAGAATGAGACGAAATTCACATTATAACACACAGAATGAGCCGAAATTCACATTATACCACACGGTATGAGCTGAAATTCACATTATAGCACACAGAATGAGCCAAAATTCCCAGTATACCACACGGTATGAGACGAAATTCAAATAATAGCACATAGAATGAGCCTAAATTCACATTATAGCACACAGATTGAGACGAAATTCACATTATAGCACACTGAATGAGCCGAAATTCAAATGATGCCATATAGAGACAAAATTCAGGGAGAGTGACAGCAGGGACAGGGAGAGAGAGAGGGAAAGTGACAGCAGGGACATAGGGACAGGAAGAGGGAAAGTGACAGCAGGGACATAGGGAAAGGGAGCATGACAGAGAGAGGGACAGCAAGGGCATACAATAGGGACTAGGGAGAGAGAAAGGCAGCAGGGTAAGATTACCTATTTAGCAGCGGCTGTGCTGAGGATGCTGTGGTCTGCGGTGCAGTGTATTAGGAGGCTGTGGTCGGCATGGTACTGAAGTGCAGAGAAGGACTGAGGGCGGCGGTGTAGCAGAGGAGGAGGCAGAGGGCTGTGCAAGGAGGAGGAAGCTGTGGTTGGCGGCACTGCGGCTCCTATGACCACAGCACTACTATTTCAAATCCGCCGTGGACCTGCAGCCAATCCGGAGGGGGCAGGATAAGATCAGTGGTGAGGAGCAGGAGGGGACAGGATGGGAGCAGGAGGGGGCATATTAGCAAATGCAGATGAAAGATGACTATTATTATCTATCATGTCATCATCCATCTGTGTACTAACAGGCCACAGCAAAACCAGACATGATTCAACTATTTAGCCCAATTGGCAAGCTGAGCCGAGTTTAGACAAGTGGCTGTATCAGCCGATGTGTGACATTGTAAGTTGTAACGTACATCTATACAGATTCTTCCCTCACTCTGCTTATGTTTACCAGTAACTGGTAAATACTGCATGAGTAAGGGATTGTAAGCACTTGCAGCTTGATACCAACTTGTGGTGGAGGTGTCCTGCACCCTGTTCTCTGCATTATAAGCAGACTTTATACAGTAGGGATTTATTGATTTATACGAAGTATGTTGTTTATACCACCTGGATGCTGGATAGGCCGAAAATAGAGGCGTTCATTCATCATGCAGTGAGTTTAGACATCAACTTGTTTATAGGGCGGAATCGGAGTTGTATGATAATCCTGCTGCAACTGCAACCCCATACTCAGGTAAAGAGCTAAAATGCTAGTTTCAGTTTCCCCCACATGTACAAGCGTGAAATGGACTGTGTAATACGTGAAACACGTACTTTACTTATCTGAGCTCTGTGCAGATCCCTCAGCTGGCCCATGCACTCCCCCAGGCTGCAGAAGTGAAACTTATACACACACACAAACACATATACATACATACACACATACATATACACATACATACACACACACATATACATATATACAGACAGTACATACACACACACACTTTCTCTCACCTTTTTTCCATCCACTTACAGACAGTATCACAGGCTGGTTGGAGGGAAGGGATCTGCCTCAGCTTGGGGATCCCGTTTAGCCCCGCCCCTTTTCGTTCGTGTAACCCCGCTCCTTTTAGTCCGTGTAGCTCCGCCCACCTTCCATCCGCTCATCATGCCTCTGTAGGGAAGGAGGGAGGGCTTTAAACGGACGGCGCTGCTGCCTGTCAGTTTGCAATGCATTTGCAGGCGGCAGCAGCAGGGGGTCAGGCCAGGCTCAGGGCAGCGCAGCACAGGAATGCAGAGCAGGAAGGCGCCTCTCCAATCAGGCGCCTACCTGCTTTGCGTCCCTTTGCTGAGCGGGTAGCGCCGGGCCTGGCTAAGATACACTCCCAGAGGGCGGCTGCCTAGCGTGTGCAATGCTGCTAAAAGCAGCTAGCGAGCGATCAACTCGGAATGAGGGCCAATATGTATTTTTTTTAAAATAGCAAATTAGTAAGAACAAACCTTTGTGCTCATTAACTGCTGATGGTTGGAGAACTACAAAAACCAGAATGCCCTGATATATGCAACCTGTGGTAACCCATTTTATGGTCTAAATAATTGACATATTTACAGCATATTAAAATTCCTTTATTTTGAAATACTCGCCCAAACACCTGTTTTCTTCATTATTGGTTGCTTACCTAATTTCTATAGTATTTCTATAATATATTTCACTTGTTTTCCTTCTCTCTTCTTTGGTAATTCATTGGCTACAAATGAAAAACCCTGTTAGCGGACAGCCTACTTGATTTACTAGTGTTGTCATGATACAAAGTAACCAGAGTGGCTTGGTCTGTTTGGCTGGAGTGTGAAAAAGCCACACTGATTAATTATTTGTACATAGAACCCCC
Source organism: Pseudophryne corroboree (assembly GCF_028390025.1). Lineage (NCBI taxonomy): Eukaryota > Metazoa > Chordata > Amphibia > Anura > Myobatrachidae > Pseudophryne > Pseudophryne corroboree. Next base: position 588,288,804 of record NC_086444.1, on the reverse strand, counting down.
ATGTAGTATCTATGAAGTTCACTTGCCTGGCACGGTGGCATAAGTGTGACCATGCCAAGCTGGGATTTACCAGACAAGATGGCCAGGAAATCTTCCGGCAGCTTCTTTACTCAGCACATCCGACTGGCTCATCGATTCCCTCTGTCTCAGTCCTAACAGCCCGGGTACAATCTTTCTGCAGCCTGAGCTCAGGCCTCAAGGCACCTGCGTCTGCCCACATTTCTTCCCTGATGACAGTCACGGACTGTGATTAGCAATCCTTACATCTTTATATACTGAATATAGCTATTATTTACATATTTTGATCATAAATGGTTAATTCTAATGTGTTGCGCTGCTGTGCCTGTATTTTTATATGCGTTTCCCCTGGGCCCAACAGTGGCCTTAATGCACCTGAATGAGAGAGATGTGCTAAACTTCACAGCTTTTTGGTGTTTTCTTCTGTACACAGTGAGTTTCTTTCTTTAGGTTGCGTCCTTGCAAGGTCCATCAAGTATTGACTTGGGAAACCCTCTATAAACTGCTTACAAGAATACAATCTTACAAGTAAAGGGGATAAGTCACTTACATACTTTTAAGAATAAAAGATAGGTAATCTATGGGTAACCTATGACCTAATAGCAGTGGTGGCTGGTATTGCTAAATGATTTGTTCTCGTAATGACAATAATGGAAAAGGTGTACAGTTGTATAACCATAACGTATAAAAAGTGTGGAGAATGCAAATGAAAAAATAACAATGATAATAAGAAAATATTAGATAATCATTGTTTCTAATTGGAAATGTCATACACAAATTATTAGATGAAAAATTACAATGCAATGACAATATAAAACATAATGCAGTAATGAGAAAAATTAGGATGAAGACTGAGAAGCACTGATTAATCCCTTTAGGTGTGGCAATGGACTCTACTCAGATAAACAAAGGGAAGGAGGGAAGGAGGGAGTGAGAGGTGCAGGGGTGAGAAAGGGAAGGAGGGAGTGAGAGGCTCAGGGGGGATAAAGGGAAGGAGGGAGTGAGAGGAGCAGGGGTGAGAAAGGGAAGGAGGGAGTGAGAGGCTCAGGGGGGATAAAGGGAAGAAGGGAGTGAGAGGTGTTGGGGGTATAAATGGAAGGAGGGAGTGAGAGGCTCAGAGGGACTAAAAGGAAGGAGGGAGTGAGACATGCATGGGTGAGAGATGGAAGGAGGGAGTAAGGTGCAGGGGTGAGAAAGGGAAGGAGGGAGTGAGACATGCAGGGGTGAGAAAGGGAAGGAGGGAGTGAGAGGCTCAGGGGGGATAAAGGGAAGGAGGGAGTGAGAGGAGCAGGGGGGATAAAGGGAAGGAGGGAGTGAGAGGCTCAGGGGGGATAAAAGGAAAGGAGGGAATGAGAGGTGCATGGGTGAGAGATGGAAGGAGGGAGTAAGGTGCAGGGGTGACAAAGGGAAGGAGGAAGTGAGAGGTGCAGGGGTGAGAAATGGAAGAATGGAGTGTCCCATTCGTTCCTGGAAGTCCCGCCTCGCAAAGTGCGACTAGGCACATATGGAGCCACGATCGGCATGGCTCCATCTGTAAGTGTATTTACCCAACCTCCTCCAGGATCTTCTCCATCGGGATGCTGCTGTCGGTCTTATGACCGCCAGCATCCCGAACGCTGGTAAAACGTATCACACCCACCCTAGATACCCTGCCATTCTATAAACATTTCCATACCGCCACTTCTAAATTCCCACATATCGACTAACAATAAAAAATATGACATACTGTATATACGTATATACAGATGGAGCCTTCTTTATGTTACCCTGCCTAGTCGCAGGCGTGCACTCCCAGCGTGACTAGGCGGTCTGTCCGCTAGTCACGCCGGGAATGCACAGAGCCGCTTCCCATTGTAAGCGTCTCTGTCTGGGCGCGCGCGCCCGACCGGACAGAGACAATCTCCATTCAAGTGAATGGGGAGCGTTTCCATCCGGGCACGTGTGCCCGTCCAGACGGTGATGCTCACAGTGACTAGGTGTGACCATGCAGGCGTGCCTAGTCACAGACAGAGCTCCATCTGTAAGTGTGTTTTTTCCCATCCAGGTCAATGTGTATGTATGTGTGTGTATGTTTTTTTTTCATGGGAAGCCTAGGTTTTTTTTTCCCTGTTAGGGCCTGACTGTTTGTTTTTGTCATACTGCCACTTCTAAGTTTTCCATACCCTCGCTTCAAAATTTCTACTTCTACTACTGTGGCCACTTCACTTTTATGCAATTGAGTGCCGAGTATGCAATTGTGAGATTATATATGGTAACTACTACACCCTAGCTATGATTATATCAACAGTTATTACTGTAAACAGTACAACAATCTGTGGAATGCAAAAACAGCAGGTTCCCATACATATATTTATTAAAAGTTAATAAAAAGCAACATTAGTGTCCATAAACATATAACTGTTCTTTGGTAATTTCACCCCCTATTGACATAAAATGGGGACAAGATAAACATAAGATTGGAGGTCACATCAGAAAAGACAAACAACCCAATGCATTTCGTCTCTTGTTGAGACTTCATCAGGGGTATATATTATTATTGAAATTACCATCAGAGAATATAAGTCATGGGTAAAAACTTCTCTTGGAAACTATCATCAATCAGACTAGCTACTCGGCATTTAACATGTGGCCAATAGTACTTGATGGTTTTTAAAAGAGGCGCATGATACCTAGGAGGTCAGATTCAAAGGATGACTTTGAGAATAATTGACCATCTGGTGAGTAATGTGCTGTTTTTCCTAGTATCATAAGTTAGTCAGTCAATATATATATATATATATATAAAAGCAGAGAATAGGGGCGCACAAGGTGAGTAATCTATAAGCATTATTTAATAAAAGAGTAAAAGCTCACATACATCATAAAAAGCACAGTTCAGCCTCACGCTATCCCTGTGTAGGCCTCCAGAAAGCCACCAGTTCATAGGTGTCAGGCACTAATACACACGGTCCCGGCTTCTTGGATCTCCCGCACAATAGAGGACACAGCACACAGCGTCAATGTGTCCACCGTCCACGTCCAACGTGTTTCGTCACGAGGACTTCATCAGGGGGTGTGGCCTTATCATACACAGTTCCCTTTATATACTTAGCGCAGTTGTACATAGTAATTAATTAACATATATTCAAAAAATCTTACATTTATACACAATAATTCATTACTACCTCTTAAAACATCATTCCTTATAAAACATAGCTGAATTTTATATTGGATAAACAATACATATATGTTAGTGATGTGCACCGGACATTTTTCGGGTTTTGTGTTTTGGTTTTGGATTCGGTTCCGCGGCCGTGTTTTGGATTCGGACGCGTTTTGGCAAAACCTCCCTGAAAATGTTTTGTCGGATTCGGGTGTGTTTTGGATTCGGGTGTTTTTTTACAAAAAACCCTCAAAAACAGCTTAAATCATAGAATTTGGGGGTAATTTTGATCCCATAGTATTATTAACCTCAATAACTATAATTTACACTCATTTCCAGTCTATTCTGAACACCTCACACCTCACAATATTATTTTTAGTCCTAAAATTTGCACCAAGGTCGCTGAATGACTAAGCTAAGCGACCCAAGTGCCCGACACAAACACCTGGCCCATCTAGGAGTGGCACTGCAGTGTCAGACAGGATGGCACTTCAAAAAATAGTCCCCAAACAGCACATGATGCAAAGAAAAAAAGAGGTGCACCAAGGTCGCTGGATGACTAAGCTAAGCGACCAGAGTGGCCGACACAAACACCTGGCCCATCTAGGAGTGGCACTGCAGTGTCAGACAGGATGGCAGATTTAAAAAATAGTCCCCAAACAGCACATGATGCAAAGAAAAAAAGAGGTGCAATGAGGTAGCTGTGTGACTAAGCTAAGCGACCCAAGTGGCCGACACAAACACCTGGCCCATCTAGGAGTGGCACTGCAGTGTCAGACAGGATGGCAGATTTAAAAAATAGTCCCCAAACAGCACATGATGCAAAGAAAAAAAGAGGTGCCATGAGGTAGCTGTGTGACTAAGCTAAGCGACCCAAGTGGCCGACACAAACACCTGGCCCATCTAGGAGTGGCACTGCAGTGTCAGACAGGATGGCACTTCAAAAAAATAGTCCCCAAACAGCACATGATGCAAAGAAAAAAAGAGGTGCACCAAGGTCGCTGTGTGACTAAGCTAAGCAAACCAAGTGGCCGACACAAACACCTGGCCCATCTAGGAGTGGCACTGCAGTGTCAGACTGGATGGCAGATTTAAAAAATAGTGCCCAAACAGCACATGATGCAAAGAAAAAAAGAGGTGCACCAAGGTCGCTGTGTGACTAAGCTAAGTGACCCAAGTGGCCGAAACAAACACCTGGCCCATCTAGGAGTGGCACTGCAGTGTCAGACAGCATGGCAAATTTAAAAAAATAGTCCCCAAACAGCACATGATGCAAAGAAAAAAAGAGGTGCAATGAGGTAGCTGTGTGGCTAAGCTAAGCGACCCAAGTGGCCGACACAAACACCTGGCCCATATAGGAGTGGCACTGCAGTGTCAGACAGGATGGCAGATTTATAAAAATAGTCCCCAAATAGCACATGATGCAAAGAAAAAAAGAGGTGCAATGAGGTAGCTGTGTGACTAAGCTAAGCGACCCAAGTGGCCGACACAAACACCTGGCCCATCTAGGAGTGGCACTGCAGTGTCAGACAGGATGGCACTTCAAAAAATAGTCCCCAAACAGCACATGATGCAAAGAAAAAAAGAGGTGCACCAAGGTCGCTGGATGGCTAAGGTAAGCAACCCAAGTGGCCGACACAAACACCTGGCCCATCTAGGAGTGGCACTGCAGTGTCAGACAGGATGGCACTTAAAAAAATTAGCCCCAAACATCACATGATGCAGAGATAAATAAAAAAAAGAGGTGCAAGATGGAATTGTCCTTGGGCCCTACCAACCACCCTTATGTTGTATAAACAGGACATGCACACTTTAACAAACCCATCATTTCAGTGACAGGGTCTGCCAAACGACTGTGGCTGAAATGACTGGTTGGTTTGGGCCCCCACCAAAAAAGAAGCAATCAATCTCTCCTTGCACAAACTGGCTCTACAGAGGCAAGATGTCCACCTCCTCCTTATCGTCCGATTTCTCACCCCTTTCACTGTGTACATCCCCCTCCTCACAGATTATTAATTCCATCCCACTGGAATCCACCATCTCAGGTCCCTGTGTACTTTCTGGAGGCAATTGATGGTGAATGTCTCCAAGGAGGAATTGAATATAATTCATTTTGATGAACATCATCTTCTTCACATTTTCTGGAAGTAACCTCGTATGCCGATTGCTGACAAGGTGAGCGGCTGCACTAAACACTCTTTCGGAGTACACACTGGAGGGGGGGCAACTTAGGAAAAATAAAGCCAGTTTGTGCAAGGGCCTCCAAATTGCCTCTTTTTCCTGCCAGTATATGTATGGACTGTCTGACGTGCCTACTTGGATGCGGTCACTCATATAATCCTCCACCATTCTTTCAATGGTGACAGAATCAAATGCAGTGACAGTAGACAACATGTCAGTAATCGTTGGCAGGTCCTTCAATCCGGACCAGATGTCAGCAGTTGCTCCAGACTGTGCTGCATCACTGCCAGCGGGTGGGCTCGAAATTCTTAGCCTTTTCATCGCAGCCCCAGTTGCGGGAGAATGTGAAGGAGGAGCTGTTGACGGGTCACGTTCCGCTTGACTTGACAAGTGTCTCACCAGCAGGTCTTTGCACCTCTGCAGACTTGTGTCTGCCGGAAAGAGAGATACAACATAGGCTTTAAACCTAGGATCGAGCACGGTGGGCAAAATGTAGTGCTCTGATTTCAACAGATTGACCACCCGTGAATCCTGGTTAAGCGAATTAAGGGCTCCATCCACAAGTCCCACATGCCTAGCGGAATCGCTCCGTTTTAGCTCCTCCTTCAATCTCTCCAGCTTCTTCTGCAAAAGCCTGATGAGGGGAATGACCTGACTCAGGCTGGCAGTGTCTGAACTGACTTCACGTGTGGCAAGTTCAAAGGGTTGCAGAACCTTGCACAACGTTGAAATCATTCTCCACTGCGTTTGAGTCAGGTGCATTCCCCCTCCTTTGCCTATATCATAGGCAGATGTATAGGCTTGAATGGCCTTTTGCTGCTCCTCCATCCTCTGAAGCATATAGAGGGTTGAATTCCACCTCGTTACCACCTCTTGCTTCAGATGATGGTGGGGCAGGTTCAGGAGTGTTTGCTGGTGCTCCAGTCTTCGGCACGCGGTGGCTGAATGCTGAAAGTGGCCCGCAATTCGTCGGGCCACCGACAGCATCTCTTGCACGCCCCTGTCGTTTTTTTAAAAATTCTGCACCACCAAATTCAATGTATGAGCAAAACATGGGACGTCCTGGAATTTTCCCACATGTAATGCACACACAATATTGGTGGCGTTGTCTGATGTCACAAATCCCCAGGGGAGAGTCCAATTGGGATAAGTCCTTCTGCGATGATGTTCCTCAGTTTCCGTAAGAGGTTGTCAGCTGTGTGCCTCTTATGGAAAGTGGTGATACAAAGCGTAGCTTGCCTAGGAACGAGTTGGCGTTTGCGAGATGCTGCTACTGGTGCCGCTGCTGCTGTTCTTGCTGCGGGAGGCAATACATCTACCCAGTGGGCTGTCACAGTCATCTTGTCCTGAGTCTGCCCTGCTCCACTTGTCCACATGTCCATGGTTAAGTGGACATTGGGTACAACTGCATTTTTTAGGACACTGGTGACTCTTTTTCTGACGTCTGTGTACATTCTCAGTATTGCCTGCCTAGAGAAATGGAACCTCAATGGTATTTGGTACCGGGGAAACAGTACCTCAATCAATTCTCTAATTCCCTGTGAATTAACGGTGGATACCGGACGCACGTTCAACACCACCGCAGCTGCCAAGACCTGAGTTATCCACTTTGCAGCAGGATGACTGCTGTGATATTTCATCTTCCTCGCAAAGGACTGTTGGACAGTCAATTGCTTACTGGAAGAAGTACAAGTGGTCTTCCGACTTCCCCTCTGGGATGACAATCGACTCCCAGCAGCAACAACAGTAGCGCCAGCAGCAGTAGGCGTTACACTCAAGGATCCATCGGAGGAATCCCAGTTAGGAGAGGACTCGTCAGACTTGGCAGTGACATGGCCTGCAGGACTATTGGCGTACCTGTCTAAGGAGGAAATTGACACTGAGGGAGTTGGTGGTGTGGTTTGCAGGAGCTTGGGTACAAGAAGAAGGGATTTAGTTGTCAGTGGACTGCTTCTGCTGTCACCCAAAGTTTTTGAACTTGTCAATGACTTCTGATGAATGCGCTCCAGGTGACGTATAAGAGAGGATGCTCCAAGGTGGTTAACGTCCTTACCCCTACTTATTACAGCTTGACAAAGGCAACACACGGCTTGACACCTGTTGTCCGCATTTCTGTTAAAATAATTCCACACCGAAGAGGTGATTTTTTTTGTAATTTGACCAGGCATGTCAATAGCCATATTCGTCCCACGGACAACAGGTGTCTCCCCGGGTGCCTGACTTAAACAAACCACCCCACCATCAGAATCCTCCTTGTCAATTTCCTCCTCAGCACCAGCAACACCCATATCCTCATCCTGGTGTACTTCAACAGTGACATCTTCAATTTGACTATCAGGAACTGGACTGCGGGTGCTCCTTCCAGCACTTGCAGGGGGCGTGCAAATGGTGGAAGACGCCACCTCTTCCCGTCCAGTGTTGGGAAGGTCAGGCATTGCAACCGACACAATTGGACTCTCCTTGGGGATTTGTGATTTAGAAGAATGTACAGTGCTTTGCTGTGCTTTTGCCAGCTTAACTCTTTTCATTTTTCTAGCGGGAGGATGAGTGCTTCCATCCTCATGTGAAGCTGAACCACTAGCCATGAACATAGGCCAGGGCCTCAGCCGTTCCTTGCCACTCCGTGTCGTAAATGGCATATTGGCAAGTTTACGCTTCTCCTCAGACGCTTTTAATTTTGTTTTTTGGGTCATTTTACTGAACTTTTGTTTTTTGGATTTTACATGCTCTCTACTATCACATTGGGCATCGGCCTTGGCAGACGACGTTGATGGCATTTCATCGTCTCGGCCATGACTAGTGGCAGCAGCTTCAGCACGAGGTGGAAGTGGATCTTGATCTTTCCCTATTTTACCCTCTACATTTTTGGTCTCCATATTTTAATGTGTGGAATTATATGCCAGTAATATATCAATAGCAATTGCCTACCGTACCGTACTGCTATATATATATATATATATATATATACTGGTGGTCAGCAAAATTCTGCACTGTCCTCCTACTATATACTGCGCACAACTACAATGCAGCACAAATATGGATAGTATACTTGATGACACAGAGGTAGAGCAATGGACTACTGTACCGTACTGCTATATATATACTGGTGGTCAGCAAAATTCTGCACTGTCCTCCTACTATATACTGCACACAACTACAATGCAGCACAGATATGGATAGTATACTAGAGATGAGCGCCTGAAATTTTTCGGGTTTTGTGTTTTGGTTTTGGGTTCGGTTCCGCGGCCGTGTTTTGGGTTCGACCGCGTTTTGGCAAAACCTCACCGAATTTTTTTTGTCGGATTCGGGTGTGTTTTGGATTCGGGTGTTTTTTTCAAAAAACCCTAAAAAACAGCTTAAATCATAGAATTTGGGGGTAATTTTGATCCCAAAGTATTATTAACCTCAAAAAACATAATTTACACTCATTTTCAGCCTATTCTGAACACATCACACCTCACAATATTATTTTTAGTCCTAAAATTTGCACCGAGGTCGCTGTGTGAGTAAGATAAGCGACCCTAGTGGCCGACACAAACACCGGGCCCATCTAGGAGTGGCACTGCAGTGTCACGCAGGATGTCCCTTCCAAAAAACCCTCCCCAAACAGCACATGACGCAAAGAAAAAAAGAGGCGCAATGAGGTAGCTGACTGTGTGAGAAAGATAAGCGACCCTAGTGGCCGACACAAACACCGGGCCCATCTAGGAGTGGCACTGCAGTGTCACGCAGGATGTCCCTTCCAAAAAACCCTCCCCAATCAGCACATGATGCAAAGAAAAAGAAAAGAAAAAAGAGGTGCAAGATGGAATTATCCTTGGGCCCTCCCACCCACCCTTCTGTTGTATAAACAAAACAGGACATGCACACTTTAACCAACCCATCATTTCAGTGACAGGGTCTGCCACACGACTGTGACTGATATGACGGGTTGGTTTGGACCCCCCCCCAAAAAAGAAGCAATTAATCTCTCCTTGCACAAACTGGCTCTACAGAGGCAAGATGTCCACCTCATCTTCACCCTCCGATATATCACCGTGTACATCCCCCTCCTCACAGATTATCAATTCGTCCCCACTGGAATCCACCATCTCAGCTCCCTGTGTACTTTGTGGAGGCAATTGCTGCTGGTCAATGTCTCCGCGGAGGAATTGATTATAATTCATTTTAATGAACATCATCTTCTCCACATTTTCTGGATGTAACCTCGTACGCCGATTGCTGACAAGGTGAGCGGCGGCACTAAACACTCTTTCGGAGTACACACTTGTGGGAGGGCAACTTAGGTAGAATAAAGCCAGTTTGTGCAAGGGCCTCCAAATTGCCTCTTTTTCCTGCCAGTATAAGTACGGACTGTGTGACGTGCCTACTTGGATGCGGTCACTCATATAATCCTCCACCATTCTATCAATGTTGAGAGAATCATATGCAGTGACAGTAGACGACATGTCCGTAATCGTTGTCAGGTCCTTCAGTCCGGACCAGATGTCAGCATCAGCAGTCGCTCCAGACTGCCCTGCATCACCGCCAGCGGGTGGGCTCGGAATTCTGAGCCTTTTCCTCGCACCCCCAGTTGCGGGAGAATGTGAAGGAGGAGATGTTGACAGGTCGCGTTCCGCTTGACTTGACAATTTTGTCACCAGCAGGTCTTTCAACCCCAGCAGACCTGTGTCTGCCGGAAAGAGAGATCCAAGGTAGGCTTTAAATCTAGGATCGAGCACGGTGGCCAAAATGTAGTGCTCTGATTTCAACAGATTGACCACCCGTGAATCCTTGTTAAGCGAATTAAGGGCTGCATCCACAAGTCCCACATGCCTAGCGGAATCGCTCCGTGTTAGCTCCTTCTTCAATGCCTCCAGCTTCTTCTGCAAAAGCCTGATGAGGGGAATGACCTGACTCAGGCTGGCAGTGTCTGAACTGACTTCACGTGTGGCAAGTTCAAAGGGCATCAGAACCTTGCACAACGTTGAAATCATTCTCCACTGCACTTGAGACAGGTGCATTCCATCTCCTATATCGTGCTCAATTGTATAGGCTTGAATGGCCTTTTGCTGCTCCTCCAACCTCTGAAGCATATAGAGGGTTGAATTCCACCTCGTTACCACTTCTTGCTTCAGATGATGGCAGGGCAGGTTCAGTAGTTTTTGGTGGTGCTCCAGTCTTCTGTACGTGGTGCCTGTACGCCGAAAGTGTCCCGCAATTTTTCTGGCCACCGACAGCATCTCTTGCACGCCCCTGTCGTTTTTTAAAAAATTCTGCACCACCAAATTCAAGGTATGTGCAAAACATGGGACGTGCTGGAATTTGCCCATATTTAATGCACACACAATATTGCTGGCGTTGTCCGATGCCACAAATCCACAGGAGAGTCCAATTGGGGTAAGCCATTCCGAGATGATCTTCCTCAGTTGCCGTAAGAGGTTTTCAGCTGTGTGCGTATTCTGGAAAGCGGTGATACAAAGCGTAGCCTGCCTAGGAAAGAGTTGGCGTTTGCGAGATGCTGCTACTGGTGCCGCCGCTGCTGTTCTTGCGGCGGGAGTCCATACATCTACCCAGTGGGCTGTCACAGTCATATAGTCCTGACCCTGCCCTGCTCCACTTGTCCACATGTCCGTGGTTAAGTGGACATTGGGTACAACTGCATTTTTTAGGACACTGGTGAGTCTTTTTCTGACGTCCGTGTACATTCTCGGTATCGCCTGCCTAGAGAAGTGGAACCTAGATGGTATTTGGTAACGGGGGCACACTGCCTCAATAAATTGTCTAGTTCCCTGTGAACTAACGGCGGATACCGGACGCACGTCTAACACCAACATAGTTGTCAAGGACTCAGTTATCCGCTTTGCAGTAGGATGACTGCTGTGATATTTCATCTTCCTCGCAAAGGACTGTTGAACAGTCAATTGCTTACTGGAAGTAGTACAAGTGGGCTTACGACTTCCCCTCTGGGATGACCATCGACTCCCAGCGGCAACAACAGCAGCGCCAGCAGCAGTAGGCGTTACACGCAAGGATGCATCGGAGGAATCACAGGCAGGAGAGGACTCGTCAGACTTGCCAGTGACATGGCCTGCAGGACTATTGGCATTCCTGGGGAAGGAGGAAATTGACACTGAGGGAGTTGGTGGGGTGGTTTGCGTGAGCTTGGTTACAAGAGGAAGGGATTTACTGGTCAGTGGACTGCTTCCGCTGTCACCCAAAGTTTTTGAACTTGTCACTGACTTATTATGAATGCGCTGCAGGTGACGTATAAGGGAGGATGTTCCGAGGTGGTTAACGTCCTTACCCCTACTTATTACAGCTTGACAAAGGGAACACACGGCTTGACAACTGTTGTCCGCATTTCTGGTGAAATACCTCCACACCGAAGAGCTGATTTTTTTGGTATTTTCACCTGGCATGTCAACGGCCATATTCCTCCCACGGACAACAGGTGTCTCCCCGGGTGCCTGACTTAAACAAACCACCTCACCATCAGAATCCTCCTGGTCAATTTCCTCCCCAGCGCCAGCAACACCCATATCCTCCTCATCCTGGTGTACTTCAACACTGACATCTTCAATCTGACTATCAGGAACTGGACTGCGGGTGCTCCTTCCAGCACTTGCAGGGGGCATGCAAATAGTGGAAGGCGCATGCTCTTCACGTCCAGTGTTGGGAAGGTCAGGCATCGCAAACGACACAATTGGACTCTCCTTGTGGATTTGGGATTTCAAAGAACGCACAGTTCTTTGCGGTGCTTTTGCCAGCTTGAGTCTTTTCAGTTTTCTAGCGAGAGGCTGAGTGCTTCCATCCTCATGTGAAGCTGAACCACTAGCCATGAACATAGGCCAGGGCCTCAGCCGTTCCTTGCCACTCCGTGTGGTAAATGGCATATTGGCAAGTTTACGCTTCTCCTCCGACAATTTTATTTTAGGTTTTGGAGTCCTTTTTTTTCTGATATTTGGTGTTTTGGATTTGACATGCTCTGTACTATGACATTGGGCATCGGCCTTGGCAGACGACGTTGCTGGCATTTCATCGTCTCGGCCATGACTAGTGGCAGCAGCTTCAGCACGAGGTGGAAGTGGATCTTGATCTTTCCCTAATTTTGGAACCTCAACTTTTTTGTTCTCCATATTTTATAGGCAGAACTAAAAGGCACCTCAGGTAAACAATGGAGATGGATGGATTGGATACTAGTATACAATTATGGACGGACTGCCACGGTTAGGTGGTATAAAAAAACCACGGTTAGGTGGTATATATTATAATAATAATACAATTATGGATGGACGGACTGCCTGCCGACTGCCGACACAGAGGTAGCCACAGCCGTGAACTACCGCACTGTACACTGGTTGATAAAGAGATAGTAGTATACTCGTAACAACTAGTATGACACTATGACGACGGTATAAAGAAAGAAAAAAAAATACCACAGTTAGGTGGTATATATTATAATAATAATACAATTATGGATGGACGGACTGCCTGCCGACTGCCGACACAGAGGTAGCCACAGCCGTGAACTACCGCACTGTACACTGGTTGATAAAGAGATAGTAGTATACTCGTAACAACTAGTATGACACTATGACGACGGTATAAAGAATGAAAAAAAAACCACGGTTAGGTGGTATATATTATAATAATAATACAATTATGGATGGACGGACTGCCTGCCGAGTGCCGACACAGAGGTAGCCACAGCCGTGAACTACCGCACTGTACACTGGTTGATAAAGAGATAGTAGTATACTCGTAACAACTAGTATGACACTATGACGACGGTATAAAGAAAGAAAAAAAAATACCACGGTTAGGTGGTATATATTATAATAATAATACAATTATGGATGGACGGACTGCCTGCCGACTGCCGACACAGAGGTAGCCACAGCCGTGAACTACCGCACTGTACACTGGTTGATAAAGAGATAGTAGTATACTCGTAACAACTAGTATGACACTATGACGACGGTATAAAGAAAGAAAAAAAAATACCACAGTTAGGTGGTATATATTATAATAATAATACAATTATGGATGGACGGACTGCCTGCCGACTGCCGACACAGAGGTAGCCACAGCCGTGAACTACCGCACTGTACACTGGTTGATAAAGAGATAGTAGTATACTCGTAACAACTAGTATGACACTATGACGACGGTATAAAGAATGGAAAAAAAAACCACGGTTAGGTGGTATATATTATAATAATAATACAATTATGGATGGACGGACTGCCTGCCGACTGCCGACACAGAGGTAGCCACAGCCGTGAACTACCGCACTGTACACTGGTTGATAAAGAGATAGTAGTATACTCGTAACAACTAGTATGACACTATGACGACGGTATAAAGAAAGAAAAAAAAATACCACAGTTAGGTGGTATATATTATAATAATAATACAATTATGGATGGACGGACTGCCTGCCGACTGCCGACACAGAGGTAGCCACAGCCGTGAACTACCGCACTGTACACTGGTTGATAAAGAGATAGTAGTATACTCGTAACAACTAGTATGACACTATGACGACGGTATAAAGAAAGAAAAAAAAATACCACAGTTAGGTGGTATATATTATAATAATAATACAATTATGGATGGACGGACTGCCTGCCGAGTGCCGACACAGAGGTAGCCACAGCCGTGAACTACCGCACTGTACACTGGTTGATAAAGAGATAGTAGTATACTCGTAACAACTAGTATGACACTATGACGACGGTATAAAGAATGAAAAAAAAAACACGGTTAGGTGGTATATATTATAATAATAATACAATTATGGATGGACGGACTGCCTGCCGACTGCCGACACAGAGGTAGCCACAGCCGTGAACTACCGCACTGTACACTGGTTGATAAAGAGATAGTAGTATACTCGTAACAACTAGTATGACACTATGACGACGGTATAAAGAATGAAAAAAAAACCACGGTTAGGTGGTATATATTATAATAATAATACAATTATGGATGGACGGACTGCCTGCCGACTGCCGACACAGAGGTAGCCACAGCCGTGAACTACCGCACTGTACACTGGTTGATAAAGAGATAGTAGTATACTCGTAACAACTAGTATGACACTATGACGGTATAAAGAATGAAAAAAAAACCACGGTTAGGTGGTATATATTATAATAATAATACAATTATGGATGGACGGACTGCCTGCCGACTGCCGACACAGAGGTAGCCACAGCCGTGAACTACCGCACTGTACACTGGTTGATAAAGAGATAGTAGTATACTCGTAACAACTAGTATGACACTATGACGACGGTATAAAGAAAGAAAAAAAAATACCACGGTTAGGTGGTATATATTGTAATACAATTATGGATGGACGGACTGCCTGCCGAGTTCCGACTGCCGACACAGAGGTAGCCACAGCCGTGAACTACCGCACTGTACTGTGTCTGCTGCTAATATAGACTGGTTGATAAAGAGATAGTATACAATACATACAACAATATACTACTATACTGGTGGTCAGGCACTGGTCACCACTAGTCACACTGGCAGTGGCACTCCTGCAGCAAAAGTGTGCACTGTTTAATTTTAAATTAATATAATATTATGTACTCCTGGGGGCTCCTGCTATAACAACCTGCAGTGCTCCCCAGTCTCCCCCACAATTATTATAAGCTTTGCCTTTTATACATTGATGTGCAGCACACTGGGCTGAGCTGAGTGCACACAGACTGAGTCACACTGTGTGACTGGCTGCTGCTGTGTATCGTTTTTTTTCAGGCAGAGAACGGATATAGCAGAGAACGGATATATTATATTAAAATAAATAAAAGTTAACTAACAACAACTGCACTGGTCACTGTGGTAAACTCTGTCTGACTCTGCACAATCTCTCTCTCTCTTCTAATCTAATTTCTAATGGAGAGGACGCCAGCCACGTCCTCTCCCTATCAATCTCAATGCACGTGTGAAAATGGCGGCGACGCGCGGCTCCTTATATAGAATCCGAGTCTCGCGAGAATCCGACAGCGTCATGATGACGTTCGGGCGCGCTCGGGTTAACCGAGCAAGGCGGGAGGATCCGAGTCTGCTCGGACCCGTAAAAAAAACATGAAGTTCGTGCGGGTTCGGTTTCAGAGAAACCGAACCCGCTCATCTCTATAGTATACTTGACGACACAGAGGTAGAGCAATGGACTACTGTACCGTACTGCTATATATATACTGGTGGTCAGCAAAATTCTGCACTGTCCTCCTACTATATACTGTGCACAACTACAATGCAGTACAGATATGGAGCGTTTTCAGGCAGACAACGCAGATATTTGCAGCACACTGAGCACAGATAATTGCAGCACACTGAACACAGAAACTGAGAGAACGCAGCCACGTCCTCTCGCTATCATCTCCAATGCACGAGTGAAAATGGTGGCAACGCGCGGCTCTTTATATGCAATACGAATCTCGTGAGAATACGACAGCGGGATGATGACGTTCGGGCGCGTTCGTGTTAACCGAGCAAGGCGGGAAGATCCGAGGCTGCCTCGGAACCGTGTAAAATAGGTGAAGTTCGGGGGGGTTCGGATCTCGAGGAACCGAACCAGCTCATCTCTAATATACTTAAGTTACAAATAACAATAATAATAATAATAATAATAAATAAACGTAAAAAAACTAAGTAGCTACAGAGTATTGAGAGATTATTGGTACCTTCATTAATTAACTTCATAAGCTTCTATCTAATATATTTAATTACCTTATTCTTTTTAGAAAAAATATATTTATATGAATCTGTACTCCTATCATATTTTTATACTAGTTTAAAAATATATAAAAGGGTAAAAATAATTGAACCGAATTATCACAACTCCACCTTTAGCGGTCTTCTGCAGTTCACTATCAGGTGAAGCAAAGTAGCCAATGGCTCAACTATAATGTGCTTCCCAGTGGACTACCATGCCTCCGCATCTAGTGAAGAAAGGTTGTGATATTGTAATTTCCATAGAGACCCTCTGGATTCAATGTTTTCAATGTATGAATCCAAAACGTCTCCTTTCTACTCAATTTATTTAAGAAGTCTCCTCCTCTATCATCTAATACAAAGTGTTCAATAGCTGTGAAACTAAATTTATTCAAAGACACACCACCACAATTAAAAAAATGTCTTGGGACAGTATGATTACAACTTTTATTCACAATACTGCGTATTCTTTTCTTTAATTGATATTTAGTTTTACCTACATATCATGCCCCACATTCACATTCTAATTAGAGATGTGCACCAGACATTTTTCGGGTTTTGTGTTTTGGTTTTGGATTCGGTTCCGCAGCCGTGTTTTGGATTCGGACGCGTTTTGGCAAAACCTCCCTGAAAATTTTTTGTCGGATTCGGGTGTGTTTTGGATTCGGGTGTTTTTTTGTTTTTTTTCAAAAAACCCTCAAAAACAGCTTAAATCATAGAATTTGGGGGTAATTTTGATCCCATAGTATTATTAACCTCAATAACCATAATTTACACTCATTTCCAGTCTATTCTGAACACCTCACAATATTATTTTTAGTCCTAAAATTTGCTCCGAGGTCGCTGAATGACTAATCTAAGCAACCCAAAATGGCCGACACAAACACCTGGCCCATCTAGGAGTGGCACTGCAGTGTCAGACAGGATGGCACTTCAAAAAATAGTCCCCGAACAGCACATGATGCAAAGAAAAAAAGAGGTGCACCAAGGTCGCTGGATGACTAAGCTAAGCGACCAGAGTGGCCGACACAAACACCTGGCCCATTTAGGAGTGGCACTACAGTGTCAGACAGGATGGCAGATTTAAAAAATAGTCCCCAAACAGCACATGATGCAAAGAAAAAAAGAGGTGCAATGAGGTAGCTGTGTGACTAAGCTAAGTGACCCAAGTGGCCGACACAAACACCTGGCCCATCTAGGAGTGGCACTGCAGTGTCAGACAGGATGGCAGATTTAAAAAATAGTCCCCAAACAGCACATGATGCAAAAAAAAAAAGAGGTGCACCAAGGTCGCTGGATGACTAAGCTAAGTGACCCAAGTGGCCGGCACAAACACCTGGCCCATCTAGGAGTGGCACTGCAGTGTCAGACAGGATGGCAGATTTAAAAAATTGGCCCCAAACATCACATGATGCAAAGATAAATTAAAGAAAAAAGAGGTGCAAGATGGAATTGTCCTTGGGCCCTCCCACCCACCCTTATGTTGTATAAACAGGACATGCACACTTTAACAAACCCATCATTTCAGTGACAGGGTCTGCCATACAACTGTGGCTGAAATGACTGGTTGGTTTGGTCCACCTCCAAAAAAGAAGCAATCAATCTCTCCTTGCACAAACTGGCTCTACAGAGTCAAGATGTCATGTAATATATCAATAGCAATGGCCTACTGTACTGTACTATATATGTATACTGTTGGTCACCAAAATGCTGCACTGTAATACTATATTTACTGCTCACAAAAATGCCGCACAGATATGGAATGGATACGTGCAGTGACACAGAGCTGCAAGATACAGCAATGGCCTACTGTACACAACTATATACTGTTGGGTCACCAAAATGCTGCACTGTAATACTATATATACTGCTCACAAAAATGCCGCACAGATATGGAACGGATACGTGCAGTGAGCCAGTGACACAGAGCTGCAAGATACAGCAATGGCCTACTGTACACAACTATATACTGTTGGGTCACCAAAATGCTGCACTGTAATACTATATACAGATGTGTCCACTTACATCTTTGCTAATTTGCTAAATTTGGCACAACATGCAAAACATGGCTAAGGTGTTTTGCATGAGTAACGAGTGGATGGATTTTAAAATTTTTGTTTGCCATAATAGAATATGTATAAAGTAACATATTAAAGAAGCAAGTTAAGAAAAATCACAAGGCATGGCTAAATCTCTGAGTCTATAGTATGTTAAACCAAGCCATACATGGCCGGATATAGCAAAGATGTATGTGGACACATCTGTATACTGCTCACAAAAATGCCGCACATATATGGAATGGATACTTGCAGTGACACAGAGCTGCGAGATACAGCAATGGCCTACTGTACTGTACTACTATAATTATTATATACTGGTGGTCCCCAGTCCCCACAATGTAGCACACTGATCAGATATATGCAGCACACTGAGCACAGATATGGAGCGTTTTCAGGCAGAGAACGTAGATATTTTCAGCACACTGAGCACAGATTATTTGCAGCACACTGAGCACAGATTACGGAGCTTTTCAGGGAGAGAATGCTGCCACGTCCTCTCCGTTCAATCTCCAATGCACGAGTGAAAATGGCGGCGACGCGCGGCTCCTTATATAGAATATGAATCTCGCAAGAATCCGACAGCGGGATGATGACGTTCGGGCACGTTCTGGTTAACCGAGCAAGGCGGGAAGATCCGAGGCTGCCTCGGTACCGTGTAAAATGGGTGAAGTTCGGGGGGTTCGGATCTCGAGGAACCGAACCCGCTCATCTCTAATTCTAATAAATAAATAAATAACATGAGTGGTATGACAATTAATAAAACCTTTTATATCTCAAGATTTAGTTTTATCCTTATTTTTATCCTTATTCCAAATTTTTTGCTGTCTTTATTCATATATTTGCACACTTTACAATAGTTACACGGGAAACTCCCATTAATATTATTTAACCATTTTTCCTCATTTGTATCAGGTAAATTACTAGGAGCAAGAGCATTTTTCAATGTCTTTGCTCTCCTAAATACAACTTGGGGTGCTCCTGGTAAAAAGCCTTTCAATATACAGTAGGATCTAAACGAATACTTCCCAATGTTTCTTCAATATACTTTTTTTTCCCTATTCTTCACATTATAACCTGTAATAAATGGCACAAAGGGTTTATCATTAATTTGTTTACACATGTACTCCCAGTAGTGCAGTGCCAGATACACATATGCCCGCACAGTGCCAGATAAACATATGCCCCCTAGTAGTGCAGTGCCAGATACACATATGCCCCCAGTAGTGCAGTGGCAGATACATGTATTCCCCCACAGTGCCAGATACACATATGCCCTTAGTAGTGCAGTACCAGATACACATATGCACATACAATGCCAGATACAAATATGCCCCCACAGTGCCAGATACACATATGCCCCCACAGTGCCAGATACACATATTATGCTTTCACATTGCCAGATACACATATGTGCCCCCACAGTTCCAGGTATACATATAATGTGCCCCTACAGTGCCAAATACACATAATATTCCCCACAATGCCTGATACACATAATTTTCCCCACAGTGCCAGATACACATATTCCCCACAATGCCCGATACACATAATTTGCCCCCAATTTAGACTGTACCCTTTTTGCACACCCTGACCCTGTATAGTGGATTCTCATCATTCTCATACGGCCAGTAATATTCATTGTACAATAAAATGTGCAATGGAGCATGTGGGAGGGCAGCTTTAGTGCTACCTGGCTATCTGTTTAATGTATTTAACAGTAAGAGAAGGAGCCAGGTGCACCCCACTGCGGCCAGCGCTGCAGCTAGTGGTGATGGTCGACGATAGGGTGGTGCTGTCCTACGGGTGCTGCTGGCTATTTCCCACCCATGGAGTATATGCGCGGCATATGTTCTGTGTGACAGGCACTGCTGGCACCACCCTAGTTGTGGCCCTGCCAGAAAATAATCTTCTAGCAGCCGACAATCACAGAGGGACCTCCCGGCCCTTCTCCCTCCTCTGCCATGTTTCCGATCACTGCTGAATGGTCAGCACAGCAGGACCCCCACCCAGCGGCTGCACAGAAGAGCAGCCATACGGCATAGGAGTTTCTATAATGGGTCTAATATATTATACTTACCACTCCTGGGTGCCCGTGACCGCTGCTGGCACTGAGGCTGCACGCGGGCCCTCTCCTCTCTTAAAACGCTTCTACATATGGGGAATGTAAAGTAACCTGCTTCCCAGTGTGTATCTGGTGGCTGCTCAGATAAGCAGTGACTGGTGAAATCATAGTTGCTGTGGTTTCCAATGTTCCAATGGTGGTGATCCGATGTTCCAATGTTTGAAGGGAAAAAAAGAGATGGTGGTTAATGGCAGATGGCTTTACCTGCCTTAGCTAATATACATGAATGTTTCACATTTTGTAGATTACCGAGTCTCACAAAAATTCTGCTGTCTATGGCAATGTACGAAAATGTTACAGATCTGGGACTAAGGGTTGCCTGCAGCTTAGATTTCTTGTCCCTGCACTTAACTTTTGAGCAACATTTTGCAGTCACAATGATCTACAGAATCCAGTGTACAGTAGCTGTAGGACAATCACCAGACTTTGGTGACATTTCCTCCTTTTATGGTTTAAGGATTTACGATAACACCAACCAACAAATGCAGTAACATTATTTTTACACCAAAGTGTGATTTATTGTCCAAATTGACGGTAAGAACGCAGGGAGTCAATCTTTATCACTGATTTTGGCACATTTTAATGAATACTTGAAAACGTAAAATGACTGTATATTGAAACCAATCAAAAAAATGTGTAAATTCCAGATTTTTATGGATATATTAACAAAAAGTTGATTTGGTTCGATTTTTGGTCTATGTTTAATCAAGTTATGTTTCATGCTCTAAATCACACATCTACTAGTACTAACAGATTATTTTTGATATTATTAAATTAAAAAAAGTCAAAAATCATCTGTAAGTAAATGTGGAATTTGACCCTGAAATACAAATTGACCAAACATCGAATAAAAAATCAACCCAGATCGACTCTTAGTAAATATAATATACCCCTAAATCCCACATTTACTAACAGATGATTGTTGACATATTTGTTTAAAAGGATGTAAAAAGTCACCTGTTAGTAAAGTGTGATTTAGACCCTGATACACAAAATTGATTAAAAATCGATCTACATCGACCAATAATTGATAAGAATTGCCCTTTAGTAAATATACCCCTTATTGTAGCTTTACTTTTCAACTAAAACTCTTCTGAATAAATTACAGTATTTGAACCTTCCAGTTGTTTAAATCCTTGTGTGTTCTACTTTGGGCTTATTTGATGTGTGCCAAATATAAATTATTTTGCAGTTCATGAAAGTGCAGAAAATCCTGCAAAGTTGAGAATTTGAGATGAATTCCAAGAATTACACATATCTACATTATTTTCCTTAATTTAGTTTTGCTTTGTATTTCATGACAGAGAAGGTTGTGAATATGTAGTAAACAGTGCAGACAATCAGTGTCCTGAGTACAAGAGTGGAAGGCACTTCATATGGCAGTCTCTAATTGCTCTCATACATCATACTTACCAGCTGGTTTAAGGCTTCAGTTTCATTTATTCAACATTTCCATCATTGTTGAATGGAATTTAAAGCAGTTTCAGTAATGAAAATGTATGTGTTTAGTATTTTTGAGGCATACAGTTTCCATCTTCAATAATAGCAGTGTACTGACTTTGTTTACAAAAGATGTTTTACAGAGCTTCTTTTATTTAAATCATCAGCCTAGAAAAAGGCATTGGTGTGGCGCTTTGCAGTAAGTGGGTTCCTTGTAGGGATGAGCGGGTTCGGTTCCCTGAGAGCCGAAACACCCCCCCCCCCCCCCCCCTGAAATTCACGTCCTGAGCGCCCGGATCCGAGTACGGCTCGGGATTTCCCGCCAGACTCGGAAACCAGAACGTGACAAAACGTCATCATCCCGCTGTCAGACTCTCGCAGGCTTTGGATCCCATATAAACAGCCGCGCGTCGCCGCCTTTTTCACTCTGGACTTGGAGAGTGAGGGAGACAGACCTCTGTCTCTCTGTGGGTGATGGCGTGGGGTTAGTGTGTGCCATAGTTGCCTACCCTCCCGCATTCTGCAGGAGACTCGTTGAAATAGCAGCGATCTCCCTGACTCCCTGGACAGACCAGTAATCTCCCTAATTGCACCTTATCCCTATTATGTAGCTGTTACATTCTTGGGGAAAAAAAGAAATCAGAGATATATACATTCAAATGCCATTCCCCTGCATTGGTTATTATAAGGCACAATGATCCCTATGGCTACATGCATTTTAAATAAGGTTTCTTGTGGCCACTTACAGTATATAGAACCTCTTGTAAAACACAATACACAAACAAATCCTGCAAAATATCAGTGTCTTTTATTCAACAAGTAGATCTTACGGCTCATTTACATTTGGATGTAAGTCATTTTTAAAACACGCTTCTCAGATGTAGAAGTACACGTCAGCGCTGATAGGTGTTACTTTCACAATCTCCCTCAAATGCTTTTTCAAAAGTAGGCAAGTATGGTGTGTGCTCTGTTGGGGTGCTGCTGCAGTCACTGTGGTGTACCTGTGCTGTGTTAGGGGTGCTGTCCTGGCTGTCACTGGTGTTACTGCTGGGTGCTGCAGCTGTACATGTGTGTTGCTGTCCTGGCTGTCACTGTGTTGTACAGGGGGCAGGGGCACTGTGAAATATAGGGGTGGTGATGTCTTAATAACATTACACTGCGATAAAAATTTGGGTGCAGTTCTTACAAATTAAAAGCACACTGCTCCTGTATGCTGTTAAATATAGGAGTGCTGATGTATTAATAACATTACACTGGCCCTGTCTGCTATAAAAGTTTGGATGCAGGTAAAAATTAAAAGCACACTGTTACTGTATGCTGTGAAATATAGGGGTGCTGATGTCTTAATAACATTACACTGGCCCGTCTGCTATAAAAGTTTGGGTGCAGTAAAAAATTAAAAGTACACTGTTCTTGTAATCTGTGAAATATAGGGCTGCTGATGTCTTAATAACATTACACTCTCCCTGTCTGCTATAAAAGTTTGGGTGCAGTTAGAAATTAAAAGCACACTGTTCCTGTATGATTTGAAATATAGGGGTGCTGATGCCTTAACAACATTACACTGGCCCTGTCTGCTATAAAAGTTTGGGTGCAGTTCTTACAAATTAAAAGCACACTGCTCCTGTATGCTGTTAAATATAGGGCTGCTGATGTCTTAATAAAATTACACTGGCCCTGTATGTTGTATATATTCAGGGGTGCTGCTGCTGTTAAAATAACATAACACTGGTCCTGTATTCTGTTAGAATACAGGGGCGCTGTGAAAATAAAGGTGCACTGTTCTGTGTGCTGTAATAATAAAGGGGTACTGTCCTGTGAAATGAAGAACAATTTAGAGGATAAAAATAGTGGAAGATCAGGAACCACTTCCAGTTCCTAGTACTAGTGCTGAAGCAGATGCTGCCAACAGTCATGACATTGATGATGCTATTCCGTCAACGTCGTCTGCTAAGGCCGATACCCAATGTCATAGAAGGCGTGTAAAATCCAAGAAGCAAAAATTAATAATCAGAAAAAAAAGAAATTATCTGATGAGAAATGTAAAATTGGCAATATGCCATTCACTACACGAAGTGGCAAAGAAAGGCTAAGGCCTTGGCCTATGTTCATGACTGGTGGCTCAGCTTCTCATGCTTAGCTTAGCCATCCAGCAACCTCGTTGCACTTCTTTTCTTCTTTGCATCATGTGCTGTTTGGGGCCTAGTTTTTAAATCTGCCATCCTGTCTTACACTGCAGTGCCACTCCTAGATGGGCCAGGTGTTTGTGCCGCACATATGTGTCGCTTAGCAAAGTCATCCAGCTACCTCATTGCACCTCTTTTTCTTCTTTGCACGATGAGCTGTTTGGGGCCTACTTTTTAAACGTACCATCCTGTCTGCCACTGTAGTGCCACTCCTAGATGGGGCAGGTGTTTGTGCTGCCCAGTTGTGTCGCTTAGCTTAGTCATACAGCTACCTCATTGCACCTCTTTTCTTCTTTGCATGATGTGCTTTTTGGGGCCTAGTTTTTAAAAGTGCCACCTTGTCTGCCACTGCAGTGCCACTCCTAGATGGGCCAGGTGTTTGTGCCACACACTTGTGTTGCTTAGCTTAGTCATCCAGCAACCTCGGTGCACCTCTTTTTTTTCTTTGCATCATGTGCTGTTTGAGGCCTAGTTTTTAAAAGTGCCATCCTGTCTGACACTGCAGTGCCACTCCTAGATGGGCCAGGTGTTTGTGCCGCCCACCTGTGTCTCTTAGTCATCCAGCTACCTCGATGCTTCCTTTTGGCCTAAAAACAATATTGTGTGGTGTGAGGCGTTCAGAATAGACTGGAAATGAGTGGAAATAAATGTTATTGAGGTTAATAATACCGTATGATCAAAATTACCCCCAAATTCTGTGATTTTAATAGTGATGAGCGGGTTCGGTTTATCGGAAACCGAACCCCCCCGAACTTCACGCTTTTTACACGGGTCCGAGGCAGACTCGGATCTTCCCGCCTTGCTCGGCTAACCCGAGCGCGCCCGAACGTCATCATCCCGCTGTCGGATTCTCGCGAGGCTCGTATTCTATCGCGAGACTCGGATTCTATATAAGGAGCCGCGCGTCGCCGCCATTTTCACACGTGCATTGAGATTGATAGGGAGAGGACGTGGCTGGCGTCATCTCCGTTTAGAGTAGACTAGAGAGTAGTAGAGAGTAGAGACACTTGATTTACTAATTTTAGGGAGCATATTAGGACGGAGTACTACTTGCTGATAGTGTGACCAGTGACCACCAGTTTAATTAATCCGTTCTCTGCCTGAAAAAAAACGATACACAGTGTGACACAGTCACATACCATATCTGTGCTCAGCCTCAGTGTGCCCTCAGTGTGCTGCATCATCTATGTAATACTGTATATCTGACTGTGCTGAGTGCTCTCTGCTCACACAGCTTAATTGTGGGGGAGACTGGGGAGCAGTTATAGCAGGAGTACATATTTTAACAGTGCACACTTTTGCTGCCAGAGTGCCACTGCCAGTGCCAGTGTGACTGACCAGTGACCACTGACCACCAGTATATTGTGATTGTCTGCCTGAAAAAGTTAAACACTCGTCGTGTGGTGTTTTTATTCTATAAACGCATTCTGCTGACAGTGTCCAGCAGGTCCGTCATTATATAATATATACCTGTCCGGCTGCAGTAGTGATATATATATATTTTTTATATCATTATCATCCAGTCTATATTAGCACTGCAGCAGACGCAGTACGGTAGTCAACGGCTGTAGCTACCTCTGTGTCGGCAG
The DNA here is from genome assembly GCF_028390025.1 of Pseudophryne corroboree. Lineage (NCBI taxonomy): Eukaryota > Metazoa > Chordata > Amphibia > Anura > Myobatrachidae > Pseudophryne > Pseudophryne corroboree. The sequence goes on along the minus strand of NC_086444.1, from coordinate 588,263,353 downwards.
TCGCTCGTCCATCCATAATTGTATACCACCTACCCGTGGTGTTTTTTTTTTTCCTATCTTCTTGATACTAGTAGCTTACTTTAGGAGTCTGCAGTGCTGAGCTGACAGTGTCCAGCAGGTCCGTCATTATATAATATATACCTGTCCGGCTGCAGTAGTGATATATATATATATTTTATATCTCATTATCATCCAGTCTATATTAGCAGCAGACGCAGTACGGTAGTCCACGGCTGTAGCTACCTCTGTGTCGGCAGTCGCTCGTCCATCCATAATTGTATACCACCTACCCGTGGTGTTTTTTTTTTCTTTCTATCTTCTTGATACTAGTAGCTTACTTTAGGAGTCTGCAGTGCTGAGCTGACAGTGTCCAGCAGGTCCATCATTATATAATATATACCTGTCCGGCTGCAGTAGTGATATATATATATATTTTTTATATCATTATCATCCAGTCTATGTTAGCAGCAGACACAGTACGGTAGTCCACGGCTGTAGCTACCTCTATGTCGGCAGTCGCTAGTCCATCCATAATTGTATACCACCTACCTGTGGTGTTTTTTTTTTTTTTTTCTATCTTCTTGATACTACTAGTAGCTTACTTTAGGAGTCTGCAGTGCTGAGCTGACAGTGTCCAGCAGGTCCGTCATTATATAATATATACCTGTCCGGCTGCAGTAGTGATATATATATATTTTATATCTCATTATCATCCAGTCTATATTAGCAGCAGACGCAGTACGGTAGTCCACGGCTGTAGCTACCTCTGTGTCGGCAGTCGCTAGTCCATCCATAATTGTATACCACCTACCTGTGGTGTTTTTTTTTTTTCTATCTTCTTGATACTACTAGTAGCTTACTTTAGGAGTCTGCAGTGCTGAGCTGACAGTGTCCAGCAGGTCCGTCATTATATAATATATACCTGTCCGGCTGCAGTAGTGATATATATATATATTTTATATCTCATTATCATCCAGTCTATATTAGCAGCAGACGCAGTACAGTAGTCCACGGCTGTAGCTACCTCTGTGTCGGCAGTCGCTAGTCCATCCATAATTGTATACCACCTACCTGTGGTGTTTTTTTTTTTTTTTCTATCTTCTTGATACTACTAGTAGCTTACTTTAGGAGTCTGCAGTGCTGAGCTGACAGTGTCCAGCAGGTCCGTCATTATATAATATATACCTGTCCGGCTGCAGTAGTGATATATATATATTTTATATCTCATTATCATCCAGTCTATATTAGCAGCAGACGCAGTACGGTAGTCCACGGCTGTAGCTACCTCTGTGTCGGCAGTCGCTAGTCCATCCATAATTGTATACCACCTACCTGTGGTGTTTACTAGTATACTAGTATCCATCCATCTCCATTGTTTACCTGAGGTGCCTTTTAGTTGTGCCTATTAAAATATGGAGAACAAAAATGTTGAGGTTCCAAAAATAGGGAAAGATAAAGATCGACTTCCACCTCGTGCTGAAGCTGCAGCCACTAGTCATGGCCGAGACGATGAAATGCCAGCAACGTCGTCTGCCAAGGCCGATGCCCAATGTCATAGTACAGAGCATGTAAAATCCAAAACACCAAATATCAGTAAAAAAAGGACTCAAAAATCTAAAATAAAATTGTCGGAGGAGAAGCGTAAACTTGCCAATATGCCATTTACCACACGTAGTGGCAAGGAACGGCTGAGGCCCTGGCCTATGTTCATGGCTAGTGGTTCAGCTTCACATGAGGATGGAAGCACTCAGCCTCTCGCTAGAAAAATGAAAAGACTCAAGCTGGCAAAAGCACAGCAAAGAACTGTGCGTTCTTCGAAATCACAAATCCACAAGGAGAGTCCAATTGTGTCGTTTGCGATGCCTGACATTCCCAACACTGGATGTGAAGAGCATGCGCCTTCCACCATTTGCACGCCCCCTGCAAGTGCTGGAAGGAGCACCCGCAGTCCAGTTCCTGATAGTCAGATTGAAGATGTCAGTGTTGAAGTACACCAGGATGAGGAGGATATGGGTGTTGCTGGCGCTGGGGAGGAAATTGACCAGGAGGATTCTGATGGTGAGGTGGTTTGTTTAAGTCAGGCACCCGGGGAGACACCTGTTGTCCGTGGAAGGAATAGGGCCATTGACATGCCTGGTGAAAATACCCAAAAAATCAGCTCTTCGGTGTGGAAGTATTTCAACAGAAATGCGGACAACATTTGTCAAGCCGTGTGTTGCCTTTGTCAAGCTGTAATAAGTAGGGGTAAGGACGTTAACCACCTCGGAGCATCCTCCCTTATACGTCACCTGCAGCGCATTCATCATAAGTCAGTGACAAGTTCAAAAACTTTGGGCGACAGCGGAAGCAGTCCACTGACCAGTAAATCCCTTCCTCTTGTAACCAAGCTCACGCAAACCACCCCACCAACTCCCTCAGTGTCAATTTCCTCCTTCCCCAGGAATGCCAATAGTCCTGCAGGCCATGTCACTGGCAATTCTGACGAGTCCTCTCCTGCCTGGGATTACTCCGATGCATCCTTGCGTGTAACGCCTACTGCTGCTGGCGCTGCTGTTGTTGCTGCTGGGAGTCGATGGTCATCCCAGAGGGGAAGTCGTACTCGTAAGACCACTTTTACTACTTCCACCAAGCAATTGACTGTCCAACAGTCCTTTGCGAGGAAGATGAAATATCACAGCAGTCATTCTGCTGCAAAACGGATAACTGAGGCCTTGGCATCCTGGGCGGTGAGAAACGTGGTTCCGGTATCCATCATTACTGCAGAGGCAACTAGAGACTTGTTGGAGGTACTGTGTCCCCGGTACCAAATACCATCTAGGTTCCATTTCTCTAGGCAGGCGATACCGAAAATGTACACAGACCTCAGAAAAAGACTCACCAGTGTCCTAAAAAATGCAGTTGTACCCAATGTCCACTTAACCACGGACATGTGGACAAGTGGAGCAGGGCAGACTCAGGACTATATGACTGTGACAGCCCACTGGGTAGATGTATGGACTCCCGCCACAAGAACAGCAGCGGCGGCACCAGTAGCAGCATCTCGCAAACGCCAACTCTTTCCTAGGCAGGCTACGCTTTGTATCACCGCTTTCCAGAATACGCACACAGCTAAAAACCTCTTACGGCAACTGAGGAAGATCATCGCAGAATGGCTTACCCCAATTGGACTCTCCTGTGGATTTGTGGCATCGGACAACGCCAGCAATATTGTGTGTGCATTAAATATGGGCAAATTCCAGCACGTCCCATGTTTTGCACATACCTTGAATTTGGTGGTGCAGAATTATTTAAAAAACGAGAGGGGCGTGCAAGAGATGCTGTCGGTGGCCAGAAGAATTGCGGGACACTTTCGGCGTACAGGCACCACGTACAGAAGACTGGAGCACCACCAAAAACGCCTGAACCTGCCCTGCCATCATCTGAAGCAAGAAGTGGTAACGAGGTGGAATTCAACCCTCTATATGCTTCAGAGGTTGGAGGAGCAGCAAAAGGCCATTCAAGCCTATACAACTGAGCATGATATAGGAGGTGGAATGCACCTGTCTCAAGCGCAGTGGAGAATGATTTCAACGTTGTGCAAGGTTCTGCAACCTTTTGAACTTGCCACACGTGAAGTCAGTTCAGACACTGCCAGCCTGAGTCAGGTCATTCCCCTCATCAGGCTTTTGCAGAAGAAGCTGGAGACATTGAAGGAGGAGCTAACACAGAGCGATTCCGCTAGGCATGTGGGACTTGTGGATGGAGCCCTTAATTCGCTTAACAAGGATTCACGGGTGGTCAATCTGTTGAAATCAGAGCACTACATTTTGGCCACCGTGCTCGATCCTAGATTTAAAACCTACCTTGGATCTCTCTTTCCGGCAGACACAAGTCTGCTGGGGTTCAAAGAACTGCTGGTGACAAAATTGTCAAGTCAAGCGGAACGCGACCTGTCAACATCTCCTCCTTCACATTCTCCCGCAACTGGTGGTGCGAAGAAAAGGCTCAGAATTCCGAGCCCACCTGCTGGCGGTGATGCAGGGCAGTCTGGAGCGACTGCTGATGCTGACATCTGGTCCGGACTGAAGGACCTGTCAACGATTACGGACATGTCGTCTACTGTCACTGCATATGATTCTCTCCCCATTGAAAGAATGGTGGAGGATTATATGAGTGACCGCATCCAAGTAGGCACGTCACACAGTCCGTACTTATACTGGCAGGAAAAAGAGGCAATTTGGAGGCCCTTGCACAAACTGGCTTTATTCTACCTAAGTTGCCCTCCCACAAGTGTGTACTCCGAAAGAGTGTTTAGTGCCGCCGCTCACCTTGTCAGCAATCGGCGTACGAGGTTACTTCCAGAAAATGTGGAGAAGATGATGTTCATTAAAATGAATTATAATCAATTCCTCCGTGGACACATTGACCAGCAGCAATTGCCTCCACAAAGTACACAGGGAGCTGAGATGGTGGATTCCAGTGGGGACGAATTGATAATCTGTGAGGAGGGGGATGTACACGGTGATATATCGGAGGATGATGATGAGGTGGACATCTTGCCTCTGTAGAGCCAGTTTGTGCAAGGAGAGATTAATTGCTTCTTTTTTGGTGGGGGTCCAAACCAACCCGTCATTTCAGTCACAGTCGTGTGGCAGACCCTGTCACTGAAATGATGGGTTGGTTAAAGTGTGCATGTCCTGTTTATACAACATAAGGGTGGGTGGGAGGGCCCAAGGACAATTCCATCTTGCACCTCTTTTTTCTTTCATTTTTCTTTGCGTCATGTGCTGTTTGGGGGGTGTTTTTTGGAAGGGCCATCCTGCGTGATACTGCAGTGCCACTCCTAGATGGGCCAGGTGTTTGTGTCGGCCACTAGGGTCGCTTAGCTTACTCACACAGCTACCTCATTGCGCCTCTTTTTTTCTTTGCGTCATGTGCTGTTTGGGGAGTGTTTTTTGGAAGGGCCATCCTGCGTGACACTGCAGTGCCACTCCTAGATGGGCCAGGTGTTTGTGTCGGCCACTTGGGTCGCTTAGCTTAGCCATCCAGCGACCTCGGTGCAAATTTTAGGACTAAAAATAATATTGTGAGGTGTGAGGTGTTCAGAATAGACTGAAAATGAGTGGAAATTATGGTTATTGAGGTTAATAATACTTTGGGATCAAAATGACCCCCAAATTCTATGATTTAAGCTGTTTTTTAGGGTTTTTTGAAAAAAACACCTGAATCCAAAACACACCCGAATCCGACAAAAAAAATTCGGTGAGGTTTTGCCAAAACGCGTTCGAACCCAAAACACGGCCGCGGAACCGAACCCAAAACCAAAACACAAAACCCGAAAAATTTCCGGTGCTCATCACTAGATTTTAACTGTTTTATGTTTTTTTCAAAAATCATCCAGATCCAAAACCGAAACCCGAAAGGGTGGTTTTGGTAAAACCAATCCAGATCCAAAACACGAGCGGGGATCCAGATCTAAAACACAAAATATAAAAAGTGCCCACCGCACATCTCTAGTTCCTTGTAATGGAATTATTACATTAGGGTTCTGTTTGTAGTGCTTAATTTTACTTATTGTTTTGGGAGATTGGCATTACAGAGAAGTTGGTTTAACCCCTTGTATGACAGATCAGAGTCTCTCTGTGTCATCGTAGTCTATGCGATGACTACAGCTGGGTACACACTGGGCGATAAATTTGGCCATTTGAGCAGACAGCATATCACTAGTGGGTCAGCACGGTTATACAAAAGTATTGTCTGTGAATGACGTCGTTCACAAATATATCACATCGGTCGTGCAGCACAGCTGCTGGCTGATATATATCTACAGATATATCGGCACATCTGGCTGTGTGCACGGGTAGTTCGTCTACCGCCGCACACTTGCTGCAGGGGCTGATGTCATAACTGGGTGGGCAAATTCAAATGCCCATACAGCTGGATGACAGGATAGACATATCGAGTGGCTGATTGGTAAGTGTATATGCTTACCTGAATGAGCCGCTCAGTAGGTGCTATGGCAGGTAAGCAGATATATTTGCCCAGTGTGTACCCAGATTTAGAAACATGATTGGCATTATTGGTCAGTGACCATTCAAGAGAGCAGAAAGTAGCCAGGAACCACTAGTTTTAGTTCTTGCTCACCAGGTAGCTTGAAGCTCTCTACATTCACTATGACATCACTGAATGCACTTTGGTTTAGGAAATTCTTTGGGATTGTAGGCGAGGTACACTGGCCATCTGGTGGAAAGCCTTTCTAAGTTACTTTTACACCAAGTCAGCATTTACTGGGTTGCCATCAGACTATAATCCCTTCTCAGTACCATGTGTATAGAAAGTTTTAACAAACAATTAAATGTCTGTATACATAATAATTTAAGCTTATTAACAAAAGAATACCAACTGCAATAACAGGACTTTAGGAATTGATTAGCAGTCATACTGCAGTGTATGTAGCACCATGTACAATGATTACAATAGAACACTCTAAAGGTATACTAGTGGCCAACACTGTGGTATCTGTGACGGACATGATCCTGCCAAGGCTGCTCTCCTGGCCCAGACCAGGCATTTGTCCTGCATTATGGAAGCAGTACTTTTGGCAAGTTCACAGAATCCTGTATTTCCAAAAATAATAGAGTTTCAGACTTCACAGATCCTCACTGTAGCCCCTGATTCTCCAGTCCACCTGTAGAAGGTATAGCTCCTCCTGACATCCAACTTCACGATCAAAAAAACCCTCTGTCTTCACCAGCAGCACTTAATGAGTCTCCAGCATTCAGACAGATTACTCTCTATGGGGATAATTCAGACCTGATCAGCGCTGTGCGTGTTCGCACAGCAGTGAACTGGTCTGAAGTGCGCATGCGCCGGCACCGCAGTGCGCCAGTGCATGGCAAACAGACGATGGCTGTCTTATCCCTGCGATCACCTCTGCCTGATTGACAGGCAGAGGCGGTCGCTGGGCGGGAGGGGGCGGGCCGGCGGCGTCTGGCCGCCGTTTTAGGGGGCGCGGTCTGGGCATCGCAGGCGTGCCTGTTCCGTTAGGGGGACAGGCCAAGGCGGCTGCGTGACGTCACACACAGCCGCTGCGACCCAGGCAGCGACATGTAGCTCCCTGACAGTGCGCAGTAGCTGCATAGGCAGGGAGCTACTCTTCAAGTACATAAACATTGCCGCTGTGCAATGCTTTTGTACTTGTGCGACTAGGCAGGGCCTGACATACGGGGTGGACTAGCCCTGTGCTGGGCATCCCCCCGCATGTCAGTGTGACTGATCGTAGATGTGTTAAATTTAGCACATCTACGATCAGGTCTGAATTAGCCCCTGTGAACGGAGTATATATCATTCCTTCCTAACAGATAAAGTGGAAGAGTGGCCCATAGACCCCAATCAGTTTCTATAAGCTAGTTGGCTGCTGTGGGCAACTATTTATGGGGGTCATTCTGAGTTGTTCGCTCACTAGCAACTTTTTGCAGTGCTGCGATCAGATAGTCGCCACCTATGGGGGAGTGTATTTTCGCTTTGCAAGCTTTTGCAGCCGAGCGGTACAAAAAAGTTTTTAGCAGTTTCTCAGTAGCTCTGGACTAACTCAGCTGCTGCGATCACTTCAGTCTTTTTGGTCCCAGAATTGATGTCAGACACCTGCCCTGCAAACGCTTGGACACGCCTGCGTTTCTTCCAAACACTCCCAGAAAACGGACAGTTGACACCCACAAACGCCCTCTTTCTGTCAATCACCTTGCGATCGGCTGTGCGAATAGATTCTTCGTTAAATCCATCGCCCAGCACCGATCTTCTTTGTACCCATACGACGCGCTTGCGCGTTGTGGTGCATATACATGGGCAGTTTTGCCGAGTTTTCACCTAATTGCAGCACTGTAAAAAGTTGCTAGCGAGCGATCAACTTGGAATGACCCCCTATGTTCCCTCCCCATATCAGACTGACTGGCTATAATAGCTCCTTTCTGCCAGCAGTGGCCATATTCACACGTACTGAAAAGTAGAATGGAGTGGATGCAAAGGCATTTCAGTTGCATCTAAATAGGGTTGGAATGGGCCATTCTCACATAGGAAAAGGTACGTAAGCAGTGTCGGACTGGTGCATGTAGGGCCCACCGGGGGAATGCAGTGGAAGGGGCCCATGTTAGGGGTGTGGCGAGTCTGCAGAGGGGGTGTGGCCTGCAACCTCATTGATTTGACTAACCATTAGAGAGTGCAACGTCTGGAGCCCTTCATAAATATATACAGTAAATGCATGATAATGTACCAGATTAAAAACAGATTAATAACAGCAAATACACCATAGTCCAGTATAAGGTAACATATGTAAAATGTATAATTCTAATGCACAGTCTGGAACCTGATCCTTAGAGCAGAAGGTGGGGCCCCAGGCAGAAGGGCCCACCGGTGGTTGGTTTCCCGTGGGCCAGTCCAAGCCTGTACGTAAGGGTTTTGTCAATGCAGGCTATTACGAGCTATGCAGAGCTATTTCCTGGCATACAGTAACTTTTGCACATAAAATACAGTAGGTATGGGCCTGTGTGCACTGATGATGATGACTAGTTAAAAATCAAGGGAGTGCATAGAGGGCGGATCAAAAAATGCAACTATGCTTGTGAACAAACCAGCACATTGTTTTGTGCTCAGAGGTTATAATCAGCATTCATTCACTTTACTTCCATCTCTGCTTCTGGCAAATTAATCATAACAAATGCAGGGATGCTAAATATACTCAGGATATGTGAAGAAAATGAAGTCCTGGCATGCTTATCCTTTATTTGGACATGCCAGGGCCTTCTTCTCTTGTATCATGGGTATTTTAGGGCTGGCCCTGGGCATAGGAAGCCTAGTCATTTGCCTACAAGAAATGTGCACCCTCCTGTCTGAGACAAGTGACTCTCATTATACTGTAATATTTAATGAGCAGGTGTTTGGGGGCGTATCAGTGAAACGGGAGTGGGGGTTGTACGACTGGAGGGGAGACTCTCCCCTCCCTTCCAGCTCCTCCTTCACTGTTGCTGGCCTCCACCAGGGGACATGTGTGACATTGTATATCATGATCAGTCTGGTGACCGACTCCGGGCCGCGACATGCGGAGGAGCCCCTGCCCCGCCCTGCCCATCTCCGCGCTGCGCCAAATGCGGACAGGCCACGCGTTGGTGTACGGATACCGGGAGGGGCCGGCAGTGCCTCAGCAACCTCAACTACAAGGAGGCCACAGAGATTTGTCTACTCCGGGGTCGGGGTGGTCAGGTCTGCAGCACACGGGTGCAGAAGCAGAAATTCTACATGGGCCACATCGATGTTATCAGCAGGTAATGGAGGGAACAGTGTTACCCTCATGGCGGCATTACTGGCAGAGCTGTGTTATATGTCCTGTTTATCACCCTCACCTGTGTTGTATATTCTAAGGGGCAACATGTTGTACAGTATATGTCGTGTGTGATACTCGCCTGTGCCCGGTGTCCTGATGTATACAGCTCTGTTGCAGCTAGATTTTTAGATTAGATTCTGTGTGTCTCCTAAGTAGAGATGTGCAGTGGGCACTTTTCGTGTTTTGTGTTTTGGTTTTGAATCTGGATCCCCGCTCGTGTTTTGGATCTGGATAGGTTTTGCCAAAACCACCCTTTCGTATTCTGGTTTTGGTTTTGGATCTGGATTATTTTTAAAAAAAAAACATAAAAATAGCTAAAATCACAGAATTTGGGGATAATTTTGATCCTACGGTATTATTAACCTCAATAACATTCATTTCCACTCATTTCCAGTCTACTCAGAACACCTGACACCTTACAATATTGTTTTTAGGCATAAAAGTTGCACCAAGGTCGCTGGATGACTTTGCTAAGCGACACAAGTCTGCGGCACAAATACCTGGCCCATCTAGGAGTGACACTGCAGTGGCAGACAGGACGGCACTTAAAAAAACTAGGCCCCAAACAGCACATGATGCAAAGAAAAAAAGAGGTGCACCAAGGTCGCTGGATGGCTAAGCTAAGCAACACAAGTGTGCGGCACAAACACCTGGCCCATCTAGGAGTGGCACTGCAGTGGCAGACAGGATGGTACTTTTCAAAAACTAGGCCCCAAACAGCACATCATGCAAAGAAGAAAAAGAGGTGCAATGAGGTAGCTTTATGACTAAGCTAAGCGACACAAGTGTGCGACAAAAACACCTGGCCCATCTAGGAGTTTCACGCAGTGGCTGAATGTTGAAAGTGGCCCGCAATTTTTCGGGCCACCGACAGCATCTCCTGCACACCCCTGTCATTTCTCAAAAAATTCTGCACCACCAAATTAATTGTATGTGCAAAACATGGGACGTGCTGGAATTTGCCCAGATGTAATGCACGCACAATATTGGTGGCGTTGTCCGATATCACAAATCCACAGGAGAGTCTAAGTGGGGTAAGCCATTGTGCGATGATGTCCCTCAGTTTCCGTAAGAGGTTGTCAGCGGTGTGCCTCTTATGGAAACCGGTGATACACAGCGTAGCCTGCCTCGGAACGAGCTGGCATTTGTGAGATGCTGCTACTGGTGCCGCTGCTGTTGTTGCTGCGGGAGGCAATACATCTACCCAGTGGGCTGTCATAGTCATGTAGTCCTTAGTTTGCCCTGCTCCACTTGTCCACATGTCCGTGGTTAAGTGGACAGTGGGTACAACCGCATTTTTCAGGACACTGAGGACACTTTTCTTAATGTCCCTGTACAGTCCGGGAATTGCTTTCCTAGTGAAGTGGAATCTAGAAGGGGTTTGGTACTGGGGACACACTACCTCCATCAATTGTCTAAATCCCACTGCACTAATGGCGGATACCAGATGCACGTCTAACACCAACATAGCTGTCAAGGCCTCAGTTATCCACTTTGCAACAGGATGACTGCTGTCATGTTTCATCTTCCTCACAAAGGACTGTTGGACAGTCAATTGCTTAGTTGAAGTAGTACAAGTGGTCTTCTGACTTCAAGTGGTCTTCTGACTTCCCCTCTGGGATGACGATCGACGCCCAGCAGCAACAACAGCAGTTGCAGCAGCAGTAGGAGGAAGTGGTTCTTGATCTTTCCCTATTTTATCCTCCAAATTTTTGTTCTCTATTATTTTTCTGGCGTTATATAACAATATGCAGCACAGAAGAGCGTACCTCTACACCACACAGGGCAAACCCTGAAAAAATTATTTAGATTAAATATTTATTTGGAGTAAATAATATACAGCACAGGACAGCTGAACTTATATGGCAGCACCACTGTACTAGACTTATATGGCAGTACCACTGGACTGGACTTATACGGCAGTACCACTGGACTGGATTTATATGGCAGTAGCACTGTATTTATACGGCAGTACCACTGGACTTATACGTCAGTATCACTGGACTTATATGGCAGTACCACTGGATTTATACGGTAGTACCACTGGACTGGATTTATACGGCAGTACCACTGGAATTATATGGCAGTACCATTGGACTTATACGGCAGTAACATACATAGTAACATAGTATCTAAGGTTGAAAAAAGACAATTTGTCCATCGAGTTCAACCTATTTGTGGTCTCCTTTGCAGGATTATTTTGGTCTATAATTTTGTCTGATGCTGATGTCAGCCGTAGCGGTTTATCCCTCTTTTTATAGTAACTATAGTGCGCGACTATGCACCATAACCCTGTATATCCATATCCATTAGGAATTTATCTAACCCATTCTTAGAGGTGTTGACTGAGTCCGCCATTACAACTCCCTCAGACAGGGAATTCCAAACACGTATTGTCCTTACCGTGAAAAAGCCTTTACGCCGCATTGTGTGGAATCTCCTCTCCTCTAACCTAAGCGAGTGTCCACGAGTCCTCTGTGCTGATCTTATCAAAAACAGGTCCCGCGCAAGCTCTGTGTATTGTCCCCTTATATATTTGTAGATGTTGATCATGTCCCCTCTTAGTCTCCTCTTTTCCAGTGTAAACATGCCTAGCCTTTGCGAGCCTTTCCTTGTATTCCAGTGTCTCCATGCCCTTATTTAGTTTGGTCGCCCACCTCTGAACCTTTTCTAGCTCCAGGATATCCTTTTTGTAGTATGGTGCCCAGAATTGTACACAGTATTCAAAATGTGGCCTCACTAGTGATTTGTATAATGGGAGTATAACACTCTCGTCCCTTGCTTCAATTCCCCGTTTTATGCATGCTAATATCTTTATTAACCTTCTTTGCTGCAATCCTACTTTAGGTACTGCTGCTTAGTTTGATATCTATGAGAACACCTAAGTCCTTTTCCAGTACAGAATCCCCTAATTTTACCCCATTTAATATGTAGGTGTTATTTTGATTCTTGCTACCACAGTGCATTACCTTACACTTGTCTGTATTGAAGCGCATTCTCCATTTGGCTGCCCATGCTTCTAGTTTACCTAAGTCATTCTGAAGAGACTCAGCATCCTCATCCATATTTATAACCTTACACAATTTGTAATCATCTGCAAAAATTGACACCATGCTCATAGACCTTCTGTTAGGTCGTTAATGAAAATGTTGAACAGTAGTGGTCCTAGTACAGAGCCTTGTGGCACACCATTTAGCACTTCAGCCCAATTTGAAAATGATCCATTAACCACAACGTGCTGCTCCCTATTATCTAACCAATTTTTAACCGAAGTGCATATTGTGCTCCCTAGCCCTATTTCTTGTAGCTTATAGATAAGCTGCATGTGTGGTACTGTGTCGAAAGCGTTAGCAAAGTCTACGAAGTAGGACTGGACTTATATGGCAGCACCACTGGACATATACGGCAGTATGACTGGACTTATACGGCAGTACCACTGGACTGGACTTATACGGCAGTACCACTGAAATTATATGGAATTACCACTGGACTTATATGGCAGTATCAATGGACTTATACGGCAGTATCACTGGACTTATATGGCAGTACCACTGGACTTATACGGCAGTATCAATGGCCTTACACAGTATACGGCAGTATCACTGGAATTATACGGCAGTATCACTGGACTTATACGGCAGTACCACTGAACATATACGGCAGTATCGTTGGACTTATACGGCAGTATCACTGGACTTATATGGCAGTACCACTGGACTGGACTTATATGGCAGTACCAGTGGACTTATACTGCAGTACCACTGGACTTATACGGCAGTATCAATGCACTTATACAGTAGTATCCCTGGACTTACACGGCAGTATCACTGGACTTATACGGCAGTACCACTGGACTTATACAGCAGTTCCACTGGACTTATACAGCAGTTCCACTGGACTTATACGGCTGCGCCACTGGACTGGACTTATATGGCAGTACCCCTGGACTTATACGGCAGCACCACTGGACTTATGGTAGCACAGGGACACCACCAGTGGACTGATGCAGGACAACACAGCACCACTGCAGTGGACTGTACTTATACAGCAGCACTGGACATATAGCAGCAAAGAACACCACCACTGTGACTGGACTGATGCAGCACAAGACACCACCACTGGACTGATGCAGCACAACACAGCACTGGAATGACACATAAGACAGAGCAGGTTGCCACACCACTTTCCCGCACAAACAGACACTGAGGAGAGAGACATGTCCTCACGCTACACTCTCCAGGACTGGAGTGAAAATGGCGGTGACGCTCGGCTCCTTATATGGAATCCAAAACCAACGAGGATCCGACAGCGGGATGATGACGTTTTGCCTCGTTCTGGTTTCCGAGTCTGGTGGGAAGTCCCAAGCCAGGCCCGGATCCGGGCTCGGGACGTGAAGTTCGGGGTAGTTCAGTTCTCAGGGAACCGAACCTGCTCATCTCTACTCCTAAGAAACTGATACCCCTTTCATACCCCTTTCAGACATCCTCCAAAATCCTGTTTTTTTTTTTGCACATGAACGCGCATCAACCCAGATTTTTGGTATGTCTGAAAGGCTCCACGTTCCCGGGTCACCGACCCTGAATTAAGTCTGAAAAGTGCGACCCGAGAATTTACTCACGGGTCACACCTTGATGTCTCTGATTGGCGTTTGGACTGTGTGTGTATATGACATGTATGTGTGTGTGTGTTTGAGTGTGACATGTATATGTGTAAGACGTGTGTATGTAAGACATGTATGAGTGTGACGTGTGTGTGTGTGTGTGTGTGTGTGTATGACATGTGACATGAGAGTTGCCTGGTCTGCCCTGGCTTGTAGAATGCCAGGGCAGACCAGACTTACTGTATATCTGAAAGGGGTTGACACAGGAATTTCCCAGGTCTCAGGTATAGTGTGAAAGGGGGTCTCAAACAAAAACCCGGGATTTTTCAGAGGTGAAAAACCCGAGTCTGATCAGGGAAATTCCCGTGTTGTATGTCTGAAAGGGGTATCAATTGCTCTCAGATACTTTTACAGTTTTTTTTTGACCATCCGGCATCTATATGGCTATAGTATTTTACTGCAATTAACTTTTATGTGCAGTGGTGGTCATTCCGAGTTGTTCGCTCTGTAATTTTCTTCGCATCGCAGCGATTTTCCACTAATTGTGCATGCGCAATGTTCGCACTGCGACTGCGCCAAGTAAATTTGCTAAGAAGTTTGGTATTTTACTCACGGCATTACGAGGTTTTTTCTTCGTTCTGGTGATCGGAGTGTGATTGACAGGAAGTGGGTGTTTCTGGGCGGAAACTGGCCGTTTTATGGGTGTGTGTGAAACAACGCTGCCGTTTCTGGGAAAAACGCGGGAGTGGCTGGAGAAACGGGGGAGTGCCTGGGCGAACGCTGGGTGTGTTTGTGACGTCAAACCAGGAACGAAACTGACTGAACTGATTGCAGTGGCAGAGTAAGTCCCGAGCTACTCAGAAACTGCTAAGAAATTTCTATTCGCAATTTGGAGAATCTTTTGTTCGCAATTTTGCTAAGCTAAGATTCACTCCCAGTAGGCGGCGGCTTAGCGTGTGCAATGCTGCTAAAAGCAGCTTGCGAGCGAACAACTCGGAATGAGGGCCAGTATACAGTATCTGTATCTTAATGTCAGTTATATTTCCTGTACATGTTTACACTATAGTGTTTCTGTTTGACGTATACTGATTTATTTGAATCATTTCCACTCAATTCTTTTGTCTCACAGGAGTTATGCAGGCTATCTTTGTTTATCTGTAGTTCTGGCTTTAGTCAGTAGTGATAGGATGTCCATGATGACACACATCTCCAGCGACTGCCAGGAGGGAAATTGCCAGCATTCAGCACTGGTAGGCAGTAGCTTATATTAGGATCCAGGAGTTTATATAAGGGTCCAGCAGCCCCTGGCACTTGATCAGCTGTGTCTCGACATTATGACATTGGGCCTATAATTCAGACCTGATCGCTAGGCTGTTTTTTCGTACAGTGGGCAATCAGGTCTAAACTGCGCATGTGAATGCACCACAATGTGCAGGCGCGATGCACGGGTACAAAGCGGATCGCCGCTCAGCGATGGGTTTGTGCGAAGAATCCATTCACACAGGCTTTCGCAAGGAGATTGACTGGATGAAGCGTTTGTGGGTGTCAACTGACCATTTTCTGGGAGTGTTTGGAAAAACTCAGACATGTCCATGCGTTTGCAGGGCGGGTGTCTGACGTCAATTCTGGTCCTGAACAGGCTGAAGTGATCTCAGCAGCTGAGTAAGTCCTGGGCTACTCAGAGACTGCACAAAATCTGTTTGTACAGCTCTGCTCCACATGCGTTCGCACACTTGCAAAGCGAAAATACACTCCCCTATGGGCGGCGACTATGCGAACATAGGACTGCAAAAAGCACCTAGCGAGCGATCAGGTCTCAATTAGGCCCGTTGTTCACAATACGCTTCTGGCAACAACATCATGAAGCCCCTGTGCAGTGCCCAGAATCAACAGTTTAGACCAGGCATGTCCAAACTGCGGCCCTCCAGTTGTTGTGAAACTACATATCCCAGCATGCCCTGACACAGTTTTGCTGTCAGAGAATGCTAAAGCTGTGTCAGGGCATGCTGGGATGTGTAGTTTCTCAACAGCTGGAGGGCCGCAGTTTGGACATGCCTGGTTTAGACCAACATGCAAAGCTGGGGTAATTGCCATCCTGTGCAAGCCATAATTATGGCCCTGCTGGCAGACCAGCTCCTAGTACTAGAAGTCATTCCGCAACTAACCAGCAATGTGATCTAGCAAGAGTGCACAGCAACCAAGACCTCGGTAAAAATCATCTTTTTGACAAAAACTTTCTTTCTGTAATAAGAAAATTAGACTATAATTTATTACTTGTATAGTGATTTTTTTAAATCTGATTTAAAAATCTGTGTCCTATTAAAACATGTTATTATGAAGTTCATATAACAAAGAATTTTCCAAAAAGACAAAATTGGAAAGCGTTATAAATCAAATAATATCATATTTAGACAATTCAATTTTTCTACAGATCATTTTTCATTTTAGAATTTTGGGGAATAATTAATATATGAATATTATATGAACATGAACCATTGATTTTGCTTTCTGACACAGACTGTCTCTTCTAAAATATTCAAAGCACAAGAACTGCTGAAACAAAAAAATAAGTATTTTATTAAAATATATACCCTCGCACTATATATATATTATAGTGTGTATGTACAGTATTTGTGTATATATATATATATATACATATACACAATATATATATATATATATACACAATAAATATATATATATATATATATATATATATATATACATATATATATATATATATATATAAAATAAATAAATATATATATATATATATATATATATATACACACACAGTGGGGCAAAAAAGTATTTGGACAGCCATCGATTGTGCAAGTTGACCCACTTAAAAAGATGAGAGAGGTCTGTAATTTCCATCATAGGTACACTTCAACTGTGAGAGACAGAATCTGAAAAAAACAAAACAGGAAATCACACTGTATGATTTTTACGGGTTAAGTTTGCATGACCGACGCCGGGATCCTGGCTTTTAGATGCCTGGCGGGGTGGGGTGGGCGAGCGCAACAAAGTCTCTGTTAGTCGGCATGCCGACTGTCGGTATTGTAAGGGGGGGTCACATAACTACATCCCATATATATATATATATATAAGCAGGGTGATTCAAAAGTCGCAGTACACACTTTTGTTTCAAGAACTGTGCAGGAAATGGGAAAACTGAATACTCCAGAATACTCCAGTAGGGTATGGGTGAGGTGGGCTATCTTTTAGGGTATGTACCGAACATGGGCGCCATCTTGAAATCGGCCATTTTGAATCTAAGTCAGTTTTTTCAAATGTAAAGGGGGCCATGTAACATGTCAAACAACATCAGAATATGCTGAAAAGTGTATTGCCACAAACAGATGTGAAATAGCAGTTATGGTTCAAAAGTTACAACTCTTTTTTTGTTGCGGGTAACTGAAGATGGCTTTGAGAAAAGAGAAGAGAATTGAGGTCATTTTGATGTCTGGAGAATGAAGTTTCCATGTCATATCTGCAGATTTTAACAACCAGCACCAAGAAAGACCTCCAATTTCACATAACACTGTCAGGTGCCTACTTTCCAAATTCAGAGAAACTGGGACTGTGGCTGACAAGTCATGAGTGGTCGTCCAAAAAGTGCTACTGATGAGACAACATCAACAATGGTTTTGGCATCCTTCATGAAGAGCCCACAATGCAGCACATAACGTTTGTCAGCAGAATGTGGAATCAGCCAGTCATCGATCGTACGAATCCTTCATTCCCATCATCCATTCAAGATCCAGCTATGTGAAATTGGAGGTCTTTCTGGATGCTGGTTGTTAAAATCTGTAGCTATGACACAGAGGGCCAAATGTAATAGAGAGAGTTTCAAAAAGTGAGAGATTTGGTAAGTTTTTGCAGGTTTTTTTTAAAGAAGCAATCATTTACACAGCAAGATCAACCTGGTTTTGCAGTGTAAATGATTGCCACTTTTAAAAAAAATTGAAAAATCTTACCAAATCTCTCACTTTCTGAAACTCTCACTCTATTACATTTGGCCCAGAAACTTCATTCTCCAGACATCAAAATGATCTCAATTCTCTCCTCTTTTCTCAAAGCCATCTTCAGTTACCTGCAACAAAAAATGTGTTGTAACTTTTGAACCATAACTGCTATTTCAAATCTATTTGCAGCAATACACTATTCAGCTAATTCTGATGTTGTTTGACATGTTACACGGCCCCCTTTACATTTGAAAAAAACGGACTTAGATTCAAGATGTCCGATTTCAAGATGGCGCCCATGTTCAGGACATACCCTAAAAGATAGCCTACCTCACCCATACCTTACTGGAGTATTCACTTTTCCCATTTCCTACACAGTTTTGGAAACAAAAGGGTGTACTGTGACATTTGAATCACCCTGTATATACTGCATGTATATATATATATATATATATACTGTATCCCATCATCAGGGTAAGGTTATGCTGCTGTAGTTTAGTATGACTACTCAAATCTCCCAAAAATAAAGACAAAGCAGTGGTATACTTAATCCCTTACCTTTTATCACCCCAACGCGTCAGTGCACAGCCGCGTCTGGAGGCCATGGGAGGGGGGCATGTCCACCCTCCAGGAGATGCATTTCCGGTGGTGATCGCCATTGGCCACCTCCAGTTGTTGTGGCAAGCAGGGAAGCCAACCCGATCTCCGGCGCTGTGACTGCAATGAAAACAATAACAGAGCTTTTCATTTCCTAGGTGCATATTAGTATTTGTAGTGATACCATCAAGCAAGTGGTATTATAATGATTATTGAAGGTGTGTGTTCCTGCATCATGGATTTCACCTCACAGTAGTTTTCACCCACTTTGTTATTGTTTTCATTGCAGTCACAGCGCCAGAGACTGGGGTGGCTTCCCTTGTTGCCACAACAACCGGAGGTGGCCAATGGCAATCACCACCGGAAATGCTTCTCCCAGATGGCGGTTTGTAATATACTATATCACATGTCCCTGTGATAAATATTACATTGGCCTGACTAGCCGTATGTTTAAAGAGAGAATGGAATTACACCGTTCAGCTATTTTCAAAGCACTATTGGAAGAAGATGTGGATCAACCAGTAGCATGCCATTACAGACGCAGTCAACATTCTCTATCTCAGCTTCGCTATCAAATCATAGATCAAATACCGAAGATGATGAGAGGTGGTGATAAGTTGACAGCTTTGAACAAATTGGAATCCAGATGGATTTTTAAATTGGATATAATACAACCTAGAGGTCTCAATTATAAAATAAACCGGAACACTTTTTGAGAGTTATATGATATAACATCTAGTTGTTTGGTTATGCTCTGAATTGTATTTAGGTCTCATTACATCATTGACTTAGTGCTTTCAGGTTTATGTACAGTATTTTTATAATGCACCCGATATACAGTTTTCATATAGGTTTTATGATCACGAATAAGTCTCAGTTACTGCTCTTAATGGTTTAGTTTAAAGGCAGGCTCCCGGCGAGAGATTTTAGTTTGTCACAAATATCGGAGCTCTCTAATTTACAGTCAGCTTTTCATTTCCCATGTGCATATTAGTATTTGTAGTGATACCATCAAGCAAGTGATATTATAATGATTATTGAAGGTGTGTACTATTGTATTATTGAAGGTGTACTGCATTACGGATTTCATCCCGCAGTAGTTTTCACCCACTTTGTTATTGTTTTCATTGCAGTCACAGTGCCGGAGTCCGGGGTGGCTTTCCTCGTTGCTTCTCCCGGAGGGTGGACATCCCCCCTGGCCTCCAGATGCAGCTGTGCACTGACTCACACACGCTGGGGTGATAAAAGGTAAGGGATTAAGTATATCACTGTTTTGTCTTTATTATTTTTGGATTTGAGTAGTCATGCTAGACTACAGAAGCATAACCTTATCCTGATGACGGGAAATCAGCAGGTCCAGAAATGAGCCATTGCTTTTCCAACATGTTGTAAGGATTAATTCCTCATGAATTAAAGGATTTTCCATCATCACTGGAGCGACGTACGATTTGCTATTTTAGCAACAGTGGAACCATTAACATTACAGAACGAGCACACAGTTCTTTGTCAATATAACATGGGAGTGTCGGATTTCAAAGGAGATATACATAATATGGAAGCACAGCCCAGTACTCCTCTGAGTAGTAATCTGCTCCGGTGCCCTCAGTGAAGTAGATGCAGATGGTTGAAGGATGACTGCGGCACTCAGAGACTTTCAATAACTGTGATTGTATTAAAAAAACATAACAAGATAACCAACGTTTCGGGGTTATCAACCCCTTTATCAAGGTGTCTGACGTGAGAAAAGAAACATAAGTGTCTTACCTATATAAGGAAGAAGCCCGCCAAGTGGAAGAGGACAGATCACGCTCCTGCTGCGTCTCCCATGGGGGGCGCTGCAGAGTGATGTCAGTGCTCCCACAGAAACTTGTTGCTAAGCAACGCCAGTACACTAGGTAGCGCCTGACAGGAGAATGTGTAGAAATCGAGACAGAGGATGTGAGTGCGCTCCGGTGATCGTGAACAGACCTATATCACAGAATAGAAAATCACACGAACAGCATGCTACTGAGTATGTGTGTGAGAAAAGAAAGGAACAGTAGTTAAGCAGAGGTAAAGAGTAAGAAGAGATAGAAACTGATAGATGAAGTACAGCTCACGATATATGTTTGATGGAGATGCTTTTCCCAGAAGATGGCAATTTGAAATGGGAGCCTGTGATCATGTGGCTGCAAGTGGTGCAGCCAAGGCACTTATAGCACCCAGGTTTTTTTTTTTTAGAAAGGAAAGTCTGGCTGCTAGATGATGATTTAGTGTTGGAGAGATTAGTAATGTCTGTATGGACAACGAGATCCTTAATGTTATGACCTCTCCTGTAGCAGATCATAGGAGTCTTGTTCTTTAAACAAGGCAGATTGGGGTCAGAAGATATGATGGGCCAAAGGGCCCTAGTGGCCCTGTTGAGTATGGGACTGGAAGTGTCGAAAGTGGTTGTCCAGGGGATTCTGTCATTCAAGGTCCTGACCTTGCGTCGCAGGAGGTCCGCTCCTGGGATGTTCATGACCTAATTTTTAGTAATTGACAGTGAAGTACAATCATAACCCCTGGCTATAAATTTGAGTATCATCTTGTCCAATTCTTCCTGCAAATGGGAGGGCTGGCTATTGATCCATGCTGCTCTGATCATTTGTGATCTGGGAAGGCCCAATTTCAAAGGACGTGGGTGGTGACTGTTGGCTCGGAGAAGCGTATTCTTGTCAGTTGGTTTACAGTACACACCAGTATGTAACCTGCCATCTATAATGGAAGCTTGGACATCCAAGTAATTGATAGTTTCAGTGTACCATTGGTATGTGATCTTGATTGGGGATTGCCTGGTGTTAATAGACTCCAAAAGCTGTTTCAATGTTTGCTTCTCCCCCGACCAAATGATAAATCGTCAATATATTGTGTGAAAAGTGAAATGTATTGCTGAGATGCCTAGTCTGAAAAGAACATGGAAGCTTCCTCCTTGAGCATATGTTGGCATATGAGGGGCCACATTGCTCCCCATGGCACATTCTGTCTTTTGCAAGTAGAAATGGCCATCGAACAGGAAGTAGTTCCTGGGGAGTGTCAGTTCAAGAAGTGCCAGAAATAAATCCCAGATCTACATCCTCCATTTTTTCCTGAACCAAGAAGGCCCTCATAGCATCTAATCCAAGTCCATGTGGAATGCTGGTGTACAAACTGCATATATCGATAGTGCATAAAATGGACCCTTCAGGAACAGGACCAAACTTGTCCAGAAGTAGAAGAAAGCTGGTAGTTTCCTTAATACGTGTCCTTTGCTTCAATACAAGGGGTTGAAGTATACAGTCCAGAAACTAAGAAATAGGCTGATACAGTGAGTTGTGGACAAAAATGATAGGGCACCCGGGAGGCTTTGTAAGGTTTTTGTGTATTTTGGGAATGGTAAATAGAATTGGAACTACAGTGAAATTCTGTGTCAGGGCCTTCAAGAATTTGTCTGAAATAAGACCAGTGACCTTGGCGGTGTTGAGGATTACATCCAGCTCTTTTTTTATAGTGCTCCATAGAATCTGTGTCCAAGAGTTGGTAAGTGTGAGGGTCCGCTAATTGAAAGAGGATCTCTGATCTGTAGTCAGTTAGGTCCATAATGATCACCCCGTCCCCCTTATTGGTGGAGCGTATGACAATGTCCGTGTATGAACCTAAATCCTCGAGGGCCATCCATTCTCATTTGGATGAATTGTGATGCGTGTTGTTGCTGGTATATTTGCTCACTGAGTCATCCAATAACTGAGTGAAGGATTTCATGGATGGATTCTGAGATTAAGGGTCAAACGTGGACTTGTTTCTGTGATTAAGGAAGGGTTGAAACACTGAGGGAGTGTTCGGAATAGTTTGAGGTTTTGAGGCAAAAAATTCATGTCTATGCAATTCTCTCGCAAATTGGTAAAGGTCATCTTTATCAGATGTAGTAGGTACAAAGGATAAGCCATTATTCAAGGCATCCATCTCCGCAGTGGATAGCGTGCCAGAGGAAAGATTGTAAATTAAGTCTTGTTTTTTGCAGCACAATCTTTTTGAGTCTCGTGTTCTGGCCACCCTGGCGGGTGGATGCCCTCTTCCTCTGGACGTGGAGGGGGTTGCTGGATCTAAAGGGACCACGTTTCATTCTTGAGAACTGTCAGAGTCCACCACTGCAAATTCACTGTCGCTGTTAGAGGAATACGGCTCCCTTTTGAACATTCTCTCTATGCCTATGCCATCCTTGTTTGGACCTGGGCTGTGATGACTGGGTGTTGCGAGGTCTGCTCCCCATAAGCCACCTATATACCCTGTTGGTATCATAGTCATTTTGCACTATGGAGTATATGTTCTTTTTGAACTTGATTAGGTCCCTCCGATAGGTATCACATTGAGTACGCACTTTATGCATCCAGTCATGGGATTGGTCTTGCTGCAGAGAAACCAAGTTTCAGATTCAAACAAAATGATTGTCTTTAACTAATTTTACTTCTCTGCTGGCTTCATCCACCAGCAGCAGCATCAGATCCAGGCTGCATTTGTTGGTGATGCCTACCCATTTTTTGCAAAAGTCTGGTGTATAGCTGCCTACTGTGGGCATGTTCCTAAGCCTAAATCCCCTGGGGGTCATTCACTCCCTGTAATAGTCCGTCAACGATATGCCGTGTAACAAGTAATCTATCTCTCTTCGTTTTATTTTATACAGCTGTTGGTTATGGTCATCTGGTCCTTGCTGCTGATCGAAGTAGGACAGTTGATCCTTGAAGAGAAGTCTATCGGCATCATTGTCGGTGAAGCTATATAAGTCACCTTTTGTGATGTTTAACCCACTGTAGCCCCTGACTTCCTCTGTTGCAACTGTGGATGTACTGGGATTCATGCTGCAAGTGGTTCAAGACAAGAAAACAACCAAAGTGCCAGGTGCAGGTATAGCAGCCATAAAGTGTCAGTGCTTCAGTGAAAGTGCAAACAGTGCTGTATTACCAGGATAATGCTGGTGTCCAGAGATAAAAAAATGACAGATCCATCCACCATGATGGTATAATTGCAGGCAAATACAGGCAAATGCTGGGTGCCCTGGCTCAAGTAGGGGAGAGCAACTTATAAAGGTATACTGGAAGCACAGCCCGGCACTCCTCTGAGTATTAATCTACTCCGGTGCCCTCAGTGAAGTAGATGCAGATTGCTGAAGGATGACTGCGGCACTCAGAGACTTTCAATAACTGTGATTGTATTAAAAAAGCGTAACTAGATAACCAACGTTTTGGGGTTAATAACTCCTTTGTCAAGGTGTCTGATGTGAGAAAAGAAACATAAGTGTCTTACCTAAATAAGGAAGAAGCCCGCCAAGTGGAAGAGGACAGATTGTGCTCCTGCCGCGTCTTCCGTGGGGCGCGGCAGAGTGACGTCAGTGCGGCCACAGAGACTCGTTGCTAAGCAGTGCCAGTACACTAGGTAACACCTGACAGGAAAATCTGTGTAGCAATCGAGATAGAGGATGTGAGTGCGCTCCGGTGACCGTGAACCAAACTGTGTCCCGAAATAGAAAATCACACAGACAGCATGCTACTGAGTATGTGTGTGAGAAAAGAAAGAACCAGTAGATAAGCAGAGGGACAGAATAAGAAGAGTTAGAAACTAGGTAGAATCAGGCACACTGTGAAAACAAGCAAAATACAAGATACATCAGCAGGAAACCGTGGAAGATGTACACCAAAGCTGAATAATAATAAACAATAAATAATGCAGTAGTTATTAGTTATGCATACAGGACTGATAATAGACCGAAAAACACATCATGATAATGCAAACCACTATGACTGCCTTGAAACAAAGTCAGCTCTAAGTTAATGACAGAAAAATACTGAAGGAAGTACAAAAAGGGAAGAACACAGGACAAATAAGGGAGAGAAAAAGGGAGAATGAAGAATATCCAGTTTGTTATTATGGACATATTAATCAACCAAAAATACTCAATATAATTCTCTCATTGAGTCCAAAAGGCTGTATGGTGTTCAGGTTATGAATCCATTTTGTTCTCGATGAAGGAGTTGGCCTGCCCTATCCCCACCTCCAGAGCCGGCCATAGGCATAGGCAAACTAGGCAATTGCCTAGGGCATTTGATATGCCCAGGGTCATCAGCAGCTTCTGCTGATTAAAATGATATGTGGCATGCCTATATTCTTTGTGTAGCATTTCATATGCAGATACAGATACAGGCTGCAGATACAGCCACAGTCTCACACAGTATATAGGCATTCTAGGGAAACAAATTTCCAGATATCCCTTCCCCTGCGCTCTTTAAATAATAAATAGTAAGGAAATAAACCCGACTTATCTTAAAGCAGAGAAATAAACCTTTCCTTACTATTTATTATTTAAAGAGCGCAGGGGAAGGGATATCTGGAAATTTGTTTCCCTAGAGTGTTTGTGTGGGTGAAGGTAACACCCTTCTCCAGATCCCCATCCTTTTGCTGCCCACGTGCGCATTTTCATGCAGGTGTAAAACAATTTTTTTCTCTAGTATATAGGCATGCTGCATATCATTTTAATCAGTAGAAGCTGCTTGTGCATCCTAGCCACATAGCAATGCAAAGTTTTTTCATTAAAAAAAGGTGCCAGATGTTAGCATTGAGGCAATATTTATGAGGACACATCTGTATCCAAGCAGAGGCAGAGGTCACAGTGTTAGTGGCAGTGTGAGTGCTGTGTGCATGTAAGTGGGTTGGTTGTGCAGTAGTGTTCGGAATATGGGTAAGGAGCATTATGTGTGTCATGTAAAAATGCATTAATAATGTGCAACATATGTGTAAGGAGCACTATGCGTGTCATTATGTGTATAAGGGCATTAATAATGTGTGGCATATGTGTTAAAGGGTACTACTGTATGTGTGTCATTATGTGTATAGGGGCACTAATAATGTGCAGCAAATGTGTAGGGGGCACTATGTGTGTCATTATGTGTATAAGGGCATTAATAATGTGCGGCTTATGTGTAAGGGACATTATGTGTAAAAGGGCATTAATAAAGGTTGTCATAATGTGTAAGGCGCATTATGTTTATAAGGACATTAATAATGTGTCTCATATGTGTAAGGGGCATTACTGTTTGGAATTATGTTTATAAATGCATTACTAATGTGTGGCATTATGTGTATAAGGTGCTCTACTATGTGGCGTTGCGTATAGAAAGGGCACTACTGTGTCGTCTAATGTGAATAAAGAGCAATAGGGTGTGATGTAATGTGAATAAGGGGCTCTACTGTGAGTAGTAACGTTTATAATGTAAAGTGATATTACTGTGGGATATAATATGAATTATGTACACTATCGCATGATCAAATGTGAATGAAGTTGCATTACTGTGTGGCGTAATATTATTGTGTGGCCATGCCCCTTGCCAGCAAAAACACACCCCTTTTTGGGCTGTGCGCCAAATGTTCAAACTGTTCCTATTTAAAATATAGGAGGTACAAACACCAAAATAAGGACTGCTATGGGTGAGGGGTGATGGTGCTGGGAAAGAGGTGCAAGGTCAGAGGCGGAACCAGCGGTGGTGCGAGGGGGCACCAGCCAAAATCTTGCCTAGGGCATCATATTGGTTAGGGCCGGCTCTGCCCACCTCGTAAAAACTTAGGGATATGGTCAATGATGATGTGTTTAAGGTCTGCAAGTAGATGCTTGGCTTCAAAGAAATATCTGTCCACAGGTTGGTCTGAGGATAAGCTAGAAAGAGCAGCTTTAGTTGCAGACCGGTGTAGGGCCATTCTCTCGCAGTCCTGGTAGTCTTCCTGATGTTGCAAAGTCCACATGGGCACAGGATTAGTTAGATAATGAAAGATGAAGTACAGGTCACAATATGTTTGATGGAGATGCTTTTGGTCAGCGGTGAGGTCACTTTCGGTCAACCGCTGACTACAAAGTTCCCACCATTGGTTACAATGGAGCGCATAGGCGCTACATTGTAACACTGCCGTGTGCCGCCTGTCAGACAGTACAGGAGCACACAGCCGATCAGGTGGGTGCCACAACGTGGCGCTCCCTGATTGGCTGAAGAAACCCACTTAGACATCAGTCAGAGAGGGTTTCTGGCATTCGGGGAAAGTGGTCCCATGTGAAAACATGGGGCCCCTTTCAGTTCGTGGTCGGGTGTCCCGTTTTTTTATTTTTACAAGTACGTGGATTACAAATGGATTATCCGAGGAGCCCTCTACACTGGATTTGGTGAGTAGAATTTTTTCAACAGGTACACCATGGATTCTACATGGAGAAGAGGACCGACCCTCGTGTGAACATAAGGTAAGTATGTGTATATGGTGGTGTGTATGTATGCATTAAAGTTATACTTTCAAGGTGTGTGTGTAATGTCTTTATTGGGGTATTTTTTTAGTAGTAGTACTACAGGTACCAGCGGGCCCGGTTTTCCTCCGCATGCTGGTACTTGTGGTTCTCCAAGTACCAGCTTGCGGGGGAGGCTTGCTGGGACATGTAGTACTGCTACTAAAAACAATATTCATAACTTTCAACAAAGGCTATCAGCCCCCATCCGCAGCCCATTGGATGGGGGGGACAGCCTCGGGCTTTACCCCTGGCCCTTGGGTGGCTGGGGGGGACCCCTTGATTGAAGGGGTCCCCACTCCCCCAGGGTACCCCGGCCAGGGGTGACTAGTTGGATATTTGATGCCACGGCCGCAAGGCACTGTATAAAAGTGACCCCCGGCTGTGGCATTATCTGTCCAGCTAGTGGAGCCCGGTCCTGGTTTCAAAAATACGGGGGACCCCTACGCTTTTTGTTCCCCGTATTTTTGGAACCAGGACCAGGCGCAGAGCCCGGTGCTGGTTGTTTAAATATGGGGGAACCCCTGTCAATTTTTTCCCCATATTTTTGCAACCAGGGCCGGCTCAAAGAGCCCGAGGCTGGTTTGGTTTAGGAGGGGGGACCCCACGCATTTTTTTTTTTAAATTAAAACATTTCCCACCCGTTCCCACTGAAAAACATGCACGGATCTCATGGATCCGTGCATGCCTATCCAAACACGGGATAAAAAAGCAGGTCTGTTTTTTTTTAGCACTTTTTCACGATTTGTATTTCATCACGGCAGTGTTTGGCTATTGTCGGCAGTGTTTGTGTTTTGCACTTTTTAGTAAATTCCCGATTTCTACCAAATTGCAGGCGTATTTGACCGATGGTGTATTGATTCGTGATTTTTTCCTAGGACTTCCAAAATATTACGAATGCCCTCATCACTGCCGTGATTTTTGCTTAGTAAATTACCGAGATGACACTTTGAAGAAAAAACGGCATCTCGGTCAAAATCGGGACCTTAGTAAATATACCCCAATGAGAGAATTATATTGAGTATTTTTGGTTAATTGATATGTCCATAATAACAAACTATGGATATTCTTTATTCTCCCTTTTTCTCTCTGTTATTTGTCCTGTGTTCTTCCCTTTTTGGATTCCCTTCAGTATTTTTCTGTTATTAGTTTACAGCTGACTTTGGCCCTCATTCCGAGTTGATCGGTCGCAAGGCGAATTTAGCAGAGTTACACACGCTAAGCCGCCGCCTACTGGGAGTGAATCTTAGCTTCTTAAAATTGCGACCGATGTATTCGCAATAATGCGATTACTAACTACTTAGCAGTTTCAGAGTAGCTCCAGACTTACTCTGCCTGTGCGATCATTTCAGTGCTTGTCGTTCCTGGTTGACGTCACAAACACACCCAGCGTTCGCCCAGGCACTCCCACCGTTTCTCCGGCCACTCCTGCGTTTTTTCCGGAAACGGTAGCGTTTTCAGCCACACGCCCCTGAAACGCCGTGTTTCCGCCCAGTAACACCCATTTCCTGTCAATCACATTACGTTCGCCGGAGCGAAGAAAAAGCCTTGAGTAAAAATACTTTCTTCATAGTAAAGTTACTTGGCGCAGTCGCAGTGCGAACATTGCGCATGCGTACTAAGCGGATTTTCACTGCGATGCGATGAAAAATACCGAGCGAACAACTCGGAATGAGGGCCTTTGTTTCCAGGCAGTCATAGCGGTATGCATTATCATGATGCGTTTTCAGTCTATTATCAGTCCTGTATGCATAACTAATAACTACTGCATTATTTATTGTCTATTATTATTCAGCTTTGGTGTACATGTTCCATGGTTACCTGCTGATGTATCTTGTATTTTGCTTGTTTTCACAGTGTGCCTGATTCTACCTAGTTTCTAACTCTTCTTATTCTGTCCCTCTGCTTATCTACTGGTCCTTTCTGTTCTCACACACATACTCAGTAGCATGCTGTTTATGTGATTTTCTACTCTGTGATACAGGTGTGTTCATGATCACCGGAGCGCACTCACGTCCTCTGTCTCAGTTTCTACACAGATTCTCCTGTCAGGCACTACATAGTGTACTGGTGTTGCTTAACGGAGGCGTGGTGTTGTGAACGGGGGTGTGAGGGGGGTGGATGGCGAGGGTGTGATCAGGACGGCCGCTCCAATCAAAATGATGCTGGTGGGCCTCCAGGCATCGCAGCCAGGCTGCACAGGCAGGAGGCATCTACAATTTCTGCGAACACGCTATGGGTGGCCTCCAGCATGCGAGCAAATGGATTGCAAATTCTGCTACAAAGACGAATTTGCAATCCTTTCTGAACAGAGTCCCTAGATTATTGAAATTACAGAATGGTGTGAAGATGGCAGCTTTTAGAGGCATTCTTTAGTGTAAGGAAAATAATACACATCCATTTTTTCGGAGCTTTAGTATCCTATCCTTTACATTTGCATTTTTAATCTCACATTTACTATTTGGTTGCACAGGTGATTTATAGGCATGCTTTACCTAATGTAAAACAATTAAACAAATAAACACCATACCTCCCAACATTGCTCAGTCCCAAACCCGCATGCGCCCAAAAAGGGGGGGGTGACTTAGTAAGATGAGGCATGGCCTCATGGCACACCTCCGTTTTCGTCGCCCTGGGTGCATGCCCAGCACTCCCAGAGATGCTTTGCTGCCCCAATGCTCTACCTGCACTGTGAATAAATGACATGCACATGTGTATTGCATCTATTCAGTTCACGCGCTACTCTGCTGTTCATTGCAGCACTAGTGATTAAGCGCTCTCATGCCCACAGGACACTGAGGCCCGCAGGTAGGACAGCGAGACACTGTACAAACAGTGAGACTGTCCCTCTGAAATCAGTTAGTAGGTATGCAGCACTGATTTCCCTTTACCTGCATGATTTATTTTAGTTACAAATGATGTAGTATACTAGAAGTAGTGATGAGCACCGGAAATTTTTCGGGTTTTGTGTTTTGGTTTTGGGTTCGGTTCCGCGGCCGTGTTTTGGGTTCGAACGCGTTTTGGCAAAACCTCACCGAATTTTTTTTGTCGGATTCGGGTGTGTTTTGGATTCGGGTGTTTTTTTCAAAAAACCCTAAAAAACAGCTTAAATCATAGAATTTGGGGGTCATTTTGATCCCAAAGTATTATTAACCTCAATAACCATAATTTCCACTCATTTTCAGTCTATTCTGAACACCTCACACCTCACAATATTATTTTTAGTCCTAAAATTTGCACCGAGGTCGCTGGATGGCTAAGCTAAGCGACCCAAGTGGCCGACACAAACACCTGGCCCATCTAGGAGTGGCACTGCAGTGTCACGCAGGATGGCCCTTCCAAAAAACACTCCCCAAACAGCACATGACGCAAAGAAAAAAAGAGGCGCAATGAGGTAGCTGTGTGAGTAAGCTAAGCGACCCTAGTGGCCGACACAAACACCTGGCCCATCTAGGAGTGGCACTGCAGTGTCACGCAGGATGGCCCTTCCAAAAAACACTCCCCAAACAGCACATGACGCAAAGAAAAAAAGAGGCGCAATGAGGTAGCTGTGTGAGTAAGCTAAGCGACCCTAGTGGCCGACACAAACACCTGGCCCATCTAGGAGTGGCACTGCAGTGTCACGCAGGATGGCCCTTCCAAAAAACCCTCCCCAAACAGCACATGACGCAAAGAAAAAAAGAGGCGCAATGAGGTAGCTGTGTGAGTAAGCTAAGCGACCCTAGTGGCCGACACAAACACCTGGCCCATCTAGGAGTGGCACTGCAGTGTCACGCAGGATGGCCCTTCCAAAAAACACTCCCCAAACAGCACATGACGCAAAGAAAAAAAGAGGCGCAATGAGGTAGCTGTGTGAGTAAGCTAAGCGACCCTAGTGGCCGACACAAACAGCTGGCCCATCTAGGAGTGGCACTGCAGTGTCACGTAGGATGGCCCTTCCAAAAAACACTCCCCAAACAGCACATGACGCAAAGAAAAAAAGAGGCGCAATGAGGTAGCTGTGTGAGTAAGCTAAGCGACCCTAGTGGCCGACACAAACACCTGGCCCATCTAGGAGTGGCACTGCAGTGTCACGCAGGATGGCCCTTCCAAAAAACCCTCCCCAAACAGCACATGACGCAAAGAAAAAAAGAGGCGCAATGAGGTAGCTGTGTGAGTAAGATTAGCGACCCTAGTGGCCGACACAAACACCGGGCCCATCTAGGAGTGGCACTGCAGTGTCACGCAGGATGTCCCTTCCAAAAAACCCTCCCCAAACAGCACATGACGCAAAGAAAAAAAGAGGCGCAATGAGGTAGCTGTGTGAGTAAGCTAAGCGACCCTAGTGGCCGACACAAACACCTGGCCCATCTAGGAGTGGCACTGCAGTGTCACGCAGGATGGCCCTTCCAAAAAACCCTCCCCAAACAGCACATGACGCAAAGAAAAAAAGAGGCGCAATGAGGTAGCTGTGTGAGTAAGCTAAGCGACCCTAGTGGCCGACACAAACACCTGGCCCATCTAGGAGTGGCACTGCAGTGTCACGCAGGATGGCCCTTCCAAAAAACACTCCCCAAACAGCACATGACGCAAAGAAAAAAAGAGGCGCAATGAGGTAGCTGTGTGAGTAAGCTAAGCGACCCTAGTGGCCGACACAAACAGCTGGCCCATCTAGGAGTGGCACTGCAGTGTCACGCAGGATGGCCCTTCCAAAAAACACTCCCCAAACAGCACATGACGCAAAGAAAAAAAGAGGCGCAATGAGGTAGCTGTGTGAGTAAGCTAAGCGACCCTAGTGGCCGACACAAACACCTGGCCCATCTAGGAGTGGCACTGCAGTGTCACGCAGGATGGCCCTTCCAAAAAACACCCCCCAAACAGCACATGATGCAAAGAAAAATGAAAGAAAAAAGAGGTGCAAGATGGAATTGTCCTTGGGCCCTCCCACCCTTATGTTGTATAAACAGGACATGCACACTTTAACCAACCCATCATTTCAGTGACAGGGTCTGCCACACGACTGTGACTGAAATGACGGGTTGGTTTGGACCCCCACCAAAAAAGAAGCAATTAATCTCTCCTTGCACAAACTGGCTCTACAGAGGCAAGATGTCCACCTCATCATCATCCTCCGATATATCACCGTGTACATCCCCCTCCTCACAGATTATCAATTCGTCCCCACTGGAATCCACCATCTCAGCTCCCTGTGTACTTTGTGGAGGCAATTGCTGCTGGTGAATGTCTCCACGGAGGAATTGATTATAATTCATTTTAATGAACATCATCTTCTCCACATTTTCTGGATGTAACCTCGTACGCAGATTGCTGACAAGGTGAGCGGCGGCACTAAACACTCTTTCGGAGTACACACTTGTGGGAGGGCAACTTAGGTAGAATAAAGCCAGTTTGTGCAAGGGCCTCCAAATTGCCTCTTTTTCCTGCCAGTATAAGTACGGACTGTCTGACGTGCCTACTTGGCACTCCACCATTCTTTCAATGGGGAGAGAATCATATGCAGTGACAGTAGACGACATGTCCGTAATCATTGTCAGGTCCTTCAGTCCGGACCAGATGTCAGCATCAGCAGTCGCTCCAGACTGCCCTGCATCACCGCCAGCGGGTGGGCTCGGAATTCTGAGCCTTTTCCTCGCACCCCCAGTTGCGGGAGAATGTGAAGGAGGAGCTGTTGACAGGTCGCGTTCTGCTTGACTTGACAATTTTGTCACCAGCAGTTCTTTGAACCCCAGCAGACTTGTGTCTGCCGGAAAGAGAGATCCAAGGTAGGTTTTAAATAGAGATGAGCGCCTGAAATTTTTCGGGTTTTGTGTTTTGGTTTTGGGTTCGGTTCCGCGGCCGTGTTTTGGGTTCGACCGCGTTTTGGCAAAACCTCACCGAATTTTTTTTGTCGGATTCGGGTGTGTTTTGGATTCGGGTGGTTTTTTCAAAAAACCCTAAAAAACATCTTAAAACATTGAATTTGGGGGTCATTTTGATCCCATAGTATTATTAACCTCAATAACCATAATTAACACTCATTTTCAGTCTATTCTGAACACCTTACACCTCACAATATTATTTTTAGTCCTAAAATTTGCACCGAGGTCGCTGGATGACTAAGCTCAGCGACCCTAGTGGCCGACACAAACACCGGGCCCATCTAGGAGTGGCACTGCAGTGTCACGCAGGATGTCCCTTCCAAAAAACCCTCCCCAAACAGCACATGACGCAAAGAAAAAAAGAGGCGCAATGAGGTAGCTGTGTGAGTAAGATTAGCGACCCTAGTGGCCGACACAAACACCGGGCCCATCTAGGAGTGGCACTGCAGTGTCACGCAGGATGTCCCTTCCAAAAAACCCTCCCCAAACAGCACATGACGCAAAGAAAAAAAGAGGCGCAATGAGGTAGCTGTGTGAGTAAGATTAGCGACCCTAGTGGCCGACACAAACACCGGGCCCATCTAGGAGTGGCACTGCAGTGTCACGCAGGATGTCCCTTCCAAAAAACCCTCCCCAAACAGCACATGACGCAAAGAAAAAAAGAGGCGCAATGAGGTAGCTGACTGTGTGAGAAAGATAAGCGACCCTAGTGGCCGACACAAACACCGGGCCCATCTAGGAGTGGCACTGCAGTGTCACGCAGGATGTCCCTTCCAAAAAACCCTCCCCAAACAGCACATGACGCAAAGAAAAAAAGAGGCGCAATGAGGTAGCTGTGTGAGTAAGATTAGCGACCCTAGTGGCCGACACAAACACCTGGCCCATCTAGGAGTGGCACTGCAGTGTCACGCAGGATGTCCCTTCCAAAAAACCCTCCCCAAACAGCACATGACGCAAAGAAAAAAAGAGGCGCAATGAGGTAGCTGACTGTGTGAGAAAGATAAGCGACCCTAGTGGCCGACACAAACACCGGGCCCATCTAGGAGTGGCACTGCAGTGTCACGCAGGATGTCCCTTCCAAAAAACCCTCCCCAAACAGC
Source organism: Pseudophryne corroboree (assembly GCF_028390025.1). Classification (NCBI taxonomy): domain Eukaryota; kingdom Metazoa; phylum Chordata; class Amphibia; order Anura; family Myobatrachidae; genus Pseudophryne; species Pseudophryne corroboree. Next base: position 588,229,564 of record NC_086444.1, on the reverse strand, counting down.
ACATGACGCAAAGAAAAAAAGAGGCGCAATGAGGTAGCTGACTGTGTGAGAAAGATAAGCGACCCTAGTGGCCGACACAAACACCGGGCCCATCTAGGAGTGGCACTGCAGTGTCACGCAGGATGTCCCTTCCAAAAAACCCTCCCCAAACAGCACATGACGCAAAGAAAAATAAAAGAAAAAAGAGGTGCAAGATGGAATTGTCCTTGGGCCCTTCCCACCCACCCTTATGTTGTATAAACAAAACAGGACATGCACACTTTAACCAACCCATCATTTCAGTGACAGGGTCTGCCACACGACTGTGACTGAAATGACGGGTTGGTTTGGACCCCCACCAAAAAAGAAGCAATTAATCTCTCCTTGCACAAACTGGCTCTACAGAGGCAAGATGTCCACCTCATCATCATCCTCCGATATATCACCGTGTACATCCCCCTCCTCACAGATTATCAATTCGTCCCCACTGGAATCCACCATGTCAGCTCCCTGTGTACTTTGTGGAGGCAATTGCTGCTGGTCAATGTCTCCGCGGAGGAATTGATTATAATTCATTTTAATGAACATCATCTTCTCCACATTTTCTGGATGTAACCTCGTACGCCGATTGCTGACAAGGTGAGCGGCGGCACTAAACACTCTTTCGGAGTACACACTTGTGGGAGGGCAACTTAGGTAGAATAAAGCCAGTTTGTGCAAGGGCCTCCAAATTGCCTCTTTTTCCTGCCAGTATAAGTACGGACTGTGTGACGTGCCTACTTGGATGCGGTCACTCATATAATCCTCCACCATTCTATCAATGGTGAGAGAATCATATGCAGTGACAGTAGACGACATGTCCGTAATGGTTGTCAGGTCCTTCAGTCCGGACCAGATGTCAGCATCAGCAGTCGCTCCAGACTGCCCTGCATCACCGCCAGCGGGTGGGCTCGGAATTCGGATTTGGGATTTCGAAGAATGCACAGTTCTTTGCTGTGCTGCTTTTGCCAGCTTGAGTCTTTTCATTTTTCTAGCGAGAGGCTGAGTGCTTCCATCCTCATGTGAAGCTGAACCACTAGCCATGAACATAGGCCAGGGCCTCAGCCGTTCCTTGCCACTCCGTGTGGTAAATGGCATATTGGCAAGTTTACGCTTCTCCTCCGACAATTTTATTTTAGGTTTTGGAGTCCTTTTTTTTCTGATATTTGGTGTTTTGGATTTGACATGCTCTGTACTATGACATTGGGCATCGGCCTTGGCAGACGACGTTGCTGGCATTTCATCGTCTCGGCCATGACTAGTGGCAGCAGCTTCAGCACGAGGTGGAAGTGGATCTTGATCTTTCCCTAATTTTGGAACCTCAACTTTTTTGTTCTCCATATTTTATAGGCAGAACTAAAAGGCACCTCAGGTAAACAATGGAGATGGATGGATTGGATACTAGTATACAATTATGGACGGACTGCCACGGTTAGGTGGTATAAAAAAACCACGGTTAGGTGGTATATAATACAATTATGGATGGACGGACTGCCTGCCGAGTTCCGACACAGAGGTAGCCACAGCCGTGAACTACCGCACTGTACACTGGTTGATAAAGAGATAGTAGTATACTCGTAACAACTAGTATGACACTATGACGACGGTATAAAGAATGAAAAAAAAAACACGGTTAGGTGGTATATATTATAATAATAATACAATTATGGATGGACGGACTGCCTGCCGACTGCCGACACAGAGGTAGCCACAGCCGTGAACTACCGCACTGTACACTGGTTGATAAAGAGATAGTAGTATACTCGTAACAACTAGTATGACACTATGACGACGGTATAAAGAATGAAAAAAAAACCACGGTTAGGTGGTATATATTATAATAATAATACAATTATGGATGGACGGACTGCCTGCCGACTGCCGACACAGAGGTAGCCACAGCCGTGAACTACCGCACTGTACACTGGTTGATAAAGAGATAGTAGTATACTCGTAACAACTAGTATGACACTATGACGACGGTATAAAGAATGAAAAAAAAACCACGGTTAGGTGGTATATATTATAATAATAATACAATTATGGATGGACGGACTGCCTGCCGACTGCCGACACAGAGGTAGCCACAGCCGTGAACTACCGCACTGTACACTGGTTGATAAAGAGATAGTAGTATACTCGTAACAACTAGTATGACACTATGACGACGGTATAAAGAATGAAAAAAAAAACACGGTTAGGTGGTATATATTATAATAATAATACAATTATGGATGGACGGACTGCCTGCCGACTGCCGACACAGAGGTAGCCACAGCCGTGAACTACCGCACTGTACACTGGTTGATAAAGAGATAGTAGTATACTCGTAACAACTAGTATGACACTATGACGACGGTATAAAGAATGAAAAAAAAACCACGGTTAGGTGGTATATATTATAATAATAATACAATTATGGATGGACGGACTGCCTGCCGACTGCCGACACAGAGGTAGCCACAGCCGTGAACTACCGCACTGTACACTGGTTGATAAAGAGATAGTAGTATACTCGTAACAACTAGTATGACACTATGACGACGGTATAAAGAATGAAAAAAAAACCACGGTTAGGTGGTATATATTATAATAATAATACAATTATGGATGGACGGACTGCCTGCCGACTGCCGACACAGAGGTAGCCACAGCCGTGAACTACCGCACTGTACACTGGTTGATAAAGAGATAGTAGTATACTCGTAACAACTAGTATGACACTATGACGACGGTATAAAGAAAGAAAAAAAAATACCACAGTTAGGTGGTATATATTATAATAATAATACAATTATGGATGGACGGACTGCCTGCCGACTGCCGACACAGAGGTAGCCACAGCCGTGAACTACCGCACTGTACACTGGTTGATAAAGAGATAGTAGTATACTCGTAACAACTAGTATGACACTATGACGGTATAAAGAATGAAAAAAAAACCACGGTTAGGTGGTATATATTATAATAATAATACAATTATGGATGGACGGACTGCCTGCCGACTGCCGACACAGAGGTAGCCACAGCCGTGAACTACCGCACTGTACACTGGTTGATAAAGAGATAGTAGTATACTCGTAACAAGTATGACACTATGACGACGGTATAAAGAAAGAAAAAAAAATACCACGGTTAGGTGGTATATATTGTAATACAATTATGGATGGACGGACTGCCTGCCGAGTTCCGACTGCCGACACAGAGGTAGCCACAGCCGTGAACTACCGCACTGTACTGTGTCTGCTGCTAATATAGACTGGTTGATAAAGAGATAGTATACAATACATACAACAATATACTACTATACTGGTGGTCAGGCACTGGTCACCACTAGTCACACTGGCAGTGGCACTCCTGCAGCAAAAGTGTGCACTGTTTAATTTTAAATTAATATAATATTATGTACTCCTGGGGGCTCCTGCTATAACAACCTGCAGTGCTCCCCAGTCTCCCCCACAATTATTATAAGCTTTGCCTTTTATACATTGATGTGCAGCACACTGGGCTGAGCTGAGTGCACACAGACTGAGTCACACTGTGTGACTGGCTGCTGCTGTGTATCGTTTTTTTTCAGGCAGAGAACGGATATAGCAGAGAACGGATATATTATATTAAAATAAATAAAAGTTAACTAACAACAACTGCACTGGTCACTGTGGTAAACTCTGTCTGACTCTGCACAATCTCTCTCTCTCTTCTAATCTAATTTCTAATGGAGAGGACGCCAGCCACGTCCTCTCCCTATCAATCTCAATGCACGTGTGAAAATGGCGGCGACGCGCGGCTCCTTATATAGAATCCGAGTCTCGCGAGAATCCGACAGCGTCATGATGACGTTCGGGCGCGCTCGGGTTAACCGAGCAAGGCGGGAGGATCCGAGTCTGCTCGGACCCGTGAAAAAAACATGAAGTTCGTGCGGGTTCGGTTTCAGAGAAACCGAACCCGCTCATCTCTAGTTTTAAATCTAGGATCGAGCACGGTGGCCAAAATGTAGTGCTCTGATTTCAACAGATTGACCACCCGTGAATCCTTGTTAAGCGAATTAAGGGCTCCATCCACAAGTCCCACATGCCTAGCGGAATCGCTCTGTGTTAGCTCCTCCTTCAATGTCTCCAGCTTCTTCTGCAAAAGCCTGATGAGGGGAATGACCTGACTCAGGCTGGCAGTGTCTGAACTGACTTCACGTGTGGCAAGTTCAAAAGGTTGCAGAACCTTGCACAACGTTGAAATCATTCTCCACTGCGCTTGAGACAGGTGCATTCCACCTCCTATATCGTGCTCAGTTGTATAGGCTTGAATGGCCTTTTGCTGCTCCTCCAACCTCTGAAGCATATAGAGGGTTGAATTCCACCTCGTTACCACTTCTTGCTTCAGATGATGGCAGGGCAGTTTCAGGCGTTTTTGGTGGTGCTCCAGTCTTCTGTACGTGGTGCCTGTACGCCGAAAGTGTCCCGCAATTCTTCTGGCCACCGACAGCATCTCTTGCACGCCCCTCTCGTTTTTTAAATAATTCTGCACCACCAAATTCAAGGTATGTGCAAAACATGGGACGTGCTGGAATTTGCCCAGATTTAATGCACACACAATATTGCTGGCGTTGTCCGATGCCACAAATCCACAGGAGAGTCCAATTGGGGTAAGCCATTCTGCGATGATCTTCCTCAGTTGCCGTAAGAGGTTTTTAGCTGTGTGCGTATTCTGGAAAGCGGTGATACAAAGCGTAGCCTGCCTAGGAAAGAGTTGGCGTTTGCGAGATGCTGCTACTGGTGCCGCCGCTGCTGTTCTTGCGGCGGGAGTCCATACATCTACCCAGTGGGCTGTCACAGTCATATAGTCCTGAGCCTGCCCTGCTCCACTTGTGCACATGTCCGTGGTTAAGTGGACATTGGGTACAACTGCATTTTTTAGGACACTGGTGAGTCTTTTTCTGAGGTCTGTGTACATTTTCGGTATCGCCTGCCTAGAGAAATGGAACCTAGATGGTATTTGGTATCGGGGACACAGTACCTCCAACAAGTCTCTAGTTGCCTCTGCAGTAATGATGGATACCGGAACCACGTTTCTCACCGCCCAGGATGCCAAGGCCTCAGTTATCCGCTTTTCAGCAGGATGACTGCTGTGATATTTCATCTTCCTCGCAAAGGACTGTTGGACAGTCAATTGCTTGGTGGAAGTAGTAAAAGTGGTCTTACGAGTACGACTTCCCCTCTGGGATGACCATCGACTCCCAGCAGCAACAACAGCAGTGCCAGCAGCAGTAGGCGTTACATGCAAGGATGCATCGGAGGAATCCCAGGCAGGAGAGGACTCGTCAGAATTGCCAGTGACATGGCCTGCAGGACTATTGGCATTCCTGGGGAAGGAGGAAATTGACACTGAGGGAGTTGGTGGGGTGGTTTGCGTGAGCTTGGTTACAAGAGGAAGGGATTTACTGGTCAGTGGACTGCTTCCGCTGTCGCCCAAAGTTTTTGAACTTGTCACTGACTTATGATGAATGCGCTGCAGGTGACGTATAAGGGAGGATGTTCCGAGGTGGTTAACGTCCTTACCCCTACTTATTACAGCTTGACAAAGGCAACACATGGCTTGACAAATGTTGTCCGCATTTCTGTTGAAATACTTCCACACCGAAGAGCTGATTTTTTTGGTATTTTCACCAGGCATGTCAATGGCCCTATTCCTCCCACGGACAACAGGTGTCTCCCCGGGTGCCTGACTTAAACAAACCACCTCACCATCAGAATCCTCCTGGTCAATTTCCTCCCCAGCGCCAGCAACACCCATATCCTCCTCATCCTGGTGTACTTCAACACTGACATCTTCAATCTGACTATCAGGAACTGGACTGTGGGTGCTCCTTCCACCACTTGCAGGGGGCGTGCAAATGGTGGAAGGCGCATGCTCTTCACGTCCAGTGTTGGGAAGGTCAGGCATCGCAAACGACACAATTGGACTCTCCTTGTGGATTTGGGATTTCGAAGAACGCACAGTTCTTTGCTGTGCTTTTGCCAGCTTGAGTCTTTTAATTTTTCTAGCGAGAGGCTGAGTGCTTCCATCCTCATGTGAAGCTGAACCACTAGCCATGAACATAGGCCAGGGCCTCAGCCGTTCCTTGCCACTCCGTGTGGTAAATGGCATATTGGCAAGTTTACGCTTCTCCTCCGACAATTTTATTTTAGATTTTTTAGTCCTTTTTTTACTGATATTTGGTGTTTTGGATTTTACATGCTCTGTACTATGACATTGGGCATCGGCCTTGGCAGACGACGTTGCTGGCATTTCATCGTCTCGGCCATGACTAGTGGCAGCAGCTTCAGCACGAGGTGGAAGTCGATCTTGATCTTTCCCTATTTTTGGAACCTCAACATTTTTGTTCTCCATATTTTAATAGGCACAACTAAAAGGCACCTCAGGTAAACAATGGAGATGGATGGATACTAGTATACTTATGGATGGACGAGCGACTGCCGACACAGAGGTAGCTACAGCCGTGGACTACCGTACTGCGTCTGCTGCTAATATAGACTGGATGATAATGATATAAAAAATATATATATATATCACTACTTCAGCCGGACAGGTATATATTATATAATGACGGACCTGCTGGACACTGTCAGCTCAGCACTGCAGACTCCTAAAGTAAGCTACTAGTATCAAGAAGATAGAAAAAAAAAAACACCACAGGTAGGTGGTATACAATTATGGATGGACGAGCGACTGCCGACACAGAGGTAGCTACAGCCGTGGACTACCGTACTGCGTCTGCTGCTAATATAGACTGGATGATAATGATATAAAAAATATATATATATATCACTACTGCAGCCGGACAGGTATATATTATATAATGAAGGACCTGCTGGACACTGTCAGCTCAGCACTGCAGACTCCTAAAGTAAGCTACTAGTATCAAGAAGATAGAAAAAAAAAAAAACACCACGGGTAGGTGGTATACAATTATGGATGGACGAGCGACTGCCGACACAGAGGTAGCTATAGCCGTGGACTACCGTACTGCGTCTGCTGCTAATATAGACTGGATGATAATGAGATATAAAATATATATATATCACTACTGCAGCCGGACAGGTATATATTATATAATGACGGACCTGCTGGACACTGTCAGCTCAGCACTGCAGACTCCTAAAGTAAGCTACTAGTATCAAGAAGATAGAAAAAAAAAAAAAACACCACGGGTAGGTGGTATACAATTATGGATGGACGAGCGACTGCCGACACAGAGGTAGCTACAGCCGTGGACTACCGTACTGCGTCTGCTGCTAATATAGACTGGATGATAATGAGATATAAAATATATATATATATCACTACTGCAGCCGGACAGGTATATATTATATAATGACGGACCTGCTGGACACTGTCAGCTCAGCACTGCAGACTCCTAAAGTAAGCTACTAGTATCAAGAAGATAGAAAAAAAAAAAAACACCACGGGTAGGTGGTATACAATTATGGATGGACGAGCGACTGCCGACACAGAGGTAGCTACAGCCGTGGACTACCGTACTGCGTCTGCTGCAGTGCTAATATAGACTGGATGATAATGATATAAAAAATATATATATATCACTACTGCAGCCGGACAGGTATATATTATATAATGACGGACCTGATGGACACTGTCAGCAGAATGCGTTTATAGAATAAAAACACCACACGACGAGTGTTTAACTTTTTCAGGCAGACAATCACAATATACTGGTGGTCAGTGGTCACTGGTCAGTCACACTGGCAGTGGCACTCTGGCAGCAAAAGTGTGCACTGTTAAAATATGTACTCCTGCTATAACTGCTCCCCAGTCTCCCCCACAATTAAGCTGTGTGAGCAGTGAGCACTCAGCACAGTCAGATATACAGTATTACATAGATGATGCAGCACACTGAGGGCACACTGAGGCTGAGCACAGATATGGTATGTGACTGTGTCACACTGTGTATCGTTTTTTTTCAGGCAGAGAACGGATTAATTAAACTGGTGGTCACTGGTCACACTATCAGCAAGTAGTACTCCTAATATGCTCCCCAAAATTAGTAAATCAAGTGTCTCTACTACTCTCTAGTCTACTCTAAACGGAGAGGACGCCAGCCACGTCCTCTCCCTATCAATCTCAATGCACGTGTGAAAATGGAGGCGACGCGCGGCTCCTTATATAGAATCCGAGTCTCGCGATAGAATCCGAGCCTCGCGAGAATCCGACAGCGGGATGATGACGTTCGGGCGCGCTCGGGTTAACCGAGCAAGGCGGGAAGATCCGAGTCTGCCTCGGACCCGTGTAAAAAGCGTGAAGTTCGGGGGGGTTCGGTTTCCGAGAAACCGAACCCGCTCATCACTAACTAGAAGAGCTGAAGAGTTTTATTTAAATTGTTAAGAGTTTGGACTTTGATGTGATGTTTACACTTTTGTTCAGTGCCGATTTCCAGAATTGGCAAATTTCTCCTCTAAGTTCTTAAATTCGCATTCCAGATCGCATTTCCCATTCTTGTAATAGGAAATACGATCTATTAAAATGTACAAACATTTTTTTTCAAAAAACACAGAGATAATAATGCTATCTTGAGAGAGCGTTATCTGTGCTTCCCACCACTTCCTGTACCTTGTCTGTCTGCTGGCATTGAAGGTTGTGCTTAAATCTGTCCCCTGTGATCAACCACATGTGTCTAATGGACACACAGACTGATCACTGTGTTTAAAAAAATAAAATAAAAAATACTACTTACCTGCACCCAGGTAATGCGGTGATATGGTGAGGGCACTGGGGCTCACTGCGCTTCTGCTGTGACCCCTGGTGCAGTAAAGTGATGCTGCGGAGCACAGGATCCGATGACCGGCTGCACTCCCAGATCACCGGTCCTGGCTGCAGGTAAGTGCAGTTGGGAGTGGGGGAGTGTATGTGTGTGGGATGGGGGTCACTGGTAGGTTACAGGGGGAATCTATGTAGATACAGTATTGCAAAAACAAGTTGCCTTGTGGTGTGCATCCAATGCTCTTTGTCTTTGTAAATAAGTATTGTCTGACTTCAGTTTGTAATAAGTGCAGAATAGCTGCACATATGAGACTATGAGGGACATTTACTAAGCAGTGATAAGAGCGGAGAAGTGAGCCAGTCGAGAAGTTTCCCCATCAACCAATCAGCAGCTCTGTATAATTTTATAGTATGCAACTTATAGATGTTACTTCAGTGCTGATTGGTTGCCATTTGCACTTCTCCACTGGCTCACTTCTCCGCTCTTATCACTGCTTAGTAAATGTCCCCCTTTGGGACATATTTATTATTCCCTGCTTTTTACTCCTAAAAAGTACAATTTCTTATTATCCCATATCTATATATGCAAAGCTAATTCTGCTGGGTAATTACAATTGACTACAACCACCAACATATTCTGCTGCACTATATCTATATATGCAAAGCTAATTCTGCTGGGTAATTACAATTGACTACAACCACCAACATATTCTGCTGCACTATATCTATATATGCAAAGCTAATTCTGCTGGGTAATCTAAATTGAAACATTATTGCATAGTATGTGATTTTGAAGTACTTTTTTAAGTTTTGAATGATATAGACCCAGTTTAATCTTTGCGGAATGCCTGGTTGTTGTTTTTAAGGTAATTTATTGCCTGGCATTTGAGGGGGTGGGGTGCGGTTACAGATTTCAATTATTGGTTTCACTTAATAGTCTTCTACTTAAGTCCAATGGTGTAGGCTGTGCAAAGCCGTTTGGCTGTGCATTTATTGATCTAAGCGTGCATTTTTATCAAAGCGTGATAAAATTGACACATAACAGCAGCGTTCAATCAGCGTTAATTCGAAGTGAAAAAGAAGGAAAACAAAAGCACACCAATCAAACAAAACAAAGAAAACTGAAGAACTAATAACAAATGTGAGTCACTTACTCCTCAGATCACTCACCTCCTGATTGTTGCATCTGATTAAATAGCACGGAACAACCTTACTTGGACATTTCAAAAACCGTCCATTTCACCTACAAATGCTTGTATCTGTATTATTGTAATTTTGTTTTTTAAGCACAGCTGCACCAATGCAATTTTACCTGCAAACACTTAAAAAATCTAACATAATTACCATTGCTTCTTAAACCTCTCACAATCCTTTCATTTCTTACACTCCAAATACATTTCTGCACCCACTTTATCTACGCTTTTGACTCATTTCATACTAAATCTACACCCCTTGAGCCTATACTGCTTTTCTCACCTGCATTTCTGAAATTCTTCTGCTCAGATTCCCTTACAGTCTCCTCTCCTACTTCCACTTTCCCTCAACCTATTTACCTACTTAACACTATGTCAAGGCTTTCTTATACTCCCCACATCACTCAGTGTCTACCTAATAATGGGGGTCATTCCGAGTTGTTCGCTCGCAAGTGAATTTTAGCAGATTTGCTCATGCTAAGCCGCCGCCTACTGGGAGTGAATCTTAGCATCTTAAAATTGCGAACGATGTATTCACAATATTGCGATTACACACCTCGTAGCAGTTTCTGAGTTGCTTCAGACTTACTCGGCATCTGCGATCATTTCACTGCTTGTCGTTCCTGGTTTGACGTCACAAACACACCCAGTGTTCGCCCAGACACTCCCCCGTTTCTCCAGCCACTCCTGCGTTTTTTCCAGAAACGGTAGCGTTTTTTCCCACACGCCCATAAAACGGCCTGTTTCCGCCCAGTAACACCCATTTCCTGTCAATCACATTACGATCGCCAGAACGATGAAAATGCCGTGAGTAAAATTCCTAAGTGCATAGCAAATTTACTTGGCGCAGTCGCAGTGCGGACATTGCGCATGCGCATTAAGCGGAAAATCGCTGCGATGCGAAGATTTTTACCGAGCGAACAACTCGGAATGACCCCCAATGTATCTTTATCCTTCCCCCCTAGTCTCCTACACCTCCTCCTCTCTCCCCTCCTCTGTCTCCCCTCCATCCCTCTGTTTCCTTCCCCCACCTTTCCTGTTACCCCACTTTCATTCACCTCTGCCCCATGGTCCTGCTACCCCACAACTCAGCCCTGCTCCCTCTCTCCCTTCCCTGTCTCCTCCCCACACCCCCATCCACATCACACTGACCACCCTCCCTGCCCACCTTCTGCAGTTTCCCCTCCTTGCTCAGGCACCCGTACCATCACTACTCTCTCATCATCCCTGCCCTCAAAGTTAATCCCACCTCATCGCTACAGCAACCCTGAAAATCTCATTCACATCTCTCCCACTAACTCATACCCCCTATCCTGTGCCCTCTGGAATGCCAGATCTGTTTGTAACAAACTGGTCCCCACTCATGACCTTTTCATTTCCAACTCCCTCCACCTACTAGCCATTACTGAAACTTGGATTACGCCCTCTGACACTACTTCTGCTGCTGCTCTCTCTGCTGGGGGCCTCACATTCACACCCCCCCCGACCTGGGGGTCGCCATGGGGGTGGTGTTTGGGTCTTTTTACCTTCTAGTTACTCCTAACAACTCATACCACCAGTACCATCCCTTATATTCTCTACATTTGAGGTCCACGCCATACACCTCTTCCAACCAGTCCATCTTAGAGTAGCTGTCATTTACCGCCCCCCTGGCACTGCTTCCAAATTCATCGACAACTTTGCTTCCTGGCTTCCTCACTTCCTCTCTTCTGACATTCCCACCATTATCCTAGGCGATTTCAACATCCCTATTGACATCCCCACACAATCCCCTGCCTCTAAACTCCTTAACCTCACCTCTTCACTTGGTCTCTCCCAGTGGACCTCCTCACCCTCCCATGTGAATGGGAGCTCGCTGGATCTGGTCTTCACTCACCGCTGTGATATTTCTGATTTTTCCAACTCTCCATTCCCCTCTCTGACCACCACCTGCTCTCCTTTAACCTATCTCTCTCGACTTCCCCATCTCTACCTCCTAAGGCTACCATCACTAAGCGTAACATTGAAGCTATTGACACCACATTCCTTTCCTCCCTGTTTGACTCACTTCTCTCTCCTATTCTCTCTCTCTCATGCCCTGAACAAGCCACTTCCACATACAATGCTTCCCTTACTTCTGCTCTTGACTCTGTTGCTCCACCAACCACTATTCACCCTCGCAAATTAACACCTCAACCCTGGCACACCAAATGCACCAGATATCTGCAAAAATGCTCACGTACTGCTGAGCGACACTGGAGGAAATCACGCTCTAAGGCAGACTTCCTCCATTTCAAACTTATGCTCTCATCCTTCAGTGCTGCCCTTTCTCTTGCTAAACAGTCATACTTCAAGAACCTCATCTCCTCCCAGTCTTCCAACCCCCGGCGCCTCTTTGCCACTCTCAACTCACTCCTCTGCCCACCTCCCCCTCGTCTCCCTTCCTCACTCTCTGCTCTTGACTTTGCCACTTACTTCACATCCAAAATTGACTCCATATGTCAGGACATCACATCACACCAGACCATCAGTAACCAGCCTTCTCCCATCCCTTACCAACCCTCCCCATCCCTCGCACCAACTCTGTCATCTTTCTCCCATGCATCTGGAGAGGAAGTCATGGCCCTCATTCGTTCCTGTCCCCTCACCACCTCCCCACTTGACCCTATCCCCTCCCGCCTCCTCTGCTACCTCTCTTCTTCTGCTTGTTCCCATCTTTCCCACCTTCTCAATCTCTCCCTCTCATCAGGTGCTGTCCCCTCTGCCTTCAAGCACGCACTCATCTCTCCTATTCTTAAAAAACCTACCCTTGATCCAAACACTCTCTCCAACTACCGACCCATCTCTCTCCTCCCTTTTGCCTCCAAACTCCTTGAGCGTATTGTCTACAACCGCCTTACTTCCTTTCTTTCCTCACACTCACTGCTTGACCCATTCCAGTCTGGCTTCCGTCCTCTCCACTGCACTGAAACTGCCCTTACAAAAGTATGCAATGACCTCCATGCTGCTAAATCTAAGGGACACTACTCTCTACTTATTCTACTTGATCTCTCTGCTGCTTTTGACACTGTGGACCATCCTCTCCTACTGCAAATCCTTCACTCCATTGGTCTGCGTGACACTGCCCTCTCTTGGTTGTCGTCCTGCCTTTCTGACCGTTCATTCTCTGTCTCCTCTCATGACTCCACCTCCCCATCACTTCCACTAACTGTAGGGGTACCCCAAGGTTCTGTCCTTGGTCCTCTTCTCTTCTCTCTCTATACGTCCTCACTAGGTAAGCTCATTAGTTCTTTTGGTTTCCAATATCATCTCTATGCTGATGACACTCAAATCTATCTTTCCTCTCCAGACCTCTCCCCTGCTCTCCTCACTCGTATCTCCAACTGTCTCTCTGCTATCTCTTTTTGGATGTCCCAGCGCTTTCTTAAACTTAACATGTCTAAGACCGAGCTGATCTTCCCTCCCTCCCGCATAACCTCACCTCCTACAATCTCATTATCTATTGATGGCACTACTATCTCCTCTACCCCCCAAGTGCGCTGTCTTGGAGTAATCCTTGACTTCTCCCTCTCCTTCAAACCACACATTCAGCACCTCTCACAAACCTGCCGTTTTCATCTAAAAAATATTTCCAGGATCAGACCCTTTCTGACCCAGGATGCTACTAAGACTCTTATCCACTCACTGGTCATCTCCAGACTGGACTACTGTAATCTCCTCCTGACTGGCATTCCTGACAAATACCTCTCTCCACTCCAATCTATCCTCAATGCTGCTGCCCGGCTCATTTTCCTCACCAAACGCACTACGTCCACCTCTCCTCTCTTACTAGACCTTCACTGGCTCCCCTTCCCTTTCAGAATCCATTTCAATCCATTTCTTCTCATACTTGCTTACAAAGCCCTCACCCACTCCTCTCCCATCTACATCTCTGATCTTATCTCGATTTACACTCCCACCCGTCCTCTTCGCTCTGCTAATGCTCGCCAACTCTCCTGCCTACGGATTACTTCCTCCAACTCCTACCTCCAAGATTTTTCACGTGCTGCACCACTTTTCTGGAATTCCCTACCTCTCCCCCTCAGACTCTCCACCTCTCTACAAACCTTCAAACGGGCTCTCAAGACCCACTTCTTCACCAAACCCAGCCAAATCTCATCCTAAACCTCTGTTCCACGCTCTCTATGTACCCCATCTGTCTCACCCCTGTCTGTCTACCCCTCCCCTTTAGAATGTAAGCTCTCACGAGCAGGGCCCTCTTCCCTCATGTGCTTACCCTTTTCTTACTTTAATAATCTTCAGCTGCACCAAATCCAGCAGTCTTCTGCCACCTGATACTTATTCCAGTGTCATCTGCTGATGTAGCTATGTTTATTTACCCTGTACTTGTCCTATATTGTCGTCAACTGTAAGTTGCTGTTTTCCTGTTTGATTATTTGTTTATGTACTCTGTAATTGGGCGCTGCGGAACCCTTGTGGCGCCATATAAATAAAGGATAATAATAATAATAATAATAATAATCACGGCAATAAGAAATTATGAGTCACTGCTTCTTCGGAATAGTTTCCGTGGCTATGTAGGACTGGTGTTGGGATTCTAGTTTAGAAAGATACAAACTTGTTTGACTCAAAGGCTTTACTGGTCTTCTCTCAAGGGTCAGGTGTCTGCCCTCTCTGTTCTCTTTCAAAAAAGGTTAGTGATTATTCCTGAAGTCCAGAAATGTCTGCAAGGCTTCCCTCGTATCCAGCATTCATATGTCCCTCCTGTTCCTCCGTGGGATTTGAATTTGGTGTTGGAAGCTCTTCATCCTCCTTTCGAGCAGCTAGACACTGGAGCTACAGTATTTAACCTTGAAGGTCGTTTTCTCCCGTAAATTACATCTGCATGCCAGGATTCTGAGCTGGCCGCCTTATGCTATAATATCCTATTATCTGGTCATCTTTGATTCTGACCGAGTGGTTTACAGGACTTAACCAAGATATTGTCTTTCCGGCTTTTCTGGTGACTGACACGTCGGCTGATGCTTCTTCTTTGTGTATTTTGGATGTGGTCCAGGCAGTGCGTATTGACCGTATGGCTCCTCTTTGCTGGACTGATTCTCTTTTGGTCTTGATTGATGCTTCTAAGCGGGGATGGCCGGCTTCTAAGGGCTCTATTGCTTGCTGGATCACTGCAGCTATTCTCCAGGCTTATCTGTCTGCATATAAGCCTTTTCTACCTTCTCTTCAGGCTCATTCCGATCGTGCTGTGGGGGCGTCCTGGGCAGTTCATCACGGTGCTTCTGTTGAACAGCTGTGCAGGGTTGCGACCTGGTCCTCTGTGCATACACCACAAAGTTTTAATAATTTCATACATTTGGTTCTCATGGCTCCAATATTTGGTGCAAGGTTTTGTGTGTAGCTTTGCCGGGTAGCCCTTCCCCTTATTAGACTTATTTTGTGAAGTCCCAATGTCATGGCAGTGTCCCCTAGCTTGGATGCCAGAGGAAATTTGATTTTAGTACTCACCGTAAAATCTTTTCTTCTTAATCCAGCTAGGGGATACTGCTCTCCCCCCCTGTTGTTCTTTGCGTTCCTGTCTGGTTCTTTTGTTTATTTCTCTTGGTTCAAGGTTTTTGATACTCCACAGTGCTTTGTTAGCATATGAAACTGTGGTCTGGTGGAGAGAGGAAGGGATAGAGGGGATTGGAGCTTAACGCCTTCAGTGCCTGAACTCCTGAGCCAGCCCCTCTACCCAATGTCATGGCAGTGTTCCCTAGCTGGATTAAGAAGAAAAGATTTTTCGGTGAGTACTAAAATGAATATACATGGCTTTCTGACTGCGCTTGAGTTGTCATTGGACCACACATGTGCAAGTGGCAGTTAAATGTTTACGGAGCCCGTAGGATAAAATGTCTAAGACCATCTAATGATGGCATTAGCTGTCTGCCAACTTCCCAAAAACATTGTTTTTTTATCTTGATATATTTCATAATTTACGAGCCCCCATAGAAGCCTACAGGCTGCTTTTGCAATTGAAAACCAAGGGATATTATCGGAGATGTCAAACATTAATACATTAAGGAGATACTTCATTTTTGTGTGACTCACCCACAAAATAGAATTATTAAACAGGCATTGTTATCTAGTGGTGCTGAAGGGAGTAATTGTCACCCAGTTATGCAAATGTGTACCAAGTAATACCACTCAATAAGGAGATGAGTATAATCCAATGTTGAGACTTAAAACATGTACGGTGGTTCTAATTATGTTTCACCTTTGAAAGATTATCATTTACAGTGTTTGCACTGTTTTCTCCACACTGAGTTATTTTATCAATATTTTACAATCTATCTATATATAATGGGATAACGTATACAAATAGACACAAGTCTATTACTGTCCTAATGTGTAGACTGAGTAAAGATTGTTGCATTAATTTATTCACCATGAATAAGAATTAAGTTAAAATTCATGGTATTCTCCGCAGATTACAATGCTTGTCTATCTCTGATTAATTTGTGATTAGATTAAATTTAAAAACAAATAAAACTACGGGATTAATTTTAGTAGCCTTATCTCATGGTAGCCTGATGAGTCAGTACTTGGCACAATGACATAGTCATAGACATCTCTCTATACTGATGTAGGGCCATCTTAATGTATGAGCACACTGGACAGCTGCCCAGGGCCCCACAATTTTAGTGGCCTTCAAACAGGGGTAAATTGGTGCCTTCTGAGCTTCTTGGGAGGAAGATTGAGAATGTTGCCCAGCTGCTCTGATAGTGAATTACACACAGTTAGAACTGCTAGGCAGCATTCTCTACCTACCTCCCAAACTCCAGCCAAACAGTGAATGGCTGTTAGCAGGCTGATTGGTGGATAGTAGGAGCTATCCGCCAATCAGATCGCTGACAGGCATTCACTGTATTGAAGTATATGGAGAGATGGAATGGGTCCTCAGTTCTAATTAGATATGTGCACCGGAAATTTTTTGAGTTTAGTGTTTTGGTTTTGGATTCGGTTCCGTGGCCGTATTTTGGATTCGAACGCATTTTGGCAAAACCTCCCTTATAATTTTTCGTCGGATTCGGGGTGTGTTTTGGATTCGGGTGTTTTTTTCAAAAACCCCTCAAAAACAGCTTAAATCATAGAATTTGGGGGTAATTTTGATTCTATAGTATTATTAACCTCAATAACCATATTTTCCACTCATTTTCAGTCTATTCTGAACACCTCACACCTCACAATACTATTTTTAGTCCTAATATTTGCACCGAGGTCGCTGGATGACTAAACTAAGCAACCCAAGTGGGCGTCACAAACACCTGGCCCATCTAGGAGTGGCACTGCAGTGTCAGACAGGATGGCACTTAAAAAAATTGGCCCCAAACATCACATAATGCAGAGATAAATAAAATAAAAAAAGAGGTGCAAGATGGAATTGTCCTTGGGCCCTCCCACCCACCCTTATGTTGTATAAACAGGACATGCACTCTTTAACAAACCCATCATTTCAGCGACAGGGTCTGCCACATGACTGTGGCTGAAATGACTGGTTGGTTTGGGCCCCCACCAAAAAAAAAAGCAATCAATCTCTCCTTGCACAAACTGGCTCTACAGAGGCAAGATGTCGACCTCATTATCATCCTCTGATTCCTCACCCCTTTCACTGTGTACATCTCCCTCCTCACAGAGTATTAATTCATCCCCACTGGAATCCACCATCACAGGTCCCCGTGTACTTTCTGGAGGCAATTGCTGATAAATGTCTCCACAGAGGAATTTATAATTAATTTTGATGAACATCATCTTCTCCACATTTTGTGGAAGTAACCTCGTATGCCGATCGCTGACAAGGTGACCGGCTGCACTACACACTCTTTTGGAGTACACACTGGAGGGGAGGGCAACTTAGGTAAAATAAAGCCAGTTTTTGCAAGGGCCTCCAAATTTCGTCTTTTTCCTGCCAGTATACGTATGGACTGTCTGACGTGCCTACTTGGATGCTGTCACTCATATAATCCTCCACCATTCTTTCAATGGTGACAGAATCATATGCAGTGACAGTAGACGACATGTCAGTAATCGTTGGAAGGTCCTTCAGTCCGGACCAGATGTCAGTTTTCGCTCCTGACTGCCCTGCATCACCGCCAGAGGGTGGTTTTGGAAATCTGATCCTTTTCCTGGCAGCTCCAGTGGTGGTAGAAAATGAAGGAGGAGCTGTTGGCGGGTCACGTTCCGCTTGACTTGACAAGTGTCTCACCAGCAGGTCTTTGAACATCTGCAGACTTGTGTCTGCCAGAAAGAGAGATACAACGTAGGCTTTAAACCTAGGATCGAGCACGGTGGCCAAAATGTAGTGCTCTGATTTCAACAAATTGACCACCCGTGAATGCTGGTTAAGCGAATGAAGGGCTCCATCCACAAGTCCCACATGCCTAGCGGAATCCCTCCGTTTTAGCTCCTCCTTCAATCTCTCCAGCTGCTTCTGCAAAAGCCTGATGAGGGGAATGACCTGACTCAGGCTGGCAGTGTCTGAACTGACTTCACGTGTGGCAAGTTCAAAGGGTTGCAGAACCTTGCACAATGTTGAAATCATTCTCCACTACACTTGCGTCAGGTGCATTCCCCCTTCTTTGCCTATATCATAGGCAGATGTATAGGCTTGAATGGCCTTTTGCTGCTCCTCCATCCTCTGAAGCATATAGAGGGTTGAATTCCACCTCGTTACCACCTCTTGCTTCTGCTGATGGCGGGGCAGGTTCAGGAGTGTTTGCTGGTGCTCCAGTCTTTGGCAAGCAGTGGCCGAATGCCGAAAGTGGCCCGCAATTCTTCGGGCCACCGACAGAATCTCTTGCACGCCCCTGTCATTTTTTTAAAAATTCTGCACCACCAAATTCATTGTATGTGCAAAACATGGGATGTGCTGGAATTTGCCCACATGTAATGCATGCACAATATTGGTGGCATTGTCCGATGTTACAAATCCCCAGGAGAGTCCAATTGGGGTAAGCCAATCTGCGATGATGTTCCTCAGTTTCCGTAAGAGGTTGTCAGCTGTGTGCCTCTTATGGAAAGCGGCAACACAAAGCACAGCCTGCCTAAGGAACGAGTTGGCGTTTGCGAGATGCTGCTACTGGTGCCGCCGCTGCTGTTGTTGCTGTGGGAGGCAATACATCTACCCAGTGGGCTGTCACAGTCATATAGTCCTTAGTCTGCCCTGCTCCACTTGTCCACATGTCCGTGGTTAAGTGAACATTGGGTACAACTGCATTTTTTAGGACACTGGTGACTCTTTTTCAGACGTCTGTGTACATTCTCGGTATCGCCTGCCTAGAGAAGTGGAACCTAGATGGCATTTGGTACCGGGGACACACTACCTCAAGAAATTCTCTAACGGCGGATACCGGATGCACATCTAACACCAACACAGCTGCCAAGGCCTGAGTTATCCGCTTTGCAACACGATGACTGCTGTGATATTTCATCTTCCTCGCAAAGGACTTTTGGACAGTCAATTGCTTACTGGAAGTAGTACAAGTGGTCTTCCGACTTCCCCTCTGGGATGAGGATCGACTCCCAGCAACAACAACAGCAGAGCCAGGAGCAGTAGGCGTTACACTCAAGGATCCATCGGAGGAATCCCAGTCAGGAGAGGACTCGTCAGACTTGGCAGTAACATGGCCTGCAGGACTATTGGCTTTCCTGTCTAAGGAGGAAATTGACACTGAGGGAGTTGGTGGTGTTGTTTGCAGAAGCTTGGGTACAAGAGGAAGAAGGGATTTAGTTGTCAGTGGACTGCTTCCGCTGTCACCCAAAGTTTTTGAACTTGTCAATGACTTCTGATGAATGTGCTCCAGGTGACGTATAAGGGAGGATGTTCCGAGGTGGTTAACGTCCTTACCCCTACTTATTACAGCTTGACAAAAGCAATACATGGCTTGACACCAGTTGTTCGCATTTCTGTTGAAATAATTCCACACCGAAGAGGTGATTTTTGGGGTATTTTGACCAGGCATGTTAATGGTCTTATTCATCCCACGGACAACAGGTGTCTGCCCGGGTGCCAGACTTAAACAAACCACCTCTCCATCAGATTCCTCCTTGTCAATTTCCTCCTCAACGCCAGCAACACCCATATCCTCATCCTGGTGTACTTCAACAGTGATATCTTCAATTTGAATATCAGGAACTGGAATGTGGGTGCTCCTTCCAGCACTTGCAGGGGGCGTGCAAATGGTGGAAGGAGCCACCTCTTTCCATCCAGTATCGGGAAGGTCAGGCATCGCAACCGACACAATTGGACTCTCCTTGGGGATTTGTGATTAGAAGAACGCACAGTTCTTTGCTGTGCTTTTGCCAGCTTAACTCTTTTCATTTTTCTAGTGGGAGGATGAGTGCTTCCATCCTCATGTGAAGCTGAACCACTAGCCATGAACATAGGACAGGGCCTCAGCCATTCCTTGCCACTCCGTGTTGTAAATGGCATATTGGCAAGTTTACGCTTCTCCTCAGACACTTTTAATTTAGATTTTTGGGTCATTTTACCGAACTTTTGTTTTCTGGATTTTACATGCTCTCTACTATGACATTGGGCATCGGCCTTGGCAGACGATGTTGATGGCATTGAATCGTCGCTGCCATGACTAGTGGCAGCAGCTTCAGCACTAGGTGGAAGTGGATCTTGATCTTTCCCTATTTTACCCTCCACATTTTTGTTCTTCATTTTTTAATGTGCGGAATTATATGCCAGTAATATTATTATATCAATAGCAATGGCCTACTGTACTATACTACTATATACTGGTGGTCACCACAGTGCTGCACTGTACTACTATATACTGGTCACAACAATGCAGCAGATATTGAGCACTGATCAGGATACTAGAAGTGACACAGAGCAGCAAGAAACAGCAATGGCCTACTGTACTGTACTGGACTACTATATACTGGTGATCACCACAATGCTGCACTGTACTACTATATACTGGTCACAACAATGCAGCAGAAATATGGATACTAGAAGTGACACAGAGCTGCAAGATACAGCAATGGCCTACTGTACTGTACTACTATATACTGGTGGTCACCACAATGCTGCACTGTACTACTATATACTGGTCACAACAATGCAGCAGATATTGAGCACTGATCAGGATACTAGAAGTGACAAAGAGCAGCAAGAAACAGCAATGGCCTACTGTACTGTACTACTATATACTGATGGTCACCACTATGCTGCACTGTACTACTTTATACTGGTCACATCAATGCAGCAGATATTGAGCACTGATCAGGATACTAGAAGTGACACAGAGCAGCAAGAAACAGCAATGGCCTACTGTACTGTACTACTTTATACTGGTGGTCACCACAATGCTGCACTGTACTACTATATACTGGTCACAACAATGCAGCAGATATATGGATACTAGAAGTGACACAGAGCTGCAAGATACAGCAATGGCCTACTGTACTGTACTACTATATACTGGTGGTCACCACAATGCTGCACTGTACTACTATATACTGGTCACAACAATGCAGCACAGATATGGATACTAGAAGTGACACAGAGCTGCAAGATACAGCAATGGCCTACTGTACTGTACTACTATATACTGATGGTCACCACTATGCTGCACTGTACTACTTTATACTGGTCACATCAATGCAGCAGATATTGAGCACTGATCAGGCTACTAGAAGTGACACAGAGCAGCAAGAAACAGCAATGGCCTACTGTACTGTACTACTTTATACTGGTGGTCACCACAATGCTGCACTGTACTATATATACTGGTCACAACAATGCAGCAGATATATGGATACTAGAAGTGACATAGAGCTGCAAGATACAGCAATGGCGTATTGTACTGTACTACTATATACTGGTGGTCACCACAATGCTGCACTGTTCTACTATATACTGGTCACAACAATGCAGCAAATATTGAGCACTGGTCAGGATACTAGAAGTGACACAGAGCAGCAAGAAACAGCAATGGCCTACTGTACTGTACTACTATATACTGGTGGTCACCACAATGCTGCACTGTACTACTATATACTGGTCACAACAATGCAGCACAGATATGGATACTAGAAGTGACACAGAGCTGCAAGATACAGCAATGGCCTACTGTACTGTACTACTATATACTGGTGGTCACCAGAATGCAGCACTGTAGTACTATATACTTGTCACCACAATGCAGCACAGATATTGAGCACTGATCAGGATACTAGAACTGAGTCTGACACGGAGCTGCAAGATACAGCAATGGCCTACTGTACTGTAGTACTATATACTGGTGGTCACCACAATGCAGCACACTGAGCACAGATATTGAGCTTTTCAGGCAGGGAATGTAGCCACGTCCTCTCCGCTCAATCTACAATGCACAAGTGAAAATGGCGGCGACGCGTGGTTCTTTATATGGAATACGAATCTCGCGAGAATCCGACAGCGGGATGATGACGTTCAGCCTTGTTTGGGTTAACCGAGCAAGGCGGGAAGATCCAAGGCTGCCTCGGACCCGTGTAAAACACGTGAAGTTTGGGTGGGTTTGGATCTTGACGATCCGAACCCGCTCATCTCTAGTTATAATATTTTTTTATATTCCCATTAATTGGTGGGTAGGAGCCCCAGTGCATTGCTTTGCCAAGGCCTACTGTACATTGCTTTTAAGACAGTCCTGCGCTGATGAGCCTTAAATAAGATTTATGTTTACCCACTGGCTCAAGGATATCTATGCTTTGGCACAGGCAACTTACAGTAATTAGTAGTAACTTTGATTTAACCATCTCTGTTCATCTGTGTAAACAATCCTAAAAAGCAGTAGCTTATTTGCATTTATCCATTTGGTAATAGCATAAATATTTCTGAACTCTTTAAATATTTCAATAAATATGTCTCTAAAGACTTTGCATGCTAAACTGAAAACACTCCTTTTTGTGTCATTTGAGTGCATGTTATAAGAAATAAATAAAAAACATGATCAAAACAGAAAATAGGACCAATTTAATAATGTAAAAGGCAACACAGCAGGCACATCTGAAATATTGATATAAACAAATAATTAAAATATTTAAACTAATAAAATCAATTATAGAAAGCACAAAACTAACAGTCTCCAATTTGTTGACATCTCTACCGAGCGCATAATATTTTATATAAACATTCCAATTTCTCTAAGCAACAATACTCCTCAATGTAATTGTATTTCAGTGTTCATTGGCAAGTAAAGTAATTTAATTAAATCAATGTAGTATCCTGAAAACAGTTCAGCTGGCAATCAAAAATGCGTAGCAGCTGAGATGATTAGAAATATTCCCTTCGTAACCATCAGGTCAGAAAACTCAGTACAACATATTCATTGATAAAAGCATATGGAATAAAACAGTAAACATAGAATATCCAACAGGGCATATAATGGGCATATAATTATAATTTTTTTGAATTGCATAAAATAAACATGAAACCTCTAATACTTCTTTTCCACTTAAGTGTCGAGTCTGACCTGAGATTTGGAACATAGTTAATAACTGGGTCAGACCCGAGACAGCCCCATTTCAACCGCAGCTCCGACATGGAATATTCCCGTGCTGGAGCAATTTACACTGCTCCCGGGTGCAGTGGCGCCGAGAGTCTCAGCAGCAGAAGAGACTCCGCCTTCTCATCCTGATGTTACTAGATACACCCCCAGATTGTGCGTTTGCTGCTGGAAGCAACCATGTGTGTCGCCGTCCTCCCCATGCTGTAAACGGGAGCCAGGTCGGATGACCCAGCTTACCCATTTAACACTGCCTCTTAACCCGGCAAGCTAGCCAGGTTGGATTCCTGGGTTACTTGACCCAGATAAACCCTTTGCCACTGAGCCATGACTCGGGTTTTAGCGGCAGTGGAAAAGTGGTATTAGACATAAATAATCCATAATTAAATCTGCTGCATATTATGGCTCACTGGTTCATTTCTTCAAATCACTGACTTCCTAGTATTTGCTTTTGTCTTATTATTTATTTTTCATTTTTCTCCTTCATCCACTAGGGGACACTGGAGAACCTAACAGTGGGGTATAGACAATGGTTGTGGGAGCCGGCACTTTAAAATTCTTGAAGTGTGACAGGCTCCACATCCTCTATGCCCCTCCTAGCCTTCAGTTTTAGAAATGTGACCGAGGGAGCCGGATCGCCCTAGGCTTACTCTAATTTTTTTTTTTTTAACTTTTAACAAGAGGACAGGCTGAAAGCTCTGCCTCTTTCATCCTGTTTCGTGGGAGCCCCCGGGAGGGATCCACGGAGGCCGGCTGAGGTTAATGCTGGATCCCTAGTCGCCCGGATATCAGTCATGGGGGGAGGTGCAGCTGCAGCTGTATGCAGCTTGCGCTCCTGGCCCCTTGGCTCACTGCACACCCAAAGGTGTATATTATGGCTCACTGGTTCACTGACTTGATAGTATTTTCTATTGTCTTATAATTTCTATTTTAATTTCTTCTTTGAGCTCCATAGAGCTCCACAGGGATAACGGCCCTCATTCCGAGTTGATCGCACCAAGCAACTTTTTTGCTGCTGGTGCGATCAACTAATCTCCGCCTATGGGGGAGTGTATTTTAGCATTGCAGGGCTGCGAATGCTTGTGCAGCCCTGCTATGCTAAAAAAAGTTTCACACAAAACAAGACTAGATCTAGACCTACTTACCCTGTGCAACAGCTCCAGCGATGCAGGTCCCGGCTTTGACGTCAGGCATCCGCCCTCCGTTCGCCTGGACACGCCTGCATTTTTCTTACCACTCCCCGAAAACGGCTGGAAATGGTGAGTATCCGCCCTGGAACGCCTCCCGCTCATCTTCTTGCAATTGCCGCTGCGATCACATTTGTCGCTGCGCATTTCTAGCCCATTCGCACCGCAGCTAAGAACCGCTACGTGCGAACGAGTCGGAATGACCCCCAACATCGGGGTTATAGGTGGTAGGATCAGCTCCTAGGCACCATACAGTTAAGCCTTTCAGATATCCCAGGATGCCTCAGTCCCTCTCCCTATAACCCCGCCCCCTGCCCAGGCAGGTCAGTTTTTTGTATGGTGCAGCAGGAAGCTAGATGCAGCTTTTTACAGGGTCTGCTCTTGCAAACCTTTTTTCTTTTCTTTTTCTCTACTTTTCAACTGAGCCTGTCAGCGCTGTATGTTTAATAAAAAGATGGTTAGGCAACAGCGCAAGGTGTATTGTTCTATATCAGTGTGGGAGCTGCTAGAATACCCTGAGTGGTCCAAACTCAGTATGGTAATCTTTCAAAGAAGCAGGGAGATGGTGTTGGCGCTCACCTAGTGTATATATGATTGGGGAACAAGAGACAGAGAGGAAGAAAAACAATATGGTGTTGAAGGCTTTGAATGAGCAATCAGTGCAAAGTGTGGATAAATGAAATGCATTTTATTTGATGAAACTGCACACCAAGGAGGAAGCACCAGCCACCGCCATCTTCCCGCTATTAGCTGCAGCTCCACACCCTCCTTCACTCAGAAACTCCGGCAGCCATACCAGTGCAAGCAAGCCAGGTCTCCGAGAATGCTGGGTTCAGTCTCCCTGTAAAAATGTCTCCAAGGAGCCAGGTTTTTTAATCACTTATATCCTACCTGCTGACAAACAAAGCTGAGTAGTTGATAAAGTGCTCATTGCAGTTATATCATTGTATTTCTCTGCATTGTATCTTGTATGTGACTTGTGCTAGTTTCTGCTGTCTGATTTTTTTTCTCATTTCAGCTTTACATATATTATATTTGTCCCTGTCTTTTTCTCTTCCCTGTTACCAGATGCTGTCAGGGGCCTTCTTTATACAGTTTCAGCATTACTGCTGAACATAGTCACATACTATAACAGGCAACCACAACCTTGTTTGTATACTATTGTGTGTGTGGGTGACTCTATTATTGCAGCTATGTCTAGCAAATCAAAAAGTCGCAAATAGCCTGACACCCCAGTATTACAGTCATTTAGATTGTGCTCTGCAGGTTTAACTGCACAGTATGTAGTTCAGGATGGCCTCTGTTTAAACTGCTATGCACCTTCTGGTAAGTCAGCATCCCCAACATCTACTCAAGAAACCCCATGGGCTTCTTTCACTCAGTTACTGGGTACCTTAGTGGATTGGCTGACTCCCCCTATAGAACCCTTATGTTAGCACTGCCTAATATAGTCCCTGTGGCTAACCCACCTTGGGTGGATACACTGAATACTACAGTTCAGAATTTAGCCCCAATGTACCTAGCATTACAGAGAATGTTACCTGGAACTAAACCGTCCTCTAGGTCCACTACTTGAACCACTTCCTCTCAGTCCACTGATATATCAGACTCAAATGAGTCACTGATTCCTGCATTCTTGCAGAGGATTCTCCCAGCACAGTGGAGTTGGCTCCTTTAATTGAAGCTATTAAACTCATCCTTCAACTCACTGAGGGTGAAGCTGAGCCATTTGCTAAGAAAACAGATGTTTTTAAGTGACAAAAGATAATTAAGTCTGAATTCCCTCATTCAGATCATCTCATGGAAATTAGACAGGAACCCTGGAAAACTCTGGTAAGTAGTTTCATGTGTCTAAACACTTGGCTTCCCAGTACCCTATCCCTACACAGGTTTGTGCTAAGTGGGAGGCTCCCCCTCTGATAGATTCACATATTGCACCTCTAGTTAAGATGTCCATTTTACCGGTCACTACTATTTCCTCACTGAAATAGCCCACTGATAGACGTATTGAAAATTGTCTCAATAATATTTTCTCTCTCACCAATGCTGTCAATAGACCAACTGTGGATGCCTCCTGGGCTG
Organism: Pseudophryne corroboree; assembly: GCF_028390025.1. Taxonomy (NCBI): domain Eukaryota; kingdom Metazoa; phylum Chordata; class Amphibia; order Anura; family Myobatrachidae; genus Pseudophryne; species Pseudophryne corroboree. The sequence continues at coordinate 588,202,795 of NC_086444.1, read as the reverse complement.
CTAAAGCCATTGAATCATGATTAAAGGACCTAAAGGAGGAGTTGCCCTCAAATATATCTGAGAACTGTAGGAAATACTTGTCTCTTATGTGACAAGCAGGGCCGGCGCTCCCATTAGGCAGCTTTAGGCAGCTGCCTATGGGCGGGGGATCTGAAGGGGCGGCCCGCTGAGGCTGCCCAGGAGAAAACAATGGATAAGTGACAGTAGAAGGTGAATGCAGTGGACCCGCGGCCAGGGGATAGAATGGCGTCATAGCAAGGCTGTGACAGCATGGGGGGTGCAGGGGGCACAGCTTGGTGTACACTGTGTCTGTGCATACTGATCGGCCACCACTCACCTGATGCAGCATAAAGAACCTGCTGTCAGGCAAGCCCGATCTCCGTTCAGCCAAGCTCCTGTGGCTGGTCCCGCCCTTAAGACCAATGAGGTGAATCTCTTTCTAAACAGACCCGCCCCCTAAACCCTTTCTAAACGTTCTCCTATCTGACATGCCAAGCCGCGGATCCCTTGTGCGTTGTGACGACGGTGAGTTACAGTATATATCAGCACTGCATGGCAGCTCTTCTGGCCAGTCTCATTCTCCTGCTCCCACTGTCTCCTTATCTGTACTCACCCCCCAGGAGCCTTTCATCTAAGAACAGATTAGCTTTTTTGCATGGTTAGCTGCTGTTCTGTGAACGGAGGATAGGAGGTCAGAGGTGGTGGGGAGGGCAGCAGTATCTGTAAAGTTAATCTGCTGCAGCTCCGATCCTAGAACTGCTGGGCTAATAACACAGATCCTGTATAAAGCAGGCATCCAGGACTGGGGGCTTTTCAGGCATCCTGGGGGAGGAAGCTGCTAAAAGTTCAGCTCTAGGAGATGCACTTTGCAGAGTTAGATAAGTAATAGCAACATCACGTGATCCTGTCACCTCTCCCTGGTCACACTACACCTGGGCTAATCTGCACACACCACCAGGCAGAATGTACTCCCTGCCCTGTCTCACCCAGGTAAGTGGCTGGAGGTTTGGACACTAGGTCGTGGCTGCGACATGGCTATTGGTGCCTTCCAGTGCCAACTTTCTGCAGGGTCTGGTGCTGTTTGACCCATACAGACAGGCATGTTTCTTGAAGGTAGATGACTAGGAATGGCTGCCTTGCAATCTCCCAGGCAGCTCTAGTTTCATCAGTGCTTTTACTGTAATCTGTGAGTGAGTTTGTAGACATGCATTTAACACATTTTGCATTGTACATGTGCACACACAGGTGGGATGTATCAACACTAAGCTGCACTAAAAAGAAAAATGCAGTTTTCAGAGTTTTTACCTTTTTTTTTTTTCCCTTTTTTTTATTGCACAAAGCTCTATAAATGGTGTTGCCAAAGAAGCCTTTGGACTTCTTTCAGTAGAAATCCCTGGACAGGGATCTTTCAAATCCCTCCTTTTCCTCTAAATGCGCTGGCCGACTGTCATAAACCTAGATGTCATACAGATGGAGCCACGCAGACGGGGGCGAGAGGCATGCCTAGGTGCGCCTCGGCCCACCGCCAAGCGTACACAGATGCTCCCATTCAAAGTGAACGGGGCACATCTACAACGCACATGCTTCCCATTCATTCCCGGCGGAGCGCACCTAGTCGCAGATGGAGCCACGATTAGCGTGGCTCCATCTGTACATCCGCCCATAGATATATATAGAAATTGGAATAATTCATGTGACTATCAAAAAATAAAAATACCCCCCCCCCCCCCCCCCAAAAGAACTGGCTCTGCATCCACTAAACCCACCAGTATTGATCGTTCCAGGGCCTCAGTAGCAGCAAAACACTGACGGGCCTGGCTCTGCTTCTATAGCAGCACACCTGGAGACTGCTCAGGGCACACTAGTGTACCACGGCAGTGGTTGAAAAACACTGGTATAGCAGGTGTGTGATTATAATCCCCCCATCACTGTTTACATTAAGGATCTTCCTCTCTATGGAGGTAATTCAAAGTTGATCGCAGCAGCAGTTTGTTAGCAGTTGGGCAAAACTGTGTGCAGTGCAGGGGAGGCAGATATAACATGTGCAGAGAGAGTTAGATTTGGGAGGGTTATTTTGTTTCTGTGCAGGGTAAATAGTGGCTGCTTTATTTCTACACTGCAATTTAGATTTCAGTTTGAACACACCACACCCAAATCTAACTCTCTCTGCACATGTTATATCTGCCCCCCCCCCCCCCCCCTGCAGTGCACATGGTTTTGCCCAACTGCTAACAAATTTGCTGCTGCGATCAACTCTAGATCTGGCAATCCTACTGCTTGCTCTCATCATGCTAGATTGAAAGCTATTCTGTTTACAACCTTATTTTTCAGTTCACTGGAGGAAAGAGGGGGTTGGGGGGGTTGCGGGCATAATGTGTAAGGGGCACTACTGTGTGGTATAATGTGTACAAGGGGCTCTAGTGTGCATCTTAATGTGAGCAATGGACATAACTGTGAGGCGTAATGTGAATAACATCTACTGTAGCAGTGACAGGGAAGCCGTCCTCTCTCCCGGGTACAAGTCATACTTCCCCACTGAGCTCACCCTATGCCACAGCATGGTCTGGCAGTCATGCCTCTGCAGCAGGGACAAGATCCACTACCGATATTTATCGGTGCGACTTCATTTGTCTCTGATGTAGTAATGCCAGACCAGAGCTGCTCGGCCATCCACATCCTAATCCGAGAGCCCCTCAGCCGCCACTCCCAGGGAGCGGGTCTGATACACATTATCCACCATGGTCCCCGCTACGCATCTGGAAGCTACTATACACACTGCACCCTGCAGACACACTACCACTCTTGCACACGCCCCCACATTCATTGACCAATGACAGTGGCAGCAGCTGCGTGAGGTCCCGCACTGTGCACAGGAACAAGTTCACCAGCCAGCCAAGAACAGGTCACCGCGCAGTGCCAGCATGGTGCGGTGAAGCTGAACCCTGACACAGATCTATCTCCTCCACGCTTTTTCACCTAAGGGTGTGTGTGAAGGGAGGGGGGGGGAGGGGGGAGCATAAATTTTGCCTAGGGTGCCAAATTACCTTGCACCGGCCCTGGTGACAAGTAGCTCCTTACATACGTGAGGCCATATCTGATGCTGGAATATTGGCAGCTAAGGCTTCTACCACCTCCAAACTGGCACAGCGCATTCTTTGGCTCTGTTCCTGGAAGGCTGACCTTGATTCCAAGAAAACTTTGGAATTTCTCCCTTTTACCAGTGAAGTGTTATTTGGGGCTGAATTGGACAAAATTTTGTTCCATTCGTCTTGAAGGCAAGTCAAAAGGACAGGCTTTCCCCAGACAAACGTCTGCCACAAAGCCTAAGCCCAAGACAAAGCAACCTTGGGCTGCACGTAAACCTTCAGCAAAAGATGATGCCCTGAAGGGGCGGGCTTTCTCATGGGGGACCCCAACGTTGGAGGCCAACTTCTTCACTTTGCGCACATCTGGACTCTGACCACTTCTGACTACTTATGGGTACACAGTCTCCTTCAAGAGATGCTCCCCCCCCACCAGTTCTTTTGCATAGGTCTTCCATCAGACCCCCAAAAGTCTTTTATGTTGCAACAAGTTGTGCAATCACTACTGCAATCAGGCATGATAATTTCAGTCCCTTAGTCTCAATGCGGAAAGGGCTATTATTCTTCTCTGTTTCTAGAGCCCAAGCCAAACGGGTCACACTGACCCATGCTCTACCTCAAATCTCTCAACAGATTTGTCAAGATTCCCAAATACCGCATGGAGATCCTTCGCTCCATAGTCCTTGCTATGGAGCTGGGGGACTTTATGGTATTCCTTTTATATACAGCATACCTATTTCTGTATCCCTGTTGCTCAATCGCATCAGTAAAACCTACGTTTTGCTATAGGCAACCAACATTATCAATTCAGGGCTCGGACATCCGTCAAAGACATCAGGGCTCGGACACTTAGTCACTCGGACATCAGTCAAGGGGGAGGACTCACTGCAGTTGCACGCAGCTTGCGCTCAGGTCCCCTTGGCTCACTGCACACCTGGGGGGCACGGCAGTGGTGAGTATGCGTTGCGCATCTGTGAGTGCGGTTTCTGCCAGTCTTAGTGCAGCTGGCAGTTGTAAGACCTGCCAGCTGCTGCAGTTAGAGTGGCCACTCAATACACTGCTTCCTGGTCACAGGACTTCCCCTACTGGCGTTTTTACTATACAGGCGCCATTTTATCATCTAGGCTGCTGGTATCTGCATTCAGCTCTGCTCATAGCCAGAAAGACAGTCGCTTCAGCACTGCATTCCCTCCAACAGTACTCTTCAGGGACATGAGTCTTAACAGTGGGATGCTGGGTTTAAGGGGAAAATTGTAGGAAAAGGTGTTACACTCCTTCCTCCCTATTCTGGACTCACTGTGCCTGGTGTGTGTGTGTGTGTGTGTGTGTGTGTGTGTGTGTGTGTGTGTGTGTGTGTGTGTGTGTGAGTGACTCTCTGGCAAGTCATACAGGGAAAGAGTAGCATCCAAAGCTTCTCAGAAACTTTTTACCTGAAAGAAGTGTAATAATAAATTTACACAATCACAGTCAGTGGGAGCTTTACTCTGTGATACTTGAGACACAGAAGGCTCAGGTCAGGTCAAGACCCTAGTGGATTGGGATCCTTCACCTCCCTGGGTCTCTACCCTAGCGGGTGTGATGTCAGTCCTGTCAGATGAGTTGGCTGCCTCACATGCATCGCCTGGTTCAACTCTCTCCCAAATTTTACATCTCTCTCCTCCGGTGGCTATATTGCAGACACTTGTTGGCGGGTCGCCGATTCGGTGTCTGGTATTAAATCCTTCTAATAACGGACACAAGTATCAAAGGCTTGGGAGCAGTGATCCGAAACCATCATTACAAAGGTCGTGGTCACGTCAGGAGGCACGCCTTCCGATCAACATCCTGGAGCTCCGGTTGATATACAACGCCTTGCTGGAGTTGGCCCATCTTCTGGCAGACTGGGCCATTCGAGTCCAATCAGACAATGCCACATCAACCATCAAGGAGGGACTGGAGGTCATGGAGCCATGACAGAAGTCTCTTGCATCTTGCTTTGGGCGGAAAGATACATGGCAGCATTATCAGTCATGTTCATCCCCGGTGTGGACAGCTGGGAGGCTGACTACCTCAGTCAGCAGGACTTCACCCGTGGAAATGGGCTCTTCACCCTTCGGTGTTCCAACATTTGATCCAACGTTGGGGACTACCTCAAATAGACCTCATGGTGTCCTGTCAAAACCAACTTCTGAACTACTGCTCCCGCACCTGAGATCCAGCAGCATTGGCAGTGGATGCTCTCACAGCCTAGTGGAACTTTCAGTTTGCTTATCTGTTTCCACTGTTTCCACTTTTGCTCCAAGTACTCAAAAGGATCAAGAGAGAGTCCATCACAGTCATCCCGGTAGCTCCAGACTGGCCTTGCAGGGCGTGGTATGTGGACCTTTGTCCACTCCTAGCAGACGATCCATGGCCACTCCTGCTTCACAAAGACATTCTGCATCAAGGAGGTGGCTTCATTTGACGGCATGGCTGTTAAGAGCGAGATGCAGAGGCATTCCTAGGGCTGTTATCCCTACCATGCTTAAGGCGCGGAAGTCGGTGACTTCTGCGCATTATTACCGGATTTGGAAATTGTATATACCTTGGTGTGAGCGATGTAGTCTTTTTACCACGTTGTTTCGTTTGCCCCGCCTTTTGAGTTTCCTTCAAGTGGGCCTAGATACTAGTTTGTGGTTGGGGTCCTTAGAGGTGCAGGTTTTGACTAGTGATGAGCGGGTTCGGTTCCTCGGAAACCGAACCCCCCCCCAACTTCACCCATTTTACACGGGTCCGAGGCATACTCAGATTCTCCCGTATGGCTCGGTTAACCCGATCGCGCCCGAACGTCATCATCCCGCTAGCTGGATTCTCGCGAGATTCGGATTCTATATAAGCAGCCGCGCGTCGCCGCCATTTTCACTCGTGCATTGGAAATGTTAGGGAGAGGATGTGGCTGGCGTCCTCTCCATTTATTGTTGAACTTGATTGTGCTTTATTGCTTAATTGTGGCGAGGACTGGGGAGCAGCTGTATAATATAGGAGGAGTACAGTGCAGAGTTTTGCTGATCAGTGACCACCAGTTTTATCCGTCCTCTGCCTGAAAAAAACGCTCCTTATTTGTGCTCAGTGTGCTGCATATATCTGTGCTCACACTGCTTAATTGTGGGGACTGGGGAGCAGCTGTATTATATAGGAGGAGTACAGTGCAGAGTTTTGCTGACAGTGACCACCAGTATACGTTGTCTGCCTGAAAAACACTCCATATCTGTGCTCAGTGTGCTGCATATATCTGTGCTCACACTGCTTTATTGTGGGGACTGGGGACCACCAGTATATTATATAGGAGGAGTACAGTGCAGAGTTTTGCTGACCAGTGACCACCAGTATACGTTGTCTGCCTGAAAAAAACTCCATATCTGTGCTGCATTGTAGTATATAGTAGGAGTACAGTGCATAATTTTGCTGACCACCAGTATATAATATATAGGAGTACGGTACAGAAGGCCACTGCTGTACCTACCTCTGTGTCGTCAAGTATACTATCCATCCATACCTGTGGTGCATTTCAGTTTTGCACAGTTTGCTGACAACCAGTATATAATATATATAGCAGTATGGTACAGTAGGCCACTGCTGTACCTACCTCTGTGTCATCAAGTATACTATTCATCCATACCTGTGGTGCATTTCAGTTTTGCACAGTTTGCTGACCACCAGTATATAATATATATAGCAGTACGGTACAGTAGGCCACTGCTGTACCTACCTCTGTGTCGTCAAGTATACTATCCATCCATACCTGTGGTGCATTTCAGTTTTGCACAGTTTGCTGACCACCAGTATATAATATATATAGCAGTACGGTACAGTAGGCCACTGCTGTACCTACCTCTGTGTCGTCAAGTATACTATCCATCCATACCTGTGGTGCATTTCATTTTTGCACAGTTTGCTGACCACCAGTATATAATATATATAGCAGTACGGTACAGTAGGCCACTGCTGTACCTACCTCTGTGTCGTCAAGTATACTATCCATCCATACCTGTGGTGCATTTCAGTTTTGCACAGTTTGCTGACCACCAGTATATAATATATATAGCAGTACGGTACAGTAGGCCACTGCTGTACCTACCTCTGTGTCGTCAAGTATACTATCCATCCATACCTGTGGTGCATTTCAGTTTTGCACAGTTTGCTGACCACCAGTATATAATATATATAGCAGTACGGTACAGTAGGCCACTGCTGTACCTACCTCTGTGTCGTCAAGTATACTATCCATCCATACCTGTGGTGCATTTCATTTTTGCACAGTTTGCTGACCACCAGTATATAATATATAGCAGTACGGTACAGTAGGCCACAGCTCTACCTACCTCTGTGTCGTCAAGTATACTATCCATCCATACCTGTGGTGCATTTCAGTTGTGCGCAGTATATATAGTAGTAGGCCATTGCTATTGATACTGGCATATAATTCCACACATTAAAAAATGCAGAACAAAAATGTGGAGGTTAAAATAGGGAAAGATCAAGATCCACTTCCACCTCGTGCTGAAGCTGCTGCCACTAGTCATGGCCGAGACGATTCAATGCCATCAACGTCGTCTGCCAAGGCCGATGCCCAATGTCATAGTAGAGCGCATGTAAAATCCAAAAAACAAAAGTTCAGTAAAATGACCCAAAAATCAAAATTGAAAGCGTCTGATGAGAAGCGTAAACTTGCCAATATGCCATTTACGACACGGAGTGGCAAGGAACGGCTGAGGCCCTGGCCTATGTTCATGGCTAGTGGTTCAGATTCACATGAGGATGGAAGCACTCATCCTCTCGCTAGAAAAATGAAAAGACTTAAGCTGGCAAAAGCACAGCAAAGAACTGTGCATTCTTCTAAATCACAAATCCCCAAGGAGAGTCCAATTGTGTCGGTTGCGATGCCTGACCTTCCCAACACTGGACGGGAAGAGCTTGCGCCTTCCACCATTTGCACGCCCCCTGCAAGTGCTGGAAGGAGCACCCACAGTCCTGTTCCTGATAGTCAAATTGAAGATGTCACTGTTGAAGTACACCAGGATGAGGATATGGGTGTTGTTGGCGCTGGGGAGGAAATTGACAAGGAGGATTCTGATGGTGAGGTGGTTTGTTTAAGTCAGGCACCCGGGGAGATACCTGTTGTCCGTGGGACGAATATGGCCATTGACATGCCTGGTCAAAATACAAAAAAAATCAGCTCTTCGGTGTGGAATTATTTCAACACAAATGCGGACAACAGGTGTCAAGCCGTGTGTTGCCTTTGTCAAGCTGTAATAAGTAGGGGTAAGGACGTTAACCACCTAGGAACATCCTCCCTTATACGTCACCTGGACCGCATTCATCAGAAGTCAGTGACAAGTTCAAAAACTTTGGGTGACAGCGGAAGGAGTCAACTGACAACTAAATCCCTTCCTCTTGTAACCAAGCTCCTGCAAACCACCCCACCAACTCCCTCAGTGTCAATTTCCTCCTTACCCAGGAAAGCCAATAGTCCTGCAGGCCATGTCACTGTCAAGTCTGACGAGTCCTCTCCTGCCTGGGATTCCTCCGATGCATCCTTGAGTGTAACGCCTACTGCTGCTGGCGCTGCTGTTGTTGCTGCTGGGAGTCGATCGTCATCCCAGAGGGGAAGTCGGAAGACCACTTGTACTACTTCCAGTAAGCATTTGACTGTCCAACAGTCCTTTGCGAGGAAGATGAAATATCACAGCAGTCCTTCTGCTGCAAAGCAGATAACTCAGACCTTGGCAGATTGGGCGGTGAGAAACGTGGTTCCGGTATCCACCGTTAATTCAGAGGCAACTAGAGACTTGATTGAGGTACTGTGTCCCCGGTACCAAATACCATCTAGGTTCCATTTCTCTAGGCAGGCGATACCGAAAATGTACACAGACCTCATAAAAAGAGTCACCAGTGTCCTAAAAAATGCAGTTGTACCCAATGTCCACTTAACCACGGACATGTGGACAAGTGGAGCAGGGCAGACTCAGGACTATATGACTGTGACAGCCCACTGGTTAGATGTATTGCCCCCCGCAGCAACAACAGCAGCGGCGGCACAAGTAGCAGCATCTCGCAAACGCCAAATCGTTCCTAGGCAGGCTACGCTTTGTATCACCGCTTTTCATAAGAGGCACACAGCTGACAACCTCTTGCGGAAACTGAGGAACATCATCGCAGAATGGCTTACCCCAATTGGACTCTCCTGGGGATTTGTGACATCGGACAACGCCAGCAATATTGTGCGTGCATTACATCTGGGCAAATTCCAGCACGTCCCATGTTTTGCACATACATTGAATTTGGTGGTGCAGAATTATTTAAAAAACGACAGGGGCGTGCAAGAGATGCTGTCGGTGGCCCGAAGAATTGCAGTTCACTTTCGGCATTCAGCCACCGCGTGCCGAAGACTGGAGCACGACCAAACATTCCTGAACCTGCCCTGCCATCATCTGAAGCAAGAGGTGGTAACGAGGGGGAATTCAACCCTCTATATGCTTCAGAGGATGGAGGAGCAGCAAAAGGCCATTCAAGCCTATATATCTGCCCACGATATAGGCAAAGGAGGGGGAATGCACCTGACTCAAGTGCAGTGGAGAATGATTTCAACGTTGTGCAAGGTTCTGCAACCCTTTGAACTTGCCACACGTGAAGTCAGTTCAGACACTGCCAGCCTGAGTCAGGTAATTTCCCTCATCAGGCTTTTGCAGAAGCAGCTTGAGACATTGAAGGAGGAGCTAAAACAGAGCGATTCCGCTAGGCATGTGGGACTTGTGGATGGAGCCCTTAATTCGCTTAACCAGGATTCACGGGTGGTCAATCTGTTGAAATCAGAGCACTACATTTTGTCCACCGTGCTCGATCCTAGATTTAAAACCTACGTTGTATCTCTCTTTCCGGCAGACACAAGTCTGCAGAGGTTCAAAGACCTGCTAGTGAGAAAATTGTCAAGTCAAGCGGAACGTGACCCGTCAACATCTCCTCCTTCACATTCTCCCGCAACTGGGGGTGCGAGGAAAAGGCTAAGAATTCCGAGCCCACCCGCTGGCGGTGATGCAGGGCAGTCTGGAGCGAGTGCTGACATCTGGTCCGGATTGAAGGACCTGCCAACGATTACTGACATGTCGTCTACTGTCACTGCATATGATTCTCTCACCATTGAAAGAATGGTGGAGGATTATATGAGTGACCGCATCCAAGTAGGCACGTCAGACAGTCCGTACGTATACTGGCAGGAAAAAGAGGCAATTTGGAGGCCCTTGCACAAACTGGCTTTATTCTACCTAAGTTGCCCTCCCTCCAGTGTGTACTCCGAAAGAGTGTTTAGTGCAGCCGCTCACCTTGTCAGCAATCGGCGTACGAGGTTACTTCCACAAAATGTGGAGAAGATGATGTTCATCAAAATGAATTATAATCAATTCCTCCGTGGAGACATTCACCAGCAGCAATTGCCTCCAGAAAGTACACAGGGACCTGAGATGGTGGATTCCAGTGTGGACGAATTAATAATCTGTGAGGAGGGGGATGTACACAGTGAAAGGGGTGAGGAATCGGAGGATGATGATGAGGCGGACATCTTGCCTCTGTAGAGCCAGTTTGTGCAAGGAGAGATTGATTGCTTCTTTTTTTGGTGGGGGCCCAAACCAACCAGTCATTTCAGTCACAGTCGTGTGGCAGACCCTGTCGCTGAAATGGTGGGTTCGTTAAAGTGTGCATGTCCTGTTTATACAACATAAGGGTGGGTGGGAGGGCCGAAGGACAATTCCATCTTGCACCTCTTTTTTCTTTAATTTTTCTTTGCATCAAGTGCTGTTTAGGGACAATTTTTTTGAAGTGCCATCCTGCCTGACACTGCAGTGCCACTCCTAGAAGGGCCAGGTGTTTGTGTCGGCCACTTGTGTCGCTTAGATTAGTCACACAGCGACCTTGGTGCGCCTCTTTTTTTCTTTGCATCATGTGCTGTTTGGGGACAATTTTTTTGAAGTGCCATCCTGCCTGACACTGCAGTGCCACTCCTAGAAGGGCCTGGTGTTTGTGTCGGCCACTTGGGTCGCTTAGCTTAGTCACACAGCGACCTTGGTGCGCCTCTTTTTTTCTTTGAATCATGTGCTGTTTGGGGACAATTTTTTTGAAGTGCCATCCTGCCTGACACTGCAGTGCCATTCCTAGATGGGCCAAGTGTTTGTCGGCCACTTGGGTCGCTTAGCTTAGTCACACAGCGACCTTGGTTCGCCTCTTTTTTTCTTTGCATCATGTGCTGTTTGGGGACAATTTTTTTGAAGTGCCATCCTGCCTGACACTGCAGTGCCACTCCTAGATGGGCCAGGTGTTTGTGTCGGCCACTTGTGTCGCTTAGCTTAGTCACACAGCGACCTTGGTGCGCCTTTTTTTTTCTTTGCATCATGTGCTGTTTGGGGACAATTTTTTTGAAGTGCCATCCTGCCTGACACTGCAGTGCCACTCCTAGATGGGCCAGGTGTTTGTGTCGGCCACTTGGGTCGCTTAGCTTAGCCATCCAGCGACCTCGGTGCAAATTTTAGGACTAAAAAAAATATTGTGAGGTGTTCAGAATAGACTAAAAATGAGTGGAAATTATGGTTATTGAGGTTAATAATACTATGGGATCAAAATGACCCCCAAATTCTGTGATTTAAGCTGTTTTTGAGGGTTTTTTGTAAAAAAAAAAACGAATCCAAAACACACCCGAATCCGACAAAAAATTTTCAAGGAGGTTTTGCCAAAACGCGTCCGAATCCAAAACACGGCCGCGGAACCGAATCCAAAACCAAAACACAAAACTAGTGATGAGCACCGGAAATTTTTCGGGTTTTGTGTTTTGGTTTTGGGTTCGGTTCCACGGCCGTGTTTTGGGTTCGAACGCGTTTTGGCAAAACCTCACCGAATTTTTTTTGTCGGATTCGGGTGTGTTTTGGATTCGGGTGTTTTTTTCAAAAAACCCTAAAAAACAGCTTAAATCATAGAATTTGGGGGTCATTTTGATCCCAAAGTATTATTAACCTCAATAACCATAATTTCCACTCATTTTCAGTGTATTCTGAACACCTCACACCTCACAATATTATTTTTAGTCCTAAAATTTGCACCGAGGTTGCTGGATGACTAAGCTCAGCGACCAAAGTGGCCGACACAAACACCTGGCCCATCTAGGAGTGGCACTGCAGTGTCACGCAGGATGGCCCTTCAAAAAACTACTCCCCAAACAGCACATGACGCAAAGAAGAAAAAAAAGAGGCGCAATGAGGTAGCTGTGTGACTAAGATAAGCGACCCTAGTTGCCGACACAAACACCTGGCCCATCTAGGAGTGGCACTGCAGTGTCACGCAGGATGGCCCTTCCAAAAAACACCCCCCAAACAGCACATGACGCAAAGAAAAAAAGAGGCGCAATGAGGTAGCTGTGTGACTAAGATAAGCGACCCAAGTGGCCGACACAAACACCTGGCCCATCTAGGAGTGGCACTGCAGTGTCACGCAGGATGGCCCTTCCAAAAAACACCCCCCAAACAGCACATGACGCAAAGAAAAAAAGAGGCGCAATGAGGTAGCTGTGTGACTAAGATAAGCGACCCAAGTGGCCGACACAAACACCTGGCCCATCTAGGAGTGGCACTGCAGTGTCACGCAGGATGGCCCTTCCAAAAAACACCCCCCAAACAGCACATGACGCAAAGAAAAAAAGAGGCGCAATGAGGTAGCTGTGTGACTAAGATAAGCGACCCAAGTGGCCGACACAAACACCTGGCCCATCTAGGAGTGGCACTGCAGTGTCACGCAGGATGGCCCTTCCAAAAACTACTCCCCAAACAGCACATCACGCAAAGAAAAATGAAAGAAAAAAGAGGTGCAAGATGGAATTGTCCTTGGGCCCTCCCACCCACCCTTATGTTGTATAAACAGGACATGCACACTTTAACCAACCCATCATTTCAGTGACAGGGTCTGCCACACGACTGTGACTGAAATGACGGGTTGGTTTGGACCCCCACCAAAAAAGAAGCAATTAATCTCTCCTTGCACAAACTGGCTCTACAGAGGCAAGATGTCCACCTCATCATCATCCTCCGATATATCACCGTGTACATCCCCCTCCTCACAGATTATCAATTCGTCCCCACTGGAATCCACCATCTCAGCTCCCTGTGTACTTTGTGGAGGCAATTGCTGCTGGTCAATGTCTCCACGGAGGAATTGATTATAATTCATTTTAATGAACATCATCTTCTCCACATTTTCTGGATGTAACCTCGTAAGCCGATTGCTGACAAGGTGAGCGGCGGCACTAAACACTCTTTCGGAGTACACACTTGTGGGAGGGCAACTTAGGTAGAATAAAGCGAGTTTGTGCAAGGGCCTCCAAATTGCCTCTTTTTCCTGCCAGTATAAGTACGGACTGTCTGACGTGCCTACTTGGATGCGGTCACTCATATAATCCTCCACCATTCTTTCAATGGGGAGAGAATCATATGCAGTGACAGGAGACGACATGTCCGTAATCGTTGTCAGGTCCTTCAGTCCGGACCAGATGTCAGCATCAGCAGTCGCTCCAGACTGCCCTGCATCACCGCCAGCGGGTGGGCTCGGAATTCTGAGCCTTTTCCTCGCACCCCCAGTTGCGGGAGAATGTGAAGGAGGAGATGTTGACAGGTCGCGTTCCGCTTGACTTGACAATTTTGTCACCAGCAGTTCTTTGAACCCCAGCAGACTTGTGTCTGCCGGAAAGAGAGATCCAAGGTAGGTTTTAAATCTAGGATCGAGCACGGTGGACAAAATGTAGTGCTCTGATTTCAACAGATTGACCACCCGTGAATCCTTGTTAAGCGAATTAAGGGCTCCATCCACAAGTCCCACATGCCTAGCGGAATCGCTCTGTGTTAGCTCCTCCTTCAATGTCTCCAGCTTCTTCTGCAAAAGCCTGATGAGGGGAATGACCTGACTCAGGCTGGCAGTGTCTGAACTGACTTCACGTGTGGCAAGTTCAAAGGGTTGCAGAACCTTGCACAGCGTTGAAATCATTCTCCACTGCGCTTGAGACAGGTGCATTCCACCTCCTATATCGTGCTCAGTTGTATAGGCTTGAATGGCCTTTTGCTGCTCCTCCAACCTCTGAAGCATATAGAGGGTTGAATTCCACCTCGTTACCACTTCTTGCTTCAGATGATGGCAGGGCAGGTTCAGGCGTTTTTGGTGGTGCTCCAGTCTTCTGTACGTGGTGCCTGTATGCCGAAAGTGTCCCGCAATTCTTCTGGCCACCGACAGCATCTCTTGCACGCCTCTCTCGTTTTTTAAATAATTCTGCACCACCAAATTCAAGGTATGTGCAAAACATGGGACGTGCTGGAATTTGCCCATATTTAATGCACACACAATATTGCTGGCGTTGTCCGATGCCACAAATCCACAGGAGAGTCCAATTGGGGTAAGCCATTCTGCGATGATCTTCCTCAGTTGCCGAAATAGGTTTTTAGCTGTGTGCGTATTCTGGAAAGCGGTGATACAAAGCGTAGCCTGCCTAGGAAAGAGTTGGCATTTGCGAGATGCTGCTACTGGTGCCGCCGCTGCTGTTCTTGCGGCGGGAGTCAATACATCTACCCAGTGGGCTGTCACAGTCATATAGTCCTGAGCCTGCCCTGCTCCACTTGTCCACATGTCCGTGGTTAAGTGGACATTGGGTACAACTGCATTTTTTAGGACACTGGTGAGTCTTTTTCTGAGGTCTGTGTACATTTTCAGTATCGCCTGCCTAGAGAAATGGAACCTAGATGGTATTTGGTACCGGGGACACAGTACCTCCAACAAGTCTCTAGTTGGCTCTGCAGTAATGATGGATACCGGAACCACGTTTCTCACCGCCCAGGATGCCAAGGTCTCAGTTATCCGCTTTGCAGCAGGATGACTGCTGTGATATTTCATCTTCCTCGCAAAGGACTGTTGGACAGTCAATTGCTTGGTGGAAGTAGTAAAAGTGGTCTTACGAGTACGACTTCCCCTCTGGGATGACCATCGACTCCCAGCAGCAACAACAGCAGCGCCAGCAGCAGTAGGCGTTACACGCAAGGATGCATCGGAGGAATCCCAGGCAGGAGAGGACTCGTCAGAATTGCCAGTGACATGGCCTGCAGGACTATTGGCATTCCTGGGGAAGGAGGAAATTGACACTGAGGGAGTTGGTGGGGTGGTTTGCGTGAGCTTGGTTACAAGAGGAAGGGATTTACTGGTCAGTGGACTGCTTCCGCTGTCGCCCAAAGTTTTTGAACTTGTCACTGACGTATGATGAATGCGCTGCAGGTGACGTATAAGGGAGGATGTTCCGAGGTGGTTAACGTCCTTACCCCTACTTATTACAGCTTGACAAAGGCAACACACGGCTTGACAAATGTTGTCCGCATTTCTGTTGAAATACTTCCACACCGAAGAGCTGATTTTTTTGGTATTTTCACCAGGCATGTCAATGGCCCTATTCCTCCCACAGACAACAGGTGTCTCCCCGGGTGCCTGACTTAAACAAACCACCTCACCATCAGAATCCTCCTGGTCAATTTCCTCCCCAGTGCCAGCAACACCCATATCCTCCTCATCCTGGTGTACTTCAACACTGACATCTTCAATCTGACTATCAGGAACTGGACTGCGGGTGCTCCTTCCAGCACTTGCAGGGGGCGTGCAAATGGTGGAAGGCGCATGCTCTTCACGTCCAGTGTTGGGAAGGTCAGGCATCGCAAACGACACAATTGGACTCTCCTTGTGGATTTGTGATTTCGAAAAACGCACAGTTCTTTGCTGTGCTTTTGCCAGCTTGAGTCTTTTCATTTTTCTAGCGAGAGGCTGAGTGCTTCCATCCTCATGTGAAGCTGAACCACTAGCCATGAACATAGGCCAGGGCCTCAGCCGTTCCTTGCCACTCCGTGTGGTAAATGGCATATTGGCAAGTTTACGCTTCTCCTCCGACAATTTTATTTTAGATTTTTGAGTCCTTTTTTTTACTGATATTTGGTGTTTTGGATTTTACATGCTCTGTACTATGACATTGGGCATCGGCCTTGGCAGACGACTTTGATGGCATTTCATCGTCTCGGCCATGACTAGTGGCAGCAGCTTCAGCACGAGGTGGAAGTCGATCTTGATCTTTCCCTATTTTTGGAACCTCAACATTTTTGTTCTCCATATTTTAATAGGCACAACTAAAAGGCACCTCAGGTAAACAATGGAGATGGATGGATACTAGTATACTTATGGATGGACGAGCGACTGCCGACACAGAGGTAGCTACAGCCGTGGACTACCGTACTGCGTCTGCTGCTAATATAGACTGGATGATAATGATATAAAAAATATATATATATCACTACTGCAGCCGGACAGGTATATATTATATAATGACGGACCTGCTGGACACTGTCAGCACTGCAGACTCCTAAAGTAAGCTACTAGTATCAAGAAGATAGAAGAAAAAGAAAAAAACACCACAGGTAGGTGGTATACAATTATGGATGGACGAGTGACTGCCGACACAGAGGTAGCTACAGCCGTGGACTACCGTACTGCGTCTGCTGCTAATATAGACTGGATGATAATGATATAAAAAAAATATATATATCACTACTGCAGCCGGACAGGTATATATTATATAATGACGGACCTGCTGGACACTGTCAGCACTGCAGACTCCTAAAGTTAACTACTAGTATGAAGAAGATAGAAAAAAAAAAAAACCACCACGGGTAGGTATACAATTATGGACGAGCGACTGCCGACACAGAGGTAGCTACAGCCGTGGACTACCGTACTGCGTCTGCTGCTAGTATAGACTGGATGATAATGATATAAAAAAAATATATATATCACTACTGCAGGACAGGTATATATTATATAATGACGGACCTGCTGGACACTGTCAGCAGAATGCGTTTATAGAATAAAAACACCACACGACGAGTGTTTAACTTTTTCAGGCAGACAATCACAATATACTGGTGGTCACTGGTCACTGGTCAGTCACACTGGCAGTGGCACTCTGGCAGCAAAAGTGTGCACTGTTAAATATATGTACTCCTGCTATAACTGCTCCCCAGTCTCCCCCACAATTAAGCTGTGTGAGCAGTGAGCACTCAGCACAGTCAGATATACATAGATGATGCAGCACACTGAGGCTGAGCACAGATATGGTATACTGTGTCACTGTGTATCGTTTTTTTTCAGGCAGAGAACGGATTATATTAAATAATAATAAAACTGCACTGGTGGTCACTGGTTAGTCACTAGTAAACTCTGCACTCTCTGAGTACTCCTAAGCTCAAGTAAATCAAGTGTCTCACTCTCACTATCTATTTCTATTCTAAACGGAGAGGACGCCAGCCACGTCCTCTCCCTATCAATCTCAATGCACGTGTGAAAATGGCGGCGACGCGCGGCTCCTTATATAGAATCCGAGTCTCGCGATAGAATACGAGCCTCGCGAGAATCCGACAGCGGGACGATGACGTTCGGGCGCGCTCGGGTTAGCCGAGCAAGGCGGGAAGATCCGAGTCTGCCTCGGACCCGTGTAAAAAGCGTGAAGTTCGGGGGGGTTCGGTTTCCGAGAAACCGAACCCGCTCATCACTACACAAAACCCGAAAAATGTCCGGTGCACATCACTAGTTTTGACCCTGTTTGTCTTTTTTCATCACAGATTAGCATTGATTCCTGAGCTACAGATATTTCTTCGAGGAGTCCTCTGTATTCAACCTCCCTTTGTGGCCCCAACAGCCCCTTGGGACCTTAACCTGGTACTATCTTGACAGTCTGAGGTCTTCGAACCTCTGCAGTTGGTGAAGTTAAAAATTTTAGTTTTGGAGTATCCTGTTACACTTCCAGAATTTGAAAGTGTCGGCTCCATCAACCACCGTCTATACCCCACTGTGAAGATCTCCAGTGTCCTCTGTGGAATCAGAGAAATGGAATTATCGGTGAGTACCAAATTCCTGTTTTTAAACCTCTCATAGAGGGAGATGTACTAAGCCTTGGAGAGTGATAAAGTGAAGAGAGATAAAGTACCAGCCAATCAGCTCCTGACTGCCATGTTACAGGCTGTTTGAAAAATGGCAGTTAGGAGCTGGTTGGCTGGTACTTTATCACTCTCCAAGTCTTAGTACATCTGCCCCATAATGTGATCCTCTTAGAATGACATTATGGTGGTCATTCCGTGTTGATCGCTAGCTGCATTCATTCGCTGTGCAGCGTTGAGGCAAAAAAGCGGCACTTCTGCACATGCGTATGCGGCGCAATGCGCACGAGCGACGTACTATTACAACGAATGATGTAGTTTCACACAAGGTCTAGCGAATCATTTCAGTCGCACTGCTGGCCACAGAGTGATTGACATGAAGTGGGCATTTCTGGGTGTCAACTGACCGTTTTCAGGGAGTGTTCAAAAAAACGCAGGCATGCCAGGAAAAACGCAGGCGTGGCTGGGTGAAAGCAGGGCGTGTTTGTGACGTCAGAACAGGAACTGAACAGTCTGAAGTGATCGCAAGCTCTGAGTAGGTTTTGAGCTACTCTAAAACAGCACAAAAAAACTTTGTAGCCGCTCTGCGATCCTTTCGTTTGCACTTCTGCTAAGCTAAAATACACTCCCAGTGGGAGGCGGCATAGCGTCTGCACGGCTGCTAAAAACAGCTAGCGAGCAATCAACTCGGAATGACCACCTATGTACACATCAAGTTAAGACTAAGGGTGTATGTACTAACTGGTGCCCGATTTTCAGTGTTGTGGCACAGAATTTTTGAGCATCAATTTTGTAAAGACACAATGTGGCTCAGAGGGAAAAGCCACTTATCCAATCACAAGTGGCTCTTATGGGAAACTGCTTTTTGTGATTGGCTGTGTAGCTACTGTCTCTCCTGCTGGTTTGAATTCAGTGTTACGCAGCTCCAGGTGGTCATTTTATATTCTTAATAAAGCAGAGAAAACTCATCCCTTCTCCTATATTTATTCCAGTTTTGGTGTGTACTAGAAGATATTTGCCTGTGTCTGTTACATTGTTTAACCACTTAACTGACTAATATTTTTTTTTAAAGAACGCTCAGAAATAGTTTTTTTTTTTTTAATGATTGCATTAGGCTAAGAATATTTACCTTCCTTAGGGAAGGTGTATATCCGGGCTTTAGGTTGACAGTCAATAGTTTGACAACTAATGGTCGAAGTGGGAAAGGTCAACATGGTCAAAAAGCTCAACAGGTTCAAATGGTTGACATACATATGGTCGACTTTTGTTTTCAACCTTTTTCATTCTTTACCATCAGCATGGACTACGATTGGGAATAGTAACCTTGCCCGCAGCTGCAAGCCATGCAAGGGGATACGGTACACTAATTGGGGTTTCCTGTACTCTTATGAAAAAAATGACACAACCCCCCAAAAAATACCGGGTCGACTTTGTGTCAGGCATTTGTCATGTCGACCGTTTCATGGTCTCCCTTTTGTACCTGTCAGCCTTTTGCAATGTCGACCTTTCACATGTCAACATAATGCACATGTCGACCTTTGCCATGTCAACCAAACTAGGATCGACCCAGTGATCCATACCCAGGAAAGGGAGGGCTGCTTATTTTTACATTTCCCCAGTGGCTGCTAGTGTATGCAGCCACTGGTTGGGGGGTGCTGCCGGCCTGACTGATCAGCAGTGATCGGCAGCACGGCATGCACTCGGGGGTCAATTGCAGGAAGCTTCTATTCCTGCAGCCGCATAGTGAGGTTTCTGAATGGTCGCATCAAATGCGACCATGTCAGGGAAAGCCCAGCCTGGTGTGGTCACATCTGATTCAACCATGCCAGGCAAGTAGTTAAAATGCATCCTGTTAACTATGTAAATTTATATATAAGCTTTTTTCTCTATCGTCCTAAGTGGATGCTGGGGTTCCTGAAAGGACCATGGGGAATAGCGGCTCCGCAGGAGACAGGGCACAAAAAAGTAAAGCTTTACTAGGTCAGGTGGTGTGCACTGGCTCCTCCCCCTATGACCCTCCTCCAGACTCCAGTTAGATTTTGTGCCCGAACGAGAAGGGTGCAATCTAGGTGGCTCTCCTAAAGAGCTGCTTAGAGAAAGTTTAGTTTAGGTTTTTTTCTTTACAGTGAGTCCTGCTGGCAACAGGATCACTGCAACGTGGGACTTAGGGGGAAAGTAGTAAACTCACCTGCATGCAGAGTGGATTTGCTGCTTGGCTACTGGACACCATTAGCTCCAGAGGGATCGAACACAGGCCCAGCCGTGGAGTCCGGTCCCGGAGCCGCGCCGCCGACCCCCTTGCAGATGCTGAAGCGTGAAGAGGTCCGGAAACCGGCGGCTGAAGACTCCTCAGTCTTCATAAGGTAGCGCACAGCACTGCAGCTGTGCGCCATTTTCCTCTCAGCACACTTCACTGGGCAGTCACTGAGGGTGCAGAGCGCTGGGGGGGGGCGCTCTGAGAGAAAAATATAAACCTTATACAAGGCTAAAAATACCTCACATATAGCCCATAGGGGCTATATGGAGATATTTAACCCCTGCCTGACTGGAAAAATAGCGGGAGAAGAACCCGCCGAAAAAGGGGCGGGGCCTATCTCCTCAGCACACGGCGCCATTTTCTGTCACAGCTCCGCTGGTCAGAACGGCTCCCAGGTCTCTCCCCTGCACTGCACTACAGAAACAGGGTAAAACAGAGAGGGGGGGCACATTAATGGCTATATATATATATATTAAAGCAGCTATAAGGGAGCACTTAATATAAGGATATCCCTTGTATATATAGCGCTTTGTGGTGTGTGCTGGCAGACTCTCCCTCTGTCTCCCCAAAAGGGCTAGTGGGTCCTGTCTTCATTAGAGCATTCCCTGTGAGTTTGCGGTGTGTGTCGGTACGTGGTGTCGACATGTATGAGGACGATATTGGTGTGGAGGCGGAGCAATTGCCAAATATGCAGATGTCACCCCCCAGGGGGTCGACACCAGAATGGATGCCTTTATTTGTGGAATTACGTGATGGTTTATCTTCCCTTAAACAGTCAGTTGAGGACATGAGGCGGCCGGACAATCAATTAATGCCTGTCCAGGCGCCTCAAACACCGTCAGGGGCTGTAAAACGCCCTTTGCCTCAGTCGGTCGACACAGACCCAGACACGGGCACTGATTCCAGTGACGACGGTAGAAATTCAAACGTATTTTCCAGTAGGGCCACACGTTATATGATTTTGGCAATGAAGGAGACGTTACATTTAGCTGATACTACAGATACCGTAAAACAGGGTATTATGTATGGTGTGAAAAAACTACAAACAGTTTTTCCTGAATCAGAAGAATTAAATGACGTGTGTGATGAAGCGTGGGTTGCTCCTGATAAAAAGTTGATAATTTCAAAAAAGTTATTGGCATTATACCCTTTCCCGCCAGAGGTTAGGGCGCGCTGGGAAACACCCCCTAAGGTGGACAAGGCGCTCACACGCTTATCCAAACAAGTGGCGTTACCCTCTCCTGAGACGGCCGCACTTAAGGATCCATCAGATAGAAAGATGGCAGTTATTCAAAAGAATATATACACACATGCAGGTGTTATACTACGACCAGCTATAGCAACTGCCTGGATGTGCAGTGCTGGAGTAGTTTGGTCAGAATCCCTGATTGAAAATATTGATACCCTAGATAGGGACAATGTTTTACTGTCGTTAGAACAAATAAAGGATGCATTTATCTATATGCGTGATGCACAGAGGGATATTTGCACACTGGCATCTCGGGTGAGTGCTATGTCCATTTCAGCCAGAAGAGCCTTATGGACACGACAGTGGACAGGCGATGCGGATTCAAAACGTCACATGGAGGTTTTGCCGTATAAAGGGGAGGAGTTATTTGGAGTTGGTCTATCAGACTTGGTGGCCACGGCTACTGCCGGGAAATCCACTTTTTTACCTCAAGTCACTCCCCAACAGAGAAAGGCACCGACCTTTCAACCGCAGCCTTTTCGCTCCTACAAAAATAAGAGAGCAAAGGGCTTGTCGTACCTGCCACGAGGCAGAGGAAGAGGGAAGAGACACCAACAGGCAGCTCCTTCCCAGGAACAGAAGCCCTCCCCGGCTCCTGCAAAAACCTCAGCATGACGCTGGGGCCTCTCAAGCGGACTCGGGGACAGTGGGGGGCCGTCTCAAAAATTACAGCGCGCAGTGGGCTCACTCGCAGGTAGACCCCTGGATCCTGCAGATAATATCTCAGGGGTACAGGTTGGAATTAGAGACGGATCCTCCTCATCGTTTCCTGAAGTCTGCCTTACCAACCGTCTCTTCCGAAAGGGAGAGGGTGTTGGAAGCCATTCACAAGCTGTACGCTCAGCAGGTGATAGTCAAAGTACCCCTATTACAACAAGGAAAGGGGTATTATTCCACTCTATTTGTGGTACCGAAGCCGGATGGCTCGGTAAGGCCTATTCTAAATCTGAAGTCCTTGAACCTCTACATAAAAAAGTTCAAGTTCAAGATGGAGTCACTCAGAGCAGTGATAGCGAACCTGGAAGAAGGGGACTTTATGGTATCCTTGGACATCAAGGATGCGTATCTACACGTTCCGATTTACCCCGCACACCAGGGGTACCTCAGGTTCATTGTTCAAAACTGTCACTATCAGTTTCAGACGCTGCCGTTCGGATTGTCCACGGCGCCTCGGGTCTTTACCAAGGTAATGGCCGAGATGATGATTCTTCTTCGAAGAAAAGGCGTATTAGTTATCCCATACTTGGACGATCTCCTAATAAGGGCAAGGTCCAGAGAACAGCTGGAGACAGCTTTAGCACTATCTCAAGAGGTGCTAAGACAACACGGGTGGATTCTGAATATTCCAAAATCCCATTTAATCCCGACAACTCGTCTGCTGTTCCTAGGAATGATTCTGGACACGGTTCAGAAAAAGGTTTTCCTTCCAGAGGAAAAAGCCAAGGAGTTATCCGATCTGGTCAGGAACCTCCTAAAACCAGGAAAAGTGTCAGTACATCAATGCACAAGAGTCCTGGGAAAAATGGTGGCTTCTTACGAAGCAATTCCATTCGGCAGATTCCATGCAAGAATATTCCAAAGGGATCTGTTGGACAAATGGTCAGGGTCGCATCTGCAGATGCACCTGCGAATAACCCTGTCACCAAAGACAAGGGTGTCACTTCTGTGGTGGTTGCAGAAGGCTCACCTATTAGAAGGCCGCAGATTCGGCATTCAGGATTGGATCCTGGTGACCGCGGACGCCAGCCTGAGAGGCTGGGGAGCAGTCACACAAGGAAGAAACTTCCAGGGAGTATGGACGAGTCTGGAAAAGTCTCTTCACATAAACATTCTGGAACTAAGAGCAATCTACAATGCTCTAAGCCAGGCGGAACTTCTCCTGCAAGGAAAGCCGGTGTTGATTCAGTCGGACAACATCACGGCGGTCGCCCATGTAAACAGGCAGGGCGGCACAAGAAGCAGGAGTGCAATGGCAGAAGCTGCCAAGATTCTTCGCTGGGCGGAGAATCACGTGATAGCACTGTCAGCAGTGTTCATCCCGGGCGTGGACAACTGGGAAGCAGACTTCCTCAGCAGACACGATCTTCATCCGGGAGAGTGGGGTCTACATCCAGAAGTTTTCAACATGTTAATAGACCGTTGGGAAAGACCAATTGTAGACATGATGGCGTCTCGCCTCAACAAGAAACTGGACAAATATTGCGCCAGGTCAAGAGATCCACAGGCAATAGCTGTGGACGCACTGGTAACTCCTTGGGTGTACCAGTCAGTGTATGTGTTTCCTCCTCTGCCGCTCATACCAAAGGTATTGAAGATCATACGGCAAAGAAGAGTAAGAACAATACTAGTGGTTCCGGATTGGCCGAGAAGGACTTGGTATCCGGAACTTCAAGAGATGCTCACGGACGAACCGTGGCCTCTACCTCTGAGAAGGGACCTGCTACAGCAGGGTCCCTGTCTTTTTCAAGACTTACCGCGGCTGCGTTTGACGGCATGGCGGTTGAACGCCAGATCCTAAAAGGGAAAGGCATTCCAGAAGAAGTCATTCCTACCTTGATTAAGGCACGGAAGGAAGTCACCGTGAAACATTATCACCGCATTTGGCGAAAATATGTAGCGTGGTGCGAGGATCGGAGGGTTCCGACGGAGGAATTCCAACTGGGTCGTTTCCTACATTTCCTGCAATCAGGATTATCTATGGGTCTCAAATTGGGATCCATTAAGGTTCAAATTTCGGCCCTGTCAATATTCTTCCAAAAAGAATTGGCCTCTGTCCCTGAGGTCCAGACTTTTGTCAAGGGAGTACTGCATATACAGCCTCCTGTGGTGCCTCCGGTGGCACCGTGGGATCTAAATGTAGTTTTAGATTTCCTCAAATCCCATTGGTTTGAACCATTGAAAAAGGTGGATTTGAAATATCTCACATTGAAAGTGACTATGTTACTAGCCCTGGCCTCTGCCAGGAGAGTATCTGAATTGGCGGCTTTATCTTATAAAAGTCCTTATCTAATCTTCCATTCGGATAGGGCAGAACTGCGGACTCGTCCGCATTTTCTCCCTAAAGTGGTATCAGCATTTCATCTGAACCAACCTATTGTGGTGCCTGCGGCCACTAGCGACTTGGAGGACTCCAAGTTGTTGGACGTTGTCAGAGCCTTAAAAATATACATTGCAAGGACGGCTGGAGTCAGAAAATCTGACTCGCTGTTTATATTGTATGCACCCAACAAGTTGGGCGCACCTGCTTCTAAGCAGTCGATTGCTCGTTGGATTTGTAACACAATTCAACTTGCACATTCTGTGGCAGGCCTGCCACAGCCTAAAACTGTAAAAGCCCACTCCACAAGGAAGGTGGGCTCATCTTGGGCGGCTGCCCGAGGGGTCTCGGCATTACAACTCTGCCGAGCAGCTACGTGGTCGGGGGAGAACACGTTTGTAAAATTTTACAAATTTGATACCCTGGCAAAGGAGGACCTGGAGTTCTCTCATTCGGTGCTGCAGAGTCATCCGCACTCTCCCGCCCGTTTGGGAGCTTTGGTATAATCCCCATGGTCCTTTCAGGAACCCCAGCATCCACTTAGGACGATAGAGAAAATAAGAATTTACTTACCGATAATTCTATTTCTCGGAGTCCGTAGTGGATGCTGGGCGCCCATCCCAAGTGCGGATTATCTGCAATACTTGTACATAGTTATTGTTAACTAATTCGGGTTATTGTTAAGGAACCATCTTTAAGAGGCCCTTTCTGTTGTCATACTGTTAACTGGGTTTAGATCACAAGTTGTACGGTGTGATTGGTGTGGCTGGTATGAGTCTTACCCGGGATTCAAAATGCCTCCCTTATTGTGTATGCTCGTCCGGGCACAGTACCTAACTGGAGTCTGGAGGAGGGTCATAGGGGGAGGAGCCAGTGCACACCACCTGACCTAGTAAAGCTTTACTTTTTTGTGCCCTGTCTCCTGCGGAGCCGCTATTCCCCATGGTCCTTTCAGGAACCCCAGCATCCACTACGGACTCCGAGAAATAGAATTATCGGTAAGTAAATTCTTATTATCTTTACTACACAGCTATACTTACAGCTTTACAGCAATACTCTACCATTAATTCTTTTTATATCTTCTTGTGTACTTGATATGTGGAACATTTTATCAAGTACCCTGCCAGCATACTGAGACTAAGACGTCTATCCATTTGCAGGCGATGTTCTAGCACCTGCGAATGCCGCACTTTATGGCAGCAGTTTGGAGTTCTACAATTTTGTTTGTAGACTGATAGGGCTGCTTACAAAATTGTGCAAATTCTGGGTGAGATCGGGCCACGAGGGGGGCAAGATGTGGTGCTGTGATCAGCATTTCCTCGTTGTTGCAAAAGCAACTTACCCCCTTCAGCCACAATTGGGTTTACCTCTAAGAATGGATTTGATTTTAAATCATTGTTCCTATCATTATTCTTACTAGTATTCTTTGGTACAATGTGATACATAGAAAATGTTTTAAAACAGTAATCAGGTGATTGGAAGCAAAGGTGTCTGGCAGGAAGGTGAATAACAAGATCCACCTGTGTACTGTAATCATAACCATCGCCTTCAGAAAGGAGATTTACCTAGTTGATGTCATCTCCACAGTGAGCGGCGCCCACTCCTACACACTCATCTCCTCTGCTAGCCCAGGATCCGGAGGATTGGGGATGTGAGACTGGACAGTATTCTCTTTGGTATGGGGCATTACCACTTGTTACAGATGTATCCTCACACGTCTTTGCACTTTCTATTCCCAGCAGGGCATACTGTAGCGGGAGCATGCGTATCTTACTACGGGAAGCAGAGGCATTGCAGCTACAGGCAGCTGGGTGGCAGTGCCCTTGCTGCCCGATATTCGATGGTGAGCCGATGGCACTTCATAGAAACAGGTAGTGTTGGGCTATGCTCCCGCAACCCGTTCTCAAATGCAGATTATTTTTGCGGTGTTCGCGAATAGTAACACAACAAAGGGCTGCTGGCAGTATATTATGCCATGATGCGTATGCATTGCGACTACGCCACGCCATGCAGCATTTTTTAGCAAAGATATGTGAGGACACATGTGCATGTTTTATGTGATTTACTTTATAGTTAGGAATTTGTATTGTTAAAATAAATTTGAAGACAAGGCACCAATAGGATTTATTTGCAAAGTGAAGGATAGTCAGAGGCCATGTAGGGGGGGGGAGATAATGGATGACTGGCGGCAAAAATGCAGACGTGTCATGACAGTTTTGGGGTGTGTGGGCGGGATGTATTAAGATACATCGCCGCCCCTCGCCACGCATCGCAGCGATGTTGAACGCATATGTACTGACATATGCGATCAATATTGCAATGCGGTGACGGAGGCCCCCCACGATACCTGTGAGGGGTTTCCACACTGCCCGCACGCAGGGAAGCAGCAGAAGGCTGTCCCCGACGCCTCCTCCTCCCCCTGCAGCCGGAAGGACCTCTGGCTGCGTTACTAGGTGGAGGAGGAAATTACCTTCCGGGACCAGGGCTGCCTGGAGGAAGGTATGCCGGGGTGGGAGGCATCTGCGGTGGGGGCGGCGGGTTGCGGTGGTCGGTGATAAGAAGCCCATAGGCTTCTATAGGGTATCGCCATCCAGAGATGGCGATACCCTGGATGACGAAAAACCGGCGGTGGGGTCTTAGTACATTTGAAAATGCAGTAAAAACCCCGAAAACAGGGATTTTACCGCATTTTTACTGTAGTACATCCCGCCCTGTGTGTGAGTCTGCGACTGCTATCCCATATGCAGCTGCGATGTCTCTGGTGTCTTTCTTCCTGCGACCATACGGCTAAACAAATCTTCCATAGCCTGCTGATCAGCAACTGATACTGCAACTTAGTACGCAGCCGCCCGGATTTGTAAAGCTGCCAGTGGGAGTCTCAATACATAGCCAGGCAGCTGCGATATTAGTATGTTTTGCACAGCTGCGAATGCATTTGCTTTACTCTCTGAATCAGGCCACTGGACGTGAAACTCAACATATACACACTTAAGCAAGTTTTTTTTTATTGTAATATGCATTAAAATCACAAAATGAGGCTCATATGGGAGTAGGGCTGCTTGGATGTGAAAGTATAACTACATTGCCATCTCATGAAACAAGCTGACAACTGTTGCCTTTTACCATGCCAAGAGAAACAATGGGGGTAATTCTGAGTTGATCGCAGCAGCAAGTTTTTTAGCAATTGGGCAAAACCATGTGCACTGCAGGGGGGGAGATATAACATTTGCAGAGAAAGTTAGATTTGGGTGGGTTATTTTGTTTCTGTGCAGGGTAAATACTGGCTGCTGTATGTTTACACTGCAATTTAGATTTCAGTTTGAATACACCACACCCAAATCTAACTCTCTCTGTACATGTTATATCTGCCCCTCCTGCAGTGCACATGGTTTTGCCCAACTACTAAAAAATTTCCTGCTGCGATCAACTCAGAATTAGGCCCAATATCTTTAGTTCACTGGGGCTAAGGAGGTGAATGACGATAAATGTAAAGTTAGTAATAAGTAAGAGTTAACATACTATTCAGTACATGGTGAGACTGAAGAGCAGCTGTCTGGCACTGTACCCCTGTGCACAGCTTGTAATTCCTCACTGTCTCCTGATACCGTTTGTGGTTGGTTTGCTCCATCTCCACCCCATTTGGGTTTCTGGCTGAGTGCTTAGTGCTCAATCCTTCATGAGCCACTTCATATGCATTCATGCCGATCACAAATGCTTTATGGCTTATTTCATTGCAAAAATGCATTATTTGTTATCTAAAAGGGTTATGGACAAGAATAAGTATTTGAGAAATAGTCTTTGACTACTAAATGCATGATTCACTTTGAATATATGTAAGTAACTCTGCTGTATCAGTACAGGATTTACTAGTGTGGAATTGAAAGGATACATTTGCGGTGAGTGAGAAAAATATAATGACACTGATTCTATTACACTGCTGCATTTGCTGACATTTATTTAATGCTATCCGGTTTCTGGTAAATGACTTGCACAAGACTGTAATAATAAACTAAGGATCATTATTGCTAGTTAGGCAGGGGCAGTTTTTTGTAGTTTCCACTCATTTGCTAAAGTTGAAATCTGCTGCAAAGGCATTCTCAGTATAAAATATAGTTTCAATGTCTGATTGCTAGTCTTAATGTATGAAATGTCTCTGCTACTTGCAAATTAACTTTACATTCCTCATCCCACAGTGTTATTGTAAGGGCATTATTGTTTCCGAAGTCCTAAAGTAGCTGCGACATTTGTTTCATATGTAAGAGATATAGAAAACTAGTCAATAACAAATTTACCATTAATTCAGTTTTTTTTTCTCTATAGTTTATTCAGAAAATATAAATGTGATAAAGGAACCAGCAACCGCTCCTACTATACCTCTGTTTCACAGAAGGTCTGCATGTCTGAAATGTGCACAGTCTTCTAGGAACCTCATCGGCCACTGTTATTGCAGCGGGAATGGCTGAGCTTTGCAAGCACTCGCTGATAATTGTAGTCAATACTGGTAGTCCCAGGGAAAGAAAAAACTTTCCCATAGAAGATAGTCTTTCCATTATGTGATTAGCAGGGAGCCCTTCCAATGGGAAGCCACTGCCATTACTAGACTTTCACTGTGGATTTGCGGGGGAGGGAGGGGAGTGTTTGGGGGACTACAAGGACACTTGGTTGCAGCCAAGCAGGGCCAGTATTTACTAAGAATCCGAGTTTGTCCGATTTGTGTTTTTTTTTCTAAGTCCCAATCCGGGAATTCACTAAGCACAAATCTCGGCAGTGTTTGGACTATTCGTAATGGTTTGAATGACAAAGTTCACAAATACGAATGAACAGACCATCGGTCAAACGCGGCTGTTATTACATAGAATACGGGAATTCACTATTCATTCGTATTTGGGTGTTAATCTCTGAGTGCTCAAATACGGTCGTATTTTTTTGCGATTCGTTAAAAAAAGCGGCAAAAAATAGACCTGCTTTTTTCAGTCGTGTTTACATGTGTTGCAAATAAAAAAATCACTCACACCTGAATTAGGATGCCTATAAAAGGATGTTAGGCCCATTTCAATACACCTACACTCAGAAATGGCAGCAGGACTGTGGGCCAGTGATCTTTTGTGTGCTGTGGGATTCCTCAGACTCAGACATCAGCCTGTAAGTACCCAGGGCCAAGAAACTGAACATGGTCAGCAGGTTGTACAGGTTCCGCGGAGGCTGCGCAGGCCTCGTTTTTTAGGGGGCGTTTAAACTTGAACGCATTGTCCGATGATAAGGTCATACAGATGTTCCGTCTAAATCGTAACAACATTTTCCTTCTGTATGACCTTGTCAAACTGGGCCTAGACCCTGAGACAGCACGCTCTCGCTCTGTCTCAGGCCTGCACAAACTCCTGGCTGTGTTGCACTTTCTGGCTACTGGCAGCTTTCAGGCTGTGTCTGGGGATGTCATAGGAATCTCACAGCCCTCATTTTCCAGAATCTTAACACAGGTAATGTATACCTAACTACCTCTTCTGTTTTGTGTTTGTTTTAATTTCTCGGTGGCCAGTTCTGTCCTAAAATCTCATGTTTATTGTTCTTTAAAATATACACACAGGTGTTGGCTGTTTTGCAGCCCCACATCGAGGCCTCAATCTGCTTCCCTACCCAGGAGTCTTAGTGGCATGCCGTCAGGGTAGATTTCTATGAGCTGGCTGGCATACCCAATGTGCTTGGAGCCATAGATTGCACATACATTCAGCTGAGACCACCTAGGGGCAGGCAGCACATATATACAAATCGCCATTTTGAACACTCCACAAATGTGCAGGTGGTTTGTGATGCAAATCTCAAAATAATGAGTGTTGTTGCTGGTTACCCTGGGGGCTGCCATGACTCCTTCATCCTCAGTCAGTCATCCCTCTTTGATAAGTTTGGGGATGGACAATTGCCAGATGGATGGCTGCTGGGTATGTAATTTCATATGTGTAGGCCTGCGTATACTTTGTCCAAATACAGGTGCAGATGTATTAACCTGTAGAAGGCATAAGGAAGTGAGAAACCAGTGATCTGTGCAAGGTGATAAAGGCACCAGCCAATCAGCTCCAATATTTAAATGAACATTTAGGAACAGATTGTCTGCTGCCTTTATTACCTTGCACATATCACTGGTTTTTCACTTCCTTATGCCTTCTACAGGTTAATACATCTGCCCCACAGTGTGTTACTTATGTGTTGCTGTATCTTAACATGAATCACGTTACTATATCTGTCTTTTAGGTGATGGAGGATATGGCTGTTTCTCTTAGCTTCTAACTCCATTGTCCCGACCTGATGCCCCTGCTGTACACAATTACAATCATGCACATAAGTCCACGCGGAATGTTATAGAAAGATGTTTTGGTGTGCTGAAATCTAGGTTTCGGTGTCTGGATAAGTCTGGTGGCCTTTTGTTGTATAGTCCCTCCAAGGTGACTCAAATTGTGTTCTGCTGCTGCTTTCTTCATAACATGTGTTTGCAACAACATCTGCCACATGTTGAGGAGGAGGAGGAAGAAAGCAGCCAGCAAGCAGAGGAATTCGAGACATCTGGTGATACTTGGAGTACAGATGTAGGGAGGCAGGTTAGGCAAGAGATCATCAATCGCTATTTCTAAGGTAAGTTTGGTTTGCTTATTTCATTTGTTGTGTAATCATAAATAGATGTTTTGCCTTTTTTTCCCCAAAACCATTACTCAGAATGTGTCTGTCTCCTTGACACATACAAACATACCCTCGCTTTATGAAAAACAAATGTCGCATGTGTATTGTGTGTATTTTTATACTCAAAACAACAGATTATGAGTGGCATTCATTAAGTCTGGATAAGTGATCATAAATTTGCAGTGCTAATTTCTTACAAGCCCACATAATCCATTTAGTATTTCACTTTATCATTGTGTGTAACGTCCTAATGCACAGGTTCACAAACTCTGCCCTCAGGACCACACACAGTGCATGTTTTTCACGTAACCCAGTAGAAGCACAGGTGTATGAATTACTCACAGACATATGTTAAAAGGATCACAGGTGGAGCTAATTATGTCACTTGTGATTCTGTGAGGAGACCTGCAAAACATGCACTGTGTGGGTTCCTGAGGGCCGAGTTTGAGAACCTGTGTTCCCAAAAAACACTCCTCAACATATAATATGTTAGCCTTGAGGAATACATGTGTCCCTATGTGTGATGCACCATCATATTTAAGACACACAAACTTACTGTAATCAGGAATAATTTATTTCCTAATGTTTGATGCTGTAAACTTGATGATGTGTAAGTAAATACACAGTTTGCCACACATATACATTATTATACACATTCTTTGATTATTGTTGTAAAAGTACATATTTGTTTGTTTCAGCATCATGTGTAAAAACATTCTTACTAATTTTTAACACACACAAACATGTCCCAACAATACTGACATTAATTTTGTCAATGTTTTTAAAACAAAACAAAGCCAACATATTACAAGCTTTTTACGCAACTCAATTGTGTTCTTCTTGTAATGTTGTATAGAGAAGAAAGCTAAAATATGTATCAATAACATTGTAATTTGGATTGTCTGCAGGAAAAGAGAATGATTGGAATCTAGAAAGAGTAATGATTAGAAAAAAATCAAGTGGTCAGTTTACTTCCTGCTAAAGACATTCTGCCTGGCTGGCAATTATTATGTCTGCAGGAAAAGAGAATGATTGGAATCTAGAAAGAGTAATGATTAGAAAAAAATCAAGTGGTCAGTTTACTTCCTGCTAACATGTATGTGTGGCTCCATCAACATTTCCCTCCTCCAATACAAAAAAAAATGGTAAAGAATAAATGTGCGTACAAATTTGATGTTGTTTGTACCACTTATAATTAATGATGTTGAAAAAATTGTCAAGGAGCTAAGTGTAATATATTTTTTGCCAAAAATACACTTACTAACTATGTTGAGTTACTTATCACAAATGTCTAACTTGCATTTTTTTCACGTTTTTTTTGGTGGCTGCTTGTCCTGCCCTTTGCCTTTAGCACTGTCATGTTGTCGTGCTCTGGTGGAGCGTCTTGGTGGTGATGAGACTGGCGTGATATTTGGAGTAGTCGTACCAGAACTGCTGCTTGTTTGCTGTTGGTGCATGCATCTAAGTGTTTCATTCAGGTTAGTAAGGGTGGCATTGAGTTCACGTGTAGCAGCATTTTGATTGTCTTCTATTCGGAATAAACTTTCATTAATCTTTTGATTGTTTTGAAAAATGCTCATATAACTTTGCTGTTGTCTGTGCTGTTCTTCCATTATGCACTGTAAGTTGCCCATGACCTGTGTAATGTCTGTATGCATGAGTTCCATGGTATTGCCTATTCTGGTTGTTTGTTCATTTTGTCTACTCAGATTTCTTGATATTCTTCTGAGGTGAGATGGTAGGCTTGCAAACATTTGTGTCTGCTTACGCAGGCAATCTTTATTAGTGGCCTGCTGTCTAGCCCAAATGGACCAAAACACCTGATCAGGGCCTTGTGTTCCTGGTGTTGTTGGGCTGTGTTGTGGTGGTGGTGGTGGTGTGCTTTGCTGTGGTGGTGTACTCACAGGTGCTGGGGGGCTCATTCCTTGCATTAATGGCTGCATTTCTAAGATGTTTGTCTCCTCCATGTCACTGTGTTGCTGTTGTTGCGGAGGGATGCTGTTCCCAGGACTAGAAGCTGAAATGTTAAACAAATCTCCGTTAGCTATCCATATGTTTGAGAAATGTAAACAAATCACTACACATGGAACACGTCATTCACTGTTGCTTTCAACTATTCTGCCTAGCAACATCATCACTCATAGCTTAAATACATACATATGCCTGTTTGTGGCAAATGTGTCTGGTTACTTAATTGTGAAAGCAAACACTTTAGTTTTATTGTAGCTCACACATACTCCACCATAAAAACACATTGGAATACATAATGTGTTACCTTATAGCTTTGTTAAACAAACATAGTAATGTTTTTATATGTATTTTGCAATGTTACCTCAAACACACATGTGAAATTTGGAAAAACAACATGCTTTTTTGTTGCAGCATCTTACACACAATGTCATACTGTATGGCTCAAGTGGACATACATATCTTTACTGGATGTGGACAAGGCCATTTAGCTTGGATTCCATTTCAGCTTTTACTTACTGCGGTAAGTATTTAAGTTTTTGATGTGTTTTGACTTAATGCGGTTATGAAATATTTTGATTACGTTCTGAAATTTTTCACATTTATTTCAGTTTGATACTCACAATCAAGATGAGGGGAGTGTGGATGACGTCTTGGAGGTGTGTCCAAAATTTGGAGTGGGGGGACAGAACATACGTACGATAATCTTCGTGGCGGGGTTGCCTGCTGTGTTTGGGCCGGGACATACGACCTTGGTTTCTTTTCGGCCACAGGTTTTTTGTGGTGATGTCTTACAGAAGTGCCACTTCTGCTGCTCCATACTTCTTTTGATGGACCTTTTAATGAAAGTGCAATTTTGTTATGGCCATTCCTTTACAAGCATACCCTATACTACAATGGACACTTTACCTGCTTCCGCAGCGTCATCATCATCAGATGTGATAGGAGTTACTGGCCGATGAGTAGTACTGCTTTTTTCTAACACTGTATAAAATAAAATAAAAAATTATTTTTATGCTATTGTGTATACATCCACCCATTATGCTTATAAACATTTATTCTTTCGAATTGCTTGGTTTTTATTTATAAAAAAACATAAGGACTGGAAATACAAAAAAAAACTAAAAACATTGTCCAATACACATATGCACTATGGCACCATCAACACAGGAAAACATGTACAGGACACTGACATAGGCCACAAGTTAAAGAAAAAAAAACACACACATCTTAATTTTGTATTGAAAGGATAAATATTACAGATGCAATATATAAATTGCTCTGTGATGTGGCACTCCAAAGACACATTACCACTATATGAGCCAAAACAAAATGTTGCAATTTTTAAAAAAAATACACTGCAGTGTGGTGTCACGGTACAAATACAAGCAAAAAAATTATCAAAGAAATAGTGTTATTTTAATTAAATAATTAACATTATCTAATAATGACATTACACATGTAAGTGGTTTCCAAACCACTTTCCAGTACTCCAGCCTCTAACATGACAACCACTGTTTTTTAAACATTGCTCATGGATCACTTAAATATAAAACATAGTCACAATTTTAAAATAAAAAACGCCCAAAAGGAAAACATTATTACAGGACAATTCAGACACACACCAAGTCCAAACTACACATGCAAAATATCTGTCAGAAAAACACATGACATACAATAAAGTAAGATGTTACATTGGCTTTTGTATAAAACATTAACCAAAACAATGTATTTGCTGACACACACTTGAAGATGGGAGTAATATGCAACGTCACATGACACACATTTAAAAAAAATAAAAATAAAAATCATAGAATGTAAATGCAAATACACATGCTCACCATTCTTCATGGGCCTATCTGAATCCCGGACATGGGTTGCAGAGACAACTTTTGGAGGTATTACACTCCGCATGGGCTCCTCATACTCCAGATATCTTGCAATATATGGCTGCCCACCACCGGTTTTCCGAGCCGTCTTGGCCATTTTGGACTTGACACGTCGCTTTATGTCATAGTACCGTTTGCGGCACGTGTCCTCCGTCCGCTTGACCACCCCCTCACTATTGACAGCAGCAACAACTTTCGCCCACAACACCGTCTTCCTCCGTGTTGGCACCTTGGCGGACTCAGGGCCAAATAGCTGCCTCTGATACTTCATCAGCTCATGCACCAATGCCACATTTTCAGTAAAACTAAACTTTACATTCCGCCCAGTCTTAGTAGTGGTGCGTGGCTGCGGAGCACTCTGACTGTCACTATCACTTGAGGCTGCTGCAGCAACCTCACCCACCTCCTCCACCTCACTAACCTCACTAACACTCACCTCCTCCACCTGACCAACCTCGTCCCCCTCACTCACACCCTCCACCTCACCCACCTCTGAGTCACATATAATTGTGTGTCTAAACAGTTAACACAGAAAAAAAATGACAAACAACACACTCCTCCACTACCACTACACAACTCACACACACACACACACACACACACACACACACACACACACACACACACACACCCACACACACATACACACATACACACACACACACACACACACACACACACACACACACAAACACTGACAAGGGACTATAAAGAAAAATAACTTGGACTAAAAATGAAACAAAACCACAAAATACAAGACAACAAGAATGACAAGACGACTTTCAAACACAATACCACACTCAGAATCGCTACCAACACTCCTCACCAAACCACAAATTCACCTACCTCCACAGCACAACCTCCCTCCTCCTCACCACTAACTAAACCCACGAGGTGCGGACGGTTTGGGGCGTATTTATATGGTTGCGAACAGACACTCCTACCATCTGAAACACAACCAATCACGAACGGGGATAAAAATCGAAACTGAAAGTGAAAATGCGGCCGCAGGAAAAAAAAAACCCTGCCACGTTTAACTTAGGGGAAAAAACAGCAAATACAACAAAAACACGAAGGCAAACGACAATGACGGACGTAAATGTGCCAAAAAAAACGACTGCCATCGACATCGGAAAACACGACAACCATAAAGTCGACTGCTTCGTAACTTTGCGTACATGGATTCAAAAAGTTGCATGAAAATGCACCCGATACAAAACGAGTTTAAACACTACACAAACCGACTCAAACACGAATATTAGTAAATATTGCCCCAAGAGAGAGGTTCTCAGTTTACATCTTAGTAATGCAGCCTTGGTAGTACAAGCCTATAAAGCGGTTTTATCTCCGCCTTGGTGCTAAAATTCTTGGTGTCGTATCTCAGGAATTGCCTTACAAAAATAATATACTAGGTCAGAAGAAAACATATTGTACTATTTAAAATGTAATACTAATATCAACTTTAACTGGATAGTTTTTAACATTCCAATGTAGCCATTATCCCAAATCTATATTACAATCTACTAAATGTGGCAAAAAATAAAGTTATTCGATCAATCAAGAAACAAACATACTGTATTAACAAGTGAAGTATTGTAAAATATTCCCAAGGTAAAATATTAGGAATTGATTCCCAGTTTAATTTGCCAGATATCACGTGCATAAAGGTGTAAATTCCTCTTTAGTAAGTAGTCACCCTGTTGTGCTTAGATACATATACACTCATGCATACAGTGGTGGACATAGACAGTGTGGAAGTACACCTTAATAGTCAGATCTTACTGAGGGACTTGTTTAAGTGACTTAAAAAGTGTCATAGAAAAAAACATTTTGAAAAGAAATCTATAAATGTGATTATAACATTGACAACTAGTTTCTGTTATGCTGGGTACACACTAGACCAGGCATTCCCAACCACGGTCCTCAAGGCACACTAACAGTCCTGGTTTTAGTGATATCTAGGCTTCAGCACAGGTATATGCCATCCGATGTGACGGATTGGACTGACATATCGGGCACATAATCTAGTGTGTACCCACTACGTTTCTGACTATGCGCACTCCAGCGCGTC
Organism: Pseudophryne corroboree; assembly: GCF_028390025.1. Classification (NCBI taxonomy): domain Eukaryota; kingdom Metazoa; phylum Chordata; class Amphibia; order Anura; family Myobatrachidae; genus Pseudophryne; species Pseudophryne corroboree. Next base: position 588,165,573 of record NC_086444.1, on the reverse strand, counting down.
ATCACTAACATCCTCCACTGGCCCCATACACTAGAACGATAATGCCCGATTTCAGCCCAATTCGGGCATTTGGGCCGATATATTGGGTGAAATCGGCCATTTTCGTTGTGCTTTACACCCGATCCGATGCACGTTCCCGTGAGCATCGGATCGGATCATCCTAGAGCCGACATGTCACGAGTGCTGCACTCGTGATATGTCGGATCCCGCAGGAATGGCTGGGATAGTAAAAGATACATAGTATGCAAGAGGACAGCATACGATATATCTTTTACTATCCTGCCGCCCAAGAGGCTGCCGGGAGGTTGAAGGGATATCCTAGTTGACATGACGGACCATCATGTCGTATAAGTGTATGGGTCCCTTTACATGTAGGACTGACAGAAGATATAGCTAGCGAGGGCCATGCTGTCATATGCAGCATGGCCATCGCTGCTGGCATCGGCAAGTGTATGCACTTGACGAGGCTGCCCCCTCTGCCTCCCCCAAAGGATCCCATTGCTCGCGATGTTGTGCTTAGGTATACATCCTTAAGTGTGTATCCAGCTTTAGAACGTACTGTATAATTAGTAATTATATATGGTGTCTTACTGGTGCGCTATGTGCAAGTAATAGCTGCTCCAACTTCACACACAGTGACCAGCCTTCTTGGAGTGTTCCAAATTACATTGGTGCTCCCTCCACCCCAGCATAGTGGGGAGCAGGGATAAAAGAATAGCTACAGTAAGGGATTCATTAGCACTGTATAAAATCTTGGGAACCATTATGCTGTTATGCTGGGTATACACTGTCAGATAAAATGTCTTTCAGGCCAACAGACACTTTGGGGGGGAATGTAATAGCCTGAGAAAAGCAGGAAGCGCAGGACTTTGTGCAAGTTCTCCCATATTTTTGAAGTGGCAGTCATTTACGTTTAGGGGGTCATTCCGAGTTGATTGCACCCTGGCGATTTTTCGCAGCACAGCGATCAGGTGAAAAAGTGGCATTTATGCGCATGCGTATGGGCCGCAATGCGCATGCATCATACGGGTACAAAGCCCGTTGTGCTTGTGCTCAGGTTCTAGCAAAGTTTTTCTTCGCACTGTCGGCCGCAAGAAGATTGACAGGAAGGGGGCATTACTGGGTGTCAACTGACTGTTTTCAGGGAGTGTTTGTAAAAACGCAGGCGTGTCTGAAAAAATGTAATCGTGGCTGGGCGTTCGCTGGGCGGGTGTATAACATCAAATCCGGACACGAATAGGCTGAAGTGATCGCAAGTGCTGAGTAGGTTCAGAGCTACTCTGAAACTGCACAAACTGTTTTTGCAGAGCTCGGCTGCACATGCGTTCGCACTTCTGCTAAGCTAAAATACACTCCCCAGTGGGCGGCGGCATAGCGTTTGCACGGCTGCTAAAACTAGCTAGCGAGCAATCAGCTCGGAATGACCCCCTTAGTTCTGTTATATAAATGATTTGTGCTTTAAAAATACGGGAGAATTCACATGAAGTTCCGCACTTCCTACTTCCCGCAGGCATATTACATTCCCTCCCCCCTTATTTGAGAAGCTGATACCATCAGATTTCGTGGCCATACACTGTGAGACATTTCAGTGTATGGCTATTATATCTGTGTTACTTCACAGGGAAGGAGACATTTCCTGCCCCCCCCTCACCCCCAGTGAATTGTCAAATGGTAGGTCGCGGTAGCACACACTGCCAGATTTATTATTGAATCATTCAGCATGTCTGGCAGACCATTAATTGGTGGTCGTTGTGGCAATACGCTGCAATTGTCTGGGTGATCAGCTGATATTCATCAGATCAGCAAGCTGATTGCATAGTGTATATACAGCATCAGGTAGAGTAAATGCCACTGAGATAGATGTTTTGCCTCCTCTTGTTATTATGAAGGTGTATATCACCTGTGAGAAGAAATAGCATACAGAGTTCTGCTCAGTTGATCTTCCTGTACTCTATTCTTACTACAACTGTATTTGGCTTGCCATAATTTCTTTACTGTTCAAAGAACCATGCTGCTCACATACAGGGCATCATTCATGTTTGTAATACCCCTTTCACATCGCATCAAAAACCCCGTAATTTGGCGAGTTTTAGCCGTTTCAACCCGGGTTGAGCTGCAGTGTGAAAGCGCCATAGTGAATTTACCAGGCCCAAGAACCCGGTGTTTCAACCCGTGTTAAAAGAAGGATCCTACATGGTTCGGAGCTTGTTTATTTGGCAGTGAGGTTGCGAAGAGAAAGAGAGACTCTTTGTTGGGGCACGCTTGAAAGACTAAAACTTAACTTTTAATACAAAATAGATTATAATATGGTACACCAAAACAAACACACATATAAAAATTAGCTAATAAAAATGACAGTGAAAATATTAGAGAGTAAGTTTGATTGTCACAGGATGATCTGTTAGGTATTAAATGCATAAATGTTGCATATGTTGCAAACATGTTGAGATTTATAATCCTTGTATAGTTACCTGTGAGAAAAATATAAGCTAGTGCTTAAGACAAAAATGGACAAAAAATCAACAAAGCTCAAATTTTTTGTCCATTTTTGTCTTAAGCACTAGCTTTCCCATCTCTGGTATTCCCTTGACACTAATTTCTAAGTAGCAGATTAAACCATTACCAGGTTGGATATATTTTTCTCACAGGTAACTATACAAGGATTATAAATCTCAACATGTTTGCAACATATGCAACATTTATGCATTTAATACCTAACAGATTATCCATCATCCTGTGACAATCAAACTTACTCTCTAATATTTTCACCTCAGGTGTCACTGTCATTTTTATTAGCTAATTTTTATATGTGTGTTTGTTTTGGTGTACCATATTATAATCTATTTTGTATTAAAAGTTAAGTTTTAGTCTTTCAAGCGTGCCCCAACAAAGAGTCTCTCTTTCTCTTCGCAACCTCACCATATACCATTGACTCTGGGTGCACCACCAACAATTACCTTATTTACCTATACAGGCAAGTTCAATATATTTGCACTGTTGGTCTACAAGGGACAAATTATTTAAGAGCCCATTCCAAATAATTTTATACCATCCTGTGCGGCACCAATCCCTTCTTTCTTATTTGGCAGTGTGAAAGCATCAGACCCGGTGTATTCAACCCTGGAATCTTAAAAAGGAGGTGATAGGCTGTCTCCCTGCATGATGTCACCAGCCTGAACCCAGAAATAACAGGCAGCACTCTGTAAACAGTGGATGAGCATTTATTTTACTGCATTCACAGTGCTATAACAGTACTTTTACAATATGGCAACTTAGAGTTATGAAGAAGTTAGGGAGTTGTTGAGGATTAGAGGGAAGGCTGAAATCGTCAGGCAAATTACAGGCACTGTAAAGGATGCAATAACTTGTAAAAACATCACAAGGATGCTTGCAGCCTCTGGTTTCCAGCGTACCTCACAACAGGTAATAAATAAATGAAAGGCCTTAAAAGGAATGCTGAAGGCATTTTCTACCACCATTCTTGCCGAGCTCAGGGTGTGAGTATATGTAATTTGATTTGGGCTCAGCTGGACATGTTGGGTGAACCCCTTCATGAGCCATCGTCGTAACGGGTAGGCTGCATCATCATTTATGTGTACCGGGATTTCCACTCCATCCACAAATTTAGATTTCTAGTATGAATATAGAGAAAAATATTTACATTAGCCACAAGAAATATGTATACGCACATGAGCAGACTCCTCTGTGAGGGGCAGGCTGGTGGCCACATATGGAGCATGTTTGATGGTAAGGACAACTATTTGGTCTCAATGTAAATTAAACTGCATTCATCTATTCCCTGCTTGATTTATGGATATTGTGTCAGTTTAGAAATTAAAACACATCTATACCAGGACCTGTTTTAAAAAATATTCAAAAATGTTTTTAAAAAACTACCTCTCTTGGAAAAAGCCATCCCACTTGCTTGTCCTCTGCTAGGCGGTACAGATCTGAGTTTGCAAGCACTCGAGAGTCTGTGACCGTTCCGGCCAGCCGATGAATACATCTGTGAAGCTAATATAAAAATATATATTAGGTTTTAAAAGGGGTTTTAAACAATAAGCATTAAAAAAACACACTGGGCAGAACATTCTTACCAATACTTATGATCCACCACAGCTTGTAAAACAATGGAATGCCATCCCTTTCTGTTGTAATAGTCGGCAGGATTTTCATGAAGTGCAATTATAGAGATGTGGGTACCACTGATTGCGCCTGCGCACTGCGAATATACACACTCCACAAATCCCTTAATTGTTTCATCCAAACGCAGGCCTTGTGGCAGAGAAATAAATCTGTGGTATAGGTTGTCCACCAATGCTCGGGTCACCTCATATACAATGTTGCAAACAGTAGATATCCCCACACCAAAGTGGCAAGAAATTGTGCGATATTCACCTGGAGTGCCATACCACCACTAGCATCCTGCTTGGCTCTATTGGTGACCTGAAGTTTGTGGTCTGTCTAGAGAGTGCTGGGGTCATTAAATCCAAAAGGTAGTGGAATGTCTGTTGCGACATTCTTAAGTGACACTTCCACTGAACATCCTGAAAGTTAAGCACACTTTGGAAAAAAACTTGCCCATGCTGGCGTTCTCTATCCTATAATCTTCGCTGTGTAGAGAGGTTAAGATTGAGTATGGTCATCACAGAAGCTGATATGAACGATCTCCTCCTGCGCAGGTATTGTCGGCAAAGAATGTCGGTCTCTCTCAAATACTACAGCCTCCTCCTCCCAACATAGCTGCTGAACAAGCTACAGAATGTGAGAAGCTCAAATATCCTCTCACAGACTGAATCCAACAGCAGTACAGCTGAGACTATCACAAAGTCTGTAGAGACATGTGCTCTGTCGGCCATGATTGCTGCACTACTCAGAGCACTCCCCAGCCTCTCCTTTTATTTCCACTGAAACCTCATCAATGTGAGACAGAAAAGTCCATTTAAAATTATATCACACTGTTTTAAATGGATGAACCAGGTTCAGTGTGAAAGGCACCAACCCGGGAATAACCCGGTAATAACACGGCTCCAAAATGTGATGTGAAAGGGGTATAGCTTGTTCAGACCCGGGTCGGACGCGTGTTCAAAAGTCGGTTCCTTACCAGTTTAGCGATGTGAAGTGGTTTAAGTAAAGCAAAAAAAGCAAGTAACTTTGTCTGGAATAAACCATGTTGCACTGCAAGGGGAGAAATTACATTTATATTTTTTCTATGCAGAGTAAATAACTGGCTGCTTTTGCACGTAGCCCACAAATGTTAGCTTTATTTTTATTTTTTTTGTACACTCTGTGTTTATTGAGATAAATTCAACATCGCATACAAAATATAAAATAAGGCCCATAATGAAATATATGCAGATAATGACAAAGAAAAAAACAGTAGGTGAGCAATCAGAGTGAATGTTAGTGAATAATCACATATATCCCATCACAGAAAAAGAGAGAGAAAAAACCCCCATACAATAAATTGCTAAAAGATTAACTGTAATATGAGAAGGGAAGAATTAGAGAAGGGAGGTAAGTAGGGGGGGAGAAATCGGGAGAAAGAATGATGGAAGGGTAGTCATGCGCAAGAATTAGTGTATCCTGTTGAAAGGAGAGTCAACATGTAGACTATAATCAGCTGATTCCTTAAAGATTAACCAGCTGTGCCAGGTGGATGTGACATTTGAGACAGTGGATTTCAAAAACAGAGTGAGATCTTCCATAATCATATAATGGTCTATCCTCTGAAACCACTGGGAAATAGAAGGGCTAGCCGGGGATCTCCAATAACATGGTATCCAATAACATGGTATGGTGACCCTTGCAGCGCTCATCAAATGTCTAAGTAAGGAGTTTTTATATGTTGAGAGAGGTATGTCCACTAAGTTAAACAACCAAAACTCTGGTGTATCAAGCAGAGGGAGTCCAGTGATCTCACTCACCATGGTACAAACTGTTTGCCAGAAATTTGTTAGGACTGGACATGTCCACCTGCAATTTAGATTTCAGTTTAAACACATCTCACCCAATTCTAAATCTCCACACATTACATCTGCTCCACCTGCAGTGCAACATGATTTTGCCCAGTTGCTTGCATTTTTATTTACTTGAAGGATACACAAAATGGATTTTCCCCAGCACCCCAAGAGGCATTATCATTAAGATTTGAAAATGGACATGGTAGTAGATAATTTAGAGATCTTAGTTAAATATATTTGCAAAGATGTGGTAATCCTCCAGGCCAAACGTCAAGACCTTTCTGATACTGGAGGTTCCTATACTGCATGATAACAGTGTAGAACAGAAGTAACAAAAACAGACAAGAATGCGCTAAGGGGGTGTGATAAAAATAAAACTGAATACGTTCACCACTTTTTTTCTCCTCCACGTTTTACGTATGTGGATATAATCCTCATGTGCATGTAAGGAAATTAAAGAGAAAAATATGCCTTATGGTGAAGCACAGTTTAATACATTAAATACATATCACAATTTCCAACATCAACATTTAAAAAGTGCAAGTGCAAATAAAATAGCAACAGGTGTGGGGAATCCTTTGGAGGCTGCAAAGTGAACAATTACCGGCTGGATGAAAGACTATTCGCAAGGAACAATCCTGGCAGTGCATAAGTCCGTTAGATAGCCCGGGTTCCACAGACCACACATGCAGATGGTTCTCCTGTCGGTTTTCAGTCAGATCAGCTGCCTCCGTCACCCCACACGTCCACGTATTTTATTTGCACTTGCACTTTTTAAATGTTGATGTTGGAAATTGTGATATGTATTTAATGGATTAAACTGTGCTTCACCATAAGGCATATTTTTCTCTTTAATTTCCTTACATGCACATGAGGATTATATCCACATACGTAAAACGTGGAGGAGAAAAAAAGTGGTGAACGTATTCAGTTTTATTTTTATCACACCCCCTTAGCGCATTCTTGTCTGTTTTTGTCACTACTGTTCTACAATTTCTCTATGTGGTGGAGGTTGAGAGTCCCCTCCAAGACGGAACATTGACATACTTGCTGCTATTTCTAAGCGCACCCTATACCCTTTCCTCCACCCCGTGGTTATATTGCATGATAACAGTACCCGCTCTGGGCCATATAATTGTCTACTGTAAGGCTACATGATAATAGCACATTAAAAAATATATCTAAATTGAGAGCCAGCTTACCAAGAGTCACCCACAGGTCCCCCTGATGGCACTATAGTTACAAACATGAATCTAGCACACAATCCACTGTTACCAAGTGGTAAGTTTTGTTCCTGTGTTCTGATTTCTTCTGATATGACCCTTGTTGATGACCGGTGATTTTGAGTAACCATGTCAATTTATGGTATCCCTGACTGCAGTTTGGATTTTAATATTCTCTCTGCTGATTCCTAGAAAAAAAATTAACTAATATTTATTTGCAGTAAATGAAAAAAAAAAAAAAAACCCAAACAAACAATAGTATGGTTAACATTTCTGTACAAAATTGTTCAATATTTAAAAAAAATCATGAATGGGAACATTAGTGTAAAGGTGTATAGACACGGTGAGATTTTGACTATCTTTAATTTTGACTAATCAATTTCCCTATTTCCCTTGAACTCCCCCAGAACCCAGAAGCACCGATTTTGACTATCTGTAACTTCGATTTTGACTATGTGCGATTTTGACTGAGTGACAATTTTGACTATACTTTGTACTAGATAGTACACTATATAGTCAAAATTGACTTTCATGCACAGTCTATCTTTCCTTGCGATACTGACCCTACGGGAGTGTGCATTGGTATCGCATCGATATCGCAAGCTGCCTAGCACAGTGCGATTTGCACTAACTTTCCTTGTGATTTTGACTATATAGTCAAAATTGCAAGGATAGGTCTCACTGTGTGTACACACCTTAATACACTGAAACCCTGACTGCATGGTAGAGTACTAAATTGGTAATCATAAACCATGTGAAAATGGAGGACCTGAAAGATGGGTCACACCAAAATAGTCACGTATCACATCATTCAAAACTTTCTTACACACTTGTCACATTATGATCTACTTATCCAGGGACATAACCAGAACTTTGTGGGCCCCTTAGCAACATATTGAAGAGGTCCCTGTCCCAATGATTCTTGAGACCCCTCTCTGCAGCAGTTAATAATGTTTTGCCCCATAATAGTGCCCTAGTTCAATTTCTGAGCCATAATAGTCCCAAGTTAATATGCCCCATAGTAGAGCACTTGTTTACATGATGTCACATTGTCAGGGCTGGTTCCAAACCTACTACCACCCTGAGCTAGAAAATTTGAAAGCACACGCTCCTGGAAAAGTGGGCGTGGCCTCGCAACTTCATATTATCAAACTATAAATAAATATATTTTCACACCCGCTGTACGCACACAATTAGCTGCCTTACACATAACACAGTAGTGTTCCTTACACATGTCTACAGTATAGTGCCAGATAGACATAATGTCTACAGTAGTGCAGTGCCAGATAGACATGACATGCCCCCCAGCAGTGCCAGCTACACATGATATGACCCCCAGCAGTGCCAGCTACACATGATATGCCCACCAGCAGTGTCAGCTACACATGATATGCCCCCCAGCAGTGCCAGCTACACATGGTATGCCCCCCAGCATTGCCAGCTACACATGATATGCCCACCAGCAGTGCCAGCTACACATGATATGCCCCCAGCAGTGCCAGATACACATGTACCCACAGTGCCAGATACATATATGCCCCACGGTGCCAGATACATAAATGCCCCCACTGTGCCTGATACATAAATGCCTCCACAGTGCCAGATACATATATGCCCCAGTGCCAAATACACATGTCCACACAGTGCCAGTTACATATATGCCCCAGTGCCAGATACACATGTCCACACAGTGCCAGATATGCTCCCTCAGTGCCAGATACATATATGTCCCCAGTGTCAGATACACATCCCCACAGTGCCAGATATGCCCCCAGTGCTAGATACACATGTCCCCACACAGTGCCAGAAATGCCCCCAGTGACAGATACACATGTCCCCAGAGTGCCAGATATGCCCCTAGTGCCTGATACACATGCCTCCAGAGTGCCAGATACACATGTCTCCAGAGTGCCAGATATGCCCCCACAGTACCTGTGTGCCGGCAATGAGGGAGGGGGAGTGCTGCTGTGGGCAGACTAGGCTGAACTACTCAGTGTGCGCTATGCGCACTGTGCGGCACCGGCATCTGACATCAAACACCGGTGCCGCACAGCGTGCAAAGATCAATTTAGCATAGTACCACTTACAGCACTCCCCCTAACACACAGGAAGCCACTGTAATCACCAGAGGGGGGCTGGGACGGATGTAGGCTGGCAGCTGCTGTAGGCTACAGGACAGGGCCAGCTCCAGGCTCCAATATGGCGCGCCAGCATGCAGCGCCCATTAAGGGTGGCGCCCTGTGCAGCCGCTCAATTCGAACATGCCTGGAGCCGGCCCTGCACATTGTAGGAGCTGATTGATTGGTACTTTATCTCTGTCCATTTTATCACTCTCCAAGACTTAGTGCATCTGCCCATAAGTGTGTAAACCTACCTCTTGGGGTATCACTCCTCTACCGGACCAAGGGGTATATTTATTAAAAGTCAATGTTGATCAATTTTTGGATGATGTTGGGTGGATTTTCAATCGATTTTGTGTTTCGGGGTCTAAATCACATTTACAGTTTTATTACATAGATACATAGATATATATTTCTATTGTCATTGTTAAAAAGAACAACAAAATGAAGATCTGGGACAATCACATAACCATTACAAATCACCGGTCATACATACATACATACATACATACATACATACATACTTTAAATGTAAAAAAAAAATATTGGGATGTAAGGGTATATTTACTAAAAATCAATGTGGATCCATTTTTGCTCGATGTTTGGTCGATTTTATATTTTGGGGTCTAATCCTACCATTAATTTACTAATAGATTATTATTATTATTATTAGTATTATTATTTTTTTAAGTGATGTCACAAATCATGTTAGTAACTGTGTAATTTAGGCCCTGAAACACAAAACCGATACAATCGATCAACATCGACCCAAATCGACTTTTAGTAAATATACCGCTCAAGTGTGCTAATTTATTTTTTTATATTTTTATTATATTAAAGTAGCTTGTGCCAGTTATACTCTTTGCATGTCATTTATTAGCATTGTTTTTGTGCTTAGACATTGTGGATATTTTTTACATGGTAAATCAGTAAATATAATAAAATAATTAATATATTAAATTTAAGCCTGGTACTTTTTCTTTATGCTACATATTAATGACAGGGAAAGTGTTTTGTTAACTGATTACAAGTTGTGAAAGTATATTGTAAAGCATTGTTTCTCAAACTGTGCCATGGCACCCTGGGGTGCATCAGGGCACTTGCAGGGGTGCCTTGGATTGGTGGTCCAGGACCAATTCAAATTATTTATGGTTAATGTAATAGACAATGTAATAGGTAAAACCAGTGCAAGTGGCTGCCAATCATGAAATATGTGGACAAACACAATAAAATCCCTCACCACACAAGTGAACCTAAGGATGACATATAATCACAATTTACTTAATTTAATATTTATTTCTACATTTTCAATAAGAAACTTATGGTCTAAGAAAAAAAATTCTGGTACTCTAGGGCGCCGTGATTCAAAAAAGTATGGGAATCACTGTTGTAAAGTATATAGAGGGGACTCAACAACTCCCTATGGGTATGCCACTGATGCCACTGAATCAAATATTAGTGATGATGGAAAAGGTAATATTACTTAGCAACAGTTGTAAGAAGGAACTTAATGTTCTATTGGTTGTGAGGAAGCATTCCATTAAAACTATGACAATTTCATGATTAAAGTTGTGAAGATGAAAAGCATGTAAAACAAATTACTTACAAAAGCGATATAACACATATTTTCGAAAAAAGGTTTTAGAATAGGACCTCATTTGTCAGTACACTGTGTCTGCTGTCATTAGCTACAGAACATGTTCTGTGACAACTCTAGTTGCTCCCAATTTAAATGTAACACCTTATTTGGAACGGCTTCATTTTTGAGGAGCAGGTGTTGCCAGTTAAGCTTCAATGTACGGAATGAGCTTCCTGTCAGCCCCATTTTCAGAAAAGTGCTAATTATCCAGCTTATTATGGAGGTGCAACAAAGAGATCTGATACATATAATGAGTGGTACAATGGAAGTGCTGCGCTTACAGAGCCTGCCTGGCTTCAGGATTAACCATAACTAATGACCATGCAATTTATCATTCCCATAGCGGAGAACTTTTCTGTAAATTATTTGCTGTATGAGCTTTCAATGTGATTATCATTTGGTAAAAAGAACTATGTTTTATTAAGTGTGTGAGCCAAAACGCAGACTTCAGTTAAATACACAAAACATGACACCTAATTTAAACAGTTATGTTTTGGGCATATGAATAGGAAAACAAACCACAAAGATCCAACAGTTACAAGAAGTTGATCTAATTTAAGTTAATCAATCTATTTCATTTATTAATAGGTTTGCCTTCAATGCTCTCTTGCTATCTTATGTCGCTCTCTCAGCCAGGTGCCCAGAACATTCTTGCAATGTCCGAGACATTTGAGAGGAGTAAATATGATCATTGACATTGTCCCCTTGTCCAAAGTGGGTCCCCAGGTCATATCCTTGTACTCACTTGTAACCACAAAAGAGTTATCATATTGTGACTCTTGGGCTTTTGTGGCATTATACAGTACAAGTATTACTTCATTGTGCCACAAAAGCCAATACCCTGGATTTTAAAAACAAATATTAATAGTTGCAGTTTCACAGCAGTTGAGTCATTATAAATTGCCTGCCTCTGAATTGTATATTAGTCATGAGAAGTGAGGGAACTTTAATCAGGAAAATGGGGGCATTTGTTGTATAATTGTCACCAGCAGTTTATTCTTGCTATTAACAATATATACCTGGCATTACATTTTATACTAGACACCAAACTAGGACTTTATATACAGAATGCTTTCTTGCATATTTAATATACAGTATTGTCAAAAAAACATGTTTGAAAGCACTCGCACATTAAGAAAGACCAGTAATATGGTGCACTACTGTATTCATAACTGTGGCAAGAGATTGCGGGTCTTTGGCACAATTTTAGCAAATCTTAGTAAGAACACATCTGTACTTGCTAACATAATGAGAGCATGTTTGCATACTAGACAGAATTGGGGTTTCAGAATTGTCTAAAGGCCCCCCAAATAAAAGACAATTTGCAGATTCTGAAATTTTTTCCCCATATTTAAAGATTTCCCTATCCACCTATCTGCGCCCATACATTACAGATAGTTTTCAGTGTGTAGATCATTTTTAAAAAATACAGGTCTGCCAATCTTGAAGGCGCATTAGTTTATTAGAAACAGTCTGCAAATCTGCTGATTGTTACAATACACTAGCAATCTACATCCCCAATTGATCTGTGAAATCCAACATGTTGGACAACCTGATTTAACAATCCCAATCAATTTTTGGTCTGAATCCACGATCTGTGAACCCCGTACATTGCTGATGTATGATGGCCTTAAAGTCAGGGATACTCAACCTCAACCATTAAGTTTTTCCATTAGGTCATATTTTAAGCAGTTCTGTCTGTGGAAGCAGGTGGAATAATTACTGACACAGCAAAATAGACTTCTAACCTGTGCATGATTAAAGACATCCACAAAACATGACCTGTTGGTTGTATTTGGGGACTATATTTGAGAACCCTTGGTCTAAGTAATATATTTGAATAAAAAGAACATTCTTTGCTTGCAAACATCAACCAACTAAATAAACCTAATTCATTTTCATGTTTTTTTCAATATTGACCAAAGGCACAAGTACCAGTTCTCTTGCACAGAGTATGAAGACAAAAAAGGGGGAGGTACAGTAAGTTTTCAGAAAACTGAAGATTCCATGTCAATTAAGGATCCCCAATCTGCTATGGTCTCACTAATTTCAGTTTGCTGATAAGTCTACATAGGTTACTATGGAGACTATTATCTGGCCATATGTAGCAAGAGTTCCGATAGCTAACACCATCACTTGATGGTGCTAGCCATTGTAGTTTTGTTTACAATATCAGATTTCTCATGGAGAGAGGTCCTTCGGATTCCTCACCGATAGTAGGTATTTGCAAATAAGTAACATGATCGCTGCATATCACAATACATGTACCAGGTTGGAAACTCAGAAGTAAATACTTTGCTGGGACAGCTTGCTATCAGAGGAGATATCACAAAAACTTAATAATGCTGGTGGGGACAATGTCATTGCATACTTGATCTACCACAATTATTTGCATATCTTGTTGCATTTATATTGAAATTATATATACATCTCTCCAAAAGTGCTACACTGTCAGTAATGAGCTGCTGCAACTTCTCATTAATGTAACACCTTTTAACACTTCCACTGCTATTAGTGTGATGCCGTGGGTGGTTGGTTTTGCTGGCCGGGGGGTCCTATGCTCTGTAATTGAACCTTAGGAATTTTAGAGACTCACCTGATGAGGTCACCTTGACGTGCTAGGTGGGCACTTACTTTTTGGCCAAAAATGATGCTAAGAACCTTAACTTTACTTAATGTTAAATTGCATAGTTTATTATAATTGTTCTGATTGTCAGTGCTTTTAGTGTTTACAGTGTGCACCTCCATTTTCTCTTTTTTTCTATGTGGCTCCACAAGTCTCAGCATGATAGCTTCACTTATTATGTTTAGAATTAGGTTGTGCAGTTAAGCCCCCCATCCAGCTTCTCTCCCCCATGCATGCAAAAGCAGTCAGTATTCATCCTGCATGGGAAACTAATTTATATATTTGCTCCCCTTTCAGGGTTACATGGTTTGTTCTAGGTACAAAGTTACTTTCTTTTCTTCCTCTGCTGTCAACTCAAAATCACCTTGAACATATACGGGTTTTAATGACATACAGTATACAACTGACCAAAGGCGTCACATGATTGAGGCAGAGGCTGGGTCCGCTCACAGGGCATCCTGTGTTTTGTGCATCTGCAGTGGCCACACAACCCTAGTTATGGCCCTTTACATCTCCTGTGGGGGAAATGTAATAGCATGCAACTTGAAGGGCAATGCCTTCAAGTCAAAGGCTCTTACATTTGCTCCCATGTTTCTTGAAAATGATTCAGTAGTCCAGAGGTTCTCAAATGCGGTCCTTATGTCCCCCCAATGGTCCATATTTTAAGTTTTTCCATGCTTGGCCACGGGTGTCAATTATCACTTCAGTCCATTAGCTTTAAACATCTTTGCTGAGCCATGGATATACCTAAAACCTAAAGCACTGGGGTGCCTTGAGGACTGTGTTTAAGAATCTCTGAACTAGTTAATTCACTTGATTCTTCACAACTTATCACAGTTTGACAGACTTGCTAGGGATCATTACCAATTGGATAAGTGTAATACCACAGTGTAAATGCTATTTTGTGCTCACCATCTCCTATTTAGGGGAAATTGCATGAATCTGTGGGTAAAGGTGGCACTGTAGAGTTTTAAAGGTTTGCACATGCTAGTGGAAGAGGCTGTTCAAATTAAAGTTCCTTTTAAAAACAGAATAGGTGCAGAAGCTTGCCCAGTTTGCTCTGAACTGCAGAAAGTAGATTTCATTTGCAGTATTGGATTATTTATCCACTTGCCTGGTCGCATCAAATGTTTCAGCACCTGCCTTATCTGATCTGGTCACACAGGATGCGACCAGTCAGATACAGTGTATGCCACTGCAGAGAAGAGAAACTTCCCATAGCTGCAGCTTCAGTTCCCTCTGTCTCCCTGCACCCTCCCCTAGTGTTCCCCATGCTGCCAATCACTGCTGATTGGTCCGCATGGCAGGACCCTTGACATGGCGGCTGCAGACAATAGCAGCTGCTGGGGTAATGTATATTAAAGCCCATAGTGTGCACCTGGTGGCTGCGTGGTTGTTAAAATGAAAGTTGCAATGTTTCCATTGTTCCGATGGTGACGACCGATGTTCCGACGTTTGAAGATTTATTTATTTTTTAACAAATCTAAAAAAAAAAATGTAAAAATAAAATAAAATAATTTTGGATTAAGAGGAATATGCTGGTGCTGTGTAAGTAAATGCTAAAAAACAAATGAGAAGAAAGGGGTGAAGACTTAAGAGGGCACATGTAAATGGGTGCGGCAAAGTTTGCGGGAGAGTGCACAGCCTTTACCTTTGCTTGAGCTCTCTCCAGTCTCCACCACCTCTTATTGTAATAATAAACTTCAAATGCACAAAAGTGACACGTAGCAAAAACAATCACCATGTACTGTATCTCACTTTTCATGATTCATTTAAGACAAGAATTATGCTAAACTGAGCAGCACAGATGTGTCTTCATACATCTAGCCTCATTAAGCCAATCATCAAGAAATACTGTACAGTACCCTTCACAAGTTAGCCACCAGGTCCCGTGCAGCTCTGCCTGCATTGCAAATAAGACACATTTTTGGCAAAAAAGACACCTGGTGCTAACAGACTCAACCCGGCCCAGTGTTATGAAAGGGGCTATTGGCATGACTGCAGCAATGATGTACAGTATGTGGATACATCTGTATTTTAGGAAAATTAACAAGTGTAAATAATTATATAAAGGAAAAGTAGTCATTTGGTCTTTGGTGTTTCATTTTTATTTTTTCAACCTTTAACATTTTCCATTCCGAAATAAAATAAGTGCGGAATTATTTTAAAAAGTGTGCTTACAAAGAATATCAAGTGGGTGTCCATGCATAGGGTGGTTGTTATTGGCAGACACTACCATGTGCCATTGGCGTGGAAATGGAGGTTAGTTCACGAGGCAGACGACTTAACCAGAGGGTGATTTATTAACCGTTTCAAAAAACAAGAAAAGGTAATAAAGGGTTAACAACACGTGCCAGGTTACAAGGATTTTCTTATTTGCAGGGATGAGCTTTAGAGTTATGCTAGGCATTGTGGTGCGCCAGGTTTAGTATACACTGTATGCACGTATGTGCAGTGGTGGAAGGATGCTTAATATAATAAGCAACGGTGGCCTAGTGTAATATGGGGTCTCACTGCAGCTCCCAAACTTAGGACTACTCAAGGGCATGTCTGTACACTCTGGAACAAGAAAGACGTGGTAGGGAGCCACGCATGTCAATGTTTGCACCTCCGGGAAGAGATGATGGGTCCTAGTGCCTGGTTATTGCTTGGCTACTGCTGGCGAACAGAGGCAACGCAGAGCACACCTCTAAGAGTAACTGCTCTCGACTGCCTCCTTAGAGTAAGTGATCGTTTCGATAGCATAAGTCAGATTTTTTTTAGTGGGAGTGGAAGCTAGAGGGCATATATACATAATCGTAAATCATTGATACAGGGAAGTTTTAAGAGATGAGGGGACCCAGGTGCAGCCTCCGTTGTGGGCCCCCTCCTCCCTGGCAGCAAGTAGACTCTGATATAATGCCAGAGTCTACTGTGCATGAGCAGGTCTCTGGGAACATGGTGCCCACATCTTGTTCCTGGGGACATCTCCAGTGCGCACTGCCGTAACTAGGTATTTTGGTGCTGTGTGCAAGAAATGGCATTGGCGCCCCCCCCCCATGCAAGACGGGAGCAGTGCGCGCCGCAGGCGCACAAAAAATATATAGGGGCGTGGCTTCATGGGGAAGGGGCGTGGCCACAAAATAATGCCAATTCATACTACGGTGCATAGTAGTCTCCATTATTCAAATTACGCTACACAGTAGAGCCACTACACCGGGTAGAGCCCCTTTTTACAAATTACGGCAGAAGGCGTGCCTTTTTACACATTACGGCAGACAGCGTCCCCCTTTTTACACATTACGGCAGACAGTCCCCCTTATTACACATTATGGCAGACAGAGTCCCCCTTATTACACATTACGGCAGATGGCATCCCCTTTTTTACACATTACGGCAGACAACGTCCCCCTTATTACACATTACGGCAGACAGCGTCCCCCTTTTTACACATTACGGCAGACAGTCCCCCTTATTACACATTACGGCAGACGGCATCCCCTTTCTTACACATTACGGCAGACAACGTCCCCCTTATTACACATTATGGCAGACAGCGTCCCCCTTTTTACACATTACGGCAGACAGTCCCCCTTATTACACATTACGGTAGACGGCATCCCCTTTTTTACACATTACGGTAGACAACTTCCCCTTATTACACATTACGGCAGACAGCGTCCCCCTTATTACACATTACGGCAGACAGCGTCCCCTTTTTGTACACATTATGGCAGCCAGTCCCCCTTTTTACACATTGCGGCGGCCAGTCCCCCCTTTTACACATTGCGGCAGCCAGTCCCCCTTTTTACACATTGCGGCAGCCAGTCCCCCTTTTTACACATTGTGGCAGACAGACACCAGAGAGAGAGAGAGAGAGAGAGAGAAAGAGAGACAGAAGGGGAGAGAGAGAGAGCAAAAGAAAGAGAGACAGAAAGAGAAAGAGAGAGAGAGAGACAGAAAGAGAGAGAGAGAGATATACTTACCATCTCTCAGGCTCCTCGTGCTGGCAGAGATCCCGGGCAGCCGCAGGGGAGAAGGAGGAGGAGGGAGGGGGACTTGAGCCGCAGCAGCGCTATGTCATTGGTAGCGGCGCCGCAGCAGCACTCCCCTCTCCTTCCGTATTGGCTGGCCGCTGCTGAGAATGCTGGGATGAGGGAACCGCATCCCAGCATTCACAGCAGCGCCGGGCAGCCAGTACAGAAGGAGAGGGGAGTGCTGCAGCGGCGCCGCTATCAATGAAATAGCGCTGCTGAGGCTCAAGTCCCCCTCCCTCCTCCTCCTTCTCTGCCTCCGGCGCTGCTCTCCCTCCAGCACGGCGCACGGCACCCAGCAGAGGCGGCATGTAATGAGTCAATTTGACTCATTACATGCCGCTCGCCATGCGCACTCAGTGTAACTGCGCTGTGTGCCAGGCACACCTGGCACATAGGTAGTTACGGCGCTGCCAGTGCGCATGCACAAATCACTCGTAAGTGGCCACAGTGGCCATTTTCCAAGTGATTTGTGTCCGCACTGAAGACTCCGGGAACTCCGGAGGGGTAAGTATAATATATGGGTACAGGGTGTGCACCCATTATAGAAATGCCTATGCATTGATATGAGAAAACCACTACACTATTTATGATAAAATAAATGTTCAGAGTACCTAAGTAAGGGATTAGCAGGTATTTGCAGTTATTTAATGAAGGGGAGGTAGGGATTATCAGGCATTTGAATGTTGAAGTGTTTGCTAGCTAGAAATTATTTAATGTATTGCTTTTATATTATTTTTTATATACTGGGTGAGGTTATTCATAAAAAGGCCATCAAAAATGGACAGATATTGTTAAGATATGATACACTCTGAACCTGTCTCCTTCTGTGTATCAGTCTATGGGTGCATCCCCTAGTGTTAGACCTCTAGTGCCAGGAGTAATTTG
The DNA here is from genome assembly GCF_028390025.1 of Pseudophryne corroboree. Lineage (NCBI taxonomy): Eukaryota > Metazoa > Chordata > Amphibia > Anura > Myobatrachidae > Pseudophryne > Pseudophryne corroboree. Next base: position 588,147,101 of record NC_086444.1, on the reverse strand, counting down.
AGATTGAGTTACATGATGTAGTTCTTGTTCCTCCATCTCAGAGAGTGTGAGGAGAGTGTGACACACAGAGAGAATGAGAAACAGAGTCCTGGTGTACAAGTGTGCAGAGCTTAGACTGGGAGCAGATCTGAGCTACAGAGACAGTGTTCCAGTGCATGCATCATATTCTCTACAATGGGAGTCAGACTACATGGCTGTGCAGTCCTCCATGCTTTACCACAGACATCTCCTGATAAGTACCGCTACCTAATGCTGTTACATTGTGTGATATAGGGGCTCCTGATTACCACTATCAGTGTTACATCTGAGTCACCTGTATACACTAAATAAACCTGCATTACTGTTTAAGTCACTAAGTGTGTGGACTGACATCACTGCACCTGATAGCCCAGTACACTCTGCCAACAGATTATGGGCCCTGTCCCACGCCCAGACCTGCGTGTACTTGAAGATTAACCCCCTGAGTGCTGTTGAATAAATTACAGTGACACAGTTTCAAATAACATTTTATACAAGTGCAGAAAGGATGTATAGCACAGGACATAGAATGAACTTTGCTAAGCTAAGATGAAAGGTTCAGAGAACTATGCCACATGGAAGTTTGCCATGGAGATGCAGCTCAAGTGGTAAAAGTTGTGGAAGGTTACTACAGACCCGAGAGCAGGTCCAAACCCAGATGACGTAGATAGAGCCATCGGGGCGATAGGTTTAGCTGTGGAGCAGCATGTCTATTTAATAGTCAGTGGGAAAGTGTCAGCTAAGGACATGTGGACAGCCCTGCAAAATGCATATGAAGATAAAGGTCTAATGAGAAGGATAAGTTTAAGATGCATGCTATATGGAACGAAACTGAGTGCCTGCAAGGACATGAATGATTACATTGATGTTATTGTCGATAGCTTAGTAGTTGGCATCTGTGGGGGCACAGATGGACGAGGAAGAAGTCGCAATGGCTATGTTACAGAATCTGACACAAGAATTTGATTTTTTTGGTGGTTACATTAGAGTCAAACAACACTAAATGACAACAGAGATTGTAAGAGCCACGTTACTGCAGTTCCAAGAACGTATTCCTGTTGAAACCATAGATGAGGGTACTGCCTTGATCACAAAGGGCACAAAGTCCATAAAGCACAAATTCAACTGTTTTGTTTGTCACAAGATAGATTTCTCTACTTAAGTTCTATCCTGTAGGCTGTGCATTAATTCTTGAAGTGTGCATTTTTTCAAAGTGTGATAAAATTGACACCTAATAGCAGCGTTCCATCAACGTTAATTTATCTTCAGCTGATATCAATTGTGAATTGACATCTCTTCTCTTCTTGTCATCTGCAGGTAACTACAACTACCAACATATTCTGCTGCATTATACTGCTATAGGCCAGGCTGATGCTGCTAGGTAACTACAACCACAAACATATTCTGCTGCATTATATTTCTATAGGCCAGGCTGATGCTGCTAGGTAACTACAACCACAAACATATTCTGCTGCATTATACTTCTATAGGCCAGGCTGATACTGCTAGGTAACCACAACCACCAACATATTCTGCTGCATTATACTCCTATAGGCCAGGCTGATACTGCTAGGTAATGCAAATTGAAACATTATTGCATAGTATATCATTCTGATGTACTTTGTTTAGTTTTGAATTGTATGTACTCCGTTGTTATCTATGTGGTATGCCTGTTTGTTTTAGTAAGGTAATTTTCTGTCTGCCATTTTAGGGGGTGGGGTGTGGTTGGAACTTCCAATCATTGGTTTCACTTGCAGTATTTCTCTACTTAAGTTCTATCCTGTAGGCTGTGCAAAGCCAGTTGGCTGTGCATTTATTCTCGAAGTGTGCATTTTTTCAAAGTATGATAAAATTGACATAACAGCAGCATTCCATCAGCGTTAATTTATCGATTGTAAATTGACATCTCTTATCTTCTTGTCATCTACAGGTAACTACAACCACCAACATATTCTGCTGCATTATACTTCTATAGGCCAGGCTGATACTGCTAGGTAACTACAATGACCAACATATTCTGCTACATTATACTTCTATAGGCCAGGCTGATACTGCTAGGTAACTACAACCACCAACATATTCTGCTGCATTATACTTCTATACTGATACTGATCTATATATTCTATACTGATACTGCTATGTAAATACAACCAACAACATATTCTGCTGCATTATACTCTATAGGCCAGGCTGATACTGCTAAGTAATTACAACCACCAACATGTTCTGCTAAATTACACTTCTATAGGCCAGGCTGATACTGCTGGGTAATGCAAATTGAAACATTGCATAGTATATAATTCTGATGTACTTTGTTTAGTTTTGAATTGTATGTACTCCGTTGTTATCTATGTGGTATCCCTGTTTGTTTTAGTAAGGTAATTTACTGCCTGCCATTTTAGGGTGTGGGGTGTGGTTGGAAATTCCAATCATTGGTTTCACATAGAGATGTGCACCGGACATTTTTCGGGTTTTGTGTAGTGATGTGCACCAGACATTTTTCGGGTTTTGTGTTTTGGTTTTGGATTCGGTTCCGCAGCCGTGTTTTGGATTCGGACACGTTTTGGCAAAACCTCCCTGAAATTTTTTTGTCGGATTCGGGTGTGTTTTGGATTTGGGTGTTTTTTTATAAAAAACCCTCAAAAACAGCTTAAATCATAGAATTTGGGGGTCATTTTGATCCCATAGCATTATTAACCTCAATAACCATAATTTACACTCATTTTCAGTCTATTCTGAACACCTCACATCTCACAACATTATTTTTAGTCCTAAAATTTGCACCGAGGTCGCTGGATGGCTAAGCTAAGCGACACAAGTGGCCGACACAAACACCTGGCCCATCTAGGAGTGGCACTGCAGTGTCAGGCAGGATGGCACTTCAAAAAAATAGTCCCCAAACAGCACATGATGCAAAGAAAAAAAGAGGCGAACCAAGGTCGCTGTGTGACTAAGCTAAGTGACCCAAGTGGCCGACACATACACCTGGCCCATCTAGGAGTGGCACTGCAGTGTCAGACAGGATGGCACCTCAAAAAAATAGTCCCCAAACAGCACATGATGCAAAGAAAAAAAGAGGTGCAATGAGGTAGCTGTGTGACTAAGCTAAGCGACCCAAGTGGCCGACACAAACACCTGGCCCATCTAGGAGTGGCACTGCAGTTTTCTAGCGAGAGGATGAGTGCTTCCATCCTCATGTGAATCTGAACCACTAGCCATGAACATAGGCCACGGCCTCAGCCGTTCCTTGCCACTCCGTGTCGTAAATGGCATATTGGCAAGTTTACGCTTCTCATCAGACACTTTCAATTTTGATTTTTGGGTCATTTTACTGAACTTTTGTTTTTTGGATTTTACATGCTCTCTACTATGACATTGGGCATCGGCCTTGGCAGACGACGTTGATGGCATTTCATCGTCTCGGCCATGACTAGTGGCAGCAGCTTCAGCACGAGGTGGAAGTGGATCTTGATCTTTCCCTATTTTAACCTCCACATTTTTGTTCTCCATTTTTTAATGTGTGGAATTATATGCAGGTATCAATAGCAATGGCCTACTACTATATATACTGTGCACAACTGAAATGCACCACAGGTATGGATGGATAGTATACTTGACGTCACAGAGGTAGGTAGAGCAGTGGCCTTCCGTACTGTACTGCTATATATACTGGTGGTCACTGTCAGCAAACTGCAAAACTAAAATGCACCACAGGTATAGAATCTAGATGGATAGTATACTTGACGACACAGAGGTAGGTAGAGCAGTGGCCTTCCGTACCGTACTGCTATATATACTGGTGGTCACTGTCAGCAAAACTCTGCACTGTACTCCTCCTATATAATACTGCTGGTCCCCAGTCCCCACAATAAAGCAGTGTGAGCACAGATATATGCAGCACACTGAGCACAGATATGGAGCGTTTTTCAGGCAGAGAACGTATAATACTGGTGGTCACTGGTCAGCAAAACTCTGCACTGTACTCCTCCTATATAATACAGCTGCTCCCCAGTCCCCACAATAAAGCAGTATGAGCACAGATATATGCAGCACACTGAGCACAGATATGGAGCGTTTTGCAGGCAGAGAACGTATAATACTGGTGGTCACTGGTCAGCAAAACTCTGCACTGTACTCCTCCTATATAATACAGCTGCTCCCCAGTCCCCACAATAAAGCAGTGTGAGCACAGATATATGCAGCACACTGAGCACAGATATGGAGCGTTTTGCAGGCAGAGAACGTATAATACTGGTGGTCACTGGTCAGCAAAACTCTGCACTGTACTCCTCCTATATAATACTGCTGGTCCCCAGTCCCCACAATAAAGCAGTGTGAGCACAGATATATGCAGCACACTGAGCACAGATATGGAGCGTTTTTCAGGCAGAGAACGGATAAAACTGGTGGTCACTGATCAACAAAACTCTGCACTGTACTCCTCCTATATAATACTGCTGCTCCCCAGTCCCCACAATTAAGCAATTAGCACAAATATTTGCAGCAACATTAATAAACGGAGAGGACGCCAGCCACGTCCTCTCCCTAACATTTCCAATGCACGAGTGAAAATGGCGGCGACGCGCAGCTCCTTATATAGAATACGAATATCGTGTGAATCCGACAGCGGGATGATGACGTTCGGGCGCGCTCGGATCAACCGAGCCATACGTGAGAATCCGAGTATGCCTCGGACCCGTGTAAAATGGGTGAAGTTTGGGGGGGTTCGGTTTCCGAGGAACCGAACCCGCTCATCACTAATAAAAGGTAAGCAAACTAGCAACCCATTTCGAAAGTCGGTTAATAGAGCTGAGACACCGTTAACTCTAGTGCACACAGACGTGTGTGGTTGAATGAAGGAAAAATCAATCAGTGGCTACAGGTATTTCATGACTCTCATCGATGACGCCACAAGAATCACACACGTGTACTTCCTTAAGGAGAAAAGTGAAGTTGTCAGCAAAATTGTGAAGTACAAAAACCTAGTGGAGAATCAAACAGGTCTGAAACTAAAGATCCTGAGATCAGACATCAGTGGAGAGTATGATAACAAAGTCTTAGATGCATTCCTTAGGAAATATGGCATAAAGCATCAGCTAACAATTACCTACACACCGGAACAGAGTAGCGTGAGTGAGCGGGCAAACCGCACAATTGTTGAGAGAGCACGGACTATGTTAAGTGATGCTGGCCTGGAAAAGAAGTTTAGGTCAGAAGCAGTATCTACTGCAGTATACCTAAAGTATCGAGCACCTACTGTGGCCATCAAAGGTAAAATGCCACTGGAGGAATGGTCCAGAAAAAGGCTAAGTTACAGTCATCTTCGTGTCTTCAGGAGCAAAGCTTTTGCACATATATTAAAGGACAAAAGGAGAAAGCTAGATCCAAAATCCATAGATTGCATAATGCTTGGATACTGCGACGAAAGCAAAGGATACAGACTGTGGGATGTTACAAGTAAACGTCTTCTTAAATCCAGAGATGTGGTATTCTATGAGACAGCACCACTAACTGGAGCAGTGGAGCAATAACAAAATGTATTATTGGATGTACAGGCAGCAGAAAGCATGTCTGAACCTGAGAGTGTCAGAGCAGACAACAAGTCAGAGAACAGAAGTTCCATGAGGAGCAACCAAGGTACACTTTTGCTGCCAGAGTGCCACTGCCAGTGTGACTGACCAGTGACCACTGACCACCAGTATATTGTGATTGTCTGCCTGAAAAAGTTAAACACTCGTCGTGTGGTGTTTTTATTCTATAAACGCATTCTGCTGACAGTGTCCAGCAGGTCCGTCATTATATAATATATACCTGTCCGGCTGCAGTAGTGATATATATATATTTTTTATATCATTATCATCCAGTCTATATTAGCACTGCAGCAGACGCAGTACGGTAGGTATTCCAGCCAAGAAATACATTGAAGAGTATGCAAACATAGCTTACTGTGAACCTCAAAACATACAGGAAGCAAAGTCAAGCAGTGATTGGACGGAGTGGAAGTCAGCAATTGATACAGAACTGTCAGCACTAAATGATAATAGTACAAATATGGTCAAGGCCATCTCACCAAGCAGCAAAAGGGAGATAGAGGAAATGCAAGAAATCCCTTATCATAATGCCATTGGTAGTTTGATGTATGCAAGCATTGGAACACAACCTGATGTCACATTTGCAGTGAGTCGGGCAAGCCAATTCTCAAATAATCCTGGGAGACAACACTGGATTGCAGTAAAGAGAATACTAAGGTACCTCAAAGGTACATGTTCACTAAAGCTGAAATTTACAAGATCAACAGATACCAGCTTAAAAGTATTCTGTAACTCTGACTGGGGATCAGATGAAGATGATAGACGTTCTTATTAGTGATGAGCGGGTTCGGTTTCTCGGAAACCGAACCCCCCCGAACTTCACGCTTTTTACACGGGTCCGAGGCAGACTCGGATCTTCCCGCCTTGCTCGGTTAACCCGAGCGCGCCCGAACGTCATCATCCCGCTGTCGGATTCTCGCGAGGCTCGGATTCTATCGCGAGACTCGGATTCTATATAAGGAGCCGCGCGTCGCCGCCATTTTCACACGTGCATTGAGATTGATAGGGAGAGGACGTGGCTGGCATCCTCTCCGTTTAGAGTAGACTAGAGAGTAGTAGAGACACTTGATTTACTAATTTTGGGGAGCATATTAGGAGTACTACTTGCTGATAGTGTGACCAGTGACCACCAGTTTAATTAATCCGTTCTCTGCCTGAAAAAAAACGATACACAGTGTGACACAGTCACATACCATATCTGTGCTCAGCCTCAGTGTGCCCTCAGTGTGCTGCATCATCTATGTAATACTGTATATCTGACTGTGCTGAGTGCTCACTGCTCACACAGCTTAATTGTGGGGGAGACTGGGGAGCAGTTATAGCAGGAGTACATATTTTAACAGTGTACACTTTTGCTGCCAGAGTGCCACTGCCAGTGTGACTGACCAGTGACCACTGACCACCAGTATATTGTGATTGTCTGCCTGAAAAAGTTAAACACTCGTCGTGTGGTGTTTTTATTCTATAAACGCATTCTGCTGACAGTGTCCAGCAGGTCCGTCATTATATAATATATACCTGTCCGGCTGCAGTAGTGATATATATATATTTTTTATATCATTATCATCCAGTCTATATTAGCACTGCAGCAGACGCAGTACGGTAGTCCACGGCTGAAGCTACCTCTGTGTCGGCAGTCGCTCGTCCATCCATAATTGTATACCACCTACCCGTGGTGTGTTTTTTTTTTCTATCTTCTTGATACTAGTAGCTTACTTTAGGAGTCTGCAGTGCTGAGCTGACAGTGTCCAGCAGGTCCGTCATTATATAATATATACCTGTCCGGCTGCAGTAGTGATATATATATATTTTATATCTCATTATCATCCAGTCTATATCAGCAGCAGACGCAGTACGGTAGTCCATGGCTGTAGCTACCTCTGTGTCGGCAGTCGCTCGTCCATCCATAATTGTATACCACCTACCTGTGGTGTTTTTTTTTCTTTCTATCTTCTTGATACTACTAGTAGCTTACTTTAGGAGTCTGCAGTGCTGAGCTGACAGTGTCCAGCAGGTCCGTCATTATATAATATATACCTGTCCGGCTGCAGTAGTGATATATATATATTTTATATCTCATTATCATCCAGTCTATATTAGCAGCAGACGCAGTACGGTAGTCCACGGCTGTAGCTACCTCTGTGTTGGCAGTCGCTCGTCCATCCATAATTGTATACCACCTACCTGTGGTGTTTTTTTTTTTCTATCTTCTTGATACTACTAGTAGCTTACTTTAGGAGTCTGCAGTGCTGAGCTGACAGTGTCCAGCAGGTCCGTCATTATATAATATATACCTGTAGATTCAAGGATAAGGGAAAAGGGATATAATCCTCTGCACTGGACTTATATTAAATTCTTAATGGTATTAATCATATAACAAGAAAAACCCCAAATTCCATATTATAAGTTAATTTTATAACATTTTATCATGGGGGTGCCGCCATAGACAATAGGTTGAAGAAGAACTACTGGAAAGGAAAGGATTGTCTCTTTGTTGGCGCACTTGTGAGGAAGAAATATGTGTATATTAAAAAATATAACTTTTAATTACAATTTGTTAAAAATACCTGAGAACGTGAAAAATCATAAGACAAAAATCACACACAATACGTGAAATATAACAATTTATAATAAAAGTAAGAATATTATCTAATCCTCCTATGTGTCTTTATTGAGTCTGTACCTTTAATAATGTTCAAGTGTATCTTACTGTAGTTTGAGAAAAATCACAACCAGTTGACTGCTCAGATTAATTCTTAATTTATTAAAGTACCTTTATTCAATCATGAGCAGCTGTGTTTCTAGTCATGCACCTACTCGTGGAATCAATCTCATTTGTCCTGCATATATAATCAATAAGCATTCATTTCCACGTGTATTTTGATTATTATAGCACACTGATAACCCTTTTGTTACTGTCACACACGATGCTGTGATGCATGGGACCCAACCCCATCTATCATGCAGATAAAATCCGTAAGCAGTCCATGCCACGTATGATTTAATAATTATGGTTCGTTAATGGCCCCTTTTGGCACTGTCAAGCGGAATGATTGTAATCCAACTCTGTCACTGCACACTCTTAAATGTGCAGTAATTCTTAGTATGTAGCTTCTGGCTGCTCATTCCACATCTTTGTTACTTTGTACACTGTAACAGTTGCAGCTAAGGCTGCAAAATCTAGTGTCATTTAATAACGATGGACTTATCTGTCCATATCATTAAGCATTGTGTCCTGCAGAGAACATTGAAGTCTCTCTCTTATAGATATTATATCACAGTATTGTGAATAGAGAGCATAAATGCTGTCAACTATCTATACTGTACTTTATTATGCAGGGCACGTTCTGCCTGAATGATATACTGGATTGACACAACAAAATTACTGGTTCTTTTATCTGTGTAACTTCCTTATAAGTTGCAACAATCCAAAGTATTTAAAATGTTGCTATATTCAGTGTGACAGTTGCAGCTGGGGCTGTGACTTATGATCTCCCTGAATAGGGTTGGACTGCTGTGCTTATTTTTTAACCAAAAAATCTTATAGGAAATAATTGCATTGGCTTTCTAAGGAGTCATTCCACCCAATAGGTAAATGTTATTTAAATAGGAATAAGTTTTTTAGCACATATAATTATTGCACAAAATTGCCATATTCTGCACTCGATGTCGCCATGTGCTGAACCAGCTGGAGTGGATACTAAATGCCCGTGAACTTTATCCGCAGAGTAAACTAGCTTAATTAGATCAAATATGTTGGTGCTAATGTAAGCTGTCTGTACTGTAGATTATTCTGTTGTTACTTTATGAATTGCAACGATCCAATACATTAATGGTGTTACTATAATCAATGCAACAGTTACAGCTGGAGCTGTGACACAGTACAATCACTGGTTCTTTTATCTCTCTTATAACTGTTCTGTTACTTCTTCGTGAATTTGCAACATTCCAAAACATTAGTGATGTTGCTTAAATCAGTGCAACAGTTGCAACTGGGGCTGTGAATTATAATCTTCCCTAAATAGGGATGGGCTATTGTGCTCGTTTTTTTAAACACAGAAATCCTACAGGAAATAATAGCATTTGTTTTCTAAAAAATCATTCCACCTGATAGGCATATATTGTTTAGTTAGGGATAGGCTTTTCTATCATATACAGATATTGCACATTATTACTAAAGCCTGCACTCGATGTCCATGTATGCCAAACCAACTGGAATATAAATTAAATGCCAGTGCCCTTTATCCGCAGGGTAAACTGGCTTATTGGGATCAGATGTATTAGTGCTAATGTACTGAGATTGTCATGTGCGGTTGTTACACAGTATTGCTATGACCTGCACTTGATACCGGATCAACTACAATGGAAGCTGAATGCCAGTACGCTTGAACCGCAGAATAAACTGGCTTAATTAGATCAGGTGTTTTGGTGCTAATATACAGAGATTATTATATACAGTTATTGCACAGTGTTGCTATAACCTGCACTTGATATCCCCGTGTATTAAACCACCCAAAGTGGTCAATGCATGCCAGTGAGCTGTACCCACAGAATAATCTGGCTTAGTTGAATTAGGTATGTTAATACTGTTGCTGAGCTCCTGGTCCTCTCACAGTTTGAGCATACAGGTCTCGGTGCTAAGCTAGATTCAGATCAGTACATCCTATTACAATATATATCTGTCCTAGTCCTCATCCCTAACTGCGAACACATTCCATGAGTTTGTGCACGATTATCTCAACATTGCAATAAGTATTAACCACATTGTAATTAATTATTTTAGACACATAATGGAGTGAGCCGGCGTCCTGGCGCCGCTCTAAAACGCCCACGTGCACGTTTCACGTAAGCTTCTTCAGGGCGACAGGTAATAGGATGTACTGATTAAGCCAGTTTATTCTGCGGTTCAAGCGTACTGGCATTCAGCTTCCATTGTAGTTGATCCGGTATCAAGTGCAGGTCATAGCAATACTGTGTAACAACCGCACATGACAATCTCAGTACATTAGCACTAATACATCTGATCCCAATAAGCCAGTTTACCCTGCGGATAAAGGGCACTGGCATTTAATTTATATTCCAGTTGGTTTGGCATACATGGACATCGAGTGCAGGCTTTAGTAATAATGTGCAATATCTGTATATGATAGAAAAGCCTATCCCTAACTAAACAATATATGCCTATCAGGTGGAATGATTTTTTAGAAAACAAATGCTATTATTTCCTGTAGGATTTCTGTGTTTAAAAAAACGAGCACAATAGCCCATCCCTATTTAGGGAAGATTATAATTCACAGCCCCAGTTGCAACTGTTGCACTGATTTAAGCAACATCACTAATGTTTTGGAATGTTGCAAATTCACGAAGAAGTAACAGAACAGTTATAAGAGAGATAAAAGAACCAGTGATTGTACTGTGTCACAGCTCCAGCTGTAACTGTTGCATTGATTATAGTAACACCATTAATGTATTGGATCGTTGCAATTCATAAAGTAACAACAGAATAATCTACAGTACAGACAGCTTACATTAGCACCAACATATTTGATCTAATTAAGCTAGTTTACTCTGCGGATAAAGTTCACGGGCATTTAGTATCCACTCCAGCTGGTTCAGCACATGGCGACATCGAGTGCAGAATATGGCAATTTTGTGCAATAATTATATGTGCTAAAAAACTTATTCCTATTTAAATAACATTTACCTATTGGGTGGAATGACTCCTTAGAAAGCCAATGCAATTATTTCCTATAAGATTTTTTGGTTAAAAAATAAGCACAGCAGTCCAACCCTATTCAGGGAGATCATAAGTCACAGCCCCAGCTGCAACTGTCACACTGAATATAGCAACATTTTAAATACTTTGGATTGTTGCAACTTATAAGGAAGTTACACAGATAAAAGAACCAGTAATTTTGTTGTGTCAATCCAGTATATCATTCAGGCAGAACGTGCCCTGCATAATAAAGTACAGTATAGATAGTTGACAGCATTTATGCTCTCTATTCACAATACTGTGATATAATATCTATAAGAGAGAGACTTCAATGTTCTCTGCAGGACACAATGCTTAATGATATGGACAGATAAGTCCATCGTTATTAAATGACACTAGATTTTGCAGCCTTAGCTGCAACTGTTACAGTGTACAAAGTAACAAAGATGTGGAATGAGCAGCCAGAAGCTACATACTAAGAATTACTGCACATTTAAGAGTGTGCAGTGACAGAGTTGGATTACAATCATTCCGCTTGACAGTGCCAAAAGGGGCCATTAACGAACCATAATTATTAAATCATACGTGGCATGGACTGCTTACGGATTTTATCTGCATGATAGATGGGGTTGGGTCCCATGCATCACAGCATCGTGTGTGACAGTAACAAAAGGGTTATCAGTGTGCTATAATAATCAAAATACACGTGGAAATGAATGCTTATTGATTATATATGCAGGACAAATGAGATTGATTCCACGAGTAGGTGCATGACTAGAAACACAGCTGCTCATGATTGAATAAAGGTACTTTAATAAATTAAGAATTAATCTGAGCAGTCAACTGGTTGTGATTTTTCTCAAACTACAGTAAGATACACTTGAACATTATTAAAGGTACAGACTCAATAAAGACACATAGGAGGATTAGATAATATTCTTACTTTTATTATAAATTGTTATATTTCACGTATTGTGTGTGATTTTTGTCTTATGATTTTTCACGTTCTCAGGTATTTTTAACAAATTGTAATTAAAAGTTATATTTTTTAATATACACATATTTCTTCCTCACAAGTGCGCCAACAAAGAGACAATCCTTTCCTTTCCAGTAGTTCATAATATATACCTGTCCGGCTGCAGTAGTGATATATATATATATTTTTTGTATCATTATCATCCAGTCTATATTAGCAGCAGACGCAGTACGGTAGTCCACGGCTGTAGCTACCTCTGTGTCGGCAGTCGCTCGTCCATCCATAATTGTATACCACCTACCTGTGGTGTTTTTTTTTTCTATCTTCTTGATACTAGTAGCTTACTTTAGGAGTCTGCAGTGCTGAGCTGACAGTGTCCAGCAGGTCCGTCATTATATAATATATACCTGTCCGGCTGCAGTAGTGATATATATATATATTTTTTATATCATTATCATCCAGTCTATATTAGCAGCAGACGCAGTACGGTAGTCCACGGCTGTAGCTACCTCTGTGTCGGCAGTCGCTCGTCCATCCATAAGTATACTAGTGTCCATCCATCTCCATTGTTTACCTGAGGTGCCTTTTAGTTGTGCCTATTAAAATATGGAGAACAAAAATGTTGAGGTTCCAAAAATAGGGAAAGATCAAGATCGACTTCCACCTCGTGCTGAAGCTGCTGCCACTAGTCATGGCCAAGACGATGAAATGCCAGCAACGTCGTCTGCCAAGGCCGATGCCCAATGTCATAGTACAGAGCATGTAAAATCCAAAACACCAAATATCAGTAAAAAAAGGACTCAAAAATCTAAAATAAAATTGTCGGAGGAGAAGCGTAAACTTGCCAATATGCCATTTACCACACGGAGTGGCAAGGAACGGCTGAGGCCCTGGCCTATGTTCATGGCTAGTGGTTCAGCTTCACATGAGGATGGAAGCACTCAGCCTCTCGCTAGAAAAATGAAAAGACTCAAGCTGGCAAAAGCACAGCAAAGAACTGTGCGTTCTTCGAAATCACAAATCCACAAGGAGAGTCCAATTGTGTCGTTTGCGATGCCTGACCTTCCCAACACTGGACGTGAAGAGCATGCGCCTTCCACCATTTGCACGCCCCCTGCAAGTGCTGGAAGGAGCACCCGCAGTCCAGTTCCTGATAGTCAGATTGAAGATGTCAGTGTTGAAGTACACCAGGATGAGGAGGATATGGGTGTTGCTGGCGCTGGGGAGGAAATTGACCAGGAGGATTCTGATGGTGAGGTGGTTTGTTTAAGTCAGGCACCCGGGGAGACACCTGTTGTCCGTGGGAGGAATAGGGCCATTGACATGCCTGGTGAAAATACCAAAAAAATCAGCTCTTCGGTGTGGAAGTATTTCAACAGAAATGCGGACAACATTTGTCAAGCCGTGTGTTGCCTTTGTCAAGCTGTAATAAGTAGGGGTAAGGACGTTAACCACCTCGGAACATCCTCCCTTAAACGTCACCTGCAGCGCATTCATCATAAGTCAGTGACAAGTTCAAAAACTTTGGGCGACAGTGGAAGCAGTCCACTGACCAGTAAATCCCTTCCTCTTGTAACCAAGCTCACGCAAACCACTCCACCAACTCCCTCAGTGTCAATTTCCTCCTTCCCCAGGAATGCCAATAGTCCTGCAGGCCATGTCACTGGCAATTATGACGAGTCCTCTCCTGCCTGGGATTCCTCCGATGCATCCTTGCGTGTAACGCCTACTGCTGCTGGCGCTGCTGTTGTTGCGGCTGGGAGTCGATGGTCATCCCAGAGGGGAAGTCGTACTCGTAAGACCACTTTTACTACTTCCACCAAGCAATTGACTGTCCAACAGTCCTTTGCGAGGAAGATGAAATATCACAGCAGTCATCCTGCTGCAAAGCGGATAACTGAGGCCTTGGCATCCTGGGCGGTGAGAAACGTGGTTCCGGTATCCATCATTACTGCAGAGGCAACTAGAGACTTGTTGGAGGTACTGTGTCCCCGGTACCAAATACCATCTAGGTTCCATTTCTCTAGGCAGGCGATACCGAAAATGTACACAGACCTCAGAAAAAGACTCACCAGTGTCCTAAAAAATGCAGTTGTACCCAATGTCCACTTAACCACGGACATGTGGACAAGTGGAGCAGGGCAGGCTCAGGACTATATGACTGTGACAGCCCACTGGGTAGATGTATGGACTCCCGCCGCAAGAACAGCAGCGGCGGCACCAGTAGCAGCATCTCGCAAACGCCAACTCTTTCCTAGGCAGGCTACGCTTTGTATCACCGCTTTCCAGAATACGCACACAGCTAAAAACCTCTTACGGCAACTGAGGAAGATCATCGCAGAATGGCTTACCCCAATTGGACTCTCCTGTGGATTTGTGGCATCGGACAACGCCAGCAATATTGTGTGTGCATTAAATCTGGGCAAATTCCAGCACGTCCCATGTTTTGCACATACCTTGAATTTGGTGGTGCAGAATTATTTAAAAAACTAGAGGGGCATGCAAGAGATGCTGTCAGTGGCCAGAAGAATTGCGGGACACTTTCGGCGTACAGGCACCACGTACAGAAGACTGGAGCACCACCAAAAACGCCTGAACCTGCCCTGCCATCATCTGAAGCAAGAAGTGGTAACGAGGTGGAATTCAACCCTCTATATGCTTCAGAGGTTGGAGGAGCAGCAAAAGGCCATTCAAGCCTGTACAACTGAGCACGATATAGGAGGTGGAATGCACCTGTCTCAAGCGCAGTGGAGAATGATTTCAACGTTGTGCAAGGTTCTGCAACCTTTTGAACTTGCCACACGTGAAGTCAGTTCAGACACTGCCAGCCTGAGACAGGTCATTCCCCTCATCAGGCTTTTGCAGAAGAAGCTAGAGACATTGAAGGAGAAGCTTACACAGAGCGATTCCGCTAGGCATGTGGGACTTGTGGATGGAGCCCTTAATTCGCTTAACAAGGATTCACGGGTGGTCAATCTGTTGAAATCAGAGCACTACATTTTGGCCACCATGCTCGATCCTAGATTTAAAACCTACCTTGGATCTCTCTTTCTGGCAGACACAAAATTGTCAAGTCAAGCGGAACGCGACCTGTCAACATCTCCTCCTTCACATTCTCCCGCAACTGGGGGTGCGAGGAAAAGGCTCAGAATTCCGAGCCCACCCGCTGGCGGTGATGCAGGGCAGTCTGGAGCGACTGCTGATGCTGACATCTGGTCCGGACTGAAGGACCTGACAATGATTACGGACATGTCGTCTACTGTCACTGCATATGATTCTCTCCCCATTGAAAGAATGGTGGAGGATTATATGAGTGACCGCATCCAAGTAGGCACGTCAGACAGTCCGTACTTATACTGGCAGGAAAAAGAGGCAATTTGGAGGCCCTTGCACAAACTGGCTTTATTCTACCTAAGTTGCCCTCCCACAAGTGTGTACTCCGAAAGAGTGTTTAGTGCCGCCGCTCACCTTGTCAGCAATCGGCGTACGAGGTTACATCCAGAAAATGTGGAGAAGATGATGTTCATTAAAATGAATTATAATCAATTCCTCCGTGGAGACATTCACCAGCAGCAATTGCCTCCACAAAGTACACAGGGAGCTGAGATGGTGGATTCCAGTGGGGACGAATTGATAATCTGTGAGGAGGGGGATGTACACAGTGATATATCGGAGGATGATGATGAGGTGGACATCTTGCCTCTGTAGAGCCAGTTTGTGCAAGGAGAGATTAATTGCTTCTTTTTTGGTGGGGGTCCAAACCAACCCGTCATTTCAGTCACAGTCGTGTGGCAGACCCTGTCACTGAAATGATGGGTTGGTTAAAGTGTGCATGTCCTGTTTATACAACATAAGGGTGGGTGGGAGGGCCCAAGGACAATTCCATCTTGCACCTCTTTTTTCTTTCATTTTTCTTTGCGTCATGTGCTGTTTGGGGGGTGTTTTTTGGAAGGGCCATCCTGCGTGACACTGCAGTGCCACTCCTAGATGGGCCAGGTGTTTGTGTCAGCCACTAGGGTTGCTTAGCTTACTCACACAGCTACCTCATTGCGCCTCTTTTTTTCTTTGCGTCATGTGCTGTTTGGGGAGTGTTTTTTGGAAGAGCCATCCTGCGTGACACTGCAGTGCCACTCCTAGATGGGCCAGGTGTTTGTGTCGGCCACTAGGGTCGCTTAGCTTACTCACACAGCTACCTCATTGCGCCTCTTTTTTTCTTTGCGTCATGTGCTGTTCGGGGAGTGTTTTTTGGAAGGGCCATCCTGCGTGACACTGCAGTGCCACTCCTAGATGGGCCAGGTGTTTGTGTCGGCCACTAGGGTCGCTTAGCTTACTCACACAGCTACCTCATTGCGCCTCTTTTTTTCTTTGCGTCATGTGCTGTTTGGGGAGTGGTTTTTGGAAGGGCCATCCTGCGTGACACTGCAGTGCCACTCCTAGATGGGCCAGGTGTTTGTGTCGGCCACTAGGGTCGCTTAGCTTACTCACACAGCTACCTCATTGCGCCTCTTTTTTTCTTTGCGTCATGTGCTGTTTGGGGAGTGTTTTTTGGAAGGGCCATCCTGCATGACACTGCAGTGCCACTCCTAGATGGGCCAGGTGTTTGTGTCGGCCACTTGGGTCGCTTAGCTTAGCCATCCAGCGACCTCGGTGCAAATTTTAGGACTAAAAATAATATTGTGAGGTGTGAGGTGTTCAGAATAGACTGAAAATGAGTGGAAATTATTGTTATTGAGGTTAATAATACTTTGGGATCAAAATGACCCCCAAATTCTATGATTTAAGCTGTTTTTTAGTTTTTTAAAAAAAAAACACCCGAATCCAAAACACACCCGAATCCGACAAAAAAAATTCGGTGAGGTTTTGCCAAAACGCGTTCGAACCCAAAACACGGCCGCGGAACCGAACCCAAAACCAAAACACAAAATCCGAAAAATTTCCGGTGCTCATCACTCGTTCTTATACTGGATACCTGTTTGCACTAGCAGGCACAGCCATAAACTAGGCAAGTAGGAAACAACCCACAGTTGCTCTTTCTACAACAGAGGTAGAGTACATGGCACTCACAGGAACTTCAAAAGAAGCGCTTTGGATAAGAGATTTCATGTGATTTAGGTCATCCTTACCACAGTGAGATCATCAACATAAAGTGTGATAACAAGGGAACAATTGATCTCACTTGTAGCACAAAGGATCATGCATGGTCTAAGCATATTGCTATCAGACATAATTTCATTTGTGAGTTGGTGGAAAACAAGTCCGTCAATGTGGAATATGTTGCAAGTCAAGAAAATATTGCCGACATGTTGACAAAAGGATTGTCCTCACACTTGCTACTTGCATTCCTGATGGAATGTGGACTAGAATATGGTTAATGTTGATTTATTCTTACTGTTTTTTGCTTCACGTTATGTTTTCGGTTACAGGAGTGACTTTGTTGATTTGTTTGATAAAATGTCATGTTCTTTAAACTTGTGACCGGAGACAGTCTTGAGCGAGGGGGAGTGTTAGGAGATGGTACACTCTGTACCTGTCTCCTTCTGTGTATCAGTCTATAGGTGCATCCCTTAGTGTTAGACCTCTAGTGCCAGAAATCATCTGAGGCAGAGTTATATGATGTCGTTCCTTTTCCTCCATCTCAGAGAGTGTTAGGAGAATGTGACACACTGAGAGACAGAGTCCTGGTGTACAAGTGTGCAGAGCTGATACTGGGAACAGATCTCAGCTACAGAGACTCACAGTGCTCCAGTGCATGCATCATATTCTCTACAGTGTGAGTCAGACTGCACGGCTTTGTAGTCCTCCATGCTTTACCACCACAGACATCTCCTGATAAGTACCACTACCTAATGCTGTTACCTTGTGTTATATATGGGCTCTTGATTACCACTATCAATGTTACATCTGAGTCACCTGTATACACTAAATAACCCAGCATTACTGTTTAAGTCACTAAGTGTGTGGACTGATGTCACTGCACCAGATAGCCCAGTACACTCTGCCAATAGATATGACATTAAGTTTAATAAGACTTGCTTGAACAGTTAAGACTTTGACCTTTTACATTTTAAGGACAGAAGATTATTTTTGTGAAAGTCTCTGCTGTTGTAAGTTTTTAGAAGATAGGTTGATATGGGCAACATCTCCACTTCTATAAACCTGCACTTTAGCAAATATACCCCCTAGAGTCAGAAGTAATAAATCAGTGATTTTTTTTTCCCATTTCTGTCTGTTTTGTTATATTGGCACACGTTTGTATGGTATTCTCATTAACCTTTCATTTTCTACATTAAAACATTCCAGCTCATAATTTTTGCACAAGTTTACAATGGCAATTAAAGAACTGTATACTTTATACTAGAGATGAGCGGGTTCGGTTCTCAGAGATCTGAACCCCCCCGAACTTCACGTTCCGAGCCGGTATCCGAACCCGGCTCGAGACTTCCCACCAGACTCGGAAACCAGAACGAGGCAAAATGTCATCATCCCGCTGTCAGGTTCTCGTGGGCTTTGGGTTTCATATAAACAGCCACGCGTCACCACCATTTTCACTCCGGATTTGGAGAGTGAGGGAGACATACCTCTGTCTCTCTTTGGGTGGTGGCGTCGGGTGGGGTCAGTGTGTGCTCTCTCGGGGTGCTGTCCTGTCACCGTGATTTTAGGGGTGCAATCCTGGCTGTCACTGGTGTTTCATCATGTGTTGTTAGGTATGCTGCAGCTGTACATGGGTGTTGCTGCTGTCCTGGCTGTCACTGTGTTGTACAGGGGGCAGGGGCATTGTCCTCTTGTATGCTGTAAAAATTCAGTGGTGATGTTAAAATAAAAGCACACTGGTCCTGTATGCTGTGAAAATACAGGGGTGCATGCCCAATCTTGTATGCTGCAAAAATTCAGGGGTGTTTTTGTTGTTAAAATAAATGCACAATGGTCCTGTATGCTGTAAACATTCAGGGGTGTAGTTGTTAAAATCAAAGCACAGTGGCCCTGTATGCTTAATAATTTAAGGGTGCAGTTGTTAAAATCAAAGCACACTGGCCCTGTATGCTGTAAAAAATTCAGGGGTGCAGTTGTTAAACTCAAAGCACACTGGTCCTGTATGCTGTGAAAATACAGAGGTGCTTGCCCAGTCTTGTATGCTGTAATAATTCAGGGGTGCTTCTGTTAAACTAAAAGCACACAGGTCCAGTATGCTGTAAACATTCAGGGCTGTAATTGTTAAACTCAAAGCACACTGGCCCTGTATGCTGTAAAAAATCAGGGGTGCAGTTGTTAAAATCAAAGTGCACTGGCCCTGTTTGCTGTAAATCTTCAGGAATGCAGTTGTTAAAATTAAAGCACACTGGTCCTGTATGCTGTGAAAATACAGGGGTGCTGCCCAGTCTTGTTTGCTGTAAAAATTCAGGGGTGCTTTTGTTAAAATAAAAGCACACTGGTCCTGGATGCTGTAAAAATTCAGGGGTGCTTTTGTTAAAATAAAAGCACACTAATCCTGGATGCTATAAAAATTCAGGGGTACAGTTGTTAATATAAAAGCACAATGGCCCTGTATGCTGCGAAAATACAGGGGTATTGCTGTTAAATTAATATTACACTGGCCCTGTATGCTGTAAAAATTCAGGGGTGCAGTTGTTAAAATCAAAGCACACTGGTCCTGTATGCTGTGAAATACAGGGGTGCTGGCCCAGTCTTGTATGCTGTAATAATTCAGGGGTGCTTCTGTTGTTAAAATAAAAGCTACTGGTTGTGCATGCTGTAAGAATACAGGGGTGCTGTTAAAATAAAGGGGCACTGTTTTGTGTGCTGTAATGATAAAGGGGTGCTGTCCTGTGAAATGATAAAGGGGTGCTGTCCTGTGAAATAAAGAACAACAATTTGGAGGAAAAAATAGTGGAAGATCAGGATCCACTTCCAGTTTCTAGTACTAGTGCTGAAGCTGCTTAAGCCACCAGTCATGACATTCGTCTACTAAGGCCATATGCCCAATGTCATAGAGGGCATGTAAAATCCAAGAAGCAAAAATTAATAATCAGAAAAACAAAGAAATTATCTGATGAGAAACGTAAAATTGGCAATATGCCATTCACAACACAAGTGGCAAGGAAAGGCTAAGGCCTTAGCCTATGTTCTTGACTGGTGGCTCAGCTTCTCATGAGGATGGAAGCGCTCCTCCCTCTCAAAAAAAATAAAAAAATGTAAGCTTGTTAAAGCACAAGCAAAAACAACTGTACGTTCAGAGATATCACAAATCCCCAAGGAGAGTCCAAGTGTGTCCGCGGTTGCATTGTCTAGGCCTGACCTTCCCAAGACTGAATGGAAAGAGAAGGCTCCTACCACAATTTGCACACCCCCTGCAAGTGCTGGGAGGAGCACTGCCAGTTCAGTTGCTGATATTGAGATTGAGGATGTCACTGTAGACGTACACCTGAATGAGGAGGATATTGGTGTAGCTGGCGCTGAGGAGGAAGTTGACGATGAGGATTCTGATGGTGATGTGGTTTGTTTGAATAAGGCACCAGTGGAGACAGTTGTTGTCCATGGGATGAGAAAGCCCTTTGTCATGCCTGGGCAAAATACCAAAAAAGCCACCTCTTTGGTGTGGAATTATTTCTCCACAAATCCAGACAACAGGGGGTATATTTACTAAGGTCCCGATTTCATTCGAATCGGTTCGAGTTGGATTTTGTTTTCTAAGTGGCATCTCGGGAATTTACTAAACTAGAAACTTGGCAGTGTTTGGTGCATATTTTTTTTCACAGCCGCATACACAAATACGAATGAATAGACCATCGGTCAAATATGGTTGGTAATTAATAGAACACGATAATTTACAAAGGATTTGTATTTTTGTTTTCGGTCGGATATACCTTAAACTCTGCTGCAAAATAGCTCGAATAAAAAAAAACTTCACATTTCAAATAGAACTGCTTTTGGCTGGCGTGTTTCACATCTATCACTACTCTATAATTACTAAGGCAAGTGTTATAATATTCCTTTATGGTTTTGTGTGGATTGTGTGTTTATTTTTGGATACCTGTTATGTTTTTAACAACAGTACACATTTTTTTGAATGCTTTTAAAAAAAATAAAAAAATCCAGTACAGTTATTCTAAACATTATAGTTGCACAGCATTTATGTCTGTTATTTTTTGTTTGTGAATGTTACCTCATGCATAAACATCGCCCTAAGGTAATGTAACCTAAGAGAATTATGTAATGTTAAGTACACTTTTCTCTATATAAATACTTATCCTCTGCTGCATGTGTAATCTATGTAGCTTGACTGTGACCATGCATATTATTTACTTAAAAAACTATTGTAAAATTGATCAATTAAAAATACACATACAACTTTATTATGTTTTCCCTTTTTTTAACTTGTGATTTTGTGAAAGAATTGCATTAGTTTATCAAAAATAACCAATTCTCACACTTATGAGCACAAATTCAAAATTGCAACTTGCACAAAATAAACAATGAATAACGTCAACACATGATTATTATCATTTATTTAGTAGGTCGGCCTCTTGAGCTGGCTGGCCCTTTACCACTGGTGTCTGGACGAGTTCGGCCAGAACGTCTGGGTGGTGATGTTACAGGTGACACTAAGGGGGTTGTGAAACTGGAACGTGTGTGTTCACCTTGATAAGTGAGATGCTGGGTAAGTGTAATAAGAGTCAAATTTAAGTCTCTAGTCGCAGACATGTGGCTCTCCATGATTCTGACCATGGTTTCTTGTATTGTTTGTGTTGCGGTTAATATCTGCAAGTATGTTTGATGGAGCCTGTGATTGTCATCCATGACTCATTGGTATGTATCTATCATTCGATAATTGTCTGCCCTCATTAGTTCCAGGGTGTTTGCCATTCTGGTTAGTTCTGTTGTTTGTCTGCTGTTTCTTCTGCAGAGTCTAGGAATGTGATGGGCTAGACTGGAAATAAATTGTGTTTGCCTACACAAACAATCTAAATTATTGACTTACTGGCTGTCCCAAAATGCCTGGTTTTGAGTCTGTGTTATATGTGTGGTAGGGCTTCTGTCCTGCTCAGGTGTATGTTGAGTGGGCGGAGTTGCAATGGATGTTTGGTCAGGCGGGTGAGATTGAGGGTAAATGTTTCCTCATTGCCTGATTCCTGCAGTTGGCCTGGCTGAATTGGCTGTAGATTGGTGTCCACTGAAAAGAGAAACCAGTCGTGTGTAAGTATAATTTTAAGACTTAATGAAGAATATCATATATGTAATGTTTACTACTACTACTATTTTAGTTTTTATTGGATTTTGATTTTACTTTATGTGTAAAGTATATATATATATATATATATATATATATATATATATATATATATTATTATTACTATTTTTGCCTTTGGTCAACATATGTACCTCAAATTTGTTTTTGTTTTGAGGCAATAATGTCCATTTAGTTTGCTGGGGAATATTTCCTGCTAAATTTGGCCACTAAGTAGCTTCCTTAAACTGAAAATTTAATGGTGTATTATATGTAAGCTTGGATTTCAGCTTAATGTGGGATTTAGGACAAATCAATCAATCACATTTCATGTCTTCCCTTCTAGAAGGTGCAACATAAATGTAAAGTTTTATGTGATGGGTTGTTAAGGTCAACATGTCATCTTAAGTAGCCAAACAATATTACAGAAATTTTAGCACTGTTTGTATTAGGGTAGAGTGTGTGTGTGTGAAAATATGTGTGTTTTGTGTTTATGCCAAACAACTCACCAGGCAGGTGTGAGGAATGCGGTGACAAGGGCGGCGGACTCTCGAGCAGTTGCTGTGGGGGCACATCTGAGACCTGAGATATGCATCGTCGTGGTGGAGGCTCTTGTGCTGCTCTGGAAGACACACCCAGACTTCACTTCCGCAATGGCAATATGTGTGTGGATGGTCCTTTAAAAAAAAATGTTAGATTTATTATTGGTTCTACATTGATGTGAGACCACACCCAATGCTAATATACTTACCAGCATCAGCAGCATCCTCTGCTTCAGTATGAGTGGAGACAGGGCCAGAAGGTCTTTGTGACTTTTTAGAAACTGTAAAAGCATAGGAACCATTTTAATATCGTTTGGTATAAAAAAATCTAAATCCAAATGTGCTAACACATTACTCCAAAGTTTATGTTTGCCATATTGAAAAATCACATAAACAATAAACAACACATATTTTACCAAACAAAATCCAATAATTTTTTTTTAAATTAAAAAATATAAAAGGACGCTCACACTAGCAGGGTCCTCTTCCCTCATGTGCTTTAACGCCTCTTTTTGTACTTAACCTCTTTACAATACTCCCTTTGATGACACAAAATCCTTATCAGCCACCCTGAGACTTTTTAATGTGCTGTTTACTGATGCAACTATGCTTAAATACCCTCTACTTTTGCAATATTGTATTGAACTGTAAGACACTGGCTTCATGTTTACCTTATTTATTTAATATACATAATATATGCATAACTAATCACATGTGGAGCCATATAAATGCAGCCAAAAGCAACCTTTAAAAAAAAAACATACCTATGGATTACAAACATCACCATATATTTTAACTTTGTGTAAAATAAAATGCTTTAAAAAAAAACACATTATGGCCTGGAAACTATTTTTGCACAATAGCCACATATAATAAAGATTGGTGTGCATGAAACTAATTCAAAAGCCATGCTAATTAAAAAAAAAACAACACCAAATGTATTCATAAATATGATGTGTTTAGAAACAACAACACAGCATACATTTCTGTGCTGACATCATACACAATGGTAAATGAGA
Source organism: Pseudophryne corroboree (assembly GCF_028390025.1). Lineage (NCBI taxonomy): Eukaryota > Metazoa > Chordata > Amphibia > Anura > Myobatrachidae > Pseudophryne > Pseudophryne corroboree. Next base: position 588,123,017 of record NC_086444.1, on the reverse strand, counting down.
AGAATAAATAAGACAACATTATTGATGGATAAACCAGTTACAAACTGCTCACTTCAATAAAAAAAGATAAGAAATGCATCTTCAACATTAATATATTTAAAATCATAACTTACCAGCCTCCTTTGGCCGATCGGAGTCCCATACATAAGTCCCCCTCACTTCCTCCGGAGGAATCAGATTCTGCAGGGGCTCCTCATACTCCAAATAAGTGGCAATAAATGGCCGCCCACATCCATTTTGGCGCGTCGACTTCGCCTCCTTTGACATTTTCGCTTTCACACGACGCTTTATGTCGTAAAAGTGCTTTCTGCAGGTCTCCCCTGTTCGCCTCACCACGCCCTCACTATTCACAGCATCAACCACCTTCATCCACATTAGTGATTTTTTTCTGAAATGACACTTTAGCTGCATATTGACCAAAAAGATGGCGATGATATTTCATTATCATCCTCACCAGCGCCACATTCTCTGCAAATGTGAACTTCACATTGCGCCCTGACTTGGTCCTGGTATGTGGCTGCGGAGCCACATCACTATCACTAGAGGACTCAGGCGCTTCCTCGCCAACCTCCACCTCACCCCCCTCACTACCCTCCTCCACCTCACAAACCTCACTAACCTCTGAATCTGACATCCTTAGGACAAACAACACTGAATAGTAAAATATAAACACAAACAAAACAAACTCCTCCTCTACCTCTACACAGCACACTAAGGTGTGAAAAGTGAGTGCTAAAAATAATGGTGAAAGCATTAATACCTGTTAAAAAAAAGGAAGGGTTAATAAAAAGCAATGTTTTACAGCCCTTTTTGGATATGGGTGTTAGAGTCCATGTCCGATCCTGTTTTCCTCAGGTTCCTTGTAATTGTTGGCGGTCAGTGCCGCAGTGAATAAAGGTGTGCAGGGGCTTAGACAAATAGATCCTAGCTGTCTGTCCCTACCGCTGCCTACCTTTCCGATGCTGCTTGTAGCGCCTCTCCGTCCAGCTGGTTTTCGTAGAGTCTTCTCCTTCTCTTACCAGTCAGCGCGGTGGAGATGACGCTCTGGAGTATGGGATCAGGTCTCCGTAGCTCTAACCAACGCGTTTCGGGATATTGGGCCCTTTGTCGAGGATGGCGCTTCTGAACTGGGGTCTCCTTTTTATTTGTTAACTTTATTGATTAATTAATGTCAATGAAAACCTTTTTTTTTTTAAACTTTGTTATTTCTTTATATTTAAAAGAATAAATGGGCAGGTATAACACTTTCTGATTGTAAATAAAATATGGGTTTTGTTCTATGGTGTTAAAAAATAGTTTATGGAAAAATTAGGTTAATCATGGTAATTAGTGCTAATTAATGATCACAAGAAGGAGTTGAAGTCAAAGTCTATGTTTAAACCTGTAGGTTTCAAAGTCCGTAAATAAAAAATCCATTGGGATTCCTTCTTTTTTAATTGTTGACATATATCCCCTCCTCTCCAGTAAGGGTTTACTTTTTGGATGCCCATAACTTGCAGGCCTTCTGGATTATGGTTATGTTGATCAGAGAAATGTTTTGAGACACAGTGGGCCAAATGTAATAGAGTAGGAGTTTCAAAAAGTGAGAGATTTTGAGATTTGGTAAGGATTTGCAGTTTTTTTTAAAGTGACAATCATTTACACAGCAAGATCAACCAGGTTTTGCAGTGTAAATGATTGCCACTTTAAATAAAACTGAAAAACCTTACCAAATCTCTCACTTTCTGAAACTCTCACTCTATTACATTTGGCCCTATGGGCGGGATGTATTAACATACATCGCCGCCCCTCGCCGGTTACCGCAGCGATGTTGATCGCATATGTACTAACATATGCGATCAACATCGCGATGCGGTGACGGAGGCCCCCCGCGATACCTGTTAGGTGGTCTGCGGGGGGTCTCCGTTACCTCCCCGGGGTCCCCACACTGGCTAGATGCCGGGAAGCAGCAGCAGGCTGCCCCCGCCACCTCCTCCTCCCCCCTGCAGCCGGAAGGACGTCCGGCTGCGTTGCTAGGGGGAGGAGGACACTACCTTCCGGGTCCAGGGCAGCCTGGAGGAAGGTAAGCCAGGGGGAAGGGGGGTCGGCGTCTGCGGCGGGGGTCGACGGTGTCGGCGGGTTGCGGCGGTCGGCGAAAAGAAGCCCATAGGCTTCTATAGGGTTTCGCCATCCAGAGATGGCGAAACCCTGGACGCCGAAAACGCTGCGGTAGGGTCTTAGTAAATATGAAAATGCGGTAAAACCCCCGTTTTCGGGGGTTTTACCGCATTTTTGCTTTAGTACATCCCGCCCATAGTCTGCAAGCCTTTTTTGATGTTATAAATATTAGAGATGAGCGGGTTCGGTTTCTTTGAATCCGAACCCGCACGAACTTCACTTTTTTTTCCACGGGTCCGAGCGACTCGGATCTTCCCGCCTTGCTCGGTTAACCCGAGCGCGCCCGAACGTCATCATGACGCTGTCGGATTCTCGCGAGGCTCGGATTCTATCGCGAGACTCGGATTCTATATAAGGAGCCGCGCGTCGCCGCCATTTTCACTCGTGCATTGAGATTGATAGGGAGAGGACGTGTCTGGCGTCCTCTCCATTAGAATAGAGATAGATAGATTAGATAGAGAGAGATTGTGCAGAGTCGCAGACAGAGTTAGTTTACCACAGTCAGTGACCAGTGCAGTTGCTAGTTAACTTTTATTTAATATAATATATCCGTTCACTTCTCTCTGCTATATCCGTTCTCTGCCTGAAAAAAAAAACGATACACAGCACAGTCAGTCACACAGTGTGACTCAGTCTGTGTGCACTCAGCTCAGCCCAGTGTGCTGCACAGTCATCAATGTATAAATTAAAAGCTTATAATTAATTGTGGGGGAGACTGGGGAGCACTGCAGGTTGTTAGCAGGAGCCAGGAGTACAATTATATTAATTAACAGTGCACACTTTTGCTGCAGGAGTGGTGACCAGTGCCTGACCACCAGTATAGTATTGTTGTATACTACTAATATCTCTTTAAATATCAACCAGTCTATATTAGCAGCAGACACAGTACAGTGCGGTAGTTCACGGCTGTGGCTACCTCTGTGTCGGCACACGGCAGGCAGTCCGTCCGACCAGAATTGTATTATTTATTATTATATACCTACCACCTAACCGTGGTTTTTTTTTCATTCTTTATACCGTCATAGTGTCATCCTAATTGTTACGAGTATACTACTATCTCTTTATCAACCAGTGTACAGTGCGGTAGTTCACGGCTGTGGCTACCTCTGTGTCGGCACACGGCAGGCAGTCCGTCCGACCAGAATTGTATTATTTATTATTATATACCTACCACCTAACCGTGGTTTTTTTTTCATTCTTTATACCGTCATAGTGTCATCCTAATTGTTACGAGTATACTACTATCTCTTTATCAACCAGTGTACAGTGCGGTAGTTCACGGCTGTGGCTACCTCTGTGTCGGCACACGGCAGGCAGTCCGTCCGACCAGAATTGTATTATTTATTATTATATACCTACCACCTAACCGTGGTTTTTTTTTCATTCTTTATACCGTCATAGTGTCATCCTAATTGTTACGAGTATACTACTATCTCTTTATCAACCAGTGTACAGTGCGGTAGTTCACGGCTGTGGCTACCTCTGTGTCGGCACACGGCAGGCAGTCCGTCCGACCAGAATTGTATTATTTATTATTATATACCTACCACCTAACCGTGGTTTTTTTTTCATTCTTTATACCGTCATAGTGTCATCCTAATTGTTACGAGTATACTACTATCTCTTTATCAACCAGTGTACAGTGCGGTAGTTCACGGCTGTGGCTACCTCTGTGTCGGCACACGGCAGGCAGTCCGTCCGACCAGAATTGTATTATTTATTATTATATACCTACCACCTAACCGTGGTTTTTTTTTCATTCTTTATACCGTCATAGTGTCATCCTAATTGTTACGAGTATACTACTATCTCTTTATCAACCAGTGTACAGTGCGGTAGTTCACGGCTGTGGCTACCTCTGTGTCGGCAGTCCGCAGGCAGTCCGTCCATCCATAATTGTATTATTATTATAATATATACCACCTAACCGTGGTTTTTTTTTCATTCTTTATACCGTCATAGTGTCATACTAGTTGTTACGAGTATACTACTATCTCTTTATCAACCAGTGTACAGTGCGGTAGTTCACGGCTGTGGCTACCTCTGTGTCGGCAGTCGGCAGGCAGTCCGTCCATCCATAATTGTATTATTATTATAATATATACCACCTAACTGTGGTTTTTTTTGCATTCTTTATACCGTCGTCATAGTGTCATACTAGTTGTTACGAGTATACTACTATCTCTTTATCAACCAGTGTACAGTGCGGTAGTTCACGGCTGTGGCTACCTCTGTGTCGGCAGTCGGCAGGCAGTCCGTCCATCCATAATTGTATTATTATTATAATATATACCACCTAACCGTGGTTTTTTTTTCATTCTTTATACCGTCGTCATAGTGTCATACTAGTTGTTACGAGTATACTACTATCTCTTTATCAACCAGTGTACAGTGCGGTAGTTCACGGCTGTGGCTACCTCTGTGTCGGCAGTCGGCAGGCAGTCCGTCCATCCATAATTGTATTATTATTATAATATATACCACCTAACCGTGGTTTTTTTATACCACCTAACCGTGGCAGTCCGTCCATAATTGTATACTAGTATCCAATCCATCCATCTCCATTGTTTACCTGAGGTGCCTTTTAGTTCTGCCTATAAAATATGGAGAACAAAAAAGTTGAGGTTCCAAAATTAGGGAAAGATCAAGATCCACTTCCACCTCGTGCTGAAGCTGCTGCCACTAGTCATGGCCGAGACGATGAAATGCCAGCAACGTCGTCTGCCAAGGCCGATGCCCAATGTCATAGTACAGAGCATGTCAAATCCAAAACACCAAATATCAGAAAAAAAAGGACTCCAAAACCTAAAATAAAATTGTCGGAGGAGAAGCGTAAACTTGCCAATATGCCATTTACCACACGGAGTGGCAAGGAACGGCTGAGGCCCTGGCCTATGTTCATGGCTAGTGGTTCAGCTTCACATGAGGATGGAAGCACTCAGCCTCTCGCTAGAAAACTGAAAAGACTCAAGCTGGCAAAAGCACCGCAAAGAACTGTGCGTTCTTTGAAATCCCAAATCCACAAGGAGAGTCCAATTGTGTCGTTTGCGATGCCTGACCTTCCCAACACTGGACGTGAAGAGCATGCGCCTTCCACTATTTGCATGCCCCCTGCAAGTGCTGGAAGGAGCACCCGCAGTCCAGTTCCTGATAGTCAGATTGAAGATGTCAGTGTTGAAGTACACCAGGATGAGGAGGATATGGGTGTTGCTGGCGCTGGGGAGGAAATTGACCAGGAGGATTCTGATGGTGAGGTGGTTTGTTTAAGTCAGGCACCCGGGGAGACACCTGTTGTCCGTGGGAGGAATATGGCCGTTGACATGCCAGGTGAAAATACCAAAAAAATCAGCTCTTCGGTGTGGAGGTATTTCACCAGAAATGCGGACAACAGGTGTCAAGCCGTGTGTTCCCTTTGTCAAGCTGTAATAAGTAGGGGTAAGGACGTTAACCACCTCGGAACATCCTCCCTTATACGTCACCTGCAGCGCATTCATAATAAGTCAGTGACAAGTTCAAAAACTTTGGGTGACAGCGGAAGCAGTCCACTGACCAGTAAATCCCTTCCTCTTGTAACCAAGCTCACGCAAACCACCCCACCAACTCCCTCAGTGTCAATTTCCTCCTTCCCCAGGAATGCCAATAGTCCTGCAGGCCATGTCACTGGCAAGTCTGACGAGTCCTCTCCTGCCTGGGATTCCTCCGATGCATCCTTGCGTGTAACGCCTACTGCTGCTGGCGCTGCTGTTGTTGCCGCTGGGAGTCGATGGTCATCCCAGAGGGGAAGTCGTAAGCCCACTTGTACTACTTCCAGTAAGCAATTGACTGTTCAACAGTCCTTTGCGAGGAAGATGAAATATCACAGCAGTCATCCTACTGCAAAGCGGATAACTGAGTCCTTGACAACTATGTTGGTGTTAGACGTGCGTCCGGTATCCGCCGTTAGTTCACAGGGAACTAGACAATTTATTGAGGCAGTGTGCCCCCGTTACCAAATACCATCTAGGTTCCACTTCTCTAGGCAGGCGATACCGAGAATGTACACGGACGTCAGAAAAAGACTCACCAGTGTCCTAAAAAATGCAGTTGTACCCAATGTCCACTTAACCACGGACATGTGGACAAGTGGAGCAGGGCAGGGTCAGGACTATATGACTGTGACAGCCCACTGGGTAGATGTATGGACTCCTGCCGCAAGAACAGCAGCGGCGGCACCAGTAGCAGCATCTCGCAAACGCCAACTCTTTCCTAGGCAGGCTACGCTTTGTATCACCGCTTTCCAGAATACGCACACAGCTGAAAACCTCTTACGGCAACTGAGGAAGATCATCGCGGAATGGCTTACCCCAATTGGACTCTCCTGTGGATTTGTGGCATCGGACAACGCCAGCAATATTGTGTGTGCATTAAATATGGGCAAATTCCAGCACGTCCCATGTTTTGCACATACCTTGAATTTGGTGGTGCAGAATTTTTTAAAAAACGACAGGGGCGTGCAAGAGATGCTGTCGGTGGCCAGAAAAATTGCGGGACACTTTCGGCGTACAGGCACCACGTACAGAAGACTGGAGCACCACCAAAAACTACTGAACCTGCCCTGCCATCATCTGAAGCAAGAAGTGGTAACGAGGTGGAATTCAACCCTCTATATGCTTCAGAGGTTGGAGGAGCAGCAAAAGGCCATTCAAGCCTATACAATTGAGCACGATATAGGAGATGGAATGCACCTGTCTCAAGTGCAGTGGAGAATGATTTCAACGTTGTGCAAGGTTCTGATGCCCTTTGAACTTGCCACACGTGAAGTCAGTTCAGACACTGCCAGCCTGAGTCAGGTCATTCCCCTCATCAGGCTTTTGCAGAAGAAGCTGGAGGCATTGAAGAAGGAGCTAACACGGAGCGATTCCGCTAGGCATGTGGGACTTGTGGATGCAGCCCTTAATTCGCTTAACAAGGATTCACGGGTGGTCAATCTGTTGAAATCAGAGCACTACATTTTGGCCACCGTGCTCGATCCTAGATTTAAAGCCTACCTTGGATCTCTCTTTCCGGCAGACACAGGTCTGCTGGGGTTGAAAGACCTGCTGGTGACAAAATTGTCAAGTCAAGCGGAACGCGACCTGTCAACATCTCCTCCTTCACATTCTCCCGCAACTGGGGGTGCGAGGAAAAGGCTCAGAATTCCGAGCCCACCCGCTGGCGGTGATGCAGGGCAGTCTGGAGCGACTGCTGATGCTGACATCTGGTCCGGACTGAAGGACCTGACAACGATTACGGACATGTCGTCTACTGTCACTGCATATGATTCTCTCAACATTGATAGAATGGTGGAGGATTATATGAGTGACCGCATCCAAGTAGGCACGTCACACAGTCCGTACTTATACTGGCAGGAAAAAGAGGCAATTTGGAGGCCCTTGCACAAACTGGCTTTATTCTACCTAAGTTGCCCTCCCACAAGTGTGTACTCCGAAAGAGTGTTTAGTGCCGCCGCTCACCTTGTCAGCAATCGGCGTACGAGGTTACATCCAGAAAATGTGGAGAAGATGATGTTCATTAAAATGAATTATAATCAATTCCTCCGCGGAGACATTGACCAGCAGCAATTGCCTCCACAAAGTACACAGGGAGCTGAGATGGTGGATTCCAGTGGGGACGAATTGATAATCTGTGAGGAGGGGGATGTACACGGTGATATATCGGAGGGTGAAGATGAGGTGGACATCTTGCCTCTGTAGAGCCAGTTTGTGCAAGGAGAGATTAATTGCTTCTTTTTTGGGGGGGGTCCAAACCAACCCGTCATATCAGTCACAGTCGTGTGGCAGACCCTGTCACTGAAATGATGGGTTGGTTAAAGTGTGCATGTCCTGTTTTGTTTATACAACATAAGGGTGGGTGGGAGGGCCCAAGGATAATTCCATCTTGCACCTCTTTTTTCTTTTCTTTTTCTTTGCATCATGTGCTGATTGGGGAGGGTTTTTTGGAAGGGACATCCTGCGTGACACTGCAGTGCCACTCCTAGATGGGCCCGGTGTTTGTGTCGGCCACTAGGGTCGCTAATCTTACTCACACAGCTACCTCATTGCGCCTCTTTTTTTCTTTGCGTCATGTGCTGTTTGGGGAGGGTTTTTTGGAAGGGACATCCTGCGTGACACTGCAGTGCCACTCCTAGATGTGCCCGGTGTTTGTGTCGGCCACTAGGGTCGCTAATCTTACTCACACAGTCAGCTACCTCATTGCGCCTCTTTTTTTCTTTGCGTCATGTGCTGTTTGGGGAGGGTTTTTTGGAAGGGCCATCCTGCGTGACACTGCAGTGCCACTCCTAGATGGGCCCGGTGTTTGTGTCGGCCACTAGGGTCGCTTATCTTACTCACACAGCGACCTCGGTGCAAATTTTAGGACTAAAAATAATATTGTGAGGTGTGATGTGTTCAGAATAGGCTGAAAATGAGTGTAAATTATGTTAATTTCCGGCGCTCATCTCTAATAAATATGTTCCGCAATTCGTACCTTTTAATTTCCTTTTTGTCGGTCCTATATATTGTAATCCACAAGGGTATTGTAAAAGATAGATTACACTCTCTGTTTCACATGTTATTTTATCTTTGAGTTTGCATTCTTTTTTTGTTACATTACAGGTAAAATTTGTCACTGGTTTTGTTGTCGATTTTTTTTTTAGTTCTGCAAGCGGTGCAGTTTAAGCAAAAATAATGTCCTTTGTTTTTTTCCTTTATTATATCTTCACTGAATGTAACTTTTTACTAGTTGTTTTAATAAAACCCCTGCACACCTTTATTCCATGCAGCACTGACATGGACTCTAACACCCGTAGGGCTGTAAAACATTGCTTTTTATTAACCCTTCCTTTTTTTAACAGGTATTAACGCTTTCACCATTATTTTTAGCGCTCCCTTTTCATACCTTATTGTTGCTATTACATTATAGGAGCTGCTTATACATTTACAAGCGCGGGTATTACACTTGCAATTTCTACACAGCACATACTACACAGACACACAGACACACACACACACACACACACACACACACACACACACACACACAATGACAAGAGACTAAACCAAAAATACACTGACAGAAAATATGAAACACTAATAAGTAACAGAACAACAATAAAGAAAAGACAACTTTCAACAACAATACTGCACTCAGAAGTCGCAAAGCTAATAACCACTACACTCACCAACTCCTCACAGCACTATCTCTCTCCTCTCCACTAACTAAACCCACGAGGTTCGGATGGTTTGGGGCATATTTATATGGCTACGCTTTGACACCCCCACAAATTCCACATAACCAATCACGCTTCACTTTAAAAAATGAAACTATGGGGTATATTCAATTAGCAGCAATAACGGACTTTTCGCGTGAAAAGTCAGTTTTTTGCGCGAAAAAAACAGACTTCTCCCGCAAAACGCAATTACAGCCTATTCAATTTTCCTGGAAAATTTATCGGTGATCATTTTTTCACTAATTTCACTTCACCTACTCTGAAGCAGGTGAAAAGTTGGGAAAAGTCACTATTTTAAAGTAAAAATGTTTGGATATGGTACAGGGACACCCCCATTAATGACTAATTAGGCACGTTGAGGTTTTTAATTATTTTTAATTGGCCAATAATGACATGTCATTTTTGAGGTGAAAAAGTACAAAGTGATGAAAATTGGGGTTCAAGGTATGGGACAGGTATATTGGGGTGCTTTATGAGTGGGACAGGTGTTTTTAGGCTTGCAGATGGGAGTAATCAGTCTGTTTCCACTTTTTTTTAAAGTACCCTAAAATGACCCAAATATATACTTATACCCATTTTCATGTACCCCAAATTTAATGAGAGCATTTATTTTGCTCAAAAAAACTTGCTTTCTATCATTTTTTTTGCATTTTAAAAAAAAATGCATATAACAGCCATTTCACACAATTTAAGTCCCCAAAAAATGCTCTAATGTGATCTCTAACACACTTCTCTTCTGTTTTCCTATGTTAGTTTAGCATTTTTTGGGGTACAAGCTGATTTCCCCATTTTCACCTGCACTTTTCACTGCAAGAATTTTCATGTGAAACCCGTTTGGAATTAAATAGGTCGAAAAATGGAGCATTTTCGCGGCAATTTTCATGAAAAATTGCCGCGTATTTGCGGATAATTGAATACCCTAGTATATGTGAAAATGCGGCCGCAAAGTTCACAAAATGCTGCCGCTCTGGAAATATATACGAATCATGCGTCACAATATCCATCTTTGGTCGAACACAAACACATTCGGAAGAATCCCCCCCCCCCCCAAGAAATGCGAATGACCTCATCATCAGAAAATTCGAAAGCTTAGTAAATTACCGAATACAGATTCAAAAAGTTGCCAATATGCACGGCCGATGTCATTTGAGATTAATTTCGACTGAAATTGGCAGGAACACGAATCTTAGTAAATATACCCCCAGGTGTCAAGTCGTGTGTTTCCTTTGTCAATTTGTAATAAGTAGGGGTAAGGACATTAACCACTTAGGAACATCCTCCCTTATACGTCACCTGCAGCGCATTCATCATAAGTCATTGTCAAGTTCAGAAACTTTGGGTAAGAGCATAAGCAGTCCACTGACACCTAAATCCCTTCTTCCTGTTGTACCTAAGCTCCTGCAAGCCACACCTCCAACTCCTTCAACGTCAAATACCTCCTCAGTCAAGAACATAAGTAGTCCTGCAGGACATGTCACTGGCAAGACTGATGAGTCCTCTCCTAACTGGGATTCCTCCGGAGGATCCTTGAGTGGTATGCTTACTGCTGCTGCTGCTGTTGTTGCTGCTGGGAATCAATCATCATCCCAGAGGGGAAGTCAGAAGACCACTTGTACTACTTCAACTAAGCAATTTACTGTCCAACGGTGGTCATTCCGAGTTGATCGCTCGTTATTTTTTTTCCGCAATGGAGCGATTAGTCGCTAATGCGCATGCGCAATGTCCGCAGTGCGACTGCGCCAAGTAAATTTGCTATTAAGTTAGGTATTTTACTCAAGGCATTACAAGGTTTTTTCATCGTTCTTGTGATCGGAGTGTGATTGACAGGAAGTGGGTGTTTCTGGGCGGAAACTAGCCGTTTTATGGGTGTGTGCGAAAAAATGCTGCCGTTTCTGGGAAAAACGCGGGAGTGTCTGAAGAAACGGGGGAGTGTCTGGGTGAACGCTGGGTGTGTTTGTGACGTCAAACCAGGAACGAAACTGACTGCACTGATCGCAGTGGCAGAGTAAGTCTCGAGCTACTCAGAAACTGCTAAGAACTGTCTATTCACAGATCTGCTAATCTTTCGTTCACAAATCTACTATGCTAAGATTCACTCCCAGTAGGCGGCGGCTTAGCGTGTGCAAAGCTGCTAAAAGCAGCTTGCGAGCGAACAACTCGGAATGAGGGCCAACAGTCCTTTGTGAGGACGATGAAATATGACAGCAGTCACCCTGTTGCAAAGCGGATTACTGAGGCCATAACAACTATGCTGGTGTTAGACGTGCGTCTGGTATCCGCCATTAGTGTACTGGGATTTAGACAGTTAATGGACGTACTGCTTCCACAATACCAATTCCCGTCTAGATTCCACTTCACTAGGCAAGCGATTCCCAGACTGTACAGGGGCATTAAAAAAAGTGTCCTCAGTGTCCTGAAAAATGCGGTTGTACCCAGTGTCTACCTTAACCACGGACATGTGAACAAGTGGAGCAGAGCAAACTAAGGACTACATGACTGTAACAGCCCACTGGGTAGATGTATTTCCTCTTGCAGCAACATCAGCAGTGGCACCAGTAGCAGCATCTCACAAATGCCAACTCGTTCCTAGGCAGGCTAAGCTGTGTATCACCAGTTTCCATAAGAAGCACACCGCTGACAACCTCTTACGGAAACTGAGGGATATCATCGCACAATGGCTTACCCCACTTAGACTCTCCTGGGTATTTATGATATCGGACAATGCTACCAATATTGTGCGTGCATTACATCTGGGCAAATTCCAGCATGTCCCATGTTTTGCACACACAATTAATTTGGTGGTGTAGATTTTTTTTAAAAATGACAGGGGCATGCAGGAGTTGCTGTCGGTGGCCCGAAAATTTGCGGGCCACTTTGCCGTCCACTTTTGACATTCAGCTACTGCATGCCGAAGACTGGAGCGCCAGCAAACACTCCTGAACCTGCCCTTCCATCACCTTCCATATGCTTCAGAGGATGGAGGAGCAACAAAAGGCCATTCAAGCCTATACATCCACCTACGATATAGGCAAAGGAGGGGGAATGCATCTGACTCAAGCACAGTGAACAATGATTTCCGTGTTGTGCAAGGTTCTTCAGCCCTTCGAACACATGTGAAGTCAATTCAGACACTGCCAGCTTGAGTCAAGTCATTCCCCTCATCAGGCTTTTGCAGAAGCAGCTGGAGAAATTGAAGGAGGCGCTAAGATGGAGCAATTCCGCTAAGTGTGGGGGACTTGTGGATGGAGCCCTTCATTCACTTTGCCAGGATTCAAGGGTGGTCAATCTGTTGAAATCAAAGCACTACATTTTGGCCAATGTGCTCGATCCTAGGTATAAAGCCTACGTTGTATCTCTCTTTCTGGCAGACACAAGTCTGCAGAGGTTCAAAGACCTGCTGGTGAGAAAATTGTCAACTCAAGCGGAACATGACCTGTCAACAGCTCCTCCTTGATTTTCTCCCGCAACTGGGCCTGTGAGTAAAAGGATAAAATTTCCAAGCCCACCCACTGGCGGTGATGCAGGGCAGTCAGGAGCAAGTGTTGACATCTGGTCCAGACTGAAGGAGCTGTCAATAATTACTGACATGTCTACTGTCACTATATATGATGCTGTCACCATTGAAAGAATAGTGGAGGATTATATGGGTGACAGCATCCAAGCAGGCATGTCAGACAGTCCGTATGTATACTGGCAGGAAAAAGAGGCAATTTGGAGGCCCTTGTACAAACTGGCTTTATTTTACCTACATTAAGTTGCCCCCCACCCTTCCCTCAAGTGTGTACTCCAAAATAGTGTTTAGTGCAGCCGGTAACCTTGTCAGCGATCGGCTCCAAAATGTGGAGAAGATGATGTTCATCAAACTAAATTCTAAATTCCTCCAGGAAGACATTTACCAGCAATTGCCTCCAGAAAGTACACAGGGACCTGACCTGTGAAGGTGGATTCTAGTGGGGACGAATTAATATTTTGTGAGGAGTAGGATGTACACACTAAAAGGGGTGAGGAATCAGAGGATGAGAACAATATCTTGCCCCTGTAGAGCCAGTATGTTCAAGGAGAGATTAATTGCTTCTTTTTTGGTGGGGGCCCAAACAAACCAATCATTTGAGCCACAGTCGTGTGGCAGACCCTGTCGCTGAAATGATTGGTTTGTTAAAGTGTGCATGTCCTGTTTATACAACATAAGGGTGGGTGGGAGGGCTAAAGGACAAATCCAATTCCAACTAATTTCATCTCATTTTTAAAACTGCCATCCTGTCTGCCACTGCAGTGCCACTCCTAGATGGGCTAGGTGTGCAACCATTTGGCCTAAAAACAATATTGTGAGGTGTGAGGTGTTTAGAATAGACTGGAAATGAGTGGAAATGAATGTTATTGAGGTTAATAATACCATAGGATCAAAATGACCTCCAAATTCTGTAATTTTAGCTGTTTTTATGTTTGTTTTTTTTCAAAAAATCATCCATATCCAAAACCAAAACCCGAAAGGGCGGTTTTGGCAAAACCAATCCAGATCCAAAATACGAGCAGGGTTCAGATCCAAAACACAAAACCCGAAAAGTGTCCGCCGCACATCTCTACATTATACAAATATGACAAGTCACTAAGCAGGTATTCACAGAGCTACTTTTTTTACTAGCAATTTATTGTGTTGGACTGAGTGGATAATTCTAATTTGACATGACAGGTAGTTTTGTTTTCTTAGAGTGACATGAATGAGATATGAATTTGACTTAAATTTTAGAAAATGTTCAGGGTTTCTGGTTATTTTATAAAGTGTGAGGCGATCTTTGCAGATTAAAAAAAAAATCACCCCTAGCCCTACTGTAACACCAGCCTCATGTGGAATACATATGTTTTACTAGTGTACGGGATGCCGGCTGTCAACATCCCGACAGCAGAATCACACCCTCCAGATGCCGGCAGTTTTGCTCGCCACAAGATCTATTCCCACACTCACTAGTTAGAATAGCCTTGGTGTGCCGAGATTTCTGGATGTCGGCATTGTCAACTGTCAGGATTTCGCCATTGGTAACCTGAATGCTGGGATCCTGACTGCCGGCAAATTAACTGCATCTCGCAGTAACTATGTAAGGAAGCGCAGGATGACATACAAACCAGTCACCATGCACTGCATCTTGCAGTCATTGTCCAGGGCAAGCAGATCTGCGACTGACAACAGAAGTAATGATAATGAGCATGGGCATGTTTAGATGTTAGGCCACCCCTAGGCAAAACATTACTGCTTCCCTTTCTCCCCATACTAGAGAGTACTTTGTTCTTAATGAGTTCTTTATTAAATTCCACTACACTGTACTGCATGTTATCAGGAATGCATTAAGCCTTAGAGCAGGCATGTCCAAACTACGGCCCTCCAGCTGTTGTGAAACTACATATCCCAGCATGCCCTGACACAGTTTTGCTGTCAGAGAATGCTAAAGCTGTATCAGGGCATTCTGGGATGTATAGTTTCTCAACAGCTGGAGGGCCGCAGGTTGGACATGCCTGCCTTAGAGGAACCTAGGGCACATAAGACAGTGCGCTCTTCCCTCTTATCAGCACCACCACCCTGGCTGTGCCTGCTGTGTGTGTGTGTACGCCTCCTGCCCTATACCTGTATTTGACAGCAGCGCAGGTTCTACCTGCGCTCCTACAGAGCTGTCGAGAGCTAACAAGGATGATCTCCAGTGTCTCATAACCTCATCTCCCCCAGGTGTCTCTAAGACTAATTTCCTTCTTTGGCTCTCATTCTCATTCTCTATCCTGTATCATTTTGCCTTGCCCCTACCCCCACCCTGTGTCTCTCAGCATCAACCTACCCCTTGGGTGGTATCCTATTAGCTGTGGCAAATTACGACAGATAAGGAATTCTATATTCTATTAGCCCAGCACTTATCTGGGATTTAGCATTGCATTCTTCAGGCACGCAATGCAGAATCAACATTAACCAGCTCCAGGAGACCCATTATGAATGGAAACACATGGGTCCGTGATGTTATCATAGATTCCATAAGCGATTGCCTGATAACGGATGAGTTATGGGCTTTAATTGGATAGCCCGATAGTATTATTGGGCTACAAACCCTGTTATTACCGTGCAGTAAATCACCGCACCTATTAGGATATCGCTTTTCATCTCTCAGACTCATCCCCCTCCTTAACTGACCAACGGCCCCATGCGTTTGCTACTGAGAGAGCTACTTCTGTAGGCGGAGGCTGGGTTGGAGCAATTCTATTTGGGGTGGTGGGGACTGGAAGAGGGGAGATAGGAGTATTCGCCTCCTGTACCCCTCTCTTAATCCGGCTCAGGTTGTTAAATTTGCAAGTACAATATAATACTGTAACTATTAGACCTGTTGTAAAATGCCTTATTCTACAGGCTATGAACTATTAGTCAAACTGGCAGTTCATTAGATGTACAAAACAAATATTGTTCAATCCTGGCAGTCTATATGATACTGCGATGTCGAGACATTAAATCCTTTTCCAAGATGACCGTCGTTTGGTCTTCTTTAGTTCCTACTTGCGCTAACAGATTCAGTGAGGCCCTGCAATATACTACATTCTACGCATTATTCATCACTTGTATTCCACACTGCTACCAACATAGTCACTGGCTGGTGGTCTGTATGTACCGCTCAAGAGCCACTCCATGATGAGTGTCTGTTACGTTGATAACTGTGAGTATAGCTGTACATCCACATTACTACTAAATATACCACAAGTGGACAGAGACTTCAATGCTCCCTGGAATGGAGCCTTACCAACAACAGTTACCTCCGCAAAAATCACTTGCTGCTTTGGATCCGCTGAAAATGGCTGGTATGGCTGTCTGACTTCTCCAGAGTAGATTCCAGGACTAGGAGGTGAATGGGCTACAGAACCTCAACTGTTAAATAGGGATGTGCACTTGAAATTTTTCGGGTTTTGTGTTTTGGTTTTGGGTTCGGTTCCGCGGCCGTGTTTTGGGTTCGAACGCGTTTTGGCAAAACCTCACCGAATTTTTTTTGTCGGATTCGGGTGTGTTTTGGATTCGGGTGTTTTTTTCAAAAAACCCTAAAAAACAGCTTAAATCATAGAATTTGGGGGTCATTTTGATCCCAAAGTATTATTAACCTCAAAAACCATAATTTCCACTCATTTTCAGTCTATTCTGAACACCTCACACCTCACAATATTATTTTTAGTCCTAAAATTTGCACCGAGGTCGCTGGATGACTAAGCTAAGCGACCCAAGTGGCCGACACAAACACCTGGCCCATCTAGGAGTGGCACTGCAGTGTCACGCAGGATGGCCCTTCCAAAAAACACTCCCCAAACAGCACATGACGCAAAGAAAAAAAGAGGTGCAATGAGGTAGCTGTGTGACTAAGCTCAACGACCCAAGTGGCCGACACAAACACCTGGCCCATCTAGGAGTGGCACTGCAGTGTCACTCAGGATGGCCCTTCCAAAAAACACTCCCCAAACAGCACATGACGCAAAGAAAAAAAGAGGCGCAATGAGGTAGCTGTGTGACTAAGCTCAACGACCCAAGTGGCCGACACAAACACCTGGCCCATCTAGGAGTGGCACTGCAGTATCACGCAGGATGGCCCTTCCAAAAAACACTCCCCAAAAAGCACATGACGCAAAGAAAAAAAGAGGCGCAATGAGGTAGCTGTGTGACTAAGCTCAGCGACCCAAGTGGCCGACACAAACACCTGGCCCATCTAGGAGTGGCACTGCAGTGTCACGCAGGATGGTCCTTCCAAAAAACACTCCCCAAACAGCACATGATGCAAAGAAAAAAAGAGGCGCAATGAGGTAGCTGTGTGACTAAGCTCAACGACCCAAGTGGCCGACACAAACACCTGGCCCATCTAGGAGTGGCACTGCAGTGTCACGCAGGCTGGCCCTTCAAAAAACTACTCCCCAAACAGCACATGACGCAAAGAAAAAAAGAGGCGCAATGAGGTAGCTGTGTGAGTAAGCTAAGCGACCCTAGTGGCCGACACAAACACCTGGCCCATCTAGGAGTGGCACTGCAGTGTCACGCAGGATGGCCCTTCAAAAAACACTCCCCAAACAGCACATGACGCAAAGAAGAAAAAAAAGAGGCGCAATGAGGTAGCTGTGTGAGTAAGCTAAGCGACCCTAGTGGCCGACACAAACACCTGGCCCATCTAGGAGTGGCACTGCAGTGTCACGCAGGATGGCCCTTCAAAAAAATACTCCCCAAACAGCACATGACGCAAAGAAAAATTAAAGAAAAAAGAGGTGCAAGATGGAATTGTCCTTGGGCCCTCCCACCCACCCTTATGTTGTATAAACAGGACATGCACACTTTAACCAACCCATCATTTCAGTGACAGGGTCTGCCACACGACTGTGACTGAAATGACGGGTTGGTTTGGACCCCCACCAAAAAAGAAGCAATTAATCTCTCCTTGCACAAACTGGCTCTACAGAGGCAAGATGTCCACCTCATCATCATCCTCCGATATATCACCGTGTACATCCCCCTCCTCACAGATTATCAATTCGTCCCCACTGGAATCCACCATCTCAGCTCCCTGTGTACTTTGTGGAGGCAATTGCTGCTGGTCAATGTCTCCACGGAGGAATTGATTATAATTCATTTTAATGAACATCATCTTCTCCACATTTTCTGGAAGTAACCTCGTACGCCGATTGCTGACAAGGTGAGCGGCGGCACTAAACACTCTTTCGGAGTACACACTTGTGGGAGGGCAACTTAGGTAGAATAAAGCCAGTTTGTGCAAGGGCCTCCAAATTGCCTCTTTTTTCTGCCAGTATAAGTACGGACTGTCTGACGTGCCTACTTGGATGCGGTCACTCATATAATCCTCCACCATTCTTTCAATGGGGAGAGAATCATATGCAGTGCCAGTAGACGACATGTCCGTAATCGTTGGCAGGTCCTTCAGTCCGGACCAGATGTCAGCATCAGCAGTCGCTCCAGACTGCCCTGCATCACCGCCAGCGGGTGGGCTCGGAATTCTGAGCCTTTTCCTCGCACCCCCAGTCGCGGGAGAATGTGAAGGAGGAGATGTTGACAGGTCGCGTTCCGCTTGACTTGACAATTTTCTCACCAGCAGGTCTTTGAACCCCAGCAGACTTGTGTCTGCCGGAAAGAGAGATCCAAGGTAGGTTTTAAATCTAGGATCGAGCACGGTGGCCAAAATGTAGTGCTCTGATTTCAACAGATTGACCACCCGTGAATCCTTGTTAAGCGAATTAAGGGCTCCATCCACAAGTCCCACATGCCTAGCGGAATCGCTCTGTGTTAGCTCCTCCTTCAATGTCTCCAGCTTCTTCTGCAAAAGCCTGATGAGGGGAATGACCTGACTCAGGCTGGCAGTGTCTGAACTGACTTCACGTGTGGCAAGTTCAAAAGGTTGCAGAACCTTGCACAACGTTGAAATCATTCTCCACTGCGCTTGAGACAGGTGCATTCCACCTCCTATATCGTGCTCAGTTGTATAGGCTTGAATGGCCTTTTGCTGCTCCTCCAACCTCTGAAGCATATAGAGGGTTGAATTCCACCTCGTTACCACTTCTTGCTTCAGATGATGGCAGGGCAGGTTCAGGCGTTTTTGGTGTTGCTCCAGTCTTCTGTACATGGTGCCTGTACGCCGAAAGTGTCCCGCAATTCTTCTGGCCACCGACAGCATCTCTTGCACGCCCCTCTCGTTTTTTAAATAATTCTGCACCACCAAATTCAAGGTATGTGCAAAACATGGGACGTGCTGGAATTTGCCCAGATTTAATGCACACACAATATTGCTGGCGTTGTCCGATGCCACAAATCCACAGGAGAGTCCAATTGGGGTAAGCCATTCCGCGATGATCTTCCTCAGTTGCCGTAAGAGGTTTTCAGCTGTGTGCGTATTCTGGAAACCGGTGATACAAAGCGTAGCCTGCCTAGGAAAGAGTTGGCGTTTGCGAGATGCTGCTACTGGTGCCGCCGCTGCTGTTCTTGCGGCGGGAGTCCATACATCTACCCAGTGGGCTGTCACAGTCATATAGTCCTGACCCTGCCCTGCTCCACTTGTCCACATGTCCGTGGTTAAGTGGACATTGGGTACAACTGCATTTTTTAGGACACTGGTGAGTCTTTTTCTGAGGTCTGTGTACATTTTCGGTATCGCCTGCCTAGAGAAATGGAACCTAGATGGTATTTGGTACCGGGGACACAGTACCTCCAACAAGTCTCTAGTTGCCTCTGCAGTAATGATGGATACCGGAACCACGTTTCTCACCACCCAGGATGCCAAGGCCTCAGTTATCCGCTTTGCAGCAGGATGACTGCTGTGATATTTCATCTTCCTCGCAAAGGACTGTTGGACAGTCAATTGCTTGGTGGAAGTAGTAAAAGTGGTCTTACGAGTACGACTTCCCCTCTGGGATGACCATCGACTCCCAGCAGCAACAACAGCAGCGCCAGCAGCAGTAGGCGTTACACGCAAGGATGCATCGGAGGAATCCCAGGCAGGAGAGGACTCGTCATAATTGCCAGTGACATGGCCTGCAGGACTATTGGCATTCCTGGGGAAGGAGGAAATTGACACTGAGGGAGTTGGTGGGGTGGTTTGCGTGAGCTTGGTTACAAGAGGAAGGGATTTACTGGTCAGTGGACTGCTTCCGCTGTCGCCCAAAGTTTTTGAACTTGTCACTGACTTATTATGAATGTGCTGCAGGTGACGTATAAGGGAGGATGTTCCGAGGTGGTTAACGTCCTTACCCCTACTTATTACAGCTTGACAAAGGCAACACACGGCTTGACAAATGTTGTCCGCATTTCTGTTGAAATACTGTACTTCCACACCGAAGAGCTGATTTTTTTGGTATTTTCACCAGGCATGTCAATGGCCATATTCCTCCCACGGACAACAGGTGTCTCCCCGGGTGCCTGACTTAAACAAACCACCTCACCATCAGAATCCTCCTTGTCAATTTCCTCCCCAGCGCCAGCTCACCCATATCCTCCTCATCCTGGTGTACTTCAACACTGACATCTTCAATCTGACTATCAGGAACTGGACTGCGGGTGCTCCTTCCAGCACTTGCAGGGGGCGTGCAAATGGTGGAAGGCGCATGCTCTTCACGTCCAGTGTTGGGAAGGTCAGGCATCGCAACCGACACAATTGGACTCTCCTTGTGGATTTGGGATTTCGAAGAACGCACAAATCTTTGCTGTGCTTTTGCCAGCTTGAGTCTTTTCATTTTTCTAGCGAGAGGCTGAGTGCTTCCATCCTCATGTGAAGCTGAACCACTAGCCATGAACATAGGCCAGGGCCTCAGCCGTTCCTTGCCACTCCGTGTGGTAAATGGCATATTGGCAAGTTTACGCTTCTCCTCCGACAATTTTATTTTAGATTATTGAGTCCTTTTTTTACTGATATTTGGTGTTTTGGATTTTACATGCTCTGTACTATGACATTGGGCATCGGCCTTGGCAGACGACGTTGATGGAATTTCATTGTCTCGGCCATGACTAGTGGCAGCAGCTTCAGCACGAGGTGGAAGTGGATCTTGATCTTTCCCTATTTTTGGAACCTCAACATTTTTGTTCTCCATATTTTAATAGGCACAACTAAAAGGCACCTCAGGTAAATAATGGAGATGGATGGATACTAGTATACTTATGGATGACGAGCGACTGCCGACACAGAGGTAGCTACAGCCGTGGACTACCGTACTGTGTCTGCTGCTAATATAGACTGGATGATAATGAGATAAAATTAAAATATATATATATATCACACTAGTACTGCAGCCGGACAGGTATATATTATGTAATGACGGACCTGCTGGACACTGTCTGTCAGCACTGCAGACTCCTAAAGTAAGCTACTAGTATCAAGAAGTTAGAAAAAAAAAAACCACGGGTAGGTGGTATACAATTATGGATGGACGAGCGACTGCCGACACAGAGGTAGCTACAGCCGTGGACTACCGTACTGTGTCTGCTGCTAATATAGACTGGATGATAATGAGATAAAATTAAAATATATATATATATCACACTAGTACTGCAGCCGGACAGGTATATATTATGTAATGACGGACCTGCTGGACACTGTCTGTCAGCACTGCAGACTCCTAAAGTAAGCTACTAGTATCAAGAAGATAGAAAAAAAAAAACACGGGTAGGTGGTATACAATTATGGATGGACGAGCGACTGCCGACACAGAGGTAGCTACAGCCGTGGACTACCGTACTGTGTCTGCTGCTAATATAGACTGGATGATAATGAGATATAATTAATATATATATATATCACACTAGTACTGCAGCCGGACAGGTATATATTATGTAATGACGGACCTGCTGGACACTGTCTGTCAGCACTGCAGACTCCTAAAGTAAGCTACTAGTATCAAGAAGATAGAAAAAAAAAAAAAAACACGGGTAGGTGGTATACAATTATGGATGGACGAGCGACTGCCGACACAGAGGTAGCTACAGCCGTGGACTACCGTACTGTGTCTGCTGCTAATATAGACTGGATGATAATGAGATAAAATTAAAATATATATATATATCACACTAGTACTGCAGCCGGACAGGTATATATTATGTAATGACGGACCTGCTGGACACTGTCTGTCAGCACTGCAGACTCCTAAAGTAAGCTACTAGTATCAAGAAGATAGAAAAAAAAAACCACGGGTAGGTGGTATACAATTATGGATGGACAAGCGACTGCCGACACAGAGGTAGCTACAGCCGTGGACTACCGTACTGTGTCTGCTGTTAATATAAACTGGATGATAATGAGATAAAATTAAAATATATATATATATCACACTAGTACTGCAGCCGGACAGGTATATATTATGTAATGACGGACCTGCTGGACACTGTCTGTCAGCACTGCAGACTCCTAAAGTAAGCTACTAGTATCAAGAAGATAGAAAAAAAAAAAACACGGGTAGGTGGTATACAATTATGGATGGACGAGCGACTGCCGACACAGAGGTAGCTACAGCCGTGGACTACTGTACTGTGTCTGCTGCTAATATAGACTGGATGATAATGAGATAAAATTAAAATATATATATATCACACTAGTACTGCAGCCGGACAGGTATATATTATGTAATGACGGACCTGCTGGACACTGTCTGTCAGCCCTGCAGACTCCTAAAGTAAGCTACTAGTATCAAGAAGATAGAAAAAAAAAAAAAACACGGTAGGTGGTATACAATTATGGATGGACGAGCGACTGCCGACACAGAGGTAGCTACAGCCGTGGACTACCGTACTGTGTCTGCTGCTAATATAGACTGGATGATAATGAGATAAAATTAAAATATATATATATCACACTAGTACTGCAGCCGGACAGGTATATATTATGTAATGACGGACCTGCTGGACACTGTCTGTCAGCACTGCAGACTCCTAAAGTAAGCTACTAGTATCAAGAAGATAGAAAAAAAAAACCACGGGTAGGTGGTATACAATTATGGATGGACGAGCGACTGCCGACACAGAGGTAGCTACAGCCGTGGACTACCGTACTGTGTCTGCTGCTAATATAGACTGGATGATAATGAGATAAAATTAAAATATATATATATATCACACTAGTACTGCAGCCGGACAGGTATATATTATGTAATGACGGACCTGCTGGACACTGTCTGTCAGCACTGCAGACTCCTAAAGTAAGCTACTAGTATCAAGAAGATAGAAAAAAAAAAAAAACACGGGTAGGTGGTATACAATTATGGATGGACGAGCGACTGCCGACACAGAGGTAGCTACAGCCGTGGACTACCGTACTGTGTCTGCTGCTAATATAGACTGGATGATAATGAGATAAAATTAAAATATATATATATATCACACTAGTACTGCAGCCGGACAGGTATATATTATGTAATGACGGACCTGCTGGACACTGTCTGTCAGCACTGCAGACTCCTAAAGTAAGCTACTAGTATCAAGAAGATAGAAAGAAAAAAAAAACCACGGGTAGGTGGTATACAATTATGGATGGACGAGCGACTGCCGACACAGAGGTAGCTACAGCCGTGGACTACCGTACTGTGTCTGCTGCTAATATAGACTGGATGATAATGAGATAAAATTAAAATATATATATATCACACTAGTACTGCAGCCGGACAGGTATATATTATGTAATGACGGACCTGCTGGACACTGTCTGCAGAATGCGTTTATAAAAACACCACACGACGAGTGTTTAACTTTTTCAGGCAGACAATCACAATATACTGGTGGTCAGCAGACAATCACAATATACTGGTGGTCAGTGGTCACTGGTCAGTCACACTGGCAGTGGCACTCTGGCAGCAAAAGTGTGCACTGTACTTAAAATATGTACTCCTGCTATAACTGCTCCCCAGTCTCCCCCACAATTAAGCTGTGTGAGCAGTGAGCACTCAGCACAGTCAGATAATGATATACAGTATTACATATGATGCAGCACACTGGGCTGAGCACAGATATGGTATGTGACTGTGTCACACTGTGTATCGTTTTTTTTCAGGCAGAGAACGGATTAATTAAACTGGTGGTGGTCACTGGTCACTGGTCACACTATCAGCAAGTAGTACTCCGTCCTAAGCAGACAATCACAATATACTGGTGGTCAGTGTGGTCACTGGTCAGTCACACTGGCAGTGTGGCACTCTGGCAGCAAAAGTGTGCACTGTACTTAAAATATATTATTTATGTACTCCTGCTCTAACTGCTCCCCAGTCTCCCCCACAATTAAGCTGTGTGAGCAGTGAGCACTCAGCACAGTCAGATATACAGTATTACATATGATGATGCAGCACACTGAGGCTGAGCACAGATATGGTATGTGACTGTGTCACACTGTGTATCGTTTTTTTTCAGGCAGAGAACGGATTAATTAAACTGGTGGTCAATGGTCACTGGTCACACTATCAGCAAGTAGTAGTACTCCAGTCCTAATATGCTCCCCAAAATTAGTAAATAGTGTCTCTAACTCTCTACTCTCTTCTCTATAAACGGAGAGGACGCCAGCCACGTCCTCTCCCTATCAATCTCAATGCACGTGTGAAAATGGCGGCGACGCGCGGCTCCTTATATAGAATCCGAGTCTCGCGATAGAATCCGAGCCTCGCGAGAATCTGACAGCGGGATGATGACGTTCGGGCGCGCTCGGGTTAACCGAGCAAGGCGGGAGGATCCGAGCCTGCTCGGCCCCGTGTAAAAAAAGCTGAAGTTCGGCGGGTTCGGATTCCGAGAAACCGAACCCGCTCATCACTACTGTTAAACAGGGTTATTCCTCCTCGCACCTCTGCACCTGTTTTCCCCACTAGGAATATATTGGTGTTGCAGAGTACAGTCTGGGGAAGCGGTGTCAATGGAAAAGGGTCAGCAAATGACAAGTTACAAATACTAGCATTACTACAACAAGGTTGTTTGCTGGTATTACGTTTTTAGGAAACAGCTTAACATATTGAGCTTATTGAATGAGTCTATACAAAAAAACAAGCCACACAAACACTACAAGGGACATCCTTGTGTGCAGGGTTAGATGTGATTCTAAAGACACTGTAAGACAGTCATGTATTTAGCACTTTTATTTAATTTCCCTGACTGTTAGAAAACACGCACTGATTGCTTTCTCTAAATAGTCCCCTGGAAAGATGCACAGCACAACATTTGTTCCTCTACTTACCAGGCACTTTGAAACGCTGCCCACTAGTCGATGCTATTAGAAAAAGTCTAAATTCATTAGCAAGGCACAATTAAGTCTGTGTCTCCATCTGAAGCACATTCATACTGTGTATTGTTTCTCTGCTGTCAGAAGTGCATTTGCCTCAATAAAGCTGCCAAAACTGCTCCTTGTAAATACATTAATTACAGCTCTTCATCACTGCTGCACAGCTAGCAGATGGGAAAGGAGCTGTGTCTCAGACAATGAATGAAGCGTCCCTTCATGAAAGGAGAAGCTGCACATTCCCAACATATTCTTTACTTTAAGTCACTTTAGAGGACACATCTGTACGTTCGTAATGTAAATACGCATAATGTCAACATTTTGTAGATTATTATTATCCTTTATGTCAGACCTGCACAGACATCAATCACTTTGAGCAATATTTTGTGTATTATTGCTCAACAATAAATTTATACCAACATACAAAATAGAGGGTATAATACCTATTCCAATTCTCCTGTGTTGGTGGTGCTCCCCTTGGTTTAAAGCAATTTCTGAATCAACAGAAGATTTTTTCCTTTTAGCAAAAAGAAGCAACAAGGGAAAAAGAAGTAAACCTCTTTCTGGGGCACTCTTATCAAATAATTACTGTATTAAATAAATACTGTTAAAAAATTACTTTTATTAGATACTTGATAAAATTCATATAAATTGACCTAGCTAATATCTCAGAAGAAAATAAACAAATAAATTACCATTGACTGATTGTAATTAATATCAATTTTGTGTATCAGTCAGGGTGAAAAATATTATTTGATATATATTACACATCAATTTAACAAAATATCATATGATGCTCTTTATCTAAAATACGTCAGGCACCGTTAATTACCTACTCAACAGATAATCTGTAACATGTACAGAATCTCCTACATGTTCTTCCATGATTTATGTAATGGTAGGTGATTATATAGGGAAAACTGAGGTAGTGATACTCTGTCTATATCAGACAGAAATCTCTTCAAAGACACATACCATGAAGATTACGATTCCTAATTGGAATATTCCTAACTAGAGATGTGCACCGGACATTTTTCGGGTTTTGTGTTTTGGTTTTGGATTTGGTTCCGCAGCCATGTTTTGGATTCGGACATGTTTTGGCAAAACCACCCTTAAGAATTTTTGTCGGATTCGGGTGTTTTTTTTTCAAAAACTCCTCAAAAACAGCTTAAATCATAGAATTTGGGGGTAATTTTGATCCTATAGAATTATTAACCTCAATAACCATAATTTCCACTCATTTCCAGTCTATTCTGAACACCTCACAATATTATTTTTAGTGCTAAAATTTGCACCGAGGTCGCTGGATGACTAAGCTAAGCGACCCAAGTGGGCGGCACAAACACCTGGCCCATCTAGGAGTGGCACTGCAGTGTCAGACAGGATGGCACTTAAAAAATAGTCCCTAAACAGCACATGATGCAAAGAAAAAAAGAGGTGCACCAAGGTCGCTGGATGGCTAAGCTAAGCGACACAAACACCTCAATATCACAGGAATTATTCTGTTCTAATCAATGGTATTATTTATTGGTCCAAATCACTGGCAGAAAATGACAAAATCACTGGAATTAAAAGCCAGTATCACAGGAATTATTCGTTCTAATTAATGGTATTATTGGTCCAAATCACTGGAAGAAAATGACAAAATCACTGGAATTAAAAGCCAGTATCACAGGAATTATTCATTCTAATCAATGGTATTATTGGTCCAAATCACTGGAAGAAAATGACAAAATCACTGGAATTAAAAGCCAGTATCACAGGAATTATTCGTTCTAATCAATGGTATTATTGGTCCAAATCACTGGAAGAAAATGACAAAATCACTGGAATTAAAAGCCAGTATCACAGGAATTATTCGTTCTAATCAATGGTATTATTGGTCCAAATCACTGGAAGAAAATGACAAAATCACTGGAATTAAAAGCCAGTATCACAGGAATTATTCGTTCTAATCAATGGTATTATTGGTCCAAATCACTGGAAGAAAATGACAAAATCACTGGAATTAAAAGCCAGTATCACAGGAATTATTTGTTCTAATCAATGGTATTATTGGGTCAAATCACTGGAAGAAAATGACAAAATCACTGGAATTAAATGGCAGTAATGTCGGGAATTATATCAAATGGCAGTACCACTGGACATATACGAAAGTGTCAGACATGATGGCACTTTAAATAAAACTTTTTTTTATATGACAGGGACAAACCCACTGTCCTAACAATTGGCAGGGCTGATTAAACAAACAGCCAGGGGGAAACTCCTGAATCCAGTTTCTAACCCTGGGTAATAATTTTTACTACCCGGGATATAATAATAATCACTAAGGCTCCACTGTAGTGATGTAGATGAGATCCCCCCCACCCCACCCAGTGGACCCCCACATGGGAGTCCTTCCGCGTCACGCTGAGGACGCTAAGGGAGTAGAATCCAACCTCTGAACCCGTGCACCTGTAGAGGGTGCAGACTTTCTGCTCTTTCTATGGCCTAGCCTCGTGCAGAAGTAGGCCTTCCCGAATTTTCTCGATCTGGCAGCCCAAGGGGACTGCATCAGAGAAGCAGAGTTACGTCTTCTCACAGGTGGTGCTGCGGAAGGATTTGTATTCAGAGTGTCCCCAAGCGGTGTCTCACCTGCGAAAGGGAGGTACCTCTTGGATTCGGCGTCTGCGTTCCATTGGTGGATCCAGAGACCTCTGCGAGCCGCTACTGCCATGGAGGATGCTCTAGAATTCATCAGCCCAATGTCCCTCATGGCTTTCACCATGAATTTAGCCGAATCCTTTATGTGACCTTGAATCAAGACAACATCATCCCTATGGATTGTATCAAGGTCTTCTATTAAATTGTCTGACCATTTTAACATAGCCTTAGCTACCCAAGTGCATGCAATAGTGGGCCTAAGGGCGGCTCCAGTAGCCGTGTATATGGATTTTAGAGTTGTCTCTATCTTGCAGTCAGTCGGCTTCGTTAACGAGGCTGGTACAGGTAATGTAATTACCCCTGATGGCCTGGACACCGAAATGTCCATTATGGGAGAAATCTCCCATCTCCTTCTATCCTCCTCAGGAAAGGGATATGTCTTAAGTACTTTATTGGGGTTCTGAAAAACCTCTTCTGGGTTTAACCAGGATCTTTCAAATAGGGTATTCAACTCTTCCGAAACCGGGAATGTCACTAACGATTTTGCAGTTAGCATACAAGAATTTTCATCTATTTGTATAGGTATTTCTAACACATCCCTAATGGCATTAATAAATTGCTGAATTTTATATTCCAATCTATCATAGTGCCCCCCTCTAACTTCTGTGTCGATCCCTGTGTCGGCATCAATGTCCGCGTTGGCCTGCAAGACCTGTGTATCAGGAGCTGAGGGGGTCCTAGATGAAATGTACTGATCCATATCTAGAGCATTCTTTGTAGCTTTTTTCCAGCAACTTAATAGAGTATGCCCTAATGAACTCTGAGGAATCTTATTTCCTAGGCTATCCAGCCATTCTGTCTCCATCCTAATGGGATGAAACCACTCAAGGCAATCCTGAGTACCTGGTACAGACTCCTCTGAGGAAGACACCTCCACAACCTCCAAAACATTTTGTTCTGACATAGCACTGACCAGTGATACTGAGCACTGTACAGGATACTAGAAGTGACACAGAGCAACAAGATACAGCAATGGGCTGCAGTACTACCATATACTGGTCAGTGGTCACCACAATGCAGCAATGATAATAATGAGCACAGATACTGAGCACTGTTCAGGATAATAGAACTGACAAGAAGCAGCAAAATACAGCACTGGACTACTGTACTATACTACTATATACTGGTCACCACAATGCAGCAATGATAATAATGAGCACAGATACTGAGCACTGTTCTGGATAATAGAACCGACACGGAGCAGCAAAATACAGCAATGGACTACTGTACTGTACTACTATATACTGGTCAGTGGTCACCACAATGCCGCAATGATAATAATGAGCACAGATAGTGAGCACTGTTCTGGATAATAGAACTGACACAGGGCAGCAAAATACAGCAATGGACTACTGTACTGTACTACCATATACTGGTCAGTGGTCACCACAA
Organism: Pseudophryne corroboree; assembly: GCF_028390025.1. Taxonomy (NCBI): domain Eukaryota; kingdom Metazoa; phylum Chordata; class Amphibia; order Anura; family Myobatrachidae; genus Pseudophryne; species Pseudophryne corroboree. The sequence continues at coordinate 588,093,782 of NC_086444.1, read as the reverse complement.
TGCAGCAATGATAATAATGAGCACAGATACTGAGCACTGTTTAGGATAATAGAACTGACACTGGGCAGCAAAATACAGCACTGGACTACTGTACTGTACTACCATATACTCGTCAGTGGTCACCACAATGCAGCAATGATAATAATGAGCACAGATACTGAGCACTGTTCTGGATAATAGAACTGACATGGAGCAGCAAAATACGGCAATGGACTACTGTACTGTACTACTATAGACTGGTCAGTGGTCACCACAATGCAGCAATGATAATAATGAGCACAGATACTAAGCACTGTTCAGGATAGTAGAACTGACATGGGGCAGCAAAATACAACACTGGACTACTGTACTGTACTACTATATACTGGTCAGTGGTCACCACAATGCAGCAATGATAATAATGAGCACAGATACTGAGCACTGTTCAGGATAATAGAACTGACACGGAGCAGCAAAATACAGCACTGGACTACTGTACTGTACTACTATATACTGGTCAGTGATCACCACAATGCCGCAATGATAATAATGAGCACAGATACTGAGCACTGTTCTGGATAATAGAACTGACATGGAGCAGCAAAATACAGCAATGGACTACTGTACTATACTACTATATACTGGTCAGTGGTCACCACAATGCAGCAATGATAATAATGAGCACAGATACTGAGCACTGTTCTGGATAATAGAACTGACACGGAGCAGCAAAATACAGCAATGGACTACTGTACTGTACTACTATATATATACTGGTCACCACAATGCAGCACTGATACTGAGCACAGATATTGAGCTGAGATTTAGCTGATATTGGGCTATTCAGGCAGAGAACGTAGCCACGTCCTCTCGCTATCTCAACAATGCACAAATGAAAATGGCGGCGACACACAGCTCTTTATATGGAATCCGAATCTCGCGAGAATCCGACAGCGGGATGATGACATTTTCCCCCGTTCGGGTTTTGCGTGTTAGGCGGGAAGAACCGAGGCTGCCTCAGACCCGTGTAAACCACGTGAAGTTTCGGGGGGTTCGGATCTCGACGAACCGAACCTGCTCATCTCCATTCCTAACATCAGAAAATAATTAAGTATTCTCAATCACAATCGTATCCAACTTCACTACCGCTATTTGTCTGAGAGACCTTCAGTTACTCTCATTCATATCACATAATAATATTCACACTTCCGGCATCCGGTGATCGGTGGTGCGCACACGTTCACCGGCCCAGGACACGAAAAGAAAAATTACACTCCGCGATTACCCGCAATACAAAGGACATAGAAGCACAGGTATCCTTTTCTAATTTCTCCGTTCTCTCATCAGCACGGAGCGGCTTTGTTACCCTGCAATGTCCTTGGATAACAAGGCACAATTACCGCACCGCTAGCTGACAGCAGAAACGGGTCTAATCTACCTCACTCCGTGCTTACCCCTTGACCCTCTCATTATCCATTCACTGCAAAAATGATTGCACATGGAGGACAGTAGAAGTTAAGGGGAAGATTGAGCACGGTTTCTTATCTCTCGTTTCACTCTGTGCACTAAGCTGAAGTACTTTGCTGTTATACACAGAATTTATGATATTATTGATGGGCATCAGATACACACAGTGCAGTGTCCAAGTGAACATTTTTGTGCAAGTGAAAGGTAACAGTTGATTCGAAGATATCCTGATACACAGTGTCAATAATGTGTGCAGCATAGAACTGAGAACATCTGCCGGTCATTAGACAGAGATATAGGTGCATATCTGTGCGGCATCTGGTGATGTTCAAGTACAGTATATGCCTAAAATGCAATACACCAAGTGGATAGCGTGACGTGTTGATCTGAGGATATGAATATTATTATGTGATATGTATGAGAGTAATTGAAGGTCTCTCAGACAAATAGCGGTAGTGAAGTTGGATACCATTGTGATTGAGGATACTCAATTATTTTCTGATGTTAGGAATATTCAAATTAGGAATTGGAATCCTCATGGTATGCGTCTTTGAAGAGATTTCTATCTGATATAGACAGAGTGTCACTACCTCAGTTTTCCCAATATAGTCACCTACCATTACATAAATCATGGAAGAACATGTAAGAGATTCTGTACATATTACAGATTATCTGTTGAGTAGGTAATTAACGGTGCCTGGAAGTTTTTTTAGATAAAGAGCATCATATGAATTTTTGTTAAATTGATGTGTAATATATATCAAATAATATTTTTCACCCTGACTGATACACAAAATTGATATTAATGTCAATCAGTCAATGGTAATTTATTTGTTTATTTTCTTCTGAGATATTAGCTAGGTCAATTTATATGAATTTTATCAAGTATCTAATAAAAGTTATTTTTTAACAGTATTTGTTTAATTCCATAATTATTTGATAAGAGTGCCCCAGAAAGAGGTTTACTTCTTTTTCCCTTGTTGCTTCTTTTTGCTGAAAGGAAATTTTTTTCTGTTGCATCTAAAAGATGTCTAGATGTCACATTTTGTTGATGTATACATGTTGCATGTTGTCATTATGAACATGTCAACGTTCTGAACGACAATTACAGTGTTAACATTCTGAATGTCAATAAGGCGCCCATAATTTTATTGTGATAAACTTCAACACTTTACTTTAAGCTAGCTTAACACTATAAATAATGACACAGACACCGATAGCAAGATTTAAAGGTCAGATGGTATTTATTGATAGCTGACCTGATTGTTAAACTAGATTTTTATGTTGGAGGATGGAAAAGGAAAAGGCGCTACCAGACACCAGCTCAAGTCATTTACACTTGTACCAACACAACGGAGAAGGGGACTAAACAGCAAACCGCCTCCTACATGCATAACCCGCATTGTGCTGGACTCACCACCCTTCTTTCTGGCAAATACGGATGTTCCCATAGGGGAACGTCCATTGTCCACCCGCAGGGTAAGGACACACTCGCCATCTTTCTAAAAGAGGATGACCCACAATGACCACTTATGCATAGCTGACTGCTGGCTGGTAGCGACTTCCCGCTAATCTGGCTGTGAATAGCTAACAAAACAAAAAATATGGCACAAAAAAATCACCAAATAAAAAGATAAGGAGGGCAGGAGGGCATTCCAAAATGGCAAGAGGAAGTCTGAGGCACATGACTGGGATTATATACTGGCCTAAGCCTACGCCTACAATCCCTAACTGACAATGAGCCAGACCTATGTGAAAATTCCGAGGACCCTTGGCAAACTACCTAGCAACTGTTTGTCATGAAACAATCCAATCACAAAAAGGGGGCTCTTATATGGCCTTATTCAGCCCTCAGATAATCTAATGCAACTGCATCAGGATGATAAAATGTCGACATGATTAGAATGTCAACAAACATTTACACCAGCCCCAAAGGTCTTCTGGGTCCGCTAGTGATGTAATGATGACTTCCAGTGTATCCTCTGCTACCGGTCTGTACATAATGTCAACATTTCATATGTTGATATTTCACATGTTGACAATGTGAAGATGACAACATTCATTCAAATTTGACATTTCAACGGCAAATGAAGTCTGAGTTGGGTCGAGGTGCAGGGTTTCCCGGTCGAACTCAGACTTTTTTTTAAAGTGGCAATCATGTACAAGGCAAACCAATGCCTTGCACATGATTGCCACTTAAAAAAAAAAAACCATCTGAGTTCAGCCAGGAACCCACATCTCTGACCAACTCAGACTTTATTACATCTGGCCCCATGAATCTGAACATTGTAAATGTTGGCAATATGGCTACAGTGTATACCTAAAGATATATAGATAATCATATATACAACACTTTGTTCAAAAACTTGTTGAGTCCCATTTTAGCCTCAGTTCTTATTTTGTCATGTACTTTATGATCTTCTCTATATATTAGACTGTTCCCTGTCTCACACTGCATGTAATCTCAATGACAATGACACTAAAGGTCAAGTATAACATATTTCCAGTTTTATCTTCTGAGAACTTGAATCCTATTTTCCTGTAACCGACAGGTACAATGATTTGTAGATAATGGAAGAGATGAGATGTGAAACTGCACTGGTAGGTACACTGGAATTTCATCTCAATGTATAAATTACTGGTGTGCCACAACAGGCTATTACTTTGAAAAATTTCCATAGTGTTTCCATCTAATAAATATATTCAAGATCACACTTATGGAGATTGTGTGTAAACACTCCACATTTTAAAATGTTAAAATGTGCCAACTGCCCAGTTTAAAAAATAGATAAAAGAGACATTTTGTTTTTTAATGTGTGTACTAACTTTGTATTGCTAAATTTGAATGGTTTGGTAATACCTGCTCAATATATATGTATTCTGGGCCTAATTCAGCATCAATCGCATGCGCAAGGATTAAGATTGCGATCGCAGTCTACGTGCTGGTGGGGAGAGGGGGGCGGTGATGGGGCAGTGTTGCAGTGTTTTGTTGGGGGAGGGCACGGTCCAGACAATGGGTGGGCATGGGCGTCACACGTAGTAGCTGCGACCCAAAATATGGCGGCCTGGTGACTGCCTTCGCAGCTAGGCTACAAAGGCAGGGGGCTACCCTAAAGATGCAAGCGTTTAGCTTTTTGGCGAAGTGCTCATATTTTAGTGGGGAGGGGGGGGGGGACACCCAAAACTACATCTCATGCTGAATTAGGCCCCCTGTTTTTCAAGAAATTGGAGAGTAGAGAAATATGGGGGTAATTCAGAGTTGATCATAGATGTGCTAAATTTAGCACATCTATGATCATTTTCTCTGACATGCGGAGGGACGCCCAGCACAGGGATAGTCCGCCCAACATGTCAGGCCCTAACACCGTTGGCATGCTCTCTCCTGCCCCGCGACCGCCTCTGCCTGTCAATCAGACAGAGGTGATCGCAGCCAGTGAGATGCTGATAGCATCTTACTGGGCTCCCGGGGTGCGCTCGCACAATGCGGCCGCTGCGCATGCGCACTCCACACAGAAATTCAGAATGCGATCGCTGCCACTGTAGTGATCCAGTCTGAATTAACCCCTATGTTTGTTATCACTTTTCGATGAATCCAAGCACTGCTAAAGCTGTCACATTGCTGATTAGGAAGCCCTGTGCTGGGCTAGCCAATTGGCATTTTACCCAAAGTATTATAATTATCCAGAAGTACATGGATTTAAAAAGTTATTTCCACATCAATGTGATTAAGTGTAACTGGAAATATTCCAGTGCAAATTTTGTCCACTTGTTGTGCTTTGGTCGGATTATGGGGGTCATTCCAACCTGATCGTAGCTGTGCTAAATTTACTTACACTGACATGCGGAGGGACGCCCAGCACAGGGCTAGTCCGCCCCGCATATCAGGCCCCCCCCCGCACAAGTACAAAAGCATCACACAGCGGCGATGCTTTTGTACTTGAAGAGTAACTCCCGGCCAGCGCAGCTCCTGCGGCTGTCCAGGAGTTACTCGTCGCTGCCCATGTTGCAGCGGCTGCATGTGACGTCACGCAGCCGCTGTGGCCCGCCCCCCACATGGTCCGGCCACACCTGCATTGGCCGGACTGCGCCCAAATGCTGCCGTGCCGCCCCCTCCCGCCCATCGACCGCCTCTCCCTGTCAATCAGGCAGAGGCGGTCGCTAGGCAACTACAGCCGTCGGCTGTCAGCCATGCACCGGTGCACTGCTACGCCGTCACATGCGCAGTTCTGACCTAATCGCTGCACTGCGATGAACTGCAGCAAGCGATCAGGTCAGAACGACCCCCTATGTCAGAGAATACGTACGCAGCTAAAGTGCAAAAATGTGCTGATGCTGCCACCGCCTTGGAATGTATTGAGAATTGAGATGCCCATCATCGGCCTCTGAAATCATCAAAAGATCGATGGATTACCGTTTCAAATCAGGGGTCTAGTGGTAGAATTAGTAGGATGGGGTTGGATCTCCTTGCTGTGGAGTTGGTACCATCCAGACAAAAGCTGCAAAGTGCTGTGATTCCAGCAATGATGATTGGAGGATTCCATCCAACAAGAATCTGCCCACTGACTGATGTGTTTCACTATAGAAGACAGCTTACTCAGAGGCCAGTGAGTGAGTGGTTTAAGCACAAATCCTGTTACAATATCCCTCATTGTGCTAAATGATATGCAACACCTTCATTTTCCACCTCATAATAAACACCTTAAGTAATAATAACATTAAGACATCAAACAATAAACAGAAAGCAAGAGACACTCCCATTTGTCTAAAATAATAGCTAAATAAACATTAATAGTTATAGGGGTAAATGTGCACGCATCAGCAAGTTTACAGGGGCAATCATTTACCCAATAGTGTTTACAACGTTGGTCATGTCACTTAAATTGACACATGATCAGAAAACATATGTGGTGCTGCTTAGTTCATTTATTTATACTGCAGAAGATCTCTCCGATCATATGATTCCTATAATGAAAGGTATTGTTTGTACTTCATATGCAAATTATGTTTTCTTGATGATATGTACATAACACGCAGATGGTTTCTTCTTGAAAATAGATTGTCATAGAGATAAATCATATCTTTTAAATATTTTTGAATAGGGTTTCACTCTGCTACTTAGTTTTACACATATATAAAGAATATTTGTAAAAAAAAATAAAAAGTACAGTACGGACACAGTACTCATTGGATCGAATCTCCCCTCCATATCCTTCTACCAGAGCTCTACCTCTGTGTCTCCATTTATATGACCCCTGCCCAGCTTAAGCGCTTCCCTTCTTCCCTCTCTGCAGTGGCCTGGCAACAGTTCTACACCTCTGCTATGTTGACCTAATGTGTGTCAGTACTGCAGCACTGTGCCCGATACTGCAATGATGCCCCGTCCCATCACAGCATCTCCTCGCCTAACTGGTAGCCGGAAGGGTGTTGGACAATGACTTATGGCGCATAACCCAGCATAGTTTTTTCTGCACCATCAAATTGCGGGTGACCAGATATATTAGTTGATATTGAGGAAAACTGAAGAGAAAGAAAGAGTGATATGGCGGTGGAACAGAATGATAAGAGAAATGAGGTAAGAGGGGTGGGGATATATGAGGGAACATGAGTAGAGATAGAGTGAAAGCAAGAGAGGGAGTGGGGAGAGCCAGAGAAGGTATAAGACAGGAAGATAGACACAGAGAGATGAGGGAAAAGTGGGCCAAACATGGAAAAGGGGTGGTGTACACAGAAAGGGAAGGGGTTAGAAACATTAATACCGGCTGCAAGAGAATTATTTAACTGAAACAGTGCATATTCCCTCATATAGGGCAGGATGTACTAAAGGAAAAATGCTGTAAAACTCCTGTTTATGGGGGTTTTACTGCATTTTCTTCAAATGTACTAAGACCCAGCCGCCCAGTTTTCGATGCGGAGACTATCGCCATCTTTTTATGGCGATATCCTATAGAATCCTATGGGTTCCCTGCTGCCCAGTGCCGCTCACGCTGCCCCACCCCCACATGCCTGTATGCAGGCAGCTCCCATCGCAGTCCTGGATCCCAGCCTCCTCCTCCCCCAGGAACACAACCATCTGTACTTCCGGCTGCAGGGAGGAGGAGGAACCTGGGACTGACAGCAGACATCACCTCCCAGTGCAATTGGTACTGTGGATGCATATTATGTGTATCTGGCACTGTGGGGACATATGTGTATATGGCACTGTGCAGGAATAGTATGTGTATTTGGCACTGTGGGTTTGTCAAAACTCAGAACATGAATATAAAATGGTAGCTGCTCAATCAATGTATACCTCTCAGGTGCATGAAAGGGTGGGGTTATTCTAAAAAAGAAAAATAAAGAAACATAAGCTTCTCCCAGCACACTAAAAACAATCAGCAATAAGACTTGAACACTAAATGATAGCAGATAATTCAGAGATCTTAGTTGCATATATTTGCAATTATATGCTTAAACCACCAGGCCTGGTCAAGGCTTCTCTGATACTGGTGGGCCCTACTGCTACATGATAACAGCACCCTTTCTGGGTCTGGACTAGAACCGGACAGCAAGTTGGAACCGGACTGAGACTGGACGAGACAGTAAGCTTGAATCGAACTGGTACTGGAGGAAACAGCAAACTTGAACCAGACCGGAACCAAATGAGATAGCAACCTTGAACTGAAGTAAACAGCAGGCTTGTGCTGGACTGGAACCGAATTATATATATATATATATATATATATATATCAAACAAAAAACTCTCCTCCTGCGCTATTTAGTTTCAGAATAAACAATTAAATTGAATTGACTCTAAGATTGGCTGCCTGGTTCCTCTGAGTTCCTTGTTAGGAGGAACTGAACATAGAAGATAGGATATAGAAATAGAGGAAGAATGGCGCCCAGGGATTAAAAGTACCCTTATATATAGACTGTTCCTTAACAGGTTTCACAATCAATGTTTATACAGGTTTTTTTTTTAAACGTATAATGGACTGTTCTCTTCATAAAAATGTATTAAAACAATTATACAGAAGCATGATATGTGTCCATCATTATTACATAGACATTAAGATGTAATTTCTCCTACAAAGATCCATCAGTGGGATATAGAGGAATGTAGGCAACTTTCTGTTGTGTCCTTATTCTTCCTCATTAAATATTTGGAGATAACATCAACAAGAAATATGGTAACCCAACGCGTTTCATCTAGGAACTAGACTTCATCAGGGGTGCATCTAGAAGTTATAGAACAACTGTTCAATACATTATAATAATACATAAAAAATACAAACAGTCCAAAAGAACAAGGATGGGCAAGACAAGAAAAAAAAAAACACGGAATGAACAATTGACAATCTTACGTGATTAATATAGACCTTAGAAAGATAATTGTGGTCCACCAGAAATACTATTAAACGTTAGACATACCTTAGATAGCAATGTCTATCCAAGAGAGTAGCGAGCATAGACCGTTGGCCGAATTGGTTCATACGGGAGCTTCAAAACATTAATGAGGCGGAAAATAAGAACATGGATTCAGCCTAATTAAGAATATAATTGGTTCTTAAAGGGGTCATGTATCTAAATTTCGTTAAACATTAGAGGTTGAATAATGCACCACATACCTCGTGGATCTGGTAATTCAAATTTCATAGAGCTCCAATAGAAGCATTCATATGAAAGAAAAGATCGGCAACTTCATGCACACAGGGAAGACCTAATGAGTTAATTATCATTAATTATTATCTAACCTTATCATAATAGAAAGTATAGATAAGAAAGGGGCCTGATCTCAGAAACCACTCATTATATGGTTCACTGGTGTGTGAAACACCTTCGTGTCGGAGCTATTAAGGCTAATCTGACAACTGGATTATTTTATAGATGGTTGCTATTAGCCCATCATATGTCAGGTACCCTGACCTTGATTCAAAACAGGCATATGTTACCTCTAATCTAATTCGAGCTAATTGGAAATATATAATTAATTATGTCTATATACAGCACACATGCTGGTGTGTCTACACCTTATCAGTAAAGTCTTCATCTCATGACACAGTTAGTATATTATCATTAAGATTCCACATACACAATATGTAATGATAATAACATACCTCAAAGGTCAAATAAAGATGAAAAAATGCAGATATAAATACAAAGTCCTTATGGTATCCTATGGATATGATACCTGGAGAATTAATTGAATAGCAACAGTTAGGACCTATGTTAACTTGGTCCTAATCTGATAACACATGTATACAATCACACTATTTAAATCCATATGGCGGGGTATAAAAGAACAAACAGAGGGAACTAAAGAGAGTCCACAAATCAATTACCCACAGATGGACAATTAATAGGAATAGTACTAGGAGTACATAATTACACAGCCCAGCATAATGGCATACATATAAGAGTGTGTATCCATTTGTTAACAAAATATGAGTACATATTAGTGCATATTAAATAAAAGTTAGAGTCATCTTAAGCTAAATAGAGCCTTGTGTAGAATGTCATGAAGAAAAATACCCTTACCTTCCAAAAAGCAATCAGCAGTAAGCCAGTAGCCTTGCAATGAAGCATGGGAGCTGGATACATGCTTATATAGGGAAATATATTTAAACAAGGGAGCGCTAAGAACAGGGTCAGTTTAAATCACACATTTATTACAATCCACATATAAACAGCAAATAAAATCAAGGATAATATCCGGATATTAAAAACAATATAGTGCACTCTTTATTTAGTCCCATGCCCTGAGCTCGAATTAGTAATTGTCTATTCACACGGATAGATCCGTACAATCTCCACTGGTACGCATTAATTGTGTCCAATTGTAACCATGCTGTCTTGATAATTAATTGGCTTTAGACAAGGCAACCTTCTTATTATTTGTATCCAGCAAAAATGTATCAGTCACTGGAAGGCTCCTTAATAGATAGCAGTAGGGGGAGAGCGCTGTGTAGTAAATGGATGCACAGCGGTATGCTACGACCCCTACGTCCCAGCCGCAGCACGTCTTTTGAAAGGTTACTCACAGCCACCTCTGCTTCCCTCGGGGTGCAGACCATTTTGCACTTGGTCCTGCTGTTGCTTTATCCCCGGTCAGGTTTCCATTGCGCTGCTGCCAGCACCGAGGAGCCTGACTGCCTGAGCCAGCGGAGAGATGGTAAGTATCTATCTATCTATCTATCTATCTATCTATCTATCTATCTATCTATCTATCTATCTATCTATCCATCCTGTCTACCTAATGTGTAAAAGGGGGACGCTGTCTGCCATAATGTGTAAAAAGGGAGACTCTGTCTGCCGTAATGTGTAAAAGGGGGACTCTGTCTGCCGTAATGTGTAAAAAGGGACACTGTCTGCCGTAATGTGTAAAAAGGGGACGCTGTCTGCCGTAATGTGTAATAAGGGGACGCTGTCTGCTATAATGTGTAAAAAGGGGACAGTGTGTGCCGTAATGTGTAAAAAGGGGGACGCTGTCTGCCGTAATGTGTAAAAGGGGGACTCTGCCGTAATGTGTAAATAGGAGACACTGTTTGCCATAATGTGTAAAAAGGGGACACTGCTGTAATGTGTAAAAACGTGACTCTGTCCGCCGTAATGTGTAAAAGGGGCTCTACATGGTGTAGTGGCGCCACTGTGTGGTGTAATTTGAATAATGGAGACGACTGTGCACCGTAATATAAATTGCTATTATTTTGTGGCCACACCCCTTCCCCGTGAAGCCACGCCCTTATATATATTTTGCGCGCCTGAGGCGCGCACTTCCCTTATATTACATAAGGGGGGCCGCCGATGCCATTTTTTGCACACAGTGCTAAAATGTCTAGTTACGGCACTGGTAAGCATAGTTATATAAAAGTCGTTCTGACAGCTCCATAATTTACATTTTCTGCTGTTTAGTAGATAATCACCTCTACATGGACAGGTCGCACTATGGGCCTGATTTGGATTTGGAAGCAATGCAGAAATTGCATAAATGTTTGTATCAGAAACAAACCATTTTGCAATGGAAATAGAGCAAATATATTTATATTTTTTCAGTGCAGGTTAAATAGTCTACTTTTACATGTAGTTTACAAATGTTAGACAGCTTTATTTTTACACTGCAATTTAGATTTCAGTTTGGACACAAACCACCCAAATCTAATCACTCTGCACATGTTACGTCTGCCCCACTTGAAGTGCAACATGGTTTTGCCCAGTTGCTTGCCTTTTTATACCGCTTTTAGACCCACTGAAGCGGGTCGCAGTGGGGAGCCCTGACATAGGAGCTACCCGGCTGCGACCCGCTTCAGCCCCCATTTACACCGGAGTCTCCATCCCGGCATATTACCAGGTTGGTGACGTTGCCGGTGACGCAACGGGTGCGGTGCTTGGAGATCACATGATCTCCAAGCGCTGCCCAGCGCGCCCGCACATAGAATGTAAACGGGAAGCCGGGTCGTGCGATCCAGCTCCCGTTTACACTAGTGATGAGCGGGTTCGGTTTCTCGGAATCCGAACCCGCCGAACTTCAGCTTTTTTTACACGGGGCCGAGCAGGCTCGGATCCTCCCGCCTTGCTCGGTTAACCCGAGCGTGCCCGAACGTCATCATCCCGCTGTCGGATTCTCGCGAGGCTCGGATTCTATCGCGAGACTCGGATTCTATATAAGGAGCCGCGCGTCGCCGCCATTTTCACACGTGCATTGAGATTGATAGGGAGAGGACGTGGCTGGCGTCCTCTCCGTTTATAGAGAAGAGAGTAGAGAGTTAGAGACACTATTTACTAATTTTGGGGAGCATATTAGGACTGGAGTACTACTACTTGCTGATAGTGTGACCAGTGACCATTGACCACCAGTTTAATTAATCCATTCTCTGCCTGAAAAAAAACGATACACAGTGTGACACAGTCACATACCATATCTGTGCTCAGCCTCAGTGTGCTGCATCATCATATGTAATACTGTATATCTGACTGTGCTGAGTGCTCACTGCTCACACAGCTTAATTGTGGGGGAGACTGGGGAGCAGTTAGAGCAGGAGTACATAAATAATATATTTTAAGTACAGTGCACACTTTTGCTGCCAGAGTGCCACACTGCCAGTGTGACTGACCAGTGACCACACTGACCACCAGTATATTGTGATTGTCTGCTTAGGACGGAGTACTACTTGCTGATAGTGTGACCAGTGACCAGTGACCACCACCAGTTTAATTAATCCGTTCTCTGCCTGAAAAAAAACGATACACAGTGTGACACAGTCACATACCATATCTGTGCTCAGCCCAGTGTGCTGCATCATATGTAATACTGTATATCATTATCTGACTGTGCTGAGTGCTCACTGCTCACACAGCTTAATTGTGGGGGAGACTGGGGAGCAGTTATAGCAGGAGTACATATTTTAAGTACAGTGCACACTTTTGCTGCCAGAGTGCCACTGCCAGTGTGACTGACCAGTGACCACTGACCACCAGTATATTGTGATTGTCTGCTGACCACCAGTATATTGTGATTGTCTGCCTGAAAAAGTTAAACACTCGTCGTGTGGTGTTTTTATAAACGCATTCTGCAGACAGTGTCCAGCAGGTCCGTCATTACATAATATATACCTGTCCGGCTGCAGTACTAGTGTGATATATATATATTTTAATTTTATCTCATTATCATCCAGTCTATATTAGCAGCAGACACAGTACGGTAGTCCACGGCTGTAGCTACCTCTGTGTCGGCAGTTGCTCGTCCATCCATAATTGTATACCACATACCCGTGGTTTTTTTTTTTCTATCTTCTTGATACTAGTAGCTTACTTTAGGAGTCTGCAGTGCTGACAGACAGTGTCCAGCAGGTCCATCATTACATAATATATACCTGTCCGGCTGCAGTACTAGTGTGATATATATATATATATATTTTAATTTTATCTCATTATCATCCAGTCTATATTAGCAGCAGACACAGTACGGTAGTCCACGGCTGTAGCTACCTCTGTGTCGGCAGTCACTCGTCCATCCATAATTGTATACCACCTACCCGTGTTTTTTTTTTTTTTTCTATCTTCTTGATACTAGTAGCTTACTTTAGGAGTCTGCAGTGCTGACAGACAGTGTCCAGCAGGTCCGTCATTACATAATATATACCTGTCCGGCTGCAGTACTAGTGTGATATATATATATATTTTAATTTTATCTCATTATCATCCAGTCTATATTAGCAGCAGACACAGTACGGTAGTCCACGGCTGTAGCTACCTCTGTGTCGGCAGTCGCTCGTCATCCATAAGTATACTAGTATCCATCCATCTCCATTGTTTACCTGAGGTGCCTTTTAGTTGTGCCTATTAAAATATGGAGAACAAAAATGTTGAGGTTCCAAAAATAGGGAAAGATCAAGATCGACTTCCACCTCGTGCTGAAGCTGCTGCCACTAGTCATGGCCGAGACGATGAAATTCCATCAACGTCGTCTGCCAAGGCCGATGCCCAATGTCATAGTACAGAGCATGTAAAATCCAAAACACCAAATATCAGTGAAAAAAGGACTCAAAAATCTAAAATAAAATTGTCGGAGGAGAAGCGTAAACTTGCCAATATGCCATTTACCACACGGAGTGGCAAGGAACGGCTGAGGCCCTGGCCTATGTTCATGGCTAGTGGTTCAGCTTCACATCAGGATGGAAGCACTCAGCCTCTCTCTAGAAAAATGAAAAGACTCAAGCTGGCAAAAGCACAGCAAAGAACTGTGCGTTCTTCGAAATCCCAAATCCACAAGGAGAGTCCAATTGTGTCGATGCCTGACCTTCCCAACACTGGACGTGAAGAGCATGCGCCTTCCACCATTTGCACGCCCCCTGCAAGTGCTGGAAGGAGCACCCGCAGTCCAGTTCCTGATAGTCAGATTGAAGATGTCAGTGTTGAAGTACACCAGGATGAGGAGGATATGGGTGTTGCTGGCGCTGGGGAGGAAATTGACAAGGAGGATTCTGATGGTGAGGTGGTTTGTTTAAGTCAGGCACCCGGGGAGACACCTGTTGTCCGTGGGAGGAATATGGCCATTGACATGCCTGGTGAAAATACCAAAAAAATCAGCTCTTCGGTGTGGAAGTATTTCAACAGAAATGCGGACAACATTTGTCAAGCCGTGTGTTGCCTTTGTCAAGCTGTAATAAGTAGGGGTAAGGACGTTAACCACCTCGGAACATCCTCCCTTATACGTCACCTGCAGCGCATTCATAATAAGTCAGTGACAAGTTCAAAAACTTTGGGCGACAGCGGAAGCAGTCCACTGACCAGTAAATCCCTTCCTCTTGTAACCAAGCTCACGCAAACCACCCCACCAACTCCCTCAGTGTCAATTTCCTCCTTCCCCAGGAATGCCAATAGTCCTGCAGGCCATGTCACTGGCAATTCTGACGAGTCCTCTCCTGCCTGGGATTCCTCCGATGCATCCTTGCGTGTAACGCCTACTGCTGCTGGCGCTGCTGTTGTTGCTGCTGGGAGTCGATGGTCATCCCAGAGGGGAAGTCGTAAGACCACTTTTACTACTTCCACCAAGCAATTGACTGTCCAACAGTCCTTTGCGAGGAAGATGAAATATCACAGCAGTCATCCTGCTGCAAAGCGGATAACTGAGGCCTTGGCATCCTGGGTGGCGAGAAACGTGGTCCCGGTATCCATCATTACTGCAGAGCCAACTAGAGACTTGTTGGAGGTACTGTGTCCCCGGTACCAAATACCATCTAGGTTCCATTTCTCTAGGCAGGCGATACCGAAAATGTACACAGACCTCAGAAAAAGAGTCACCAGTGTCCTAAAAAATGCAGCTGTACCCAATGTCCACTTAACCACGGACATGTGGACAAGTGGAGCAGGGCAGGGTCAGGACTATATGACTGTGACAGCCCACTGGGTAGATGTATGGACTCCCGCCGCAAGAACAGCAGCGGCGGCACCAGTAGCAGCATCTCGCAAACGCCAACTCTTTCCTAGGCAGGCTACGCTTTGTATCACCGGTTTCCAGAATACGCACACAGCTGAAAACCTCTTACGGCAACTGAGGAAGATCATCGCGGAATGGCTTACCCCAATTGGACTCTCCTGTGGATTTGTGGCATCGGACAACGCCAGCAATATTGTGTGTGCATTAAATCTGGGCAAATTCCAGCACGTCCCATGTTTTGCACATACCTTGAATTTGGTGGTGCAGAATTATTTAAAAAACGACAGGGGCGTGCAAGAGATGCTGTCGGTGGCCAGAAGAATTGCGGGACACTTTCGGCGTACAGGCACCACGTACAGAAGACTGGAGCACCACCAAAAACGCCTGAACCTGCCCTGCCATCATCTGAAGCAAGAAGTGGTAACGAGGTGGAATTCAACCCTCTATATGCTTCAGAGGTTGGAGGAGCAGCAAAAGGCCATTCAAGCCTATACAATTGAGCACGATATAGGAGGTGGAATGCACCTGTCTCAAGCGCAGTGGAGAATGATTTCAACGTTGTGCAAGGTTCTGCTGCCCTTTGAACTTGCCACACGTGAAGTCAGTTCAGACACTGCCAGCCTGAGTCAGGTCATTCCCCTCATCAGGCTTTTGCAGAAGAAGCTGGAGACATTGAAGGAGGAGCTAAGACAGAGCGATTCCGCTAGGCATGTGGGACTTGTGGATGGAGCCCTTAATTCGCTTAACAAGGATTCACGGGTGGTCAATCTGTTGAAATCAGAGCACTACATTTTGGCCACCGTGCTCGATCCTAGATTTAAAACCTACCTTGGATCTCTCTTTCCGGCAGACACAAGTCTGCTGGGGTTCAAAGACCTGCTGGTGACAAAATTGTCAAGTCAAGCGGAACGCGACCTGTCAACATCTCCTCCTTCACATTCTCCCGCAACTGGGGGTGCGAGGAAAAGGCTCAGAATTCCGAGCCCACCCGCTGGCGGTGATGCAGGGCAGTCTGGAGCGACTGCTGATGCTGACATCTGGTCCGGACTGAAGGACCTGCCAACGATTACGGACATGTCGTATACTGGCACTGCATATGATTCTCTCCCCATTGAAAGAATGGTGGAGGATTATATGAGTGACCGCATCCAAGTAGGCACGTCAGACAGTCCGTACTTATACTGGCAGGAAAAAGAGGCAATTTGGAGGCCCTTGCACAAACTGGCTTTATTCTACCTAAGTTGCCCTCCCACAAGTGTGTACTCCGAAAGAGTGTTTAGTGCCGCCGCTCACCTTGTCAGCAATCGGCGTACGAGGTTACTTCCAGAAAATGTGGAGAAGATGATGTTCATTAAAATGAATTATAATCAATTCCTCCGTGGAGACATTGACCAGCAGCAATTGCCTCCACAAAGTACACAGGGAGCTGAGATGGTGGATTCCAGTGGGGACGAATTGATAATCTGTGAGGAGGGGGATGTACACGGTGATATATCGGAGGATGATGATAAGGTGGACATCTTGCCTCTGTAGAGCCAGTTTGTGCAAGGAGAGATTAATTGCTTATTTTTTGGTGGGGGTCCAAACCAACCCGTCATTTCAGTCACAGTCGTGTGGCAGACCCTGTCACTGAAATGATGGGTTGGTTAAAGTGTGCATGTCCTGTTTATACAACATAAGGGTGGGTGGGAGGGCCCAAGGACAATTCCATCTTGCACCTCTTTTTTCTTTAATTTTTCTTTGCGTCATGTGCTGTTTGGGGACTATTTTTTTGAAGGGCCATCCTGCGTGACACTGCAGTGCCACTCCTAGATGGGCCAGGTGTTTGTGTCGGCCACTAGGGTCGCTTAGCTTACTCACACAGCTACCTCATTGCGCCTCTTTTTTTTCTTCTTTGCGTCATGTGCTGTTTGGGGAGTGTTTTTTGAAGGGCCATCCTGCGTGACACTGCAGTGCCACTCCTAGATGGGCCAGGTGTTTGTGTCGGCCACTAGGGTCGCTTAGCTTACTCACACAGCTACCTCATTGCGCCTCTTTTTTTCTTTGCGTCATGTGCTGTTTGGGGAGTAGTTTTTTGAAGGGCTAGCCTGCGTGACACTGCAGTGCCACTCCTAGATGGGCCAGGTGTTTGTGTCGGCCACTAGGGTCGCTTAGCTTACTCACACAGCTACCTCATTGCGCCTCTTTTTTTCTTTGCGTCATGTACTGTTTGGGGAGTAGTTTTTTGAAGGGCCATCCTGCGTGACACTGCAGTGCCACTCCTAGATGGGCCAGGTGTTTGTGTCGGCCACTAGGGTCGCTTAGCTTACTCACACAGCTACCTCATTGCGCCTCTTTTTTTCTTTGCGTCATGTGCTGTTTGGGGAGTAGTTTTTTGAAGGGCCAGCCTGCGTGACACTGCAGTGCCACTCCTAGATGGGCCAGGTGTTTGTGTCGGCCACTAGGGTCGCTTAGCTTACTCACACAGCTACCTCATTGCGCCTCTTTTTTTCTTTGCGTCATGTGCTGTTTGGGAAGTAGTTTTTTGAAGGGCCAGCCTGCGTGACACTGCAGTGCCACTCCTAGATGGGCCAGGTGTTTGTGTCGGCCACTAGGGTCGCTTAGCTTACTCACACAGCTACCTCATTGCGCCTCTTTTTTTCTTTGCGTCATGTGCTGTTTGGGGGGTGTTTTTTGGAAGGGCCATCCTGCGTGACACTGCAGTGCCACTCCTAGATGGGCCAGGTGTTTGTGTCGGCCACTTGGGTCGCTGAGCTTAGTCACACAGCTACCTCATTGCGCCTCTTTTTTTCTTTGCGTCATGTGCTGTTTGGGGAGTGTTTTTTGGAAGGGCCATCCTGCGTGACACTGCAGTGCCACTCCTAGATGGGCCAGGTGTTTGTGTCGGCCACTTGGGTCGTTGAGCTTAGTCACACAGCTACCTCATTGCGCCTCTTTTTTTCTTTGCGTCATGTACTGTTTGGGGAGTGTTTTTTGGAAGGGCCATCCTGCGTGACACTGCAGTTCCACTCCTAGATGGGCCAGGTGTTTGTGTCGGACACTTGGGTCGTTGAGCTTAGTCACACAGCTACCTCATTGCGCCTCTTTTTTTCTTTGCATCATGTGCTGTTTATGGAGTGTTTTTTGGAAGGGCCATCCTGCGTGACACTGCAGTGTCACTCCTAGATGGGCCAGGTGTTTGTGTCGGCCACTTGGGTCGCTTAGCTTAGTCATCCAGCAACCTCGGTGCAAATTTTAGGACTAAAAATAATATTGTGAGGTGTGAGGTGTTCAGAATAGACTGAAAATGAGTGGAAATTATGGTTTTTGAGGTTAATAATACTTTGGGATCAAAATGACCCCCAAATTCTATGATTTAAGCTGTTTTTTAGGGTTTTTTGAAAAAAAACACCCGAATCCAAAACACACCCGAATCCGACAAAAAAAATTCGGTGAGGTTTTGCCAAAACGCGTTCGAACCCAAAACACGGCCGCGGAACCGAACCCAAAACCAAAACACAAAACCCGAAAAATTTCAAGTGCACATCCCTAGTTTACACTGAACAGTTTGCCCTCAAACTACCCGAGTTGGAATACCGGGTCACTCGACCCGGATTATTCCAACTCTGCCCTTTTACACCGAGCAGCAACACGGATTATGCACGTTCATGTGCAATAACCCGTGTTACATGCTGCCAGTGTAAAAGGGGTATGAGTTTGTTTCCACATCTAAAAAACCCCTATTAGAATATGCTACAGAATGTGTAGGCCCTCTATGCATTTACATTTTCTATCCTGCACTTCATAAAGAAAAGCCTATTAACGGTGATGGTTCACTGCTTCAACCGCTAAGTACCTGGGATGCGGACTTCCAATCATGAACTACTCCCCTGAATTCTATTAACCTCCCTTTGTTTAATAACAAAACACTCAATAGCAAACAAGTGTCTTCTGTTCCCGTTCTGTCTCCTTAACATTCCTTACATACTTCACAAAATATTTACTTTTAATTATCTGGGCTTGCTAGAGATACTGCGCTTCCCTTATTGCTTATCTAAGTTAAAATTATCTCATATACAAAATTATTGGACTGGAATTTATTAAGAAGATAACAGCTATTCAATCTGCAGCTGGCAAACTGAAATCTATGTACTGTGAAACTGGGAGTTGGGATATTATCATTTTGAAGACAAAATTAAAAACCATTGCTGTGTATAGTCTGCTATAAAATTATGAGCAGAGATATTTCCAGAGAAAAAAAAATACATGATAGTGTCATCAGGATAGTTTCTATTGCATTTGCAATCATTTTTATTTGAGGTTAGGAGCTTTTTCAAGCTTTCAAATGAGGTATGTGGCAAGCGAGCAAATTATATCAGTCACTTCCCCATCACACTGTTGTGAGCAGGGGTTTAGTATGAAATACCTACAATCAAAATCCAATGAAAAAATCATGTCGACTTTTTGACCTGTCGACATTTTAAATGTCGGTATTTTGACCTTGTTGGTATTTAAAATTTCGGTATTTTGACCATGTTGGGATTTTGCCCACCGGTCAATGGTTGTCGGTATTTTGACTGTCGGGATTTTGATTGTAGGTACAGTAAATTGACCGCAACCCGGGAGCAGGCCATGACACATAATAGGTTGGTAGATTCATCATGGCCTTTCGGTGTCTAAGTGGCTGGGGAATTTGAATACTGTAAAAGCCTTCTGAAGTAACACCTAATCAGTCAGTAACTATCACATACTGTATACTGATGTGCAATAGCATACCTCCCAACTTTTCATCTCTCTAAAGAGGGACACATGCGCGGCGAAGCCGCGCGCGCTCCCGAAAAGGGGAGGGGGCATGAGGGGGCATGCTTAGCGCTCAGTGAGCCGCTGGCATGCCCCCTCTCCCTCTGACTCCAGTGAATAGACGCTGTGCGCATGCACACAGTGTAATTCACCGCTGCTCTGCTAAGCAGGGCAGCGAGAGACAGAGCCTCCCAACTGCCCCCCCCCCCACCGCGGGACACTGCGGCCCACGGGTGGGACAGCGGGACAGTCCCCAAAAAACGGGACTGTCCCACGAAAATCGGGACAGTTGGGAGGTATGGCAATGGGGTTATTGGAATACTCTGTGAAATGTTAACCAAATATAACTGTATTACATAGAAACATAGAATTTGTCGGCAGATAAGAACCACTTGGCCCATCTAGTCTGCCCCTTTTTTTTTTTTTTATATTATTTTTATCTCTAACCTTATTTGATCCTTATTTCTTTGTAAGGATATCCTTATGTCTATCCCATGCATGTTTAAATTGCTCTACTGTCTTAGCCTCTACCACCTCTGATGGGAGGCTATTCCACTTGTCCACTACCCTTTCTGTGAAATAATTTTTCCGCAAATTTCCCCTGAACCTCCCCCCCTCCAGTCTCAGTGCATGTCCTTGTGTCCTATTGCTTCTCTTCATTTGGAGAATGTTTCCCTCCTGGATTTTGTTAAAACCCTTGATATATTTGAAAGTTTCTATCATGTCCCCCCTTTCCCTTCTCTGCTACAAACTATACATACTGTATTGAGATTTCTTAGTCTTTCTCGGTATGTTTTGTGATGTAGGCCATTGGAACCTGCATCAACATGACTTAGGGGGTCATTCAGACCTGATTGCTGCTGTGCGTTTTTGCACAGCGGCCGATCAGATACTATTTGCGCATGCGTATGCACCGCAATGCACACGTGCGTCGGACAACAACAATGAGCAATGGTGCGAAAAATCTTAACACGCGGACATTCGCAAAGTGATTGACAGGAAGAGGCCGTTTGTGGGTGGCAACTGAGCATTTACTGGGAGTGTCCGGAAAAATGCAGGCATGCCCAAGCATTATCAGGGAGGGTGTCTGATGTCAGCTCCGGCCCCATTCAGCCTCTTCTCATAGCACAGTAGGAGTAAGTCCTGGGCTGCGCAGAGACTGCACAAAGTGGATTTTTGCAGCTCTTTGTATACATGGAATCGCACACTTGCACGGCGAATTTACACTCCCCCTGGAGGGAGGGCGACCATCCGAACGCAGGACAGCAAAGTTTGCAGCCCAGCGATCAGGTCTGAATCACCCCCTTAGAGACTAGACTTGTTTGAGATTTGTGACTAGTCAGCATGGCTTGAATCTGCACAGGTGACACAACTGAAGGCTGGTGAAGAAGAGTTCCAGCTGAACAAGTTAGGATCTGGATTTTGGCACAAGGATGTGAATGTAGTAACATGGTCTTTATTACTTCACTTGAAAAGAATAGAGATATGTTTTTGATATTCCACAGGGACTTTCATAATTAAACAAACTTTTCTACACTTACTTACTATACAAGGTCTGATGAAATCACAGACAGTTTGGAATAGTATAGAGCACTCTGCCAATGTAATGGCGTGCATCTTTTATGCTCCCAATGCAAATTGGATCCAACTTCATGCTGGATTTTTATACCAGGAAGCATCCGATTTTTTGCAGACCAAACGGAAAGCGTCTTTTTGTATAACAGTTGCACAGTGTGGGAGAAAGTCACCCACTGGCACCCAATTGTCCCATGTTTAAAGCATCTCATACCCCTTATAAAGCCCAGTCCTGATTAAAATGATATGCGACATTGCTATAGTCTGAGTGTAATTTCGGCTGTATCTGCATACCAACTTATGTTACAGTGTTTGGCAGGAGCACACTGCAGCATAACCTTTTATATGCAGATATAGACGGAATTATACACAGACTATAGCCTAGCCACATATTTTAATTTGCATTTTCCAGGTAAAAATGTGCAGAAATTACATGTACTGTACTAGGATTATTTTGAGAGAATTTTTGTTTGATATTAAGCTTAGAAATAATTGAAAAAAATGTTCATTTGTTGTAAATGTGCTCTAATTCTTGTAATTTATTTTCATCATTGACAAATACAACTCACCCAAAAAAAAAAAACTCTATGTCCAACTTTGTAGAGCTGTTTTGTGTGAGATTTTCAAACTTGGACTCCATTACATTGCCCGAGTTGTATGTTTAACATGGGAAAACATCTGAATCCGACTTTTTACCAGGCGCTTGTTTAGTGTAGAAAATATCTGACTTTTCATGAACTCAGACGCTGTTACATTGGCAGAGTTTTCAATATTTCTGACCTCTGCTGCAAAATCGGAGGACTTTACAAACTTTGCTCCTATTACATCCTGGCCCATGATTGATTTCCCAGTGAAAGGACTGCAGATTATATAACTTGTATAACTATGTATCCGAACATTTGCCAGGCGCAACATTAACATAAAATAGAAAAAGATTAAGAGAAGAAAAAGAATAATGCCACTGTCCTAATTCTGAACACTTTTGAGTATATATATTAGCCAGCCAAAAATATTATATAAATATAGCAATCATACATGCTCTGCACTCACCTAATTGCACTTCAAATTATACTGTATTTCATTTTAATTCAGGGAATGTTTTTAAGCCGGCCAACTCCATCTCAGTCTTTCCTACTGGCCAGTCCCTACACTGACTGACAAAAACACCAGGTATCAAAACATTTTTATACACAAATTATATGTGTTTGTCATGGCTGATTTCTGCTAGCTCATAGGCTTATAAAGACAGAACCTCCACCAAGCATTTCAGTTGATCATATCAGTTATTTTCCCATATGTAAGCCAATGCTTGTCCGCTAGTTCCCCAGGTGCCCACTGAATACATTCAACTTAAACTGGCCATACACCAGACCAACGTTCCTTCAACTATACAACTGTCCAACTTGTCTGTTGAACTACAACTATGCTCCACACACCTCACAAACGTTTTAATCAGACCTGCCAACCAGACAACTTCTATTCAACATGTAATGACAAAGAAGTACTGTAGGTGGACAGTACTTACGCATGTTTTTAAATAATGCTTGGTAAAATTGTGAACGTCAGTATGGGAAGCGATGACTTACAGAAGCCACTGCTTTGTAAATACAGCCCATTGTGTCAGGTATAAAGACACGAATATGGCATGATCATTGATTAGACAGCTGCTAATTGACATATAGGTTACATGGGGGCAGAGCCACCATCAGGGGGGGCTGCAGTCATGGGCCTGGCCAGAGAGGTGTCCTACCAATGGATACTACCCAGTGTACATGTAGAGTGTGTGATCTGGGGCCCAGCAGCCTGGTACAGTTCAATTTATAAAGGTTTTTTTTTAGACAAGGCGCGCTTGATGTCATGACATCACATGCGCCACACTACTGTTTACAAAAAGGAGCCGGCTGCAGCAAGAGGAGTTCATATGCAGCCAGGAGAGTCACAGGAGAAGGAAAGTGTCTGTGGGCTGGATGCAGGTTCGGCTGGATATACAGAAGGGGGGCTGATTGGATGCTAAGTAGGGGAGAAGGCTGCAGAAACAGAAAGGGGTGATGGCTAGAGCTAGAGAGACAAAGTGGGGGCTGGCTGGAGAGACACTGGGGGGCTAGAGCTTTAGACACACAAGGGGTGAGGCTGAAGAAAAAGGGGGGGGAGTAGTTGAAGATTTTTCTCAACAGTAAGAGTAGGAAAGGTGCAGCCAGTAGAGACACAGGAGAAGCAAAGTGGACTGGCTGGACACCCAGAATGGGGTCTCGATGGACAAATAAGGGAGGCCGTACCGATGCACAGAAGGGGGCTTATTGGACGCACAGGAGGGGAGATGGCTGCAGACATATCGCTCGTACACACTGGCTGACGGATCCACGATATATCGGTCGTTCAATAGAATGGCCGCTATATCAGCCAGTGTGTACGGACTATTATATGAATTAAACACATTTCCTTCTCCAAAGATACATTTTCCTTGCTATTTATTATAATTCTGGTTTCAATTAAATTGATCTACTTTATTTTATTTTGATTATGCCTAATCAGCCTTATATTATTTAGCTGTCACTATTATCGCTAACAAAAATTTTAGTCATAAAGTAAAAAAAATAAATGTAAACTGTGACACAGGTATGCTGTATAAATGTACAATGTGACAAACTGAAGTAACAATATATACACTAAATAATGTACATTAGATAGAGATAATACAAAGAGCCATGAAAGTTATTAATAGCATGGATGCTCTGTACATAATATGTTTGGAAATTTGGATTAACAAGTATTATCAGATGGATTACTATAGGCTATAATTATCCATCCTATATGCCACTTTCTATCTCTTCATTAAAAGGTGTTTTGTATCTCTGAGGCAGTCCTATCCTCTGGACCTTACTTGATCATACATAAAATAAAAGGTTACAGTTGAATTACAAGGTCACCTTGTCACCTGTGTCAAATTACTTGGCCTAAAATTCTTTGATAAATGTCATTTGTCACATCTGCACATGAGGAAACACTTAAGCTACAGTAAAACATTTTGTGATTTTCAAATAAATGAATGAACTGCTACTTGACATCAGTGACAGAAGAAAACTGTTCACTTTTCCATTAATGTTGTGCAATGTAGTACATCTATTGAATGCAATATTTGCCTAAACAGTAAAAATTTGTTTTATCAAAATCTGACAGAAATAATTAAAATTAGAAAATTAGAAGCACATTTTCTAATTGTACAGTCAGCGACCTCTAATAGTAGGCCTTTTTGCATACCCTGCACCCATGATTTGTCAGTCAAATAGGAAAAAAAAATGTCATGCACCCCACTAAAGTGTTCTTCAGCTCCAGCCCCCCCAGTGTCTCTCCAGCAACCCCCTTCTGTCTCTCCAGCCAATCCCCACACTGTCTCTTCAGCCTTCGAGTGCCTCTCTAGCTACAGCCATCCCCCCTTTCTGTTGATCTGCAGATATATCTGTTAATGTGTACCCTGCATAACTTGACAGATGCATTGACAATAGAACAGTGCAAGACGAAGGGTGGCAGAAGGTATGTAAATTAATAAAGCGATAGGGATTTAAAAAAAAGAAAGAAACAGATAATAGTCTCAAATAAGTGTCAGGAATAACGTCAGTGCTCAAAGATGAAAAATGTAAATTATGCAGCCCGGTCCAAAGCACTCTGTAATGGTGAATGTAATGCTTGTACAAAGGCTGAAAACATACAGTGGTTATAAAAGGTATTCACCCAACTTAAACTTTTCACATATTGTTGTGTTACAACTAGAGATGAGCGAGTTTGGTTCTCTGAGAACCGAACCCTACCGAACATCACGTCCTGAGCCCCGATCCGAGTCCGGTTCGGGTTTTCCCGCCTAAATCGGAAACCAGGACAAGGCAAAACGTCATCATCCCGCTGTTAGATTCGTGCGAATTTTGGATTCCATATTCCATCTAAGGAGCCACGTTTTCCCTCCAGTTCTGGAGAGTGTAGCGAGAGGGCGTGTCTGTGCGGGAAAGTGGTGTGGCACGTAGGGTGGCGACCTGCTCTTATGTGTCATTCCAGTGTTGTCTTGTGCTGCATCAATCCAGTGGTGGTGTCTTGTGCTGTCTCAGTCTAGTCACAGTGGGGGTGTCCTGTGCTGCCATAAGTCCAGTGCTGCTGGTGTATAAGTGCAGTCCAGTGCAGTGGTGCTGTGTTGTGCTGCATCATTCCAGTGGTGGTGTCCTGTGCTGCCATAAGTCCAGTGGTGGTGTCCTGTGCTGCCGTAAGTCGGAAGTCCAGTGCTGCTGCTGTATAAGTGCAGTGGTGCTGTGTTGTGCTGCATCAGTCCAGTGGTGGTGTCTTGTGCTGCATCAGTCCAATCACAGTGGATGAGTCCTCTGCTGCCATATGTCCAGTGCTGCTGTATAAGTCCAGTGCAGTGGTGCTGTGTTGTGCTGCATCAGTCCAGTGGTGGTGTCTTGTGCTGTCTCAGTCTAGTCACAGTGGGGGTGTCCTGTGCTGCCATAAGTCCAGTGCTGCTGGTGTATAAGTGCAGTCCAGTGCAGTGGTGCTGTGTTGTGCTGCATCATTCCAGTGGTGGTGTCCTGTGCGGCCATAAGTCCAGTGGTGGTGTCCTGTGCTGCCATAAGTCCAGTGGTGGTGTCCTGTGCTGCCGTAAGTCCAGTGCTGCTGCTGTATAAGTCCAGTGCAGTGGTGCTGTGTTGTGCTGCATCAGTCCAGTGGTGATGTCCTGTGCTGTCATAAGTCCAGTGGTGGTGTCCTGTGCTGCCGTAAGTCCAGTGGTGCTGCTGTATAAGTTCAGTGCAGTGGTGCTGTGTTGTGCTGCATCAGTCCAGTGGTGGTGTCCTGTGCTGCCATAAGTCCAGTGGTGATGTGCTGTGCTGCCATATAAGTCCAGTGGTGCTGCCATATAAGTCCAGGGGTACTGCTGTATAAGTCCAGTCCAGTGGTGCAGCCATATAAATCCAGGGGTACTGCCGTATAAGTCCAAGGGTACTGCCGTATAAGTCCAGTCCAGTGGTGCAGCCATATAAGTTCAGGGGTACTGCCATATAAGTCCAGGGATACTGCCGTATAAGTTCAGGGCTACTGCCGTATAAGTCATGGGGTACTGCCATATAAGTTCAGGGGTACTGCCGTATAAGTCCAGTCCAGTGGTGCAGCCATATAAGTCCTGGGGTACTGCTGTATAAGTTCAGGGGTACTGCTGTATAAGTCCAGTCCAGTAGTGCAGCCATATGAGTTCAGGGGTACTGCCATATAAGTCCAGGGATACTGCGGTATAAGTTCAGGGGTACTGCTGTATAAGTCAAGGGTTACTGCCGTATAAGTTCAGGGGAACTGCCGTATAAGTCCAGGGGTACTGCCATATAAGTCCAGGGGTTCTGCCGCAAAAGTCCAGTCCAGTGGTGCAGCCGTATAAGTTCAGGGGTACTGCCGTATAAGTCCAGTCCAGTGGTGCAGCCATATAAGTTCAGGGGTACTGCCATATAAGTCCAGGGATACTGCCGCATAAGTTCAGGGATACTGCCGCATAAGTTCAGGGGTACTGCCGTATAAGTTCAGGGGTACTGCCGTATAAGTCCAGGGGTACTGCCATATAAGTTCAGGGGTACTGCCGTATAAGTCCAGTCCAGTGGTGCAGCCATATAAGTCCAGGGGTACTGCCGTATAAGTCCAGGGGTACTGCTGTATAAGTTCAGGGGTACTGCTGTATAAGTCCAGTCCAGTAGTGCAGCCATATGAGTTCAGGGGTACTGCCATATAAGTCCAGGGATACTGCCGTATAAGTTCAGGGGTATTGCTGTATAAGTCCAGGGTTACTGCCATATAAGTTCAGGGGAACTGCCGTATAAGTCCAGGGGTACTGCCATATAAGTCCAGGGGTACTGCCGTAAAAGTCCAGTCCAGTGGTGCAGCCGTATAAGTTCAGGGGTACTGCCGTATAAGTCCAGTCCAGTGGTGCAGCCATATAAGTTCAGGGGTACTGCCATATAAGTCCAGGGATACTGCCGTATAAGTTCAGGGGTACTGCCGTATAAGTTCAGGGGTACTGCCGTATAAGTCCTGGGGTACTGCCATATCAGTTCAGGGGTACTGCCGTATAAGTCCAGTCCAGTGGTGCAGCCATATAAGTCCAGGGGTACTGCCGTATAAGTCCAGGGGTACTGCTGTATAAGTTCAGGGGTACTGCTGTATAAGTCCAGTCCAGTAGTGCAGCCATATAAGTTCAGGGGTACTGCCGTATAAGTCCAGGGATACTGCCGTATAAGTTCAGGGGTACTGCTGTATAAGTCCAGGGGTACTTCCGTAAAAGTCCAGTCCAGTGGTGCAGCCGTATAAGTTCAGGGGTATTGCCGTATAAGTCCAGTCCAGTGATGCAGTCGTATAAGTCCAGGGGAACTGCCGTATAAGTTCAGGGGTATTGCCGTATAGGTCCACCAATATTGTGCGTGCATTACATCTGGGCAAATTCCAGCACGTCCCTTGTTTTGCACATAAAATTAATTTGGTGGTGCAGAATTTATGACAGGGGCGTGCAGGAGATGCTGTCGGTGTCCCGAAATAGTTTTTGAATAGTGCCATCTTCACTCCTAGATGGGCCAGGTGTTTGTGCCACCCACTTGTGTCGCTTAGCAAAGTCATCCAGCGACCTTGGTGCAACCTTTTGGCCTAAAAACAGTATTGTGAGGTGTGAAGTGTTCAGAATAGACTGGAAATGAGTGGAAATGAATGTTATTGAGGATAATAATACCTTAGCATCAAAATTACCCCCAAATTCTGAGATTGTAGCTGTTTTTATGTTTTTTTCAAAAAATCATCCAGATCCAAAACCAAAACCCAAAAGGGTGGTTTTGGCAAAACCAATCCAGATCCAAAACATGAGCGGGAATCCAGATCCAAACCCAAACCACGAAAAGTGCCCACTGCACATCTCTAGTTACAACATGGAACCATTATTGATTTAATATAAATGTATTCCCTGTTGTAAGGAAGTCCAACAAGAGACCAGTACCAAATGTAAAGAAGTTACAGTCTGCCATGACAGAGATGGGAGTCGCTGTGTAACTGCACATATGCTTAATACTGTAAATCTGGGTTGTATGGGAGGGTGATAAGTAGAGATCATTTGTTGAAACAAACATCACATAAAAGCCTGGCTACACTTTGTCCAATGACATTTGGGAGACGTTACTATGTAGAGAAAAATTCTATGGTTTGAAGAGACCAAAATTAAACTGTTCTGCCAGAATGCTTGGTGCACATCTTGGTGCTAACACTGCACATAACAGTTAAAACACAATCCAGTCAGTGAAGTATCGTGCTAGCATCATCATGTTATAATGTAATGGAAAGCTCAGAAAAATAGAGGGTAAATGGATAAAGCAAAGTTCAGCAAAATCCTAAAGGAAAGCCTGCCATATCATACAATAGCTCTTGGACTTTCAGTAGAGTGACATTAGCAATACAACCATTATACTGGGGGATATTCAGAGCCAAACGCAGCCATGCGTCTGTACACTGTGTCTGCATCAGCCGCAGTACGCATGAAGACCCCATACCTTGGAAGGATGTGGCCTCAAGGTGACTGACAGTGGCGGGCATTCTCGAGGCAGCATTTCAGCATTGCGGGGGTGTGGCGGGAAAAACTGGGGCAGGGTAGGAGCGTTTTTAGGGGGGCTGCATGACGTCACATGCAGCCGCCTTGAAACAAAAATGGCGCCTGACCTCCTACCAGCGCAGCCTAGCTGTGCAGGCAGGTTCAACCTTAAATTGATGCGTTCACAATTTAATTGCGGATGAATCGGGATGCGGTGCCACACACATGCTGGGCGGCCTTATTTAACAGAAACGAGCGCAAGTGGCTAATTGTATATTTGCCTGTTTAAAGATTACAATTCTTTATGACCAGGAGAAACTAAAGGCTGTTTACTTCTCACAAAGTGGAGCTACTGTAAGAGGGATATAGTATTAATATTTGTCAGTTCAAATCTCAAAAACAACAAGATCTAGGTATACAGTATGCTATAGGGTTGGAATAATATTCCAATTGTAAAGCGCAACGGAATTTGCTGTGCTATATAAGAAACTGTTAATAAATAAATAATAAAATAAATATGAAATGACATTCAGAGAAAAAGGTATATGCCCTTTTGTATGATAGCTGAGAAAGTTTAGCAATAAAACTGCCCAAACACGTTTTTTTAATTAGTTTTAAATGTTTAACCCAGAGGTTCCCAAACTGTGTGCCGTGGCTCCCTGGGGTGCCTCGGGACACTTGCAGGGGTGCCCTGGGTTGGTTGTCCAGGACCAATTCAAATTATTCATGGTCAATATAATAGGCAAAACCAGTGCTGGTGGATGCCAGTCATAAAATATGTGGCCAAACAGAAGCAAATCTTGTCTCTCACCATACAACTGACCCTAAGGATGACATATAAACGCAATCTACTTAATGTAATATTTCTTTCTAAATTTCTCAATAAAAATTTTTTGGCCTAGGGGTGCCGTGAAAAAAATTCTGATATTTTAGGGCTCCATGATTCAAAAAAGTTTGGAAATTACTGGTTTAAACAATACAGCATTGGAGTAGTACACAACGACCGCAGTGATGCCAGAAGTAAACTACACAAACTACATAGATAACAAAAAATATCAAGACCAGTTTGACATACAAGTTGTTGAATGCATGAAGTAGGTGGGAAAATGTCTATGTGCTTGAAAGGTAATGCTTTATGCAGTCCGGATTTTAGAAAATGACCTAGCATTTAGCTACAAATCCATTAATGAGGTTGGGCACTGATGTTAGCCAGCAATGTCTGGCTCAAAATCAGTATTTCAATTTATCCCAAAGTTGTTAAATGGGGCTGAAGCCAGGGTTCTTTGATGGTCAGTCAAGTTCTTCTCACAACACTGCAAACCATTTTCTTTGGACCTAGTTTTATGCATCCCGGATTTGTCATGCTGCAATATGACAGGGTCTTACAAACTGCTGCCACAAAGTTGGATGCTCTAGCACTAAGATATACCGGTTCTACACTAGCTAAATAATGAAACACAGCACCAGACCATTCCTTTGCCAAACTGTACAGGCGGCAGCACATATTCAACTGGTGAGCCTTCTTCTGTCACTTGCCACATTTAGATTAATCCATAGTCTGCCAGATGTGAAAAGTGAACAGTTTGAAACCCACCGAGATGTCCATTTGAAGTACACTTGACGGACTACCATTAAATACTGGTTAATATGGATTGGTAACAAAGCTGGAGTAAATTCATGCAGTGAAAATGCTTTAGGAAATGTAGGGGTCTATTTATCAATGGGACATTTTGCAGGATTTAGGGCCTCTGCCTATTTATCAAGCTCCAAACCGTGCAATGGCCATCACAGGTATAGCATGTGATGGGCATCACAGGGGCATTCTTGTAATAGCTTCCATATGCAAATGGGCAAAGTTATTTGGCAAATATTTAAAATGGTTATCAACACCTCAGAATGGCAATAACGGATGCAAGAAAGAAAATAAAGTTTGTTATTAAAAGGAAGTATTGTTTTAGTGTCCCTTATTTTAAAGGTTGGTACACAGGGTATCCAATTGATAGATCTACAGTAAAAAGATAATCAGTAGGTGGATGCCAAATGGTCAACATGTAAAAGGTTGACAGGTTCAACATGTAAGAGGTTGACAGTGCTTAAGATTGACAGGTTCAATAGGTCAACATGACTACGGTCGACAAAAGTTGTTTTTATTAAAAATAAATCTACTTTTTCATCTGTTACCATCCACATGGACTACAATTGGGAACAGTAACCTGTGCCGAACTCTGTAGTGGAGCATGGCACCTCGCCCTAATTGTGGCCAGCGAAATAATCATGCAAGGGTACACATTTCCACTAATTTGGCTCAGACATGATCATGAAACAAACAAAATAACACCAAAAAAACCTTGTGTCGACAATGTTCACGTCTAACTTTTGACCCTGTCAACCTTTTGTACCTGTCAACATTTTCTACTATCTACCTTTTCCATTTCAACCTTTTGTCCCTGTCGACCGTTTGCATGTATTCTATTTGGGGTCGACCTATTGACTGTCTATCTTTTACTGTAGATTTATTGAACCACATCTTTGGCCTAATTCAGACCTGATCGCAGCAGCAAAACTGTTCTCTAATGGGCAAAACCATGTGCACTGCAAGTTGGGCAGATGTAACATGTGCAGAGAGAGTAATATTGTTTCTGTGCAGGGTAAATACTGGCTGCTTTATTTTTACACTGCAATTTAGATTTCAGTTTGAACACACCCCTCCCAAATCTAAATCTCTCTGCACTCTCTCTGCACATGCTATATCTGCAGTGCACATGGTTTTGCCCATTAGAGAACAATTTTTCTGCTGGGATCAGGTCGGAATTAGGCCCCTGGTTCCCAAGGGATGCTCTTACTGTGGTCTCTACTTGATGCAACCCCTAGTGTGGACACTTTGTCCTCGGAGGAGTAGCTGACACAGATGCAGATTGTGCACTGCCAGCACTACCCTAAGTTGAAAGAGAAACAAGTGGAAGGCCTGTAACTAAATCATGGCTTACTTGTCACTTTTATGTTCTCAGGTGGTCATTCCGAGTTGATCGCTCGTTGACGATTTTTGCAGCGCAGCGATCAAGGGAAAAAACGGCAATTCTGTGCATGCGCATGGTACGCAGCGCGCATGCGCTAAGTACTTTCACACAAAAGTTTGTAGTTTTACCCAAGCTCGAGCGACTGAAAAACGTCACTCGAGCTTGGGTAAAACTACAAACTTTTGTGTGAAAGTACTTAGCGCATGCGCGCTGCGTACCATTGATTGTAGTATGATTGACAGGAAGTGGGTGTTTATGGGCGGCAACTCAGCATTTTCAGGGAGTGTGCTAAAAAACGCAGGCGTGCCAGGTAAAAACGCAGGAGTGGCTGGAGAAACGGGGGGGGGGGGGGTAGCTGGCCGAATGCAGGGCGTGTTTGTGACGTCAAACCAGAAACTAAGCAGACTGAGGTGATCGCAGTCTAGGAGTAGGCCTGGAGCTACTCAGAAACTGCAGCAAATTATTTAGTAGCAGTTCTGCTAACCTTTCGTTCGCTATTCTGCTAAACTAAGATACACTCCCAGAGGGCTGCGACCTAGCGTGTGCAATGCTGCTAAAAGCAGCTAGCGAGCAAACAACTCGGAATGACCACCTCAGTTTGGTATCTGGGACAGAAACAAAAACTTGTCTAATGGGAGATATAGCAAATCAAGAGAGATAACCAATAAGCTTCTAGTTACCATTTATCTAGCACTGTTTATAAAATGGCAGAAGCTGATTGGTTGTTTTTTTTTTAAACTTCTACACTCTATCTCTGAAAGGTTTCTAACATCTCTTACCCTAGATTACACTGGAATGCTGAAGCATAACTAGTCTTAAAGCGAGGGAAGGCAAAAGGTAAAATAGGTGTCAAGCACAGGTAAGTGGCACTCCATATTTGTACAAAAGACTCTAAACACCAAGGGGGATATTCAATTGTTTTGAAAAGTCCGTTGGGTGTCTGTTTTTTCCTATGTAATATACAGAAAAAAAACAGACACCCAACCAACTTTTCAAACATTTGAATCCCTCCCCCAAGTGTCTATTTCAACGTTCAACCTGCACTTTCATCAGGAATAATTAAACAGTTAATAGTACCCCTGGAGTTGTACGGCAGTGTCAGACAGGATGGCAATTTAAAAAAATAGTCCCCAAACAGCACATGATGCAAAGAAGAAAAAGAGGTGCAAGATGGAATTGTCCTTGGGCCCTCCCACCCACCCTTATGTTGTATAAACAGGACATGCACACTTTAACCAACCCATCATTTCAGTGACAGGGTCTGCCACGCGACTGTGGCTGAAATGATTGGTTTGTTTGCTCCCCCACCAAAAAAGAAACAATTAATCTCTCCTTGCACAAACTGGCTCTACAGAGGCAAGATGTCGACCTCATCCTCTGATTCCTCACCCCTTTCACTGTGTACATCCTCCTCCTCACAGAGTATTAATTCGTCCCCATTGGAATCCACCATCACAGATCCCTGTGTACTTTCTGGAGACAATTGCTGGTAAAGGTCTTCCCGGAGGAATTTATAATTCATTTTGATGAACATCATCTTCTCCACATTTTCTGGAAGTAACCTCCAACGCCAATCGCTGGCAAGGTTACCGACTGCACTACACACTGGAGGGGGGGGGGGGGGGGGAAACTTAGGTAAAATAAAGCCAGTTTGTGCAAGGGCATCCAAATTGCCTCTTTTTCCTGCCAGTATACATACAGACTGTCTGACATGCCTACTTGGATGCTGTCACTCATATAATCCTCCACCATTCTTTCAATAGTGACAGAATCATATGCAGCGACAGTAGACATGTCAGTAATCGTTGGCAGGTCCTTCAGTCCGGACCAGATGTCAGCACTCGCTCCTGACTGCCCTGCATCACCGCCAGCAGGTGGGCTAGGAAATCTTATCCTTTTCCTGGCAGCCACAGTTGCAGGAGAAAATGAAGGAGGAGCTGTTGACAAGTCATATTCCGGTTGACAATTTTCTCACCAGCAGGTCTTTGAACCTCTGCAGAAAGAGAGATACAATGTAGGCATTAAACCTAGGATCGAGCACAGTGGCCAAAATGTAGTGCTCTGATTTCAACAGATTGACCACCCTTGAATCCTGGCAAAGCAAATGTAGGGCTCCATCCACAAGTACCACATACTTTGTGGAATCGCTCCAGCTTAGCTCCTCCTTCAATTTCTCCAGCTGGTTCTGCAAAAGGCTGATGAGGGGAATGACCTGACTCAAGCTGGCAGTGTCTGAACTAAATTCACGTGTGGCAAGTTTGAAGGGTTGGAGAACCTTGCACAAGACGGAAATCATTCTCCACTGCGCTTGAGTCAGGTGCATTCCCCCTCCTTTGCCTATATCGTATGTGGATGTATAGGCTTGAATGGCCTTTCGCTGCTCCTCCATCCTCTGAAGCATATAGAGTGTTGAATTCCACCTCGTTACCACCTCTAGCTTCAGGTGATGGCAGGGCAGGTTCATGAGTGTATGCTGGCGCTCCAGTCTTTGGCACGTGGTAGCTGAATGTCAAAAGTGGCCCACAATTTTTTGGGCCACCAACATCATCTCCTGCACGCCCCTGTCATTTTTCAAAAAATTCTGCACCACCAAATTAATTATATGTGCAAAACATATAACGTGCTGGAATTTGCCCAGATGTAATGCATGCACAATATTGGTGGCGTTGTCCGATATCACAAATCCCCAGGAGAGTCTAGTTGGGGTCAGCCATTGTGTGATGATTTCCCTTAGCTTCCGTTAGAGGTTGTCAGCGGTGTGCCTCTTACGGAAAGCGGTGTTACATAGTGTAGCCTGCCTAGGAACGAGTTGGCATTTGCGAGATGGTACTGGTGCCGCTTCTGTTGTTGCTATGGGAGGCAATATAACTACCCAGTGGGCTGTCACAGTCATATAGTCATTAGTCTGACCTGTTCCACTTGTCCACATGTCCGTGGTTTAATGGACAGTGGGTACAACTGCATTTTTTAGGACACTGAGGACACTTTTTCTGACGTCTGTACATTCTCGATATCACCTGCCCAGTGAAGTGGAACCTAGATAGGTTTTGGTACCGGGGGGACACTACCTCCATCAATTATATAAGTCCCACTGAACTAATGGCGGATACTGAACGCACAACTAACACCAACAGAGCTGTCAAGGCCTCAGTTATCCGCTTTGCAACAGGATGACTGCTGTCATATTTCATCTTCCTCACAAAGTACTGTTGGACAGTCAATTTCTTACTGGAAGTAGTACAAGTGGTCTTCCGACTTCCCCTCTGGAATGACGGTCGACTCCCAGTAGCAACAACAACAGTGGCAGCAACAGCAGCAGTAGGCGTAGCACTCAAGTATTCTCTGGAGGAATCCCAGTTAGGAGAGGACTCCTCAGTCTTGCCAGTGACATGGCCTGCAGGACTATAGACGTTCCTGACTGAGGAAGAAGTTGACGTTGAGGGAGTTGCTGGTGTGGCTTGCAGGAGCTTGGGTACAAGAGGAAGAAGGGATTTAGGTGTCAGTGAACTTGACACCTGTTGTCCAGATTTGTGGAGAAATAATTCCACACCGAAGAGGTGGCTTTTTTGGTATTTTGCCCAGGCATCACAATGGGCTTCTTCATCCCACGGACAACAGGTGTCTCCCCCGGTGCCTGATTTAAACAAACCACATCACCATCAGAATCCTCATTGTCAACTTCCTCAGCGTCAGCAACACCCATATCCTCATCCTGGTGTACTTCAACAGTGACATCTTCAATTTGAATATCAGAAACTGGACTGTGGGTGCTACTTCCAGCACTTGCAGAGGGCATGCAAATGGTTGAAGGATCCACCTTTTCCCATCCAGTGTTTTGAAGGTCAGGCATTGCAACCGCTGACACACTTGGACTCTCCATGGGGATTTGTGATACCATCTTAGAACGCACAGTTCTTTGCTGTGCTTTTGCCATCTTAACTCTTATTATTTTTCTAGCGGGAGGATGAAGGCTTCCATCTTCATGTGAAGCTGAACCACTAGTCAGGAACATAGGCCAGGGCCTTAGCCGTTCCTTGCTACTTCATGTCATAAATGGCATATTGGCAAGTTTACGTTTCTCCTCAGACCATTTAAATTTCTTTTTTGGGATCTTTTTACTGAACTTTGGCTTTTTGGATTTTACATGCCCTCTACTATCACATTGGGCATCGGCCTTGGCAGACGACGTTGATGGCATTTCATCATCTATGTCATGACTAGTGGCAGCAGCTTCAGCACTAGGAGGAAGGTGTTCTTGATCTTTCCCTATTTTATCCTCCACATTTTTGTTCTCCATTATTTTTCTGGAGTTATATAACAATATGCGGTACAGGAAATCATACCTCTACACCACACAGGGCAAATCCTGTGAAAATTATTTGGATTAAATATTAATAACCCCTTTATTTGGAGTAAATAAATACAGTACAGGACAGCACCACTGAACTTATATGGCAGCACCACTGGACTGGACTTATACGGCAGTACCACTGGAATTATACGCCAATATCACTGTAATTATACGGCAGTACCACTGGACTTATTTCGGCAGTACCACTGGACTGGATTTATATGGCATTATCACTGGATTTATACGCCAGTACCACTGGAATTATACATCTGTACCACTGGACATATACGGCAGTATCACTGGATTTATACGGCAGTACCGCTGGACATATACGGCAGTATCAATAGACATATACGGCAGTTTCTCTGGACTGCATTTGTACGCCAGTACCACTGGACATATACAGCAGTACCACTGGAATTATATGGCAGTACCACTGGGCATATACGCCAGTATCACTGGACTGGATTTATACGCCAGTACCACTGGACTTATGCGCCAGTACCACTGGAATTATACGGCAGTGTCACTGGAAATATACTGCACTATCACTTGACCAGATTTTACGCCAGTACCACTGGATTTATATGGCAGTACCACTGGACATATACGGCAGTATCACTGGATTTATACGGTAGTACCACTGGACATATACTGCACTATCACTTGACCAGATTTTACGCCAGTACCACTGGATTTATATGGCAGTACCACTGGACATATACGGCAGTATCACTGGATTTATACGGTAGTACCACTGGACATATACGGCAATATCACTGGACTGGATTTATACACCAGTACCACTGTATTTATATGGCAGTACCACTGGACATATATGGCAGTATCACTGGACATATACGGCAGTATCGCTGGATATATACGGCAGTACTGCTGGACATATATGGCAGTATCAATGGACATATATGGCAGTATCACTGGACTGGATTTGTACGCCAGTACCACTGGACATATAAGTCAGTACCACTGGACATATACGGCAGTATCACTGGAATTATATGGCAGTACCACTGGACTGGATTTATATGCCAGTACCACTGGATTTATACTCCAGTACCACTGAAATTATATGGCAGTATCACTGGAATTATACGGCAGTACCAATGGAATTATATGGCAGTACCACTGTGCATATACGGCAGTATCACTGGACATATATGGCAATATCACTGGACTGGATTTATACGCCAGTACCACTGGAATTATATGGCAGTACCAGTGGACATATAAGGCAGTATCACTGGTTTTATACGCCAGTACCACTAGACATATACAGCAGTATAACCGAACATATATGGCAGTATCACTGGACATATACGCCAGTACCACGGGAAATATACAGCAGCACAGGGACACCACCACTGGACTGATGCAGGATAACATAACACCACTGCAATGGACTGGACTTATACAGCAGCACTGGACATATAGCAGCAGAGGACACCACCACTGTGACTTGACTGATACAGCACAACACACCACCACTGGACTGATGCAGCACAACACAGCACCACTGGACTGGACTTATACAGCAGCACTGGACATATGGCAGCAGAGGACACAACCACTGTGACTGGACTGATGCAGCACAAGACTTTACCACTGAACTGATGCAGGACACTGAGAATGGAGACACGTCCTCTCTCTACACTCTCCAATGCCGGAGTGAAAATGGCGACGACGCGCGTCTACTTATATGGAATCCAAACCCCGCGAGAATCCGACAGCGGGATGATGACGTTTTGCCTCGTTCTGGTTTCCGAGTCAGGCGGGAAAACCCGAGCCTGACTCGGTTCCGGGCTCGGGTAGTGAAGTTCGGGAGGAACCCGCTCATCTCTAGTTTTAATTTGAATCTGAATCAGGGGAGACCACAGGCCATAATTTTTTTTCAGTTTTGTTAAAATGCTGGATCATTTGGTTAAAGGTATTACCTCAAGGTTAATTTGTCTTTGTTTTTGTTGTTGTTTTTGCTGTAGTATTTGTTTACATTAAAAGTGCTTTGTTTCTCAATAAAATCTAATTTACACAGTCATGGGGGTATCCTCTTAGCCATGATAAGCCACGCCTCGCGCTGGAATATCGGCATCTTATTTCACCTGCCTCAGGCAGGCGAAACCAAATCCCCGGAAACACACAGGTTTCAAAGAACCTGTGTGTTTTCGGAAGAAAATATATTTTTTTGCAGGCGATCAAAATGGATATCCTGTACAAAAATTAAGGGTGAAACATTGTGAAAAATCAGGAAAAACTTCACTTTTTCACGCCCGATGTTAATTCACTTCTAATTGGATAACACCCATAACACCATATGGCGAATGTATTGATCATTTTGTCAGTTTGAACAAAAGCCTCCTCCCTATCAATGGTTATTTGCATAACTCGTAGGAATTGAGATGGAGTTAGGTAAATCCGCTTTGAGTGGCTGTAGGTAAATATACTTTAGCAGCTTCATAGAAATCTATGAAGGCTGTTTTTGCAAAAATAAAAATGTTCTTTTAACACAATCCCCCAACACTGCTACTATATTGTGTACGTTAACTTTTGCATTTACCACAAAACTGTCATTTCTTGGCATAAACTAAACCAGTGGTTCCCAACCTCGATCCTCAAGGCACACTAACAGTCCAGGTATAGTAAAAGCCACATGGTTAATTTAAAATATCTGAGGTACTATTTAAGTCACCTGTGTTCAAGTATGGACTATTAGTGTGCTTTGAGCAGTGCCATAACTACGTGTGTGCCAGCTGTGCCTGGCACACAGCCAGAGCCGGATTAAGCGGGGGGGGCTGGGGTTAAGTACCCCAGGCCCCCTTTTTTAAAAGGGCCCCCCGCCGGCACCACCTCCACAGATAGGATCTCTGTGCTGCACTCCCGGTCCCGGCTCCCCACTGTACTGCCATACACCGCCGGCGGCGCCACCTGCAGGGGCAGCTGAGTGATGCCTGTCCCGGCGGCTCACGGCTTCCCCGGCTCCCGCCGCCGCCTGCAGGGAGGCAGGACAGCTGAGCGATGGGAACAAGGAAGACGCGGCTTGTGAAGCCAGCTTGCACCCATCCCAGCTTAGGTGTTTTGATTCCTGGAGGAGACAGACAGCGAGGAACTCATGCTCTCCTATTACATGTGTGCAGCCTGCCAGCAGAGTAAGAAAGAGGTAAGGCTGGCTGCACAGTATTTAAAGTTCAGGTTCTGGGTAATTATATTATATATATGTATGTATGTATGTATGTATGTATGTATGTATGTATGTGTGTGTATATATATATATATATATATATACATATATGTATATATATATATATATATATTATGTGTATATATGTATGTGTGTGTGTGTGTGTGTGTGTGTGTGTGTGTGTGTATATATATATATATATATATATATATACATGTGTGTGTGTATATATATATATATATATATATTTATTTTCTTCTGAGGTGGCACTCAAAGGCATTTTGCAAATAACACTGTAATCCACAGGTAATATGATTGATATTTCATGGTTTTTATACCATTTCTTCAGGATGGTATAAAAACCATGAAAACCATGAAAAGTCGATCATAATCTCTCAGTGCCACCTCAGAAGCAAACCTACCGTAAGTATTTCCCTCCAGCATAGAGATAATAGGAGCGCACCTGGCACAATTATTTGCATTATTCATTGACAAGGAAGTACCGGAACAAGCATTTGGATGTATGTGTGTACATACATATATTTATATATATATATATATATATATATATATATATATATATATATATATATATATATATATAATGTTCCATAGGTGCGGCACTCATGCTTGTCTCATGCAAAAAAAGGACAACCATCCTGTATGCTTCTTCAATGTTTCAATTTATTATTCAAATTGTCGTCAGGAAAAAAAAAATTTTCCTGACGACAATATGAATAATAAATTGAAACGTTGAAGAAGCATACAGGACGACTGTCCTTTTTTTGTATGAGACAAGTATGAGTGCCGCACCTATGGGACATTATTAATTTTACACAGTGATGGCACCAGCAGCAAGAGTTGATATGATATATTAGATCTTAGGGCCCCCCTGTCTTAAGTAGAGATGAGCGGGTTCGGTTCCTCGGAATCCGAACCCCCCCGAATTTCACCCATTTTACACGGTTCCGAGGCAGACTCGGATCTTCCCGCCTTGCTCGGTTAACCCGAGCGCGCCCGAACGTCATCATCCCGCTGTCGGATTCTCGCGAGGCTCGTATTCTATCGCGAGACTCGGATTCTATATAAGGAGCCGCACGTCACCGCCATTTTCACACGTGCATTGAGATTGATAGGGAGAGGACGTGGCTGGCGTCCTCTCCGTTAGAATAGATAGAGACACTTGAGTTGATTTACTACTAACTTAGTAATTTTGGGGAGCATTAGGAGTACTCAGAGTGCAGAGTTTTGCTGATAGTTACTAGTGACCACCACCAGTTTTATTTATTATTTAATATAATCCGTTCTCTGCCTGAAAAAAAACGATACACAGTCACATACCATATCTGTGCTCAGCCTCAGTGTGCTGCATGATAATATCATCTATGTATATCTGACTGTGCTGAGTGCTCACTGCTCACACAGCTGAATTGTGGGGGAGACTGGGGTGCAGTTATAGCAGGAGTACAGTGCACACTTTTGCTGCCAGTGTGACTGACCAGTGACCACCAGTATATTGTCTGCCTGAAAAAGTTAAACACTCCTGTGGTGTTTTTTTTTTATTATTCTATAAACGCATTCTGCTGACAGTGTCCAGCAGGTCCGTCATTCATTATATTATATAAATATTTACCTGCAGTAGTGTTATATTTTTTTTGTTCATCTCTATCACCTTTATCATCTCTATATTAGCAGACGCAGTACGGTAGTCCACGGCTGTGGCTACCTCTGTGTCGTCAGTGCTCGTCCATAATTGTATACCTACCTGTGTTGGGGTTTTTTTTTCTATCTTCTTCATACTAGTAGTTTAGGAGTCTGCTGACAGTGTCCAGCAGGTCCGTCATTATATTATATATACCTGCAGTAGTGATATATATATATTTTTTATATCATTATCATC
Organism: Pseudophryne corroboree; assembly: GCF_028390025.1. Classification (NCBI taxonomy): domain Eukaryota; kingdom Metazoa; phylum Chordata; class Amphibia; order Anura; family Myobatrachidae; genus Pseudophryne; species Pseudophryne corroboree. Next base: position 588,052,021 of record NC_086444.1, on the reverse strand, counting down.
TCTATACTAGCAGACGCAGTACGGTAGTCCACGGCTGTAGCTAACTCTGTTTCGTCAGTTCTCGTCCATAATTGTATACCTACCTGTGGTGGGGTTTTTTTTTCTATCTTCTTCATACTAGTAGTTTAGGAGTCTGCTGACAGTGTCCAGCAGGTCCGTCATTATATTATATATACCTGCAGTAGTGATATATATATATTTTTTATATCATTATCATCTCTATACTAGCAGACGCAGTACGGTAGTCCACGGCTGTAGCTACCTCTGTGTCGTCAGTCACTCGTCATCCATAAGTATACTAGTATCCATCCATCTCCATTGTTTACCTGAGGTGCCTTTTAGTTGTGCCTATTAAAATATGGAGAACAAAAATGTTGAGGTTCCAAAAATAGGGAAAGATCAAGATCCACTTCCACCTCGTGCTGAAGCTGCTGCCACTAGTCATGGCCGAGACAATTAAATTCCATCAACGTCGTCTGCCAAGGCCGATGCCCAATGTCATAGTACAGAGCATGTAAAATCCAAAACACAAAATATCAGTAAAAAAAGGACTAAAAAATCTAAAATAAAATCGTCGGAGGAGAAGCGTAAACTTGCCAATATGCCATTTACCACACGGAGTGGCAAGGAACGGCTGAGGCCCTGGCCTATGTTCATGGCTAGTGGTTCAGCTTCACATGAGGATGGAAGCACTCAGCCTCTCGCTAGAAAAATGAAGAGACTTAAGCTTGCAAAAGCACAGCAAAGAACTGTGCGTTCTTCGAAATCACAAATCCACAAGGAGAGTCCAATTGTGTCGGTTGCGATGCCTGACCTTCCCAACACTGGACGTGAAGAGCATGCGCCTTCCACCATTTGCACGCCCCCTGCAAGTGCTGGAAGGAGCACCCGCAGTCCAGTTCCTGATAGCCAGATTGAAGATGTCAGTGTTGAAGTACACCAGGATGAGGAGGATATGGGTGTTGCTGGCGCTGGGGAGGAAATTGACAAGGAGGATTCTGATGGTGAGGTGGTTTGTTTAAGTCAGGCACCCGGGGAGACACCTGTTGTCCGTGGGAGGAATATGGCCATTGACATGCCTGGTGAAAATACCAAAAAAATCAGCTCTTCGGTGTGGAAGTATTTCAACAGAAATGCGGACAACAGGTGTCAAGCCGTGTGTTGCCTTTGTCAAGCTGTAATAAGTAGGGGTAAGGACGTTAACCACCTCGGAACATCCTCCCTTATACGTCACCTGCAGCGCATTCATCATAAGTCAGTGACAAGTTCAAAAACTTTGGGCGACAGCGGAAGCAGTCCACTGACCAGTAAATCCCTTCCTCTTGTAACCAAGCTCCCGCAAACCACCCCACCAACTCCCTCAGTGTCAATTTCCTCCTTCCCCAGGAATGCCAATAGTCCTGCAGGCCATGTCACTGGCAATTCTGACGAGTCCTCTCCTGCCTGGGATTCCTCCGATGCATCCTTGAGTGTAACGCCTACTGCTGCTGGTGCTGCTGTTGTTGCTGCTGGGAGTCGATGGTCATCCCAGAGGGGAAGTCGTAAGACCACTTTTACTACTTCCACCAAGCAATTGACTGTCCAACAGTCTTTTGCGAGGAAGATGAAATATCACAGCAGTCATCCTGCTGCAAAGCGGATAACTGAGGCCTTGGCATCCTGGGCGGTGAGAAACGTGGCTCCGGTATCCATCATTACTGCAGAGCCAACTATAGACTTGTTTGAGGTACTGTGTCCCCGGTACCAAATACCATCTAGGTTCCATTTCTCTAGGCAGGCGATACCGAAAATGTACACAGACCTCAGAAAAAGACTCACCAGTGTCCTAAAAAATGCAGTTGTACCCAATGTCCACTTAACCACGGACATGTGGACAAGTGGAGCAGGGCAGACTCAGGACTATATGACTGTGACAGCCCACTGGGTAGATGTATGGACTCCCGCCGCAAGAACAGCAGCGGCGGCACCAGTAGCAGCATCTCGCAAACGCCAACTCTTTCCTAGGCAGGCTACGCTTTGTATCACTGCTTTCCAGAATACGCACACAGCTGAAAACCTCTTACGGCAACTGAGGAAGATCACCGCAGAATGGCTTACCCCAATTGGACTCTCCTGTGGATTTGTGGCATCGGACAACGCCAGCAATATTGTGTGTGCATTAAATCTGGGCAAATTCCAGCACGTCCCATGTTTTGCACATACCTTGAATTTGGTGGTGCAGAATTATTTAAAAAACGACAGGGGCGTGCAAGAGATGCTGTCGGTGGCCAGAAAAATTGCGGGACACTTTCGGCGTACAGGCACCACGTACAGAAGACTGGAGCAACACCAAAAACGCCTGAACCTGCCCTGCCATCATCTGAAGCAAGAAGTGGTAACGAGGTGGAATTCAACCCTCTATATGCTTCAGAGGTTGGAGGAGCAGCAAAAGGCCATTCAAGCCTATACAACTGACCACGATATAGGAGGTGGAATGCACCTGTCTCAAGCGCAGTGGAGAATGATTTCAACGTTGTGCAAGGTTCTGCAACCTTTTGAACTTGCCACACGTGAAGTCAGTTCAGACACTGCCAGCCTGAGTCAGGTCATTCCCCTCATCAGGCTTTTGCCGAAGAAGCTGGAGACATTGAAGGAGGAGCTAACACTGAGCGATTCCGCTAGGCATGTGGGACTTGTGGATGGAGCCCTTAATTCGCTTAACAAGGATTCACGGGTGGTCAATCTGTTGAAATCAGAGCACTACATTTTGGCCACCGTGCTCGATCCTAGATTTAAAACCTACGTTGTATCTCTCTTTCCGGCAGACACAAGTCTGCAGGGGTTCAAAGAACTGCTGGTGAGAAAATTGTCAAGTCAAGCGGAACGCGACCTGTCAACATCTCCTCCTTCACATTCTCCCGCAACTGGGGGTGCGAGGAAAAGGCTCAGAATTCCGAGCCCACCCGCTGGCGGTGATGCAGGGCAGTCTGGAGCGACTGCTGATGCTGACATCTGGTCCGGACTGAAGGACCTGCCAACGATTACGGACATGTCGTCTACTGTCACTGCATATGATTCTCTCACCATTGAAAGAATGGTGGAAGATTATATGAGTGACCGCATCCAAGTAGGCACGTCAGACAGTCCGTACGTATACTGGCAGGAAAAAGAGGCAATTTGGAGGCCCTTGCACAAACTGGCTTTATTCTACCTAAGTTGCCCTCCCACAAGTGTGTACTCCGAAAGAGTGTTTAGTGCCGCCGCTCACCTTGTCAGCAATCGGCGTACGAGGTTACTTCCAGAAAATGTGGAGAAGATGATGTTCATTAAAATTAATTATAATCAATTCCTCCATGGAGACATTCACCAGCAGCAATTGCCTCCACAAAGTACACAGGGAGCTGTGATGGTGGATTCCAGTGGGGACGAATTGATAATCTGTGAGGAGGGGGATGTACACGGTGATGAATCGGATGATGATGAGGTGGACATTTTGCCTCTGTAGAGCCAGTTTGTGCAAGGAGAGATTAATTGCTTCTTTTTTGGTGGGGGTCCAAACCAACCCGTCATTTCAGTCACAGTCGTGTGGCAGACCCTGTCACTGAAATTATGGGTTGGTTAAAGTGTGCATGTCCTGTTTATACAACATAAGGGTGGGTGGGAGGGCCCAAGGACAATTCCATCTTGCACCTCTTTTTTCTTTCATTTTTCTTTGCGTCATGTGCTGTTTGGGGAGTGTTTTTTGGAAGGGCCATCCTGCGTGACACTGCAGTGCCACTCCTAGATGGGCCAGGTGTTTGTGTCGGCCACTAGGGCGCTTATCTTAGTCACACAGCTACCTCATTGCGCCTCTTTTTTTTCTTCTTTGCGTCATGTGCTGTTTGGGGAGTATTTTTTGGAAGGGCCATCCTGCGTGACACTGCAGTGCCACTCCTAGATGGGCCAGGTGTTTGTGTCGGCCACTAGGGTCACTTATCTTAGTCACACAGCTACCTCACTGCGCCTCTTTTTTTTCTTCTTTGCGTCATGTGCTGTTTGGGGAGTATTTTTTGGAAGGGCCATCCGGCCTGACACTGCAGTGCCACTCCTAGATGGGCCAGGTGTTTGTGTCGGCCACTAGGGTCGCTTAGCTTACTCACACAGCTACCTCATTGCGCCTCTTTTTTTCTTTGCGTCATGTGCTGTTTGGGGAGTGTTTTTTGGAAGGGCCATCCTGCGTGACACTGCAGTGCCACTCCTAGATGGGCCAGGTGTTTGTGTCGGCCACTTGGGTCGCTGAGCTTAGTCACACAGCTACCTCATTGCGCCTCTTTTTTTCTTTGCGTCATGTGCTGTTTGGGGAGTGTTTTTTGGAAGGGCCATCCTGCGTGACACTGCAGTGCCACTCCTAGATGGGCCAGGTGTTTGTGTCGGCCACTTGGGTCGCTGAGCTTAGTCATCCAGCGACCTCGGTGCAAATTTTAGGACTAAAAATAATATTGTGAGGTGTGAGGTGTTCATAATAGACTGAAAATGAGTGGAAATTATGGTTATTGAGGTTAATAATACTATGGGATCAAAATGACCCCCAAATTCTATGATTTTAGCTGTTTTTGAGGGTTTTTTGTAAAAAAACACCCGAATCCAAAACACACCCGAATCCGACAAAAAAAATTCGGTGAGGTTTTGCCAAAACGCGTTCGAACCCAAAACACGGCCACTTAACCGAACCCAAAACCAAAACACAAAACCCGAAAAATTTCCGGTGCACATCTCTAGTCTTAAGTAACCCGGGCCCCCCGAGGCCTTAATCCAGCTCTGCACACAGCGCAGTTGCACTGAGGGCGCAATGGCCAGCGGCTTGTAATGAGTCAATTTGACTCATTACAAGCCACTTGTGCCGGAGTAGGAGAGGGACCAGCGCTATGTAATTGGTAGCGGTGCCGCTGCAGCAGTCCCTCTCCTTCAGCATTGGCTGGCCGGCTCTGCTGTGAATGCTGGGATGCGCTTCCCTCATCCCAGCATTCACAGTGGCAGCGGCCATCCAATTCTGAAGGAGAGGTACAGCTGCATGCGGCACTGCCGGTAATTACAGTGTGCTGCTGTGGCTCCCTCCTCCTCCTTCTCCCCTGCCACCCAGAGCTGCCAGCACCGAGGAGCCTGACTGCCTGAGAGATGGTAAGTATTGTCTATTCTATTCTATCTATCTATCTATTTATCCTGTCTACCTAATGTGTAAAAGGGGGACTGGCTGCCATAATGTGTAAAAAGGGGACGCTGTCTGCCGTAATGTGTAAAAAGAGGACGCTGTCTGCCGTAATGTGTATAAAGGGGGACGCTGTGTGCCGTAATGTGTAAAAAGGGAGACTCTGCTGTAATGTGTAAAAAAGGGGACGCTGTCTGCTGTAATGTGTAAAAAGGTGAACGCAGTCTGCAGTAATGTGTAAAAAGGGGAAGCTGTCTGCCGTAATGTGTAAAAAGGGGACTGGCTGCCGTAATGTGTAAAAGGGGACGCTGTCTGCTGTAATGTGTAAAAACGGGACTCTGTCTGCCATAATGTGTAAAAAGGCGAATCTGTCTGCCGTAATGTGTAAAAAGGGGAAGCTGTCTGCCGTAATGTGTAAAAAGGGGACTGGCTGCCGTAATGTGTAAAAGGGGACGCTGTCTGCTGTAATGTGTAAAAACGGGACTCTGTCTGCCATAATGTGTAAAAAGGGGAATCTGTCTGCGGTAATGTGTAAGAGGGGCTGTACCTGGTGTAGTGGCGCTACTGTGTGGTGTAATTTGAATAATGGAGACTACTATAATATGTAATGTGAATTGGTATTATTTTGTTGCCACATCCCTTCCCCATAAAGCCACGCCCCTATATTTTTTGCATGCGCCTACGGCGCGCACTGCCCCTTTATTACATAGAGAGGGGGCACCAATGCCCTATCTTGCACACAGCGCTAAAATGTCTAGTTACAGCACTGGCTTTGAGGACAGTGGTTGGGAGCTCCTGAATGAAACACATATTGGGGGTCATTCTGAGTTGATCGTAGCTGTGCTAAATTTAGCACAGCTACGATCATGTTCCCAGACATGCGGGGGGACACCCAGCACAGGGCTAGTCTGCCCCGCATGTCTGTCCGCCCAACCTCACCCATGCACAAGTATAAAAGCATCGCACAGCTGCAATGCTTTTGTACTTGTGGAGTAACTCCCGGCCAGCGCAGCTCCTGTGGACGTTGCTGCCCCTGCGTGCAGCCGCTGCGGCCCGGCCCCCGCACGGTCCGGCCACGCCTGCATTTGCCGGACCGCGCCCCCATAACTGTTGCCAAACGCCACCGTGCCGCCCCCTCAAGCCCAGCGACTGCCTCTGCCTGTCAATCTGGCAGAGGCGATCGCTAGGAAACAACGGCCTTCGGCCGTCCAGCATGCGCCGGAGCACTGTGGCACTGGCGCATGCGCAGATCCGACCAGATCTCTGTGCTGCGATAAACTGCAGCGAGCGTTCGGTTCGGAAGGACCTCCATTGTCCTGGTGTAAAACTGTTACATACAAATGTATCCTTATACACTGTGGTTTCAGTCGTGCCAAATAGCCCCCCTTGGTGTAGCAAGTCCTGGGAGACTTGGCCTTAGCGAGAGTCTCACTCAAAATGTACAACTTATTTGCATAAAAAAAAACTGGGTGCGCCCAGTTTTTAACCAATTCCTGTGCAGTTAATGTCACAGCACAGTGTATCTAGTATACTGTGAGCGCAGGGCCGGTTCTAGCCCTTGTGCCCCCCCCCCCCGGGTGAAAATAGGGGCGTGGCTTCATAAAAGGGCGTGGTCAGTTATGCCCCCTGTAGAGTTTTGCCCCGTTTGTGCCCCCAGTGGTATTGCCCCCAGTACAGTTATGCCCCTGTTTGTGCCCCCTAGTTGCGCCGCTTACAAAAACATAAATTTAAAAAAAAAAAATTTTAGTTAATACCATCCCCGCTCCTGATTACCGACCTCTGATCTATTGGTGAGACGTCATGACGTCTCTCCCATAGCACCACATAGACACTAGAGGTCAATCATGACCCCTAGTGTCTATGTGCCGTTCCACAATGCCGTGCGGTGCGCGTTGATGTCATCGCGCACCGCACAGCAGTGACAGCCAGCACTGGGGGGCACCACCAGTAGCGGATACTGCCACGGCGGCGGCGCCCTCCGGATGGCTGTGGGCACCCTCCGGAAGGCAGCGCCCTGGGCAAAAATCCTGTGTGCCCGTAGCAAGATTCGCTACTGTGTGAGTGCTGTTTTGCTGCATCTACAGTATTATGCAAATAAGATGAAAAACTTAAAGATAAATATGATAGGCTACTCTTATAGTCAGTGTCAGTCTCACTGGGTGTCTTGTGTCTTGTGGTATAGATGCTACGTGTGTGAGGACACATCTGTATGCCACCCTTGCAGAGTTGGATGCTTTTCCAGATGCATCCAGTTCTGCAAGCTGTGCAGAATTACACTTTTCAGGTGCATTTTATACCTCAGTTTCCAGTGCAAAATGGGTCCAATGCTACATACAAAACAAACACTAAAAAGATGCAATTATACATTATAATTAGAGATGTGCAGCTGGCATTTTTCATGTTTTGTGTTTTGGTGTTGGATTCGGTTCCGCGGTCGTGTTTTGGATTCGGATGCGTTTTGGCAAAACCACCATTTCGGATTTTTGTCAGATTCAGGTTTTTTTTTTTCTTCAAAAAACCCTCAAAAACAGCTTAAATCATAGAATGTGGGGGTCATTTTGATCCTATAGTATTATTAACCTAAAAAACCATAATTCCACTCATTTCCAGTCTATTCTGAACACATCACACCTCAGAATATTATTTTTAGTCCTTAAATTTGCACCGAGGTCGCTGGATGACTAAACTAAGCGACCCAAGTGGGCGGTACAAACACCTGCCCCATCTAGGAGTGGCACTGCAGTGTCAGACAGGATGGCACTTAAAAAAATAGTCCCCAAACAGCACATGATGCAAAGATAAATAAACAAAGAGGTGCAAGATGGAATTGTCCTTGGGCCCTCCCACCCACCTTTATGCTGAATAAACAGGACATGCACACTTTAACAAACCAATCATTTCAGTGACAGGGTCTGCCACATGACTGTGGCTGAAATTACTGGTTGGTTTGGGCCCCCACCAAAAAAGAAGCAGTCATTCTCTCCTTGCACAAACTGGCTCTACAGAGGCAAGATGTCCACCTCATCCTCATCCCCCGATTCCTCACCCCTTTCACTGTGTACATCCTTCTCCTCACAGAGTATTAATTCGTCCCCACTGGATTCCACCATCACAGGTCCCTGTGTACTTTCTGGAGGCAATTGCTGGTAAATGTCTCTACAGAGGAATTTATCATAATTCATTTTGATGAACATCATCTTCTCCACATTTTCTGGAAGTAACCTCGTACGCCGATCACTGACAAGGTGACCGGCTGCATTAAACACTCTTTCAGAGTATACACTGGAGGGGGGAAGGGGGCAACTTAGGTAAAATAAAGCCAGTTTGTGCAAGGGCCTCCAAATTGCCTATTTTTCCTGCCAGTATATGTACGGACTGTCTGACATGCCTACAGTGATGCTGTCACTCATATAATCCTCCACCATTCTTTCAGCGCCAGCAACACCCATATCCTCATCCTGGTGTACTTCAACAGTGACATCTTCAATTTGAATATCAGGAACTGGACTGTGGGTGCTCCTTCCAGCACTTGCCGGGGGCGTGCAAATGGTGGAAGGAGCCACCTCTTCCCGTCCAGTGTTGGGAAGGTCAGGCATCGTACCCGCCGACACATTTGGACTCTCCTTGGGAATTTGTGATTTAGAACGCACAATTCTTTGCTTTGCTTTTGCCAGCTTAACTCTATTCATTTTTCTAGCGGGAGGATGAGTGCTTCCATCGTCATGTGAAGCTGAACCACTAGTCATGAGGAACATAAGAGAGAGCCTTAGCCGTTCCTTGCCACTCCGTGTCGTACATGGCATATTGGCAAGTTTACGCTTCTCCTCAGACGATTTTAATTTAGATTCTTGGGTCATTTTACTGAACTTTTTCATTTTGGATTTTACATGCTCTCTACTATGACATTGGGCATCGGCCTTGGCAGACGACGTTGATGGCATTTCATCGTTTCTGCCATGACTAGTGGCAGCAGCTTCAGCACTAGGTAGAAGTGGATCTTGATCTTTCCCTATTTTACCCTCCACATTTTTATTCTCCATTTTTTTAATGTGTGGAATTATATGCCAGTAATATATTTGGAATCAGATGGCGGTAACGTCTGGAATTAGATACCACTAGATAGATACCAGATACCACTGTGACTGAAATGATGATGACCTATGCACAGTGACAGGACACTACCACAGCACCCTACAGCAGCAAGATGCAGCACAGGACACTGGACTAGTATATTAGTAATGTACTGTAGTATTACTGAGCACCACAATGCAGCACAAGACAATGAGCAGTGATACTGAGCACTGATGATGATACTACTGAGAACTGACACTGAGCAGCAAAATGCAGCACAAGACACTGGACTAGTATATTAGTAATGTACTGTAGTATTACTGAGCACCACAATGCAGCATAAGACAATGAGCAGTGATACTGAGCACTGATGATGATACTACTGAGAACTGACACTGAGCAGCCAGATGCAGCACAAGAGAGACACTGTACTGCATAGGCGTGCGCAGCTAATGTTATTAGAGGGTGCACCACCGGAGGGGCGTGTCTAGCACCGCCTTTTAGGCATGTCTAGCGCCGCCTTTTGGGCGTATCTAGCACCGCCCAGGGGCGTGTCTATCACTATTTCACATTCCCTCAGTAAAATCACATGGCGTAAACTAATTTCTCCCTAGTTCCTAATAAAGTAAATATAATACACCCCAGATAAATAAAATAAAACATAATAGTGCGACCACCGGCTGGTACTGACTGCCCGCTATGGCATAACCCTTAGGCCTAGCTGCCGCTGCACCCTATCGCTGCTTACACTTCCCCAAACTATCCCTGACCCAGAGGTGGAACTAGAGAGTGGTGGGCCTAGGTGCATATACATTCCCCTCTGCACACACACCCCACCCCTTGCACCGCCCAACACCAACACACTGATTTTGAGTGGGACACTCAGAAAAGTACGGGAGATTTAGGGGGGTGAACGTTTGAGTTTTAATATAACACAAGTACAGTTAAAAATGTACACATGTGCAATTAGAGCCACATCTGCCTCTTTCTATGCCACTACTCCTCGTCCACAGGACACAGGTCCCCATGCTCACCAGTTATCCCTTATTCACATTACTTCACACAGTATGAGTTGAAATTCACATTATGCCACACAGTATGAACATAAATTCACATTACGCCACACGGTATGAGCATAAATTCACATTACGCCACACGGTATGAGCTGAAATTCACATTATGCCACACGGTATGAGCTGAAGTTCACATTATGCCACAAGGTATGAGCTGAAATTCACACTATGCCACACGGTATGAGCTGGAATTCACATTACGCCCCACAGCATGAGCCAAAATGTATATTACGCCACACAGTATGAGCGTAAACTCACATTATGCCACACAGAATGAGCTGAAATTCACATTATACCACACAGTATGAGCTGAAATTCACATTATTCCACACAGTATGAGCGTAAATTCACAATATACCACACAGTATGAGCTGAAATTCTCATTACGCCACACGGTATGAGACAAATTTACATAACGCCACACAGTATGCGCCAAATTCACATTACGCCACACGATATGAACCACATTCACATTACGCCACGTGGTATTAGTCAAATTCACATTATGCCACATGGTATGCCCCAGTGCCAGATACCCTTAAAACCCCTCTCAGGAAACTACTAAGAGCTAGGCTGAGCTAATATATTTTTATAACCCTTCTTTTCTGTTCGTTAAGTTTTTTTCCCTGAGTACACTTACAGATTTGTTTATTTTTTTTAACTTTTTTTTTTGTGGGGGGGGGGGCAACTTCATGTACAGTATAAATAAAATAAAAACAGGAACAGGCTCAGCTGCAGCACAGCAGTGGTTTACTTACTTTAGTCACTGACTGAGCTGAGCGTAGCAGTCTCTGAAGAGTCTGTGTTGAGCTGAATTTGCCTCCGGGTCCTCGTCCTCGACTCCACTAGAGAGGAGCGGGTAGCGTCTAGAGGAACGCCGTGCTGTGCGGCTGTGGTAGCAGTGGCACGCAATAGAGAGAGAGAGAGTGCGAGGGCAGGCGGGCGGCGTGATGTCACATTGCGGCGCGGGGCGAAGCTTAAGTTTGTACTTCAGCGCACCGCATTGCATCCACTGTCACCAAGTGCAGCCGCCGGTCAGTCACAGTCAGTTCTGACTACTGACTGTGCGGTGGCCACAGCGGGCACGGCGGTCGCAGCGGGGGAGGGAGGAGGAACATGAGCAGCATGTGATAACTCTGCTGCAGGCGTTCGGGGGGTGCCGGACAATAGGGGGTGCCTGTGCGCACCAGGCACCCCCCGTGCGCACGCCTATGCTGTACTTGTATTACTGAGCAGCAATAAGCACTGATACTGAGCACTGATATTGAGATTTGCCACTGAGAGAACGTAGCCACGTCCTCTCTGCTCTCTCTACAATGCACGAGTGAATATGGCGGCGACGCGCGGCTCTTTATATGGAATCCGAATCTCGCGAGAATCCGACAGCAGGATGATGACGTTTTGCCTCGTTCGGGTTTTTCCGAGTCAGGCGGGAACAACCGAGCCTGCCTCGAACCCGTGTAAACCACGTGGAGTTTGGGGGGGTTCGGTTCTCGGAGAACCGAACCCGCTCATCTCTAATTATAATGTTAAGATGATGCAACAGAGCATACTTCATTTAATGCCGCTACTCTACAGTATGGGTTTAGTATGAAATAACTACAATCAAAATCCCAACAGTCAAAATCTCAACAACAATTGACAGACGATCAAAATCCCGATAAGGTCAAAATACCGATAATTAAAATACAGACAAGGTCAAAATACCGACATTTAAAATACTGACAAGGTCAAAATACTGACATTTAAAATGTCAACAGGTCAAAAAGTCGACACAAGTTTTTCATTGGGTCTTGTCTGTGTCGACATACTGTAGGTCGACATGGGCACCATATAAGTATACCGTCTCCGCTTGCATGGTTCACTGCGTTCACCATGCTTCGGGCATGGTGCCTAGCTGCGATCGGAAAACTATTATATTCCCCCTCCGGGTCCACTGGGATGGTAAAGTATGAACAAGTCGGTTTCAATGTAAAAAATCATGAAAAACTCATGTTGACTTTTTGACCTGTCAACATTTTAAATGTCGGTATTTTGACCTTGTTGGTATTTTAAATGTCGGTATTTTGACCTTGACGGGATTTTGACCTTGTTGGGATTTTGACCGTCGATCAATGGTTGTCGGGTTTTTGATTGTATGTAAATTGACTGCATCCCATACAGTATATGATAGGCTTTATATCATCATCAAGTTGATCACTGAATCAATCCTATTATCAAGTTTATTACTGAATTAATCATATTATCATCAAGTTGATCACTGAATCATCTACTTTGAGAGGTGTGGCCCCTTTATACCCAGTGGTCTGTATGCACTGCACACCCTGCACCCATTATAAATATGACAATATACCCTAGTGCTTTACACAAGGCTAATTCTCTTATAAGGGCCACACAGTCCAGCCTATCAGCTCTTAACTGTAAATTTACATATTGGAGCTGATTGGCTGGTGCGTTATCACCTTGCACTTATCACTGGTTTATCACTTCTCCAGGCTTAATACATCTGCCCCAGTATAACAGAGAAACCTGCAGTGTAATGATATCACAGAGCACTCGCCAGTTCAGCAGGGGGCTGAATATCTAAGGGGACTGCCCCAATGTCACCAGCCAGACTGTCATAGTTGGTTTTAGCTGTTCATCCCAGTCACATACTGTATGTCACAACAAAAGCAGTCTATGAGGGGCAGTATTACTCGGAGATGGAGGCATCGTCTGTTTGGACATTTATTTATTAAAATGGCTGCATTGATGTTTCTTGAGGTCTAGAGCACCCACAAAAAGATACTGACATCCGGTGTATCAGTTTCTGCTTCAACCAATGAATGTGGGCAATAAGCTAAACCTGACCTTAATGTAATTGCCAGATACTTTTCAAGCCATTCATTATCCAATATCTCCTATCTAAGCAAAAGTGTAGTACATATATGATGCAGATTAGTGC